>NW_026694432.1:9375000-10000000 GCF_021218885.2 Marmota monax | reverse complement strand
GCAACACTGTCCCCGCCCAACAAATCTATCCTGTGCTGTTTTTTACTTCGTTTGTTTATTTGCATGTTCTTCCTCTCTCCCTATCAGCACATCAGATTCATTTAAGCATGGACCTGGCCTGTCTTCACTCTTTGATACTTTCCCAGCAACAGAACAGAGTCTGGTACTTATGAGAGAGAGAGAGAGAGAGAGAGAGAGAGAGAGAAAGAACGAACTAGAATGACTGCCTGAACAATTATGCTTCCATGTGACACAAGTTAGTACAACTCAGCACTTCAGAGCAGGCTTCTAACTCCCACCTGTGTGAACCTGCACACAGTATTCAGCTTATCTCTTTCATTCTCGCCATATGCAAAACTGGGAGGATATGAGTACTCATCCATGGTATTGTTATGATCCAATGAGTTCACCCACAGAAAGAGCTAGGAAATGATTTGCCATAGAATAAGCACTTGACAGATGTCTTCGCTTTTATTATTCATTATTAATCAAGAGTCCATTCATTTTTGAATTCTTAAAATTTTAATTGTCCTGCTCTCCACAACTCCTATCTTATTTTCACCTGTTTATCAGTTTCCTGTGTTCTGGGAGACCATCTGAAGTTCATTTTCTTTACTAAATTGATCTGCTATGTCCAACCTGGCATTCATTGCTTCTCTGCAGGTTTTACTTCAGCAACCACATCTTTAATCTCCTCCTAATCCTTCATTATCTCAGATTATTCTGTTCACAGGATTGTTGGTTCTAAATTTATTATGAGCCATTTTGGAACTCCATTGAAACATCAGTCAGGTATCACCTACATTTTCATCTGTTCCTGTAGCAGGTCTTTTTTGGAGGTAGGCAGCCCCTCCAAATCTAGAGGTAAAGTATTCTCTTTGGATTTCTTACTTATCTAGGTTATACCTACAGTGGTCAATCCTCTTGGTTTATCCCTTCTGAGGGTTTTGCCAGAACATGGACTTTCTGTGCTCAAACCAGAAAAATCTCAGGCAAAATGTGACGAGTTGGTCTCCCGACCTTCACCTGTAGATAGCATCAAGAAAAGCTTGGTTACCAGGCATCGTGGTGCACACCTATAATCTCAGCTACTCAGGAGACTGAAGCAGAAGGATCAAAAGTTTAAAGCTAGCTTCAGCAGTTCAGCAAGGCCCCAAGCAGCTTTATGAGACCCTGTCTCAAAATTAAACAAAAACAAAATGGCTGGGGATGTGGCCCAATGGTTAAGTCCCCCTGGGTTTAATCCCTGGTACCAAAGATAGATAGATAGATAAACAGATAGATAATAAAAAGGGCTGAGGATGTAGCTCAGTAGTAGAGTACCCCTGGGTTCAATGCTCTGTATGGGGCAGGGGGCAGGGAATAGAACTGCTCTGTCATACTGAGACAGGTCCTCCAAATCTTTCCAAGGAAGAAACTATTTCTGGTAGTTGGAATACTAGCTCCTTCCAAAAGGCATTTAAACATGTGAAGAAGTTCTCTCAGAAGTAAAGGAAAAAAATCTTCCTTCAACCCTAAGCCTCCCTCTAGCAAACCACCCTCTGCTTCCTTCAAATAGACACTGTCACCACTTTCCTCCCTTTCACTCCTCAAACCATTTCCATTTTGTAACCCTCAACTGAATCTTCTCTAACCAAGACTACCCTTGTCCTCCCCACCAAAATCCAATGGATATTTCTCATTCCTTATCATAATATGGCCTCTCTCCAATTTCTTCCCTGTTGTCTACTCCCTTTTCAAAGCTTTTTGAGATGTTGTGTCTATGTTCCTCAAGGTTCTGCTCGGAACTATTTCTCTTCTCACTACACCCCCTGCTCAAGTGACCTCATCTTCCACAGATTCAAATACCTTCAATGCTGATGACTTAGAGATCCTATCTCCAACCCAGAATGCAATCTGGGCTCAACCCAAATGTCCAGTTCCTTACTATATTTTCCATTAGGATTCTCTGAAGACACCTCAATTTCAGCAAGTTCCCAAATGAACTCATCTTTAGCTTAAACCCACTCTTCCTCCAGAGTTCTCATTTTTACCAAATGATGTGGCTCTATCCCCTCAACTGCTCAAGTTAGAAACCTGAGCCTCATTTTTGACCCCTTCCTTTCCTTTACCACCATTTCATCAAGTCCTGTAAATTTACCTGCTAAATAATTTAACTATTCTTCTGTCTCTAGCCAATCCATTCTCCCCATTGCACAGAATGATCATACCAGTAAACTCACCTGATACTGTTATTTCATTAATAGTTTGCAGGGTGCTCTGTGGCCTGGTCCCTGCACACCTTTCCAGTCTTTGTTTCCTAATGCTCTCCTACCTGGCACACTCCCATTATTCCTGCTCATATTTTCTTAGATAAATTTCCTTGAGAAAGCCTTCCCAGGCTCCTCTGGACACTCAGGTAAAATCAAGTATGTTCCCTGAACACCTTGATGATAGCATTTATCATCACCACCAAAAGCATGGAAAGCTTGAACTCTTTAAGGACAGGACTTGATCATTGACCTTCAGCACTTCAAATGGTGAAAAGCAAGCATTTATTAAGTCTGCAGAGTACATTAACAAACAGATGTTCCTAATTATAAAGCTCTTATCTGTTTATTAGATTAGGCTCCCCAAATCCTCTACTTGCCTTCATGTTATTCCAGTTCAAATTACCATGCACCTCAAAAAAAAAAACACTACTTCAGTTGGTTGCTCATTCAAAACAGCTAGAAGCAGCCCAATACAGGAGAAAGAACACTCCTCCTAAACCAGGAGACCAAGTTCCAGTCACAGCTCTGCTACTATTTGTGCTGCTGCAAATCACTTAGCCTCTCTGGGATTCATTTTCTTCATGTGATGTTATATAAAGTGGCTAATCTAGTTAGGGATTCTCAAGTGTGTCCCACAGGGGAGAAGACTCAATCAGAGGGACCCGAGGACTGTGTAGCCCAAAGACCCCAAGCTGCTCTAATTTGATCTGTATTATACAGTAGTTTTATTTGGGGAAAGAAAAAAGGGAATCCATACATAAAATAAGTTTGAAAACAGCTGAACCAGATAATCACTGAATTCTCCCTTTACACACTGACATTAAAAACACGGTGAGTCATGAATGTCATTAATAAGGTTGTTTCTGAAATGCACCTGAGGATTCTGATTGCAAGCCAGACCCAATGGCATGCACCCATAGTCCCAGCTACTCTGGAGGCTTAGGCAAGAGGATCACTTGAGCCCAGGAGTTCAAGACCAGCCAGGGTATTATGGCAAGACCTCATCTCAATTAAAAAAAAAAAAAAGATTCTGACAGCAGAAGTTTGAAGAGGGTGGGCTGGCTCTTTCATTTGCCATCATGAACTGACTGGTTCCCAGGCAACTCCAATCTCATTATGCAGATCTAGCAGGACAGAGACTTCCCCCCCAACACACAGATAATACTTACATAAAACCTAGATCCCACAAACCCCTTGAAATTAATAAGGAAGCTCAAGCAGAAGACACAGGCCTAAAGGTTTTCCTTTAAGTCTTTTGTTAAGGCAGCCCATCACCCCAGATCTGGTAACTTCGTGTGACCCTTGCCTCACACCTGATCATGCACCATCTCAGTGACTTTGTGAAATTGGTTCCTTCCTTCAGAGGGCAAGTACTTAGGAGTTAGCATGAGTTACTAAAGACTGTAGTCAGAATACCTGGCTCTCTTGAACTGCAGCTCACTCTGAGTGACTATGTTGGACATCAACATTTGGTTTACTGGGCATCCATCTCATCCCCACCTGTTTCTGTAAAGCTGTTTGTTCCCGACCCCATTCTGGTCATACAGGGAGTTGCCATGTTCTAGAAAGTGGGCTTGCCTGCATCATCCAAGGGCAGATAATAGAATTCATCTCTACCAGTCTTTCCCTGGGATTGTTTAATCTGGTCCTCAGGTCTGCCTCTTTGCAGTAGGGAAAAGCTGTGAGAAGCCAAGTGTAGAAGTTTCCAATGACCAGCTGAAGAAATCTGGTTTGCACAGAGAGAAAAATGAAGTCAGCATGCAGAGAAGAGAACCAGGGCAGAGACAGTGCTGGCAGTGTCAAGTCCTTGGTGGCAATTGTTCCCAAGGCCCAGCTGCACCCCCTGCCTTTCGGGGGGGCTCAAATATTTGACTCTTCCTTGGATACCGTGAGCCAATAAATCCTCCTTTATACCTAAATTAGTTCAAACTGCCTTCTTTCTGGTCCCTTACAACTGAAATAATATGAACCCTATGGTAAATCACTTAAATACTAGGAGTCTTATTTCTTCATTTGTACAAATTACTTCAAAGGTTTTTGGCAAGGATTCATGGGATCTGTAACTTTGTAAAAACCCTGCTAAGCTAAAAACCTGTAAGGGGTAATTATTGCAGATATCTGACAATGAAGAGGATGGCAAGTGCTACCTAAATAGGGTTTGGAATTATCTCTTTTTTAAATATTTTTTTAGTTGTAGATGGATCCCAACAGCTGGCTGGGCTGACTAGATGAGCTGGGTTTAAAGGAGCTGGCAGCAGCAATAACTAAGAAAACAATGAAGAAACCACGCAACACACGAACATGAGTTTCAAGGGTGGGATTGCTCTGCAACCCCAAGGGTCAGCTCCATGCTGGGCAGTGCTGGAAAAAGCAAGAGAGAAAGCGCACCCAGAACTCCCCTATTTATTGGGGAAAAGACATTCAATAGAATATTCAACCCCAATAAGGCAAGGGATAGGGTTTTGAAAGGTGGAGCCTAGCTTGATGATGTCTTGTGGTCAGCAGATTGATTGACATCTTGGCAAGTCAGACCCATCTCAGGTGCTGTGTGGGATCACAGGCAGAAGGAGAGGAAAGGCACACTTGCGACACATAGGCCAATCAGTGCACAACACCAAACCATTCCTCTCATATGCTCAAATGCACATAGCTCACACACACAGCCCATGGATGGCTCGCGACAGATGGACACAATACCTTTATTTTATTTAAGAGGATTGATTCCAGGGCCTCCCACTTGCTAGGCAAGTGTTCTACCACTGAGCCACAACCCCAGTCCCTGGAATTATCTTAAGCTCAACCCTGCTATAGAAAAACAAGTGACCTGCTACCTCACAGGCAACAACTTCACAGAAGATCTGCAATTTATCTATCTGCTTGCCCACCCCTCTTGCCAATCCATACACCCTTCTTCTGAGAATCACTCCACCTCCACGCCATCCATTTGGTTTCCATGGACACTGCCCTGTCTTTTCAGGAATCCATCTCAGCCTGGTTGATAGGCCTCACAGTAAGCACTAGACCCAGGCTGAGCTAATGGATCCTTTTCCTGGGACTTTTTTTTTTTTTTCCATGCGGTAAACCAGGCATGGTAGTGCATGCCTGTAATCCCAGAGGTTTGGGAGGCTGAGGCAGAAGGATTATAATTTCAAAGACAGCCTCAGAAACTTAGCAAGACCCTGTCTCTAAATAAAATATTAAAAAGGGCTAGGGATGTGGCTCAGTGGTTAAGTACCCCTGGATTCAATTCCTAGGACTGCCCCCTCCCCTACCCCGCAAAGGAAAAATACATGGTAATTACACAAAAGAAAAAAATTACCATTTTTTTAAAAACTGGTAGTGGAGATTTAATCTAGGGGCACTCTACCACTGAGCTACATTCCCAGCTCTTTTAATTTTTTTTTTTTTAACCTTCAGAAAGGGTCTCATTAGGTTGCCCAGGCTGGACTTGAACTTGCCATCCTCCTGCCTCAGCCTCTTGAGTTGCCGGGATTGCAGGTGTGCACCACTACACCTGGTCTTGGTAATCATCATACTATTTTCTGTTTCCATGAATTTGAAACTCTAGATACTTTATATAAGTGGAATCATACCATATTTGTCTGGGAATAGCTAATTTCATTTGACAGAATGTCCTCAAAGTGCATCCATGTTGCTGCATGTGTCAGAATTTCCTTCCTTCCTAAGGCTGAATATTCCATCATATGTACATACTACATTTTATGTATCCATTCATCCCTTAAGGGCCACTTGGGCCACTTCTATTCCTTGGGTATTATGAATGCTGCTATAAAAACAGGTGTATAAATATCTCTGTGAGATCCTGCTTCCTGTTCTTTCAGATATGCACCCAGAAAAGGGATTGCTAGATCATATAGCAATTATGATTTTAATTTTTTGAGGAACTGCCATACTGTTTCCCACAGCAGCTGTAGCATTTCACATTCTCACCAACAATGCACAGGGTTGTTCCATTTCTCCACCTCTTTGCCAACACTTGTTATTGTCTGTGTGTATATATATATATATATATAAATGGTAACCATTCTAATGGGTATTAAGGTGTATTGGGGCTTTGGGATTTGAACTAGAGAAAGCCTAGCACAACCTCTCTCCATCTGTCAAAGCTGTAAAAAGTGAACCTTGGGTGCTACTGGCAACCCTGCCTCTGCCTGGAAAGAGAGGCTGTTGGTAGTGAGAGGAAGGTGAGATGATTTGGAGATAATTGAGAAGATGTTTACACAGACAAGTTGTGTTTGGGAACTAGTTGCTTTTCTGTCCTTGAATTTGATGAGACACCTCAGTGAACTGATTATAAATTCCCTTTTTTACTTAAACTAGTTTAAGTTGGGCTTGTTTCATTGTAATCATGAGTCTTTAAAATAAACATAGTAGTAGAGCAGTTAGTTCTTTAGAAATCTTTTTTGATTTTTCTTTCCTTAATTCCTTCTTAGAAGTAGATGGGGTGTGACTAATTCGTACATTTTTTAAAACCCTACAGGTATAACCCTTGGGCAAGAGGATCACAAGACTGAAGCCAGTTCTGGCAACTTAGTGAGACCCTGTCTCAAAATAAAAAGGACTAGGAAAGTAGCTCAGTGGCAAAGCACCCCGGGGTTCAATCCATAGTACCCCAAACACACAAAACCCCTATAGGGATGTCCTTGGAGAAGCAGAGTGTAGTGGGTAGAGCACTGGGTTTGAAGTCAGCCTACATTGGCTTCAAATTCTAGTTCAACAAATGTAACTGCATGTGAACTAACTTGATTGTAATAATAATTTCATAATGTATAGGTATATCAAATCATCATATTATATGCCTTAAAATATATAAATTATTTGTCAACTATAACTAAACAGACCTGGAAAAAATGTAAAAACTGGCTTAAAGTGAAAAACAAAACACACACATGAAGTTCACTGAGTGCCTTTGAAACAGCAGGCACTGGCGAGTGCCAAGGATAAAGCAATGAACAAGGGACAAAAATCCCAGCCCTCCCTGAGCTGTCTGTCCAGAACAGAAGGACTATTTGCATGTCTACTCTATCCCTGCCAGGTTAAGCTCTCTATGTTTACACCTTTATAAGAGTTGCAATAATAAATTGCCTGGTCTGTTTAAGGAAACATCATAAGGTCTGCATTTGCTTAACATACAATGGTGAACACAAGCAAGCACTCCAGTGAAGAGCAGCCATGTTTAGCAGGAGTGTAATGCAGGATGCAGCCTCAAGTAGCTACCTCGTGTCCACTGTGTTTCACACTAGTCTTAGAGCAGAATTCACATCCTGGTAGAATTTACTATCCAATGGGAGCAAGAGACAGTTAAAGGTGATATGTGGGCAAAACAGGGAGGTGGAACACAAACTTTGGAGCCACCTAGTTTCCCACCCAGCTTGCCCTTATCTACTCTACTCAATTTCCTCAGCTGTAAAGTAGAGCTATTAATAACAATGACAACACTATCAGAGGGCTGCTGAAAAGACTAAACAAGGCAGTAGATGTAAAAATACTTATGACAGTGCTTGGCATGAAGTGATATATAAGCACTTGCTAATATTAATACTGCTACAGATCACATAGGAAGGAAAAACTAAGCCTCCTGGGAGGAGCCAAGGAAGTTTCTCTAAACAGAGGACATAAGACCCAGGTCTTGAAGGATGTGGAGTTTACTACTCTTCAAGTAGGGAAAAGGGCATTTCAGGTAAAGAAAACAATTCAAGCTAGTAGGCTGACCCATGGAAGAAATCCTATGTATTCAAAAGAAGAAACAAACATAACCATACAGTTGAAGAGTAGCTGGGTGGCAGACACACACCAAGGCTCCAGTTTTAGCTATTACTAGTCAGTATAAGTCAGAGCTTGCAGATTTTTTTCCCCCTGAGGTGCTAGGGATTGAACCCAGGGCCTTGTGCATGCAAGGCAAGCACTCTACCAACTGAGCTATATCCCCAGCCCTGATAGTATGATTTTTAAGAATTGACAACAAACCATAAACCAACACTTCCACAGTATTGACAAATTTTCCCCAATGAAGCAAATAAATCCAATTTATACCAACTGACTACTGGGCACCACAGTGCCAATCCAATATACTATTTACAAAAGGAACTCAGCTGGGCATGGTGGCACACACCCTATAATCTCAGTAAGGTAGGAGGATTACAAATTGGAGGCCAGCCTCAGCAATTTAGCAAGACTGTCACAAAATAAAAATTAAAAGGGAGTGGGGATGTAGTTCAGTGGTACAGCACCCCTGGATTTGAAAGAAAAAGGAAGGAAGGAAGGAAGGAAGGGAGGAAGGGAGGAAGGGAGGGAGGGGAACTTAATGATATGATATCCCCTGGAATGCAGATAACTCCATTTTACACATGAGAAAACTGAGGCTGCTTATATAATTTCCGAAAGGTTACACAGATAGTATGTTGAATAGGAAAGTATTCAGCTGCAATTACAAATTGTGGGGTTTTCCCCCATAAAAAGTCTGGATGGGAGGCTGAAGGAGGAGGGTGGCAAATTCTGAAACAGCTTCAGCAACTTATCGAAACCCTGTATCAAAATGAAGGAGAAAAAAAAAAAAAAAGGCTGGGGATGTAGCTGAGTGGTAGTCTCCCTGGGCTCAATCCCCAGTACCAAAGGAGGAACAAAAATGTCTGGAAGTGGGCAGGTAGTCATTAGTTCAATTATTTCACAAGGTTACCAAAACACTTTCCATCATTCCTCCCCACCATCTTTTCTTTTTTAATTTTTTGGGGGATGGGGGTCTCACCATATTGCTCAAGCTGCACTTGAACTTTGATTCTCCTGTCTCAGCCTCCCCAGTAGCTGTGATTAGAGGCATGAGTCACTGCACACTGCGTCCAGCTCTTCCTCACCACCTTTAGCATATTCGCCACTGACTCTATATAGTCTCACATTCCTGGTAATGCTTCCCGCCCCCCCCCCCCATTCTTGCCTTAAAATACCACCAGCTAGGATTTTGTCAAGCTTTACTTTCTGAAATATTTCAGAGGTCAGTGCATACGACTCACGAATTTCACAGATGGCAAAATAGAGATTTGCCCCTAGCAAATTAACAGAGCTAATTAGTAAAATGCGGTTGGAATTCAGTGTTCTTTCCACAATACCAATTTAGTTGTCCACCAAAATCTGTTCTCCCATTCTTTCTTGGCACATGGCTGGAGTCCATTTCTCAGCCTCCCTGGCAGATAGGCGTGGCCATATGACTAAGCTCTTGCCAATAGAAAGTGAGCAGACCTGGGAGTGTTACTGCAGGGTCTGAACCTTCAGGTGAGGGTTGTGCCTCCAGCTCTTGCCTCCTCCCTGCTCCCTTTCCCCTTCCCACTTTCTGGGACAAATGATGCCAGCTTCAAGCACACAGATGAGGACAATGCTCCAGAGGATGGAGAAGCAACATGATACTGTGTCCCTGAATGACCATCTGGAGCAGAGCTGCCCCACTGACCTGGAGTGCTCTCTTCAGAAAGGCTAACTCCCCAGAGCTGTTATATGAGAAAGAATCAAACGCATTGTTCTTTAAGCTACCATATTGTTTGTTACAGCAGCTTAGTCTCTTACCTAACCAATACAACCTTGTACTTTTCTTTGTACACATGGAGAATAGCTTTACAAATGACCAGTTAGCCAACATTTTAGAAAATAGTTCTAACTACCAAAGTAGGTGATAATCAAATAATGAAATTTCTGCATGTGGCTACTACACTAAGACTTCTTCCTGGGTAAATAGTATTTAATGACTGAATCAGAGCACTTAGAGACCCACTTAGCTTTTATGCTTTCAGGAAATTAATTCAACAAATATTTTAATTATTCTCGGTGCTAAGGACATAGTCACTGGATTCATAAGCTTGTTTTCATGTCTCTGTTATTGCTGTTGGTTTTTAATGTTGTGTGGTTTGTTTTTGAGTTTTTATTTTGTTTTTGCAGTGCTAGGGATCAAACCCAAGGCATTACATATGCTAGGCAAGCACTCTACCACCGAGCTATATCCCCATTGCTTTGATGATTGTGTGTGCATGCGTGCATGCACATGCACGTTTTAAATAGAAAAAATATTTTTGTTGAATGTAAAACTGAGGTTAAGAGTATAAATAATTTTTTAAAAAGAGTACAAATAATTGCTGAGAGCTACAAAGGATCAAACTATGTATCTAGGCTATCAGCAAACCCTTTTCTTACTCAAGCCTAAAAATTAAGCAAAGTGTTTTAACTAAGACTCCAACTGGCTGGGGCTAGGGTTGTAGCTCAATGGTGGAGCACTTGCCTAGCATGTGTGAGGCACTAGGTTTGATCCTCAGCACCATATAAAAATAAATAAAGGTACTGTGTCAATCTACAACTAAAAAGAATATTAAAAAAAAAAAAAAGAATCCAACTGGCCAAGTAAGTGACAAATGCCTTAATCCCAGCTACTTGGGAGGCTGAGGCAGGAGGATCACAAGTTTGAGGCTAGCTTCAGCAATTTAGCTTTAGCAAGACCCTGTTTCAAAATTGAGAATAAATAAATAAAAAGGGCTGGGGATGTAGCTCAGTGGCAAAGCACCCCTGTGTTTAATCCCCAGTATATAAAAAAAAAAAAAGAACCCAACTCTTTCAAAGTATTTCTTAACTGCTTAAAACAACACTGTATAAACTGTAAGTACACAAAGCCTAAATCAAGATTTTTTTTTAGTGGTAGAAGCAGATGAACCTAATAGCTCATTCAGTGTTGGAATTAGTTACCAAAGCCATTTAGATAACACTCCTGGTGGACTGAAGACTAGGTACCTAAACTTGAGGAATCTGTTCATCTGGGGATTAGCTAAGGCAGATGGCACAAACGGGTGTTCCTCATCCTCACTCCAGCTGAGCAAAGAGCCCAATGTGAGATTTAATACTCCTTCCCAGATATCCAATGAAATTTGGTAAGAGATTTTGTAGTTGAGTGAAAAGGTGAGTAAAGGTCTGTCCTGGTTTTACCACAACTTGCTTTGTGACTGTGGCACATCCATGTTTGGGGCCTCAATTTCCCACTCTGTACAAGAAGAGGCTAAGGATTCTTTAACCTCTACATTGGTGATAATCACAAGACAGAAAAATGACTTTCCTTCCTACACTCCTCAGCAAAGCTATTTAGAGGGCAGCGGGTAGAGGGGAAACCTATTTAAGGTAATGCCACACACCTGGACACTCAGCAGATTTCTTAGTGTTCTGCCTACCCCAGGTCCTTTGCTACTGGTGAAGGAATTCCTTTTTGCCAAACTTAACAGTTTCTAAGAATATACACAGTAGGCTTAACCGCGATGTCTTGAACTTAGCAGACCAGAGAATAAACTTGTTCTTTGGGGTTTTTTGTTTGTTTGTTTTTTACCAGAGATTGAACTCATGGGCACTCAACCTCTGAGCCACATCCCTAGCCCTATTTTGAATTTTATTTAGAGACAGAGTCTAAATGTTTAGCAGATGCTTCATAAATATTAAGCATCTTGGTTTTTTGTCTTCTTCTTTGGGGGGTGGAGATAAAAACATTCCTGAATTCCAACTGTCAAAGAGATAGTGATGAAGTTATTGCTCTAGGTATTTCAGATGGAAGGATTAAAGGCTTTTGGGGGCAAGATTATTAAAACTAGTTTTTCCTGCTTGTCCATTGAGTCTTTTTTTTAAGCTTGAAAACTTATTTAGCAACTTGAGAAGAGTATTTCAGAAACTAAGCTTCCTCCCTAGAAACAGCTAGCTTAACACAAGACTTAACAGCTAGTGTCTTCAGTCTCACCTCAATTCCAGCTCTACCGCTTGCTAGCTGCACTCCTTTGCTGTCCTTGGTCTCCAACTGGTTCACAGCAATGGACAGCCTCTCTCACCCAGGGCTTTGGTGGGAAGATAATGTATCTCAAGTGCTTGGCTCACAGGAAGCACTCATCTTAGCACCCAGTGAGATGTGGCTTCCTACCCTGCTAGCACCCTAACAAACAAGAACAGGATGGGTTGGGGTATAAGGACAGTTTCTTCTCTGACCAGAGAATAAACTTGTTCTTTGGAGTTTTTGTTTGTTCGATTTTTTTTTTACCAGAGATTGTACTCAGGGGCACTCAACCACTGAGCCACATCCCTAGCCCTATTTTGAATTTTATTTAGAGACAGGGTCTCACTGAGTTGTTTAGCACCTCCAATTGCTGAGGCTGGCTTTGAACTCACAATCCTCCTGCCCCAGTCTGCTGAGCCGCTGGGATTATAGGTTTGCACCACCGCACCCAGAAAATAAATTTATTCTTGAGAATCAAATCAGTGAAAGGTAGTGAGGCTCTGAAATTCAGCACTTACTGATAAAAGGTCCAAAAGGTCCATCAAGTTATATAGTTCTTTCACTCTACCTTCTCTTCTATGCACAGATGACACATTTACCAAAAATTTCTTAAGATCCAGCAGAAATGGTCCTCCTTCTACAACTTCTTCATTTTCCCTCTAAACCAAAATTCTAGTTTTTACAGCTTTTGATTACTCTTTCCTAGACTAGTGGCTTATGTGTATGTACAATATTTACAAGATTTCTGAAAGCAAGAACCACATCTCATCTCTATATTCCCTCAAGGCTACTCCAGGGCCTCTTACATAACAGATTCTGAACAAGTTATGAAGGGAAGAGTTATTGCTTATTGAATGCAGAGTTCCTGTCTGAAATGAAAAGGTTTTGGAATAGCAGTGGTGATTGCCAAAATAATGTGATATATAATGCTGCTGACTTGTATGTCTAAAAATGCTTAATTTTCTGTTACAAATAAGTAAATATTTATATAATACTGTTGGCAGCTCAATAACTCCAGAAAGAGCACTTCAACTTGAAATAACAAATCTTCAATAAAAGACCTTCTCTGGATATCTTCCATGAGTAAGTGCTTAACAGATATCTGCTACATAAGTCTATGAATAATGTCAAATTTGAGAAAAAGTTTATCAAATTGATAACAGCATATTGTGTATGAAATGGATGCAGGCTTACAATTTTTTTTTTAATATCAAAGAGGCTTTCGTAAACTTTATTTGGCTTTCAATTAAAACAGAGATTTCTAACTCAACAAGAACACAACAATTATGGCAATTATCACACAGTAGTAGCTCAAAGAATTTCAAAGTCTTTAGTCTTCAAGTTCCAGGTAACAACAATTCAGTTTGATTCCCTCCTTCACTGTGGAATTCTAAGAACTTGTCTGGTTCACTTAATCATCTTACTGGGGATGGTCCTTTCCTGCCATCCACTCAAATCCAGAATTCCTGATTTGTGGCACGCAATATCTCAGTCACCTACAGAAGCAGCTGGAAATTAGAAATTTTATCCAGCATCAGGGATTAAAAAAAAAAAAAAAACAAAAAACTTCTTTTAAAAGATGTAATGAATCCTGGTGTTCACCACTAAAAAGATCCTCAAGTATAAAAATGTATAATCTGTGCTTCTTTTTAAAATAAAATCTTTTAAGGTTCAAAGAAAAAAAAATTCCTACCCTGACACAACAGCCACACAAGGAGCTGAAAGACCTGCTGTTTCCATTACAGACAACATGAGACTTTTAAACCACACCACTTAATGAAAGAAAATGGTGAGGCTTTCTAAACAGTACTCCTCAGCCCAGATGTGGAGACAGGCACAGCCCTCCATCCTCAACTGTATTCCCACCACCTTTGCAAAGGCCACTGAACATGTCTCTTAAATGCTGGATTTCAGCTCTTCATCATTCTGCTGTGAGAATCCCTTCTCTTTAAATTCTTTGTCACAGTCTGGGGAAATACTCTGGCCTTCTGTGGTATTGACAGCATCTGAGTCCAATCTTCTTCTTTTCTTCAGTTGGTGCAAATGGGATTTGGATTTTATATGTGCTGATAAGACAAAACCAAACAAACAAAAGCCTCATTAGGACATTTTAGAATTAATCCTAAAAGCAATTCAACTACATAATTTTTATTTTTAATAATAAATGACAGGATTGACAAACTAGTATACCTGCTTAGCATTTTTTAAAGGAAAAATAATTTATATGGCCAGCTAGCTTACCAAGTCAGAAAGAACTTCCATGTATCAAGTGCTAGGTGCAGCATATCACTAACCCTCACAACAATATTGCTTTTTAAAATTTTATTTTATTATTTTTGGGGATACTAGAGATTGAACCCAGGAGCACTTTACCACTGAGCTACAACCCTGGTCCTTTTTATTTTGTCTCAATAAGTTGCCAAGACTGACCTTGAACTTGGGAACCTCCTGCCTTAGCCTCCCAAGTCACCAGGATTATAGCAACCTTGCCCAGCTCTTGTGCTCATTTACATAGAGGGAAACTGAAGTTCAGAGAGGTCTCACAATTTGTCCAAAGTCACACAGCAGGTAAACTCTTTTGCTAGACCTCATTTTCCAGAATCAGATCTCTATGGTATGGGGCTTCCTGTTACAAATACATTTCAACTCACAAGGCTAGAAATCCAAATCTTTGTCTATGCCTCACGCTGTAGCATCAAACATATTAGGTGCCTCTCTCCCACTCCTGCCCAGCTCTCACACATTGTCCCTCTTGGTCTGATATCTTTAGTCCTGGATCAAATAAGCCATTTGAAGGACTAACCCACAAGGCTTCCATTCTGTGAGCATACAATGCTCCAGAGAGATAGTAAGGGGGTGCTGTCTCTGACCACCTCTTCTTTGAGTCCAGCAGCGAAGCTGAGCACACACTGTGGTATGATTCTATTGCTGACCTCTCACCCCTAGGACAGTTCTCACCTTCTGACTAACGCATATAGTCTCATTTTTCCTATCCTGTTTTTCTTCAAGAAAATGTCTCCTGGAAATGCTTAAAGTGAGGGACGACTTGATAAATTTATTTTATGCATAGTAAAAAAACATTATCCTTAAGGGCTTAGAAACATGTATAAGTAAGAAAGAGGTTAGAAGTCAAAGAACAGTTTTTTGGGGGAGAAAAGTCAGCTTTGTTCTCCAGCTAGAGCCTAAGGCTAAATCTGGGCTCTGGACTGGCTCTCCATGGCAGCAGGAGATGGGAGCAAGGACTTGACAGATGGCACTATAGAAGGGCTTACACAGCTAAGCTCACAAAGGCTCACAAATGTTGCTTCTCTGAGGCTCCCCCTGAATGACATTCGACAAATCGAACCACTAAGTTTCCTTTACGAAACAATCAGACACTCTCTTTCCCTTCCCCTTTCATCATTATAAACCAACGACAATCAAGGCTTCTTCTGCTGGCTAGGCAATCACAGCCATCCCCAGTCTCTGACAATGGAGTTCATTTTGCCAGTTACCAGTTAATAGACCTAATCATTCTATTGGTTGATATGAGGAGAAAAATCTACTTCTCTAAGAATCTAAGCAAAGCAGTATTCTGAACAGAAGGATTCCAGCCACTGGCTAAACTATAAGCCCCACTGTGCCTAAAAGAAGCTAGCCTTACATGTTTCTAGATTCAAAGCTTGGGGATGAATCCCCTAAGCTTTGACTAGATGACTACAGAAATTCACAGGAGAGTGATATGGAGGTGGAAGGTGATTATGGTGGGGCAAATCTAAGTTCTAAAGCAGAGATGCAGAGCCTTAGGGCAGGTAGCCTGGGGGTGGTGGTGTGCACTACCTTCTTCCTTCTTTATACACACTGTTAGTTTCTGTTCCGTCTTTCATCACAGTTGAGCCATTCCCACTAGCTCAACAAATTACCTTGAAAAGTACTGAAGAGATAACTATTTCTGAGGAATGTGCTCCAGAGAAGTAACTGCACTTCTGCTCCCTCCCAGCTATGCTTCTGCTTCTTCAGGTTCCTGGAGGAGGTGACTTGATTCCCTTACAATCATGTCACCCCCACTGAGTTCTAAACATGAAAGGCCAAGAAATTTCTCTCAGGCAGGATTTTGAAGTCAAAGGAGCTCTAGAAAGTTAACTGCAGATCTCTGAGTAGAAATTACCTATTCCAGCTAGAGCTGGAGGGTGTAAAATATGCCTTTACATTTCAGAATGCAGAGACAACTCCCCAGATTGGGAAAGCTTCCAAGGAATTTTAAGCACAGGCTCTTAGAGGAATCTGGCTTTCCCTTTACAAATAAGCAGACTCCAGCATTCAACCTACCAAAGACCTAAATTTTAAGGAAGGCAAGGTAACACACCCTTACATATTTCTCCATGCCTTTCCCACACTCTACCTGCCCATTCACGGTCCCCAATGATGATTCGATCACAGAGATCACACATATGGTAACTTCTCTTGTTCTCAGTTTCATTGAATGGCATCTTCATTGGAGCAACTGCAGGCTTGTGACCCTAAAATCAAGGAGGCAGAGAAGGGGAGAACAATCAATTCAGAGATTTGGGTATAGTTCTCTGGTATTAAGGGAATGGGATTTTCCCAAGTTTCCTTTTTTCACATCCAGTGGAGCAGGTAGGCTGTGAAAAAATTTTATCAACAGCCTTTCTATTTTTTGATACAGGGGATTGAACCCAGGGGTGCTTAACCACTGAGTCACATCCCCAGCCCTTTTTATTTTTAATTTTGAGACAGGGTCTTGCTAAATTTCTTAGGGCCTCACTAAGTTGCTGAGGGTGGCTTTGAACTTGTAATCTTCCTGCCTCAGCCTCCTGAGCTGCTGGGATTACGGGCGTGCGCCACTGTGTCCACCTAGCAATAATCTTTCTAAATGTGAAAGTAGAAACACAATGACCAGGGATCTAAAAGCAGCCAGCCCTATCTGCTTTATTCCATGAAAAAAGAGGTGTGTTCCCCCAACACAGTAACAAAAATATCAGTGAAGGAAAATTACAATAAACTGTTCCATGATTAATAATCACCTGAATAAAACTTTGCACTATATCAAGAGCAGGTTCCAGAACAGATTCCTTCCACTTTGAGATATCAGACACCTCTAGGCCATATACTGGAGGGACACTGGGACCAGGTCCTAAAGATGACAAAGAAAAGTTGTGAGAGGTCATCTTCCAAGACCCAATCCATTCTGTCCTAGGACTCTACAACCCTCAAGAGTAACACACAGGGCCAAAGAAATAAACATTCTGTCCAAACTACTCATCCTTATAAATATTAACCACAATCCAAGAAAGACCTATAAGGTTGGTGTTTTTGTTTTGTTTTATTGTTTTGTGTACTAGAGATTGAACCCAGGAGTGCTTTACCACTAAGCTACATCCCCAACACTTTTTATTTTTTTTAATTTTGAGACAGGGTCTCATTAAGTTTTTGAAACTGGTCTCAAACTTGTAATCCCTTGCCTCAGCCTCCCAAGTCACTAGGATTACAGGTGTGCCACATCTGGCAAGATCTTGAAAGTTAACTAGTCTGCAGCTAGTAAGTCTGGTTACATATCCAGAGACTCAGGTGCAGAATCTAGCTAATCAGTAAAGAAATCAAAATGGAGTAACAGCTCTAGTGAACACTGTATGGGCTACATCATAAAGACAGCACATAATAGAAGGAAATAAAGAGCTTTACATGTCTGAGTTCCATGTCATCTTACAATTATGGCACTCTGTGGCAAGAGAGTTCTCACCTTTCTTTGGGAGCGGACATTAGTCTCAGGGAAGACATATCCCTCTAGTAGCCTAGCATTCATGAAAATCCTTGATAGCATGCTGATGACCATGGGCTGGGAACAATAGTATGAGCCAAGAAGCTGCAGAATCTGGGAACTACAAACATGTCCTGGAATTAATCTAGATGACTCCCTTCTTTTAAGAGCCTATTCTAGAGGCGTATTCAAGAAATTCCCACTGGTAAATACTTCTGAATGGAGATGTGACTGAAGATAGCAAGGAGTATAGCTGCAGGCATTTCACCCAAGAGCCATCCATGTAGCAGGACTTTAGTCTCTGTTTGCTGGTAGCTTCCTCAGTCTACAGACAAACTAAATTGCTTTCTGCAGGTAGGTGAAGTCAGTTGACTAAAGGCAAAGAGCATCACCCCAAGGACAAAAAACATCAAAGGCATCAGAATGCCAACGTCTGGCAGGTGCTGGCCTTTTGATTGTGCCAACCACAAATAAGATTCTTTACAAACTAGACTGGGCTGCACCTGCCACCACACGGAAAGGTGAGACTGGGAGGGTGCAGGCAGCACCCACAGTACACCTGGCCTTGGCTAAGCTTTGCACCTGTTTCCAGGCCACTCTACATTTTCCTTTCTCCTCTAAGTCCTTTGTTGGGCTTCTGTGCCCTGTCTAAGCACCTTTCAACAAATTCTCGGCTCCCAGCTGCTATTTCTGGCTTGGGTCCAAGGCCAAGCTGGGGTGGGGAAGTCCCTCTGGCTCCTTGCCAGAACCATATCCCAGCAGACCAACCCTGACCAATCACACGTGGGTCCTGACTTACAGAGCAGCTGTGCCTTTCACTCTAGCACCAGGACTGTGCTGGCACATACACGAATGAGGAACAGGCATATGACACACTGTGCTATCAACCCCTCCCCTCAGGGATAGGGGAGTGACTCTGGCTTTACCACAGGAGGAAGTTCCAAATTATTACAAACAAGCCTTTTGTTACTCTTATTGTCAGACTTGGGAAGAGAAACTGCACTTGAAATTTGCAGTACTAAACTTAAACTTTAAATGACACAAAGACTTCCCCTCTATCATGACATGCAGGTAAGAAGGATATGTAGAAGACAGCAATCCAGTGGTCTACAACATGGATCAAGGTGTTTTATGTGTTCACAGAATACACACTAAGAAGCAGGGGTGAAGGTTTCAGTGGGCCTTTCCTGTAACTGAAAGCAAAAGTCTACTGGCAAATAGTAAATAAAGGATGAATCAATAGTATATTTAAAAAGTATCCACAGATAAAAATGGAGTTTCACTTAAATTAATCTCCTTTTAGCTCAAAAGTACACAATTTCTTACCAAGGCCCAATACTAATGTTGTCTAGCTAACAGTATAACTAAAAGAAACAAGAGTGTAGATTTTAAAGTCAGTCCTGCATTCAATATCTACTACTAGAGGATTTGAGGCAAGTTATTTAACTTCTTCAGGACTTCATTTTCTCATCTGTAAAAACCCCTACCTTTGAAAGTTCGATAATACATGTACATCACCAAGTTCAGTGCCAAAGACACAGTACAGAGTCAATGAATGAGAATTTTCTTCCTCTTAATTTAAGAGTTCTGCTCTATTAAAGTTTCAATTGAAACAACTTAAGCACCATGTCTGACTATAAAGAAGAGGCTGGAATAAGTGGTAAAGGTTTTGTCCCCACCCCATACTAGAGATTGAATCCAGGAACACTTCACCATTGAACTGTATCCTCAGCCCTTTTAAAAACAGTTTTTTGTTTTTTTTTTATTTTGAGACAGGTCTTGCTAAGCTGCCAAGGCTGGCTTCAAACTTGCAATCCTCTTGCATCAGTCTCCTGAGTAGCTGGATCACCGGTGAGCATCACCACACCCAGCAAGGCTTACTCATAATCATCTGGCCCAAGAACCATTTTAATTAGGAAAGCTCTTAACAGAATTCTGATTGCTCTTCAGGTGCAAAACTAAAGCTAAAATCAGCACCAAACACCAACTCTGCCAAAGAAGTTGCTGTCTTATACCTATTTGCAGCCAGTACCATCTGGTGAAGGGATAAAGAATACTCCTCAATGGAAACATATTAATTTTTTCCTGAGGTGTCACAAAAAAAAAAATCCCTGAACAATCATTTATGTAATACATACTCTCCTAGGTCAGGTCCCAAATCTTAGAACAGGTCTGAAACTAAATTTCACTTTCTGGGTGCTCAGAGTATACATATATTCTATTAAAAATGTGGGCCCAGAGAATAAAGTTAAACATGAGACTTACTGCTCAAAAACCGGTTTTTAACCCATCGGTTTTGCTTCCGGGCATATCTCTTAGTTACTTGTTTCAGAGCCTCAATACCTGAAAGATATGGTAGGTACAGAAACATTTAGGTAAGTATATCTTTCCCCACCAAAAGGCAGGCCCTCCCAGCCCAGCAGCAGAGAAAATCAGCACAAAGTTAGCTTTGAAGGATGATAATCTCAATTCTGAGCTGAAGGTAATTTGGGACTCTTCTAGCCTCAGCTCTTGCTCAGACCATACCAGCGGGGTATTCTGTCACCCAAGGATGTCCAAGACTAGTTAGATGGAGGAATTCACACCTTTCTTTAGAAGCTGGTTACTAGTCTCTGGTGTGCATTTTCCCTCAGTGATCAGGTACTCGTGAAATTCCTTGAAGCCAATTGATTGGAAGATACCATGTTGATAGTCCTGGCTGGGAACAGGAGAGCATCAGCAGATGAGCCATTGCCTCTGGAAGCTAGCAGGGGCCTTGGAGATGATCTAGTTGAGCCATTTCATTTCAGAGAGCCATTTCATTTCATTTCATAGGAAATTGAGATCCTGAATAGTTCCTGACACTGAAATTCTACCTTCCCCTCCCCACTATCTCCCAAATTACTTCCTTGTATAGTAACTCCTTTGAATGTCTGCAAGATGAGAAAATTGCAACTGTAACAAGTACACCAAACCTCCTTTCAAAAAAACTTGTCAATGCCAAGGACAAAGGCTAAGAAACAAGTAGATCCAAAACCAGTATTACATCTATGGTCTTTCAACCACAGACAAGGGATAGAGAGTAAATCAGAGTAATAGCTAAATCCTCACCAATTTTCTGAAATGCTCTTCTGATTATAGCGTCTGTGAAAATCTCTTAGTTCCTCCAAGAGCCCAGCAGTAAGCATGTCATCCACTCTCTTATCCAAGCGCTCATCTAGAACTTGAATCAAATTAGCCCATGAACCAGCAACACATTGCAGGTACCTACTGTACGCTTACATGATGAATGAACAAGCTGTTATGAAGAAGAAAATGTGTTCAAATGGAAGAAAGAATTCAGACTTCAAAGATTTTATAATAATTCATGTAATATTTACTCACACTTCAACAACTCCAAATAAAAATAAAATAGCCAGAATGAATCACATATCTTCTCATTATATAAACCCAAAGCATAAAATTATAGATATTATGAAGGATAAATATTATTGTATGAAATTTATATTCATTTTTTTTAGAAGCAGGCAGCTGAGGGTCCCCTGGTTTACCTTTATTAATTTTGGTCATTGTATTTGCTCATCTAACTTCATATTACTTTCCATTAAGAACCTCCCAGATGACTAGAGAATATCAACCTAAGTAAATAAACCAATCCCCAAAAACCAAAGGCTGAATGTTTTCTCTGACATGCAAATGCTAATTTCACAATAAGTGGAGTGGGGGGAAAATAAAAGTACTTTGGATTAGTAAAGGGAGATGAAGGGAAGGGGGGCAGAATGGAAATAGAAAAGACAATAGACTGAATCAGACATTACTATCCTATGTGCATATATGATTACATGACGAATGTAATTCTACAACATGTATAAGCAGAAAAATGAGAAGTCAAAATACAAAATATATTCCACTATCTATACATGATATAACTAATTAGAACAAATTTTTAAAATATTTTTTAAAAATTAAAAAAAAAAAAAAAAAAAGGAATCCCCCAGATGACACCCTGGATAAGAATGCAGAACTTTAATACAAAATCATCCTAGGTATATCTTGAACTGAGACAAATAAAGGAGTAAGGAATGAGAGGTCATAATCATTCAGATATGGTAGCCAATAACAGGTTTATTATGAATCAAATACTATTATTTTATGATGAATTATAGCACAGGCTTTTATTTACAAAAATGTCATTATTAAAAATTATCTTTTTCTATAAACTCAAAACTGAGAATAATTTAACAACAAATTTTCACCATTTCAGTTATGCTCTTCTAAATCTCTATCATTGCTAGTTCTTGGCTTGTAATAATAATAACCTTTCTTCTTCCCCCAAAATTTTCATTTATTGAGGACTTACCATGGCACATTCTGGGAACTTTGTATATACTTTACTTATATACTCACTTATTTTGCAGTGTTGGGGACCAAACAAGCACCCTACCACTGAGCCATGCCCTCCCCACAACTTTATATGTATTAATTCATACAATCCTCAATGGTGCTATAAGATATAAATATCTCCATTTTATAAGAGAACTGGGGCTCAGAAAGGTAAACCAACTTGTCTTAAAAACTCACATAGGTAGAAGGTAACAGAGCAAGAATCTGAAATGAGACAGTGTGCCTCATAGCCTGTGCTATTAATTACTATGTAACACTACCTATCCACATAATAATCTCATCTTCCGAGTCCTAGCTCATCAGCTACCTTTACAAATTGATCCCTGACTTCCCCTAGAAGAATGCTCATCATCCCTCCTCTGTGGTTCCACAGCACTCTTGAGTGTCTCTCTTATTTATCTCTGAAACCCAAGTACTATACAGAATATTTGGGTACACGACACTTTACTGATGCTTACTGAATGTTTGCTGGATGAATAAGTTACTACAATCACAGGGCATTATTATACTTTAGCAAGAAAAACACATCAGACAAGCTAACTATCATATTATCCATTTTTTTTAGGCCTACTACTTATAGAATAATTAGAATTCCAGTCTCCAGTCAACCCTGAGGTTAGACTTTCTTCCAGAGGAAGCTTCCTTCTTCTTTTTCTCCTTTGGAACTTCCCTGGTTGGCAGTTTATTTCCTCCTCCACCCATCCCCTCCTTTCTCACACTGGCATTTTATCCTAGTACCAATGCTGCCCTTTCCTGCCTTTGTAAACAGACAATTAGAAGAAGGGCATTGCATCTAAGTCAAAGAGTTCAATCCCAGCACACATTAATAATGATAATAAACTTAGTGGCTAACACTAGTTTAGTGCTTATTATGAGCCATTCGTAGTTCCAAGCATTTTATATACTATACAGTAACTTAGTTCTACCTCAGATAGTCTCTAGGACAAAGGGTTTTACCTGTTTGGTCAGCATAAAGCCAAAGGATGCAAGGGTTAGGAAACTTTAGAGGACCTCCAAGAGGACCACCACCTTCCTCTGCATGTTGCCGATGAAGAAACTCACTATGAGAGATTCCTGTTTCTTCAAACACTTGCAAGCTCCTAAAGTTGTTTCAAAGGAGATGAGGGAACCCATAAGAACAATTAGGAAATATTCATTCTCAAGTGAAACAAGGAGAAAACCTGTATATAATAGAAAGCCTCACTTTCATTTGCACTGCATAAGTCCCCCAAAACAAGGTCCAAAGTTACTCTATTCCTATAGCTATGTGGAAAGAATTCTAAAGAAAATTCTAGGTAAATGAGAAATAATACTATTTTTCTACACGTGCATTCTAAAATCAGTAAATAGGTTCAGAAACTATAGGTTTCTTCTACAAAAATAGAATGGGACTCACTTTCATGTGAGCAGTAAAAGAGCTTATTTGGGACAGTTTGAACAAGCTAACAAGCCTGGTCTCGCTGGAGTGCCTTTCCCACAGTATAAAAGTATGCTGTATATCCAGCTCATCAACTTTCTTCTTAAATATGTCTAAAATTAATGAGGAATGCTCCTGGCTAATCCAGTACTCTATTAGCACAAAGATCATTGAAGAAATCCACTTCAGTCTGGATCTACTATATTATGCAGCACAGGTAACTGAACTCCCAAATCTAGACTCCACCACTCTGGGTGATTGCAATTTATCAGCTTGAAAGTGATCCTTCCCTTCCTGACCCAATTCCACTTCCTGAAACCCAAACACAAGAGTAAAGACCCCTTGTCTTTCAGTATTAATGGTCAAAGAGGATCTATAAGAGAAAAAAAAAATGTAACAGAGGGCTGGAGAGGAGCTCAGTGGTAGAGCCCTTGTCTGGCATGCACAAGGCCCTGAGTTTAATCCCAGAACACATAAAAAAAAAGCAAAATGTAAAGAATACCACAATTATCTAGAGTTTAGACTATAAACTCAACCCTAAAGAAAAATAAAAAGTCCTTCAGACAAGTATAATGGAGCATGCCTATAATCCCAGCTACTTGGAGACTAAGGCAGAAGTACTGCAGATTCAAGTCCAGCCTGGGCAACTTAAACCATCTCAAAGGGTTAGGTGTGAAGCTAGCCCAGTGATAAAGCACTTTCTAGCATGTATGAGGGCTTGGGTTCAATCCTTATTACTGCCAAAAAAACAAACAAACAAAAAATCTGTCCTCCAATCCTCTCTAGAGGATAGACACTTATCTGGGCACAGTGGCACATACCTATAACTGGCAATCAGGAAGCTGAAGCAGGAAAATAGCAAGTCTGAGGCCAGCCTAGGCAACTCAGCAAAGCCCTATCTCAAAATAAAAAAATTAAAAGGGCTCAGGGTGTAAGTCAGTGGCCAAGCATCACTGGGGTTAATCCCTGGTACCACAAAAAAATAAAAACAAAAATAAACAAAGGAGAGATTCTGGAACTCTTCTTGGAAATTAGTAACCCCTAATATGGCACAACTCTCATTTCATTACTTGTTTACAGGCAGCAAATATAGAGAGGTGATAAGAAAGAAAAAACTGATTAGCCAAGGAGAGAATAATAAAAATCAAACTCATGTCATAAAAGAATAAAAAAAGAATATAAAAATGAATGTTTACCTTTGTGTTACTGAGTTTTATAAAAATTGAAAGATTTCTATTAAAATGCTTAAAATACAATGTTTGGATACTGCAAAGTATAAACTTGATTAATCTAGAACATGGCATTCTTATCAGGGTGATACTGCTTTCAAAGGGGTAAATAAAGCAAGAGCGGTGGCCCACACCTGTAATCCCAGCAGTTTGGGAGGCTGAGACAGGAGAATCGCGAATTCAAAGCCAGCCCCAGCAAAGCGAGGTTCTAAGCAACTCAGTGAGACCCTATCTCTAAATAAAATACAAAATAGGGCTGGGAATGTGGATCAATGGTTGAATGCCCCTGAGTTGAATCCCTGGTACCAATTTTAAAAGGCAGTGGGGGAGGTAAGTAAAACTTACAATGGTATGTGCCCCTCCAAAGGACAACCCTACCTGAAAAGACCTTATTATTTGTGCGTGTATGGTGTGGGGGTACTCGCAATTGAACCCAGGGATACTCTACCATCAAGGTATATCCCTAGTCCTTTTTAAAGTTGCCTTGGGATTGTAGGCATGCACCATCACACCCAGCTTCAAGACCTTATTTTTAGTGTAAAGTTTCTTTCAGGTGGGAGGGGAGGAGTTTACAATTAGGAAAAAAGTTCTAAAAAGGTTTCTGGGGGGCAGAATAATGAAAAAAGGATTAAAAAACACTGATCTAGAAAAATCATTTGAGTGGAAAACTTTATAACCCCCATCAACACCAAAACAATATCAATATAATATTTAATCTGTATAACTACCCAAATAGTATAGTAAGTCCTTCACTAGATGTTTCACTCTGTCAGATGTGGTAATCACTACCAACACTGCAGAAAAACAAAGCTAACAGATGAGGCTGCAATTCCAAATAACCTAAGAAAACATGACCTTATGAGTTCATTCACTACCTCTGTTCCCTGCAAAAGAAAGTCTCCATGTACAAAGGTGAGCTGAGCTATGAGACAGTTTATAAAATCCACCTCCCACTGGGAAAGCTGCTGAGGCAGAATTCAGCATTGCACAATCAATTATGAAACCCAAATCACAATGTAAATGGACTGCATGCCAGAAAAAATTTATATGAAAACTGTTATACAAGCAAAGATCAAATAGAAAATGAAGCAAGATTACAAAGGCCCTAGGGGGAAATGATACTGTACTATGCATTTAAAATGTAACAACAAAGCAGGGTGCAAGTATTTATTGAGGGAGTTGGGCTGAGGCAGGAACTCAGGGCCTCCTAAACTGCTGAGCTGGAACAACACATCAATCTCCCCTAACTGCTATTACCAAGCCTCTCTGTCACCTAGGCAAACTGAACATCTTACTACCCTTCAACTCTAAAAGAATTCCAGGGCAGCAGGCCCAGTCTTTCTTACCTGGCCACTTTGCGCTTGTCATGTGGGTGTAACTTGGCAGCCATTTCTGGGTCTACCTGGCTTAGGCGTTTGTGGAGTACATAACCATCCTCCTTTTCAAGCTCCACTTTTCGGTCAACCCTTTTCTCAGTGCCCATCTCTTGGGACTATTAAATGAAGGTTTAGAGTAAATTTAATCAACAATTCAATAAACATTGAGATAGCATATATGCCAGGCACTTTACTCAGTGTTAGGAATACAGAATAGAGATGAGTCAGATCTTACCATATGGTGAGAGAGATAGATCATAAACCCAAAATTCCAATAGCTATGGTAAGTGCTGTGAGACCACAGCAAACAAAGAGGAAGGAGGGCTTACTGTGTAGGGAAATACTCATCTACCCTTGCTTTCTTGGCATAAGCACAAACAGATACCAGAGCTACCACATCTATTTTAATATCCAGGAATCTAGCCCAAACAGCAGACTAGAATTGCCATCATATTACCATATGTAAAGTCTCACCCTACACAGTAGCATCTCCACAAGAAAGGTCAGTGTTAGACATCTCTCAGTCACAGATACTGTGCTGCCAGCCAGGAAATGCTGAATCAGACTAATGGACTGTTAACTTACATGGAGATGCTAATTAATCCACAGAAGAACATTTTTCCCACCCATAGTCCTTGCCCTTAGGTCAGCTTGAGGAGCAAACTTCCAATATAAAGGTAGCATTTGCTTCAGAATATTAAGTAGGAAAATTACAGTTGTTGAGTACAAGAAATAAGCAAGAGTCAACTTTCTTCCCACTAAAACTAGCTGAGGAACTCATTTCCTCAGTGAGTTACAAGTGAACTAAACATACCTTGGTATTAACAAGAACTTTCCAGAGCAGAGACTCAATGTAATAATTGGTTCCTCCCACGACAATAGGAATTTTGTCTCGAGCAAATATATCTTCAATGTGAACATTAAGAAAGACATCATGATATTTAATATTAAGAAGAGAATCCTGCCAGGTGCAGTGCACACCTGTAATTCTAGTTACTGGGAGGCTGAGGCAGAAGGATTGCAAGTTCAAGACCAGCCTTGGCAACTTAGCAAAGACCTGTCTCAAAACGAAAAATAAAAAGGACTGGGGATGTAGCTCAGTGGTTGAATATACCTGGGTTCAATCCCCAGTACTGTTTGAAAAAAAGAGAGAAGAGAGAGAAGTCTGACTCACTTGGTAAAGGGAGTATTAGCAAGAAAGCATATTTGTCTGCAGAGGTAGAAACCAAAATGAATTGATACCAGCCTGGAACATTTCCTGTAAGTTCAGAATAATTTCCAATTAGCTCTGGAGGTACTTGCATAAACCAGATACAAATGCATGATGGTAATTCCTTCCAGTTCTCTTTCCTTCCACTTTATAGTGGAACCTGCTCAGGAAGCCACCAAGGTGACATTCAGTGTGAGACTTCTGCCTTCTAAGAAAAAATATAACCTGGTTTCTGGTTTCTCTAAGCCATAGTTCTTAGCATGTTTTTACTATTATGTGATAGCAATGAACATTTTAGCCACTCGAGACCTCACCAGATAAACTGAAACAAATAAACAGACATCAACCTTCAGATTCCAGTTCTTGGGCAAGTTCTCAACATTGAACTTCAGGTTTCCCCTCTGTAAAGTCCTCATGAGTTCTTATGAACATATATAATAATATACGTATATAAAGCTGCTACAATGCCTGAAAAATAGTAAGCAGTCAAATTACATTAGTCATTATTGTTTTTATATCCCTGCTACTTTGGATTCTTTTAAAAATTTCTGTTGAACAGATAATTATCTGCTTTAACAGATTCTGAGAATTATTATTCTGAGAATAAATTATTCTGAAAATAATATAATAAAAAATAGACTTTTAGTATCCAGATAAGGAATCACGTACACATTGCTTCCCTTTTCTAGCCAATTGTGGGCACAGAAATAGATAATCTCTTTTTACAGAAGCCAACTAATCCTTAAAATGTTGGGGAGGCAAGGCACAGTAGCACACACCTAAAATCCCAGCAATTTGGGAGGATGAAGCAAAAGGACTGCAAGTTCAATACCAGCCTCAGCAACTTGGCAAGATCCTATCTCAAAAATAAAAAGGGCTGGGGGCATAGCTCAGTGGAAGAGGACACCTGGGTTCAATTTCTAGTAAAGGAAAAAAAGAGGGATGGGGAGAGGGAAAGAGAGGGGGAGGTGGGGGAAAGAGAGACAGAGACAGAGATAGACTGACAGGAAGACAGATATTGGGGTGAGCTGGGATGGAGTGGGAAGAAAGATTATCAATCAAGGATCACAAGGAAAAAAAAAACACTATTTATTTTATTTTTATTTTTTTGCAGTGCTGGAGATCAAGTCCAGGGCCTCACACATGTTAGGCAAGCACTCTACCATCAAGCTATACCCCAACCCTTTATTTTTCTAAAAAGAAAAACAAATTCTCTATTCTCCTTTTAAGTATAGGGAACATATAATTACAGAGTAAAGGCAGGGGCAGCAGTCCACACCTGTAATCCCAGCTACAAAAGGCTGAGGCAGGAGGATTAAAAGTTCAAGGCCAGCCTCAGCAACTTATTGAGACCATGTCTCAAAAAATAAAAAGAGCTGGTGATGTACCTCAATGGTAAAGCACCCCTGGGTTCAATCCCTAGTACTACTATTACTACTACTACTACTACTACTACTACTACTACTACTACTAACAACAACAACAAAAATAACGGAGTAAAATAAAACTTCAATTATATAATATATAAGGGAAAGGGAACAAAGAAAAGAAAGGGAGAAACTGATGAGACTCCAGAAGGGGAGAGAACAGAAAAGAAGGAAGGAGATGTAATTGAAAGTATTAGGTGGGAAAAGGGTTAACTTGTCTGCCTAAGTCATGAAACTACTGTAATTTGGACAAAACTCTTCTCTCAGGGCCTCGGAACATTCACCTGTCAAATTAAGAAGGCTGACTGAAGATAGAGGTAGAATACCTGCCTAGGACCTGTCTGGATCCCCAGCACATCAAAAAAAGAAGACTGACCGAATGGAATATTACTCAGCAATAAAAGAAAATAAAATCATGGCATTTGCAGGTAAATGAATGGAGCTGGAGAAGATAATGCTAAGTGAAGTTAACCAATCCCCAAAAAAACAAATGCCAAATGTTTTTTCTGGTATAAAGTGACTGACTCATAATAGGGTAGGGAGGGGGAACATGGGAGGAATAGATAAACTCTAGATAGGGCAGAGGGGTGGGAGGGGATGGGAGGGGGCAGGGGGTTAGCATGACGGTGAAAGGTGATGAACATCATTATCCAAAGTACATGTATGAAGACATGAATTGGTGTGAATTATATACAGAGATATGAAAAATTGTGCTCTGTATGTGTAATAAGAATTGTAATGGATTCCACTGTCATGTATTTAAAAAAGAAAGTCAATTAAAAAAAAAAAAAGACTGACTGAGCCAGAGGGTTGTAGGTTGGGGTAGCTTCCAGCTATTCGGGAGGCTGAGGCCAAGAGGATCACTTGAGCCCAAGAGTTGAGGCTAGTCTGGGCAACACAATGAGACCCTATCACAAACAAAACCAAAAGACTGACTTTTTTTAAGGTACTTTCAGTCTGATGTTCTGAATTGAGGCATTTACCAAAATTCATAAATCTAGCCTAAAAGTGATCTAATGAAGTCTTCACCTGTTGGTTCTAAGTCCTTTAAAAATCTTAATTAGCTCTTCATTTTGTATCAGTTCTTTCTGAAAAAACCAAACTGTCTTATAGCAAAAACTTACATTTGGTAATGTATTAATTTGTAACCAGCTTTCATGTACATCATCTCATCTGATATAATAGCCTTGTGAAGTAGGTAGAGCAGGAATTATTATCTGCATTCTAATCTCTGCCCATTTGATTGGCAAAAAAAAAAAAAAAAGCCTCATTATTTGATTTGCATGCCCCTGGTTAACAGCAAGGGTAAACCTTTTTCATGTTTATCACTATTTGTATTTCTTCCTTTGTGAATTATATATATATATATATATATATATATATATATATATATATATATGATGGGAATTAAAATATGTGTATTATAACCTTTTCTGTGTTACAATTATTTTCCCCTAGGTTTACAGTCTGTTCTTTTTTTCTTTTTTGTACCAGGGATTGAACCCATGGGCACTTTACTGCTGAGCCACATCCCCAGCCCTTTTTATTTTGAGACAAGATCTCACTAAGTTGCCTAGGACGTTGCTAAATTGCTAAGGCTGGCTTTGAATTTATAGTCCTCCTGCCTCAATCTCCCAAACTGCTGGGATTACAGGCATGCACCACCATGCCTGGCGTGATCTGTTTTTAAATTATGTTTGTAGTGAGCTATTTTCCTTCTTTTTGAACTATAAAATGTTCCATACATACAAAAGAATATATGTAACACATATAAATTATGAAGTCTAGTAATAAAACACTGACAAACCCAATGTAAGAAATGGAGTACTCCCAATTCCTTTGAAGTCTCCTATATATTCATTCCCATCCCAACCTCTACTTCTCTCAAAGGGAATCAACATTTTGAATTGCTCTGTTTTTTTAGTTTGTTTTTCATCATCCCTCACTTTTCTTATATTAGTACTGGTATGTATGTATTCCTGATATGTATGTATTGGTTAATTTGCTTATTTTGTAACCTTTATAGTATCATGCAATGACAGAAAGAGACATGTATCCTTCTGTGATTTCCACATTTATATTGTTTCTGAGATTCTTTCATGTTGATTGATACATGTAGCTGCAATTTATTAAATTTCACTCTTTTAAAGTACGTAGCTCATATGAGTGAGTAAAGTAAATTTTATACATTCTTCTATAAATGGGAATTTGGGTATTTATTGTTTTTGCTATTAAGTGCAATACTGATATAATAAAATTTACCAAATACCTTCTGATATACTTGTGTCAAGAGTTTTTCAAGGGCATACACCTATATGTCTGGTTGATATACATTCTCATTAATACAAAGGTTTAATTCACATATTTAAACTAGCTATTTTCTTTTTAATGTATCAACGAAGCCCTTCCCTTCTTTTAAATCATTTAACTACTCAAATCAATTGTATATATTCCCATTTGTTTCAAAGTTTCATCATAAATACCTACATTTAACTTGAAAATTTATCTGGAACTTATTATATCACATGTAAAGCACCACATGTAATGAGGACCTGACTTGTTTTGTGGTACTGGGGATTGAATTCAGGGGTGCCCTAGCACTGAACTATGTCCCAAGCCTTATTTATTTATCTATTTATTCATATATTTATGTATTTTCTGGTACTGGGGATTGAACCCAAGGTATCTTAACACTGAACTACATCTCCAACTCTTCCTTTTGAGACAAGGTCTGGCTAAGTTGCCCATACTAGCCTTGAACTTGCAATCCTCCTGCCTCAGCTTCCTGAATAGCTGGGATTACAGGTGTGAGCCTCCATGCCCAGCTAGGACATGACTTTATTTTTTTCCAAAACAATTAATTTCCAGGAACAATTATTAACTACCTCATTATTTCTTTATTGTTCTGAAATGACACCTTGATTGTAAGATAAATATATACATTCATTTGAATCTGCAAACGGATTTTCTATTCTGTGGCATAAATTTATCTAGTATTATATAAATTCCATGCTATTATAATTATTATGCTTTTCTAATATGATTTAATATCTGACAGTTCAAATGTTAAAAGCAGTCTTGTTTTAAAATATAGTCTCCTCATATTTTTTTTCAAAATTTTCTGTTTTATCCAGAACTATTTTTTTCCAGTCCTCCCCTACTCCATAATCCCTTTGAAATTTTAATTTTCACCTCATTATAATACAAAATTAATTTATAATTTTGTATCCCCACTTAAAGGGTATACAAAAACTAAAGCTCGTGGGAGTTAAGTAAACTTCACCCAATAAAGTTCAGGCAGTCAAAAGAGGTAGTTTTAGAACTAGAACATACATTTTCTGATTCCTAAATCAGTGTTCTTATCATTAAAACAATTTTTCTCAAATTTTAATGTACTAATTCTTATTAAGAGTTACCTGGACCTCTTTATAATGCAAATACTGATATAGTAGGTATAGAATAAAACCAAAGATTCTGCATTTCTAACCATTTCCAAATGGATGCTGATGGTACAGTCTAAGGATAAGACTCTGAGGAGCAATAGCACTTTATCTTTCAATCCATACAGATCTGTGACATTAACTACTGATAGTGAGGTCTTGGGTGTGCCTGCTTGGAAGAAACTGCCACCAAAAGAAAAGCTCTTTCTTGGCTTAGACTTCTTTGCACCCTCCAAGCCTAGTAGATGTTTTTCCTTAAGGATATCAGAGCAGTTGCTTTGTTCCTGAAGTCCACCACTGTGTAATTGGTCACAAGAGGATCCACGAAGCTGATCATATGGTGCTGGCAGATTCTCTGCTCTTGGGCAGAAACCTTGTTGGTGATGATATCTAGCCCTTCATAGACCTAAGGGAAAGAAAATTAATGTGAGAAAGTCATCTGCCTTCATAAAACGCACGTTTAATGGGTGGGAATGGTTATCTATTCCTCCCTCCAGATGAACAGCTGACTGACCCAAAGTACCAGGTCTACCCTGTATCTAAGAGCACAGTCATATCCACAAAGCCTAAGTCAATGAAAGAAGAAAACAGAGCATTAGTTTTCTTATCAAATAGTAGTTGTTAGCTCAGACTTAAAGATAAAAAGGATATGTAAATTAGTGACCAAGTAAGAACTGATTCTGCAAGATTGGAAAAAAAGGTTCTCCTTAGGTATAAGAGCGGAGATTTACTGAGAGGCTGACAGGAACCCAAGAACATAATATAAATTGTAATGTGTCTCCATAGGACTTAAGTATCCCATTTTTGAACATAAGTTTAAAAGACACTAAAATTTTCAACCATTTAAAAAAAAGAAAAAAGAGATTCTCTGCTGGGTGTGGTGGCACACGCCTGTAAGCCCAGCAACTTGGGAGGCTGAGGCAGTTGGAACATGAGTTCAAATCCAGCCTCAGCAACTTAGTGAGGCCCAAAGCAACTTAGTATGACACTATCACAAAATAAAATATAAAAGGGCTGGGAATATGACTCAAATATTAAGCACCCCTGGATTCAATCCCTGGTACAAAAAAAGAAATAGGTTTTCTAAGCCTAAACTTTATACATTTAAAAATGAGTGGGTTGCCAGGCATACTGGCTCATGGGAGGATCATCAAGTTCAAAGCTAGCCTCAGCAACTTAGCAAGGCCCTGAGCTAGGGATGTGGCTCAGGGGATAAGTGCCCCTGGGGGTTCAATCCTGGTACCAAAAGAAAAAGAAGGAGGGAAGGGAAGAAGAGGGAAGGGGAGGGAGAAAGAAGGAAGAGAGAAAGAAAGAAAACAGAATCGAGTAGGTTGTTTTATTTATTCTATTTACCACAAGCCTCCAGAAAGGTAACATTTTCATTGTTCATAATTCTAACTTCAGGATGCTCAGATATTTTTTGGATTTATTAAATGGCTCTAAAAAGTTTTTGGAATTTGTATAAGATTGGTTCCATTTTGTAGAGAAGTGGCCTATCTACAAAGATAAATAATAAAATATACACATATAGGGGCTAGAGTTGTAGCTCAGCAGTAGAGTGCTTGCCTAGCATGTATAAGGCATTGGATTCAATTCTCAGCAACACATATAAATAAGAAAATAAAAGTCAACCAACAACTAAAAAACATTTAAAATATATATATGTACATGTATATACTTTAAAGTCAGAACCCCTAAGACTACTGTACTCTTGTGGAAACATTGTGATCTATCCAAATTACTGCTTCAGGGGGTCAGCGCATACAGTCTAAATACTCAAAGGCAATATCCTGTCTGTAAGCTCTTGATCTGCCAATTCAACTAAAAAGTTCAAGTGTACTTTGTCTAAATGCAAGGTCTCTGATGGAGAACAGATCTGAAAATACTAGTTTGAAAACAGGAATGAATGCTTAGGGATTAAATGTTCTCTCTGTAATCACTGATTCTATGTGGAGCACTGAATGAACAAATAATAAGTTCCACAGAGCCCACAAAGATGTTAAAAGCATTTTTTATCTCACGTTTCCCTTTACTTACATGGGTGTCAAATAAGTGTAGTACAGTGTTATGGTTAGGAGGAAGAACCCTGGCGCCAGGCTGCCTCAGATCAATTTCTAGCTCTGCCATTTACTAGTTATTTGTTCCTGGAGTACTCAGTTACTAACATCTTTGAACCTCAATCCCTCATCAGTAAAATGGAGATAATAATATCTATATCATAGGATTGCTGTGAGGATTAAATAAATTAATTCATGTAAAATGCACTTAGTTTTTGCCTGGTACACTGTAAGTAATATGAGAGGGTCATTATATTAACTACCTGTATTACTATCACTCACTCCATTACTACTATCACAATAATAACAGGAGAAAGGGAGATACTTTTAGTGTCATTATTTAACACTATGAAGCCTGTGCACTCTTAGTTACTAAGGTTACTTAACCAGCCATGATATAAGCTATCTTCAAGGTAGTAAAACTGTGAAATAGTAAAATGGCACATAGAAAAACAAACAAAAGGTCTGGGGATGTGGCTTAAGCAGAAGCGCGCTCACCTGTCATGCGTGTGGCCCGGGTTCGATCCTCAGCACCACATACAAACAAAAAAGATGTTTTGTCCGCCGAAAACTAAAAAAATAAATATTAAAAAATTCTAAAAAGAAAAACAAACAAAAGGGCTGGGGTTGTGGCTCAGTGGTAGAGCACTCATCTGGCTTGTGCGAGGCCCTGGTTCGATCCTCAGCACCACATAAATAAATAGATAAATAGATAGATAGATAGATAGATAAATAAAATAAAGGCATTGTGTCCAACTACATCTAAAAAAATAAATATTAAAAAAAAAAGAAAAACAAACAAAAAACAACCAGTCCTAGAAGAAGTATCAGCTGACTTTTTCTCTCATTCAACCTATGCCTGATAATAGAACTGCATTCTTATATGAGAGAACTGCATTCTTACATGTGATGGACTCTTAAATCATAGGGTATTGTTTTCTGCCTATTTGAACAAGAAAGATGTCCTTCTGTCACTATAAAGTGTTGTAGGGTGTATTACACACCAGTGTCTTCCACTGTGCAAATTTAAAAAAAACAAAGGGGGAAAAGTTAATAATTGTGTTCTCCCTCTCTCTTCTCCCACAGTCGTTGGCTCTGCTGTGGCTCAGACTTCCACATGATACAATGTTAAAGAGCTTACACAGCAACAACTCGATTTTGCCAACAGAGGATTTCTAATGCTGGTAAGAATGTCACAGTTAAAAGGATTCTCATTTTTCATACTAAGATTAATGTTAAGGAAACATATAGTTACAAATGTTCAATTACCCATCTCTCCAAAATGGTAAACTAACTATAAACATCTATATAGCACATTCTACCAGAGACCCAAGATAACTAGCTAAACTATCATCTTGTGATCTGCCTTTAGGTATATTTTTTAAAGGCTCTTAAAATGTTGAGTCTAGCCAGGCATAGTGGAGCATGCCTTTCATCCCAGTGATATAAGAGGCTGAGGCAGGAGGATTACAAGTTCAAGGCCAGCCTAAGCAATTTAGCAAGACACTGTCTCAGCTAGATGTGGTGGCGCGCACCTGTAATCCCACCCTGTAATCAGGAGGCAGAAGGATTGCAAGTTCAAAGCCAGCCTCAACCTAGCAAGGCCCTGAGCAACTCAGCAAGACCCTGTTTCTAAATAAAATATTAAAAGGGCAGAGGATATGCTCAGTGGTTGAGTGCCCCTGGGTTCAATCCCCAGTTCCAAAAAAATTTTTAAAAAGACCCCATCTCAAAATAAAAAACTAAAAATGCTGAGGATGTACCTCAGTGGTAAAGTACCCCTGGGTTAAATCCCCAGCAAAAACAAAAAAAGACATTGAGTTTAAACATACACACACATACTAGTAATTCTAACAGAAGGCGATCCCAGAATTAGGCTTTTTTTGTTACTAATTGAAGTGGCCTGTTACACTGTTTAGAGTACACAGAAATGCCAACAAATAACAGGGGGAAAAAAGAGAGTACTAAGGATTTAAAGAAAGAAGAGTATAAGCTCTTTTTTTTTTTAATTTTTGATGAAATTTTATTTTTATTCCTTTATTTATATGTGGTGCTGAGAATTGAACCCAGTGCCTCACACATATAAGTCTTCTACCACCAAGCCACAACCCCAGCCCTTACTCTTAAAAGTTAAAAATTTTAAAACTGTAACTCATATAATAAAAAAAAACTTTATTACTAAAGTAAATTGCCATCATTAAGTGATGTTTAACTCTTTGTTCCCTCAACACCAGATTAAAAGGGATAGGACATAAAAATATGCGTAATACTGACGAGATATCTGATGATGAAGAATTATTGTTACCAGGCACAGTGATGAACACCTATAATACCAGCTACTTGGGAGGCTAAGGCAGAAGGATCACAAGTTCAAGGCCAGCCTCAGCAATTTGGCCAGACCCTTTCTCAAAGTAAGAAATTAACAGGGTTAAGGGGTATAACTCAGTTAAGAGTGCTTGTCTAACATAAGCAACATAATTAAATTAAAAGGAGCTACATTAAAAGACGTAGCGCAGTAACTCCCAGTAAAATAGCATACAGGGGGAAAAAAGGAAAGAAAAAGAATTATTATTAATTTTTAGGTATAATATGGTCCTATGGTTATATATATCCTTAACTTTAAAGGACTCATGCATGATGAGTGTAGAGCTCCCCAGAACTGCAAAATGTAAATAGAGTCCTTAACTTTTAGAGGTATATAGCATATTAAAGAATATATAAAGCCAAGCTCAGTGCACATGCCTATGACACCAGCTACTCATTCAGGGGCTGAGTCAGGAGAATCGCAATTTCAAGCGAGCCTATATAATTTAGCAAGATCCTGACTCAAAACAAAATTAAAAAGGCTGAGGATACAGCTCAGTGGTAGAACACTTCTTTAACATGTTTGAAGCCTTGGGTCTAATCCCCAATACCACTTTTTAAAAAATGGGAATGTATAAAAATGAAAATACAGTCATGGGCTGGAGCTGTAGCTCAGTGGCAGAACACTTGCCTAGCACGAGAGACACTGGGTTTGATCCTTAGCACTGCATAAAAATAAATAAATAAAATAAAAGCATGCTGTCCCTCTACAATAAAAAATAAAATAAAAATACAGTCACATACCACTTAAACTCTGAGAAATGTATTGTCAGGAGATTTCATCTTTGTGGAAATATCAGAGAATATACTTGCACAACTATGATGGCTATACTGTCACTGGGCAATATAATCTTGTGCCATTACTGTCAAAAACCTAAACATAATTATGTGACTAGGGATGTGCACTCCAAGAATGGGGAGAGGAAAGCAACTAAAACTGAATAAGATTAGCCAAATGTTCCTAATTACTGAAGCTAGGTGATGGCTATGTAGAAGTTCAACCTAATATTTGCTCTGTTTTTTTTTTTTTTTTAATGTGTTGGGAAATTTTCACAACAAAAAGTTTCTTTAAAAAGTCTTGACCCAAGGGCTGGGGCTGTAGCTCAGTGGTAGAGTGCTTGCCTAGCATGTGTGAGGCACTGGGTTCGATCCTCAGCACCACATAAAAGTGAATAAATAAAAGATATTATGTCCATCTACAATTTTAAAAAAGTCTTGAGCCAGGTGTGACGGCACATGCCTGTAATCCCAGCAGCTAAGGAGGCTGAGGCAGGAGGATCACAAGTTCAAAGTTAGCCTCAACAACTTAGAAGCCCTAAGCAACTTAGTGAAGCCCTAAGCAACTTAGGGAAACCCTGTCTCAAAATAAAATAAAAAACCAGCTGGGAATGTGGCTCAGTAGTTAAGCACCTTTGGATTTAATCCCCAGTACACCCCCCAAAAAAAATCTTAGATGTGTTCATCATGATGTCTATCTGATAAATTCAATGGGGTTGGGGGTATAGCTCAGTGGTAGAGTGCTTGTCTAAAATGAACGAAGCTTGGTTTAATCTCCAGCACCACAAGATATAAAAAGTGGGTGGGGAAGAAAAAAATAGAAATAACAAATGTTGACAAGAATGCAAAGAAATCAGAATCCTTGTATACTGATGCTGGGAATTTACAATGGTGCAGCTCTCAGAATGGGGTAGAAGCCTCCTGAGCTTCCAAGCTCTGGGCTAGCTCCCTATGGGCAGGCTCCAATGCTGGCTGGCTCTGCAGGTTGTAGCCGACGTCAATGCCCAGATGGCCTCTAGGCTGATCCTGCTGATCCTCCTGCTGTAGCTGCTGGCTGGAAATAAAGCCACCTCAAATCCAAACACCACCAGAACTCTAGGGATCCAGAGAGCATACAAGAAGAAAGGAAAAAGTATTTTGAAGGAAGATATCAACACATCATGAAGTCTCCTATCTGGCTAACAACCCATTTGACAACCAATTCAACAACCAAAGTAATAGCTAGTACCACTGATGAATCTACCACTTAGTCTTTCACTCAATAACACATTCAACCAACTACCCAGTTCCCACAGAACCTACTCGACCCACTACAGGGATTCTGCCCCAGGCCAAGCACACTCACTGTTCTGATTTGGACAGTCATTAAGCAGAACCCATACTGAGGGAAGCTTTGATAAATTCTCCCTTAAACTCTACCATGCCTTCTCAGAGATGATAAAGGCTGAAAACAACCCAGCCTTTTCCCCATCCAACATCATGAGCCTCCTTTCCCAGGTGCTCCTTGAGGCTGGGGACAGCATCAAGAGAAGCCTGGAGAGTATCCTCTCCTACAAGTAGTTCTCCTGTGTCCACCAGGCCCTGAAGGCCTTCATATCCAAAGGTATCACCTCAGCCTCTCAGTACTATAGCCCAGACCAGGCCATAGGAGATACCTCTGTGAACACCTCTCAGGGTCTGTATGGCAGCAGCTGGAGATTCCTCAACAAGGAAAGCAATGCCATCCCCCCTGGGTGGCTGAGAACACCAACCACAAGATCAGTCAGCTGCTAGGCGTCCGGCCTACAGACAACAGCCTTGTCCTTCTCAATGCTGCCTACATGAGAGCTAAGTAGAAGGAAAAACAAATAAACAAAAAAAGATCAAAAAGATAGAAGGAGTCCTTTCACTTAAAAACCTGTGATTAAAGTGCCCAGGAAGAGTAGCAAGAAGTATCCTGTGGTCCATTTCACTGACGTGAAATCAAAGGAGGCTCATGATGTTGAATGGGTTAGAAAGCAGCTCTCCCACAACCTGAGTTTTGTGATCCTGCTTCCCCAGAAGATGAAACACCACCTCCAAGAAAGAGAACAATCTCTCAGCCTCACTGTCTTCGAACTCATCATGAAGAAGAAGGAGTTATCTAAGTTCCTCCGACTTTCCTTAAGACCTTCATAAAAGTGAACAGCAGCTAGAACATGCTGTCAATCATGAAGAAAACTACAATCCTTTGACTTGACTTATGATCTTGACCAGTGCAAGCTGACAGAGGACTGAGATCTTCAGATGTCTGTGCTGGAGCTGACGAAGACAGGTATAGAGGCAGCTATGGTCTCTGTCATCTGTGCCCTATAACTGGCTGATCTTTGAGATTCAACATCCCTTCCTCTTCCTGCTGTAGGAATCAGCAACACAAGTTCCCTGTAGTTATGGAGCTGGTCCATGACCCCAGGGCTTAAGATCTGCAGGGGTCTAAGTTAAGGCAAGTCCTGCCACCCAACCCTTAGCTCTCCCAGTTACAGCTCTGCTACTTTCTTCCTGGACTTGCCCCCATCCACTTTCTACCTCAAGTATCCTCTCATCCACCTAAAGGGCTCCCACAGGGTCTGGCAAAGGGACCTGCACCCATCTGACCTTCCCCCTAGCTCTGTCATGTCCTCCAACCCTCCCACCCCCCCCACTTTTTTTTTTTTTTTTTTTTTTTTCAATTTTCTCTAGTTCAAATTCATCAGTCTACAAATAAAACCTAGGGGAGTAGGACATGATGGCACATGCCTATAATCCCAGAGACTCATGACGCTGAGACCAGAGGATTGCAATTGAGGCCAGCCTCAGCAACTTAGTGAGGTCCAAAACAACTTACTAAGACCCTGTGTAAAATAAACAATAATAAATAAAAAGGACCAGGCATGTAGCTCAGTAGTTAAGCACCCCTGCATTCAGTCCCTAGTACCAAAACAAAAAACAAAAAGCCTAGCAGACCACAAAAAATAAAATAGTGTAGACACTATGAAAAATATGGCAGTTCCTCAAAACACAAAAAATAAAATTACCATGACACAGAATATGGTAATTCTTTTGGCATAAACCCAAAAGAACTGAAAGCAGGATGTTGAACAGATATTTATACATCTCTCCCCCGATGTCCTGCCCTTCATGAGGATTGAACCCAGGATCTCGAGCTTGCTAGGGAAGCATTCTACCACAGAGCTACACTCCCCAACCCACACATCCATTTTTATAACAGCATATTCACAACAGCCAAAAGGTGGAAGTAATCCAAGTATCATCAACAGATAAATGGACAAAGAAAGTGTGCTATATATCCATATAATGGAATATTATTCAGCCTTAAAAAGGACAGGAAATTATGATGCATGCTACAACACAATTGAACCTCAAAGTCATTATTGCTATGTGAAATAAGCCAGTCACGAAAAGACAGTTAATATGAGGTACCAAGAATATGGTTCCACTTATATGAAGTACAGACGGTGGTCAAATTCATTGAGACAGAAAGTGATGGTTAGCTGGGCAAGGTGATGCAGGCTGTAATCACAGCAGCTTGGGAAACTGAGGTGGTGCAGGCTATAATCCCAGCAGTTTGGGAAGCTGAGGCAGGTAGATCGTGAGTTCAAAGCCAGCCTCAGCAATGGCAAGGCACTAAGCAACTCAGTGAGACCTGTCTTTAAATAAAATACAAAGAAGGGCTAGGGATGTGGCTCAGTAGTTCAGTGCCCCTGAGTTCAATCCCTGGTACCCTCCCCCCACCACCACCAAAAAAAAAAAAAAGAAAGTGATGGTTAGTGGGGACTTGAGGGAGGGAGAAATGGAGATTATTGTTTAACAGATACAGAATTTCAGTTTGGGAAGATGAAAAAATACTGGAGATGGAAGGTAGTAATGGTCATACATAGATGTGAATGTACTTGATGGTTAAAAAAAATGGTAAAAGTTTATGTATACATTTTTACCTTTTTGTGTGTGTGTGTGTGTGTGTGTGTGTGATGGGAATTGAACCCTGGGCCTTACACATGCTAAGCACACGCACTACCACCAAGCTACACTATACCTCCAACCCTATGTATATTTGATCACAATAAAAAAGAGTTGGATGAGGGCTGGGGATATGGCTCAAGTGGTAACGCACTCACCTGGCATGCGCAGGTCACTGGGTTCAATCCTCAGCACCACATAAAAATAAAACAAAGATTTTGTGTCCACCGAAAACTAAAAAAAATATATATTAAAAAATTCTCTCTCTCTCTCTCTTAAAAAAAAAAGAGTTGGATGATAGCTTTTAGGCACAAGGCAAAACCTGTGCATATTAACTATAAAATAAAATTTTCAAAATTACTGGGAGCTGATAATGCTCTATTTCTTAAAGTGGGTGTTCTTACACAGGTATTTTCTCTTTTTGATAATTATTGCACTATAGTTATAAATTATTCATTTTAATAGGTATACATTATTTATCAACTCAAATCATACTGCATAGTTAAAAATCAAAACACAGAAATATGATACATATTTATATCAAAGGTAAATATCTAAACAAAGCTAGAAACCATTTAATTTTGCAAATGTCACATTTGGTTCAGGTTTAGGTAATACTCATATTGTAAATATCATACTCATGCTTGGAATTTTATTACCTGCCTAGAATACTGTTCTACCCAGTCAGCCTAGTTTGCAGCTGAATGCCTCATATGTCCCCTTTTATACAACTTCAATCATAGTTTCAGTGTTCTGCCTGTGAAATAGCCTGGTGCTGGGAAAAGCTAAAATGATCTGTACTATTTTTCAAAGGCAGCATGCTACTGTTCCATATCCCCCTCTTCCAGAGGACATCTATGACTGTGTACACAGAAATGATTGTGAATAAACTGGGTGTGGTGGTGCACACCTATAATCCCAGTGACTCAGGAGGCTGAGGCAGAAGGAGTGCATGTTCAAAGGAGACCTTAAAAAAAAAAAAGGCAGCCTTAGCAATTGAGGGAGGCCTAAATAAATAAATAAATAAAAGAAATTACTGTGAATAAATGCTTCACTCAGCACAATATATTTTGATAATATTAAGGGACCTCTGGTTTCTTTCTGAGGCCTGACAGCTGAAATATTCTGAAAAATTAGTGGTTTAACTCACCTAGCCAACTATCTAACACAGTTGACTTATCTCAGCAAACATTTACTAAGAGTCTATGATGTGCAAGGTACTCCTTAGGATGCAAGGCATGAGCCAGGTGCGGTGGTACACGCATGTAATCCCAGCAGCTCAGAAGGCTAAGACAGGAGGATCACAAGTTCGAAGCCAGCCTCAGCAACAGCAAGGTGCTAAGCAACTCAAAGACCCTATTTCTCTCTCTTTTTTTTAATTTTTATTTATTTTTTTAGTCATAGATAACAGTAGAATGCATTTTGATATATAATACATACATGGAATGTATATACATCAATCATATTGCAAAGACCCTATTTCTAAATAAAATACAAAACAGGGCTAGGGATGTGGCTCGGTGGTTGAGTACCCCTGAGTTCAATTCCTGGTCCCCCCCCAAAAAAAAATATGTAAGGCATACAAAAAAGATTTAAAAAGAGCTCTCGTCTTCAAGGAATCCAAGCTGGCAAAAGACACAGATAACTGAAATAAAGGGAGGTGATATAAAAGTTTATAAGTGAGAGATCAAAGTTTGTGTAGTCTTCTCAAAATATCATAACCATTAAACATTTAATGTTCTAGGCATCAAACAGGGAAATAAACCCTGTGCTGAGAGTTTATTTCAAGACTCAAAAAATTGTGGGAAAAGAGCACAAGGCTGAAATAATGTTAACTCTCCAAATCAACAGAGCTCAAGCACCCAGAGGAGCTAACGAAGGCTAGAGAAACCTATAACAGAGACCAGGAAAACCAGCAGAAGCCAGGAGTGGTGGCTCTCAACTGGAAGTGATTTTATCTACCTACACACATTTGGTAATGTATGGAAACATTTTTGGTTTGGGTCCCACAATTGTGGGAGTGGGAGTACTACCAACATCTAACAGGTAAAGGTCAAGGATGCTGCTAAACATCCTACAATGTAACAACCCCCACCTCTTCAACAAAGAATTATCTGGGCCCAAAATGTCAATAGTCCTGAAACTGAGAAGTCCTGTCTAATGAAATTCCACTTGGAGAGACTCCCCATAATCTTTAGGTGTATAGCCAAAGACGTCACCTATTTAAAGCTCCAACCCTTTAAGGCTGCCATGCTATAAGGTGGCCCTAATGAGTATGCTAATCAGCAGTGTCTTGGACTCAGGGCAGAACCAGCAGTGATGCCTCAATAGCAGCTGTCCACAAGCAAGAAAAAAAAGACTGCCCCTAACTGGGTTCCTTTACTCCAAGTTATTTTCCCCTTTTTTACTTCATTTCCTCCCCATTCCAAATTAGATCCTAAAGTCCTTCAATCACTTTCTTATCTCTACAGATTACACCCCTTGAAAACCACATCCTTGGATTTATGGATCAATATAATCATCTACCTTCTCTGCTTGTTGCCCCCTATCATTCCATGGATATCTCACTCAATGAAATCAGTAATGAACCATGACTGCCAAATGTAACACTTGTCAACCAAGTTCTCAAAAACAAGTAATAGAAAAAAGATAACCTGATAACTTTGTCTTCATAAATCAATCTCCTGAGGCTTCAGTGGCACCATTCTCTGGAGGATTTCTTCTTATTTCACTAGACCTTCCTCAGTCTCTTCTACTGAAGCCAACCACTAATCTATTAGTAATGTCTGTCATGGCAACAATACTGAGAAATGGCAGTCTTTATGGCATCCACCTGCCATTTTTTATATAAACTTACTCTACAACCATTTTTGTGCTGATAACTAGGTTGTGGATGTGGATTTCAGGAGTTATCTCTTGTGATACCTAACCTAGATGTTGTTGTAATCAATGAAAGCTGTATAGTATGATGAAGAAGTTAACAGTAAAGACTCTGGAGCTGGACTGCCCAGATTTAGGTCCTGGCTCCACCACTTAATAGCTATGTAACCTTTGGCAAGTTACTTAACTTCTCTGTGCCCAGATTGCAACAGTCAAGCTCACAATAGATATACCAGCAAATCGGGAGTTTATTTATTTATTTATTTATTTATTTTTGAGAGAGAGAATTTTAATATTTATTTTTTAGTTTTTGGCGGACACAACATCTTTGTTTGTATGTGGTGCTGAGGATTGAATCCGGGCTGCACGCATGCCAGGCGAGCGCGCTACCGCTTGAGCCACATCCCCAGCCCCCAAATCAGGAGTTTAAAAGAACAGTCTTCAAGGCTATAAAATTGAGATAATACACCAGGAAGTGGGAGGTTGAGAAGTTAGCTCAACCTTCTGAGATCATACAATCAGCTGAAATACCAATGACAGGATCCCTCATTTATATAGTGAGATAATATTAACTCTAGCCTCAAAGTATTATTGTGATGATTAAATGTTTAATATATGCAAAGCATATGGAATAAGGCCTTCCCCTAGAGGCAGCCAATAGTGTTATTTAGTTAGCTAGCTATCATTATCATCTTCACCACCATGTCATATAATCATTACCTCAAACAGGCACCTGAAACCTAAAGTGTTCAAAACTGAATTTATTATCTTCTCATCCATACTTAGATAAATCACCTAGATAACCAAAAATTTTGAAGCACTCTTTTTTAATAATTTTTTTTAATATTTGTTTTTTAGTTATCGGTGGACACAACATCTTTGTTTGTACGTGGTGCTGAGGATCGAACCCAGGCCACACGCATGCCAGGCGAGCGCGCTACCGCTTGAGCTACATCCCCAGCCCCTTGAAGCACTCTTAGTATCTCTTTCTTCCCATGTTTTCCATCTATCTCCACTTCTGTCCACACTAGTTCCTAAAACCATGTATTATCTCAAAAATCCACCATCATCACATTTCCCACTGCCATTACATCAACTAGAGTCTTCAAAATTTCTCAAACAGATTAGTCTATCAGTTTCCTTACTGATCTTCCTACCTTTAGCGTATAACTTCTCCAACTTATTATATCCAAACTGCATCTTTCTAAAATGAAAATCGGATCCCATCCAGCCCCAAATGCTTTAGCATCACTTGTCTTTTTTTTTTTAACTAATTTTTTAGTTGTCAATTGACTTTTATTTTTTACTTATTTATATTTGGTGCTAAGAATCAAACCCAGTGCCTCACAATTGCTAAGCAAGCACTCCACTACTGAGCTACAATACCAGTCCCTAGCATCACTTCTTTTTGAAAGCTGTCCCTAAGATCTCTTCCCATCTTCTCCCTATCTTTGCTATCCTCTGTTTCTACAGCACCCTGCAGTTTCTTTTTTGACGGAACTTTCTGTATATGACTTTACAAAAGTTCTATCTTCCCCAAAAGACTACAAATTCTAAGGGAAGAAATTATACATGTACCTCTAGCCCCAGCACATCTAAGAAAAATATTCAATGACTACTCCATGTATGAAGTATAGACTGCTAGGTTCTATCCTTTCACATCCTTATTGAAACTCAGATACATTAGGAAATCTACCCAAAGTCACACAGGTAGTTAGTGACAAACTGTGAATCCATGTCTTCTGACCTCACAGTGTTCTTTTCCCACCTTGTTGCTAGTTCCTGTTCCAAATGAATCAGCTTTATGACTTTGGGAAATCACTTTCTATCCTGGAACCTCAAGTTTTTCATATTCAACATTACTTCTAGTTCTAACAGTCCATGCTTCAGGGGGAAAAAAAGAAAAGTTTGGGCATAGATGGGTGAAAGGGAAAAAAATTCCTTTAAAGGAATTTAGTTAAATTCAATTAAAGAAATGTTGAAGAGCAGGGAAAAGGTTGATCTCCTAGCTAACTTTGCTTTCTTAAAAGAAAAACTTTTTTTAAAAAAAATTACAACTTTATTTAGTTAGAAAGAATGAATCAGCTGCAGGAACTTCATGGGCAATTATGCCTTTTAGTTTTGCTCAGCAAAAATTCAACTGCAAACCTGCTGAATAAACTTGACAGATTAAGATGCTCAGAAAGCAGGAGAACTTCTCTACCTGCCCTGCTAAGTTCGTGTGGTGAGAGGAATGGTTTGGAATGTATAGTGTAGATCATGGTTTTTAGTCTTCCTCTCGGTGTATCTCTTTAAGAGAAAAGAGGCTAGAATCATATAAGGTCATACTTTTCAAACTGAGAAGTGCATAATATATGTGATGCACTCTTCTAGACCACTTTACTAAGTGATAAAAAAATTTTTGAGTCATTTTTACATCTAAATATGAAGAGATTAAGGCAGAGAATACAACATTGGCACATACTTTAAAGATAAAACATGAGAAACTTTGCAATACCAAGCCTCCACGGTGGCTGCTTAGAAATCTGCATGCAAAGACTAGAGAAGTATGGCTTTAAGGAAATTCAGAGGTCACCCATTCAATTCAGTCACTTGTCACTTTATACTTGAGAAGGCTGTGGTTCAGAGAGTGCCCTAGCCATATATAATTGGCCAGTAGTAAAGAACACACTCAATCCTGGATGATCTGCCTATACCCCAATTGTTTCTGCTGCCTCTTCCCAGAAGAATTTTTACCTCTCTTTGAGGCTGGTCTGTTTCTTTGCTTGAAGTAATGAATTCATACTAAAGTGAAACAAAATTTCAGAAATCAAAGAGAAAATAAGCTGAACCCTTTCCAGGTTCTCAAGAGCAATTATGAGAGAAGGTGAAAAATATATTCACAGACAATGCCACCGTGACTGATACAGATACAGAAACAAAGGACTCAGTTTGAGAAAATAAAGCTCATAATAAAGTTGCCATTCTGTGACCATCTTTAGGGCCTTAAAATGGGCCCATTTTTGATAATTTTGGCGATATGTTACCTTAAGATACCTATAATAAAGTATGTTATCTGACGTGCTTCATTATTTGCATGTGTATATCTAAGCTGAGAATGCCGTCTAGTATAAAGGTACCACACTGTCTGGTTTCAAATTTTGGACCTACTACCCAGCTGAATAAATACCCAGGTTAAATATCTAGTTTGCTTTGCCTCAAGTTTCCTTATCTGTAAAATGGGGATAACAAGAGCATCTACACTGCTTATTAGTTATTACGAGGATCAGAGTTAATACATTTAAAATGTTTAGAGCAGTGCCAAGCAGATAAGCTTAATCCTTGGATCCTGGAAGTGAGACCTCTGGCTAAGTTGGGTTTGAAGAAAAGAACCATAAAATACTAAACTAGGTATGGTGGCAGTTACTTGGGACATTGTACCAGAAGGATTGCAAGTTCAAAGCCAGTTGGTGCAACTTAGTGAGTCCCTTTTTCAAAATTAAAAATAAAAAGGACTGGGAATGGAGCTCCAGCAGTAGAGTGCCCCTGGCTTCAATCACCAGTACTGGGGGAAAAAAAAAAAAAAAAAACAGTTGAAAGACCCACAGTTCCTGATTTAATCCCATGAGTTTCTCCACCCTAACATATCCAAAGAGGAAACAAATCCCCTCCCCAAAAGTCAGTGATTTGTTCAGGTTTATTTATATAAATACACACACATACACACACACACACACATATATAGTGAGTTATATAACTCACACACATATAGTGAGTTAGTAGCAAAGTTGAGACTTAAACCCTGTTCTCCCAGTAAATAAAAGTGTCTACCAGCCAGGCACGATGGTGTAGGCCTGTAATCCCAGCGGCTCAGGAGGCTAAACTAGAGGATTATAAATTCAAAGCCAGCCTCAGTAACATCGAGGTGCTAAGTAACTCAGTGAGACCCTGTCTCTAAATAAAATACAAAATAGGGCTGGGGATGTGGCTCAGTGGTTGAGTACCCTTGAGATTTTTTGGTCCAGGTACCAAAAAAAATAAAGTGTCTACCAGGCTGAATGAAGACCTTAAAGACTAAATTTAGAGAGATACTGACATCTGAAGATAGACATTAATTAGCATTTAATGTTAATCAATAGATATTTAATGACTGCTGTAAGCCTATGTATCAGTATTTTTAATACTCTCTGGGTAATTCTAATGGGCAGCAAGGGTTCATAACCACTGTTAGAAATACTGTGCTAGGCAGTGAGATGTAAATGAGACAACAGAAAAAAGGGGTGGGGGGGTGTGCATGGAAGTGAGCACATGCAAGACAAGGAAACTGAGTAGCTAACAAAAGGAATACAGACCTAAACCTGGACAATGCAGGACCTCAAACTTATCTCCAAGTATGTACAGGGCACTCCAAGAAAGAGCAACAGGCACAGAAGTCAAGGAAGACCTAAGTATATGTTCACTAACACTAGAGAAATCATGACTTCATTATTCAATCTGTAAATTCCAATAGCTCAAAGGATTATAGATTTCAGACATCTTTATTTTATTTTTTTTTAAAGAGAGAGAGAGAGAGAACTTTTTAATATTTATTTTTTAGTCATCAGCGGACACAACATCTTTGTTTGACACAACATCTTTGTACGTGGTGCTGAGGATCGAACCCGGGCCGCACGCATGCCAGGCGAGCGCGCTACCGCTTGAGCCACATCCCCAGCCCAGACATGATTCTTTATAAAAGAATGGTAAACTGGGCACTGTGACACACACCTATAATCCCAGCTACTCCAGAGAGTGAGGCAAGAGGATGACAAGTTCAAGGTAGCCTGGACAATTTAGTGAAATCCTGTCTCAAAATAAAAAGGACAAGGAATATTGCTCAGCAGTAAAGTGCCCTGGGTTCAATCCCCAGTATCATAAAAATCAATCAATCAACACTAAAACTAAAAAAGCATGCAAGGATATATAAATTTAAGCCAGGCACAGTGGTGCATGCCTATAATCTCAGCAGTTTGAGAGGCTGTGGCAGGATCACAAGTTCAAAGCCAGTAATTTAGAAAGACCCTTAGCAACTTAGTGAGACCCTGTCTCAAAATAAAAATTTAAAAAGGAATGATGATGTGGCTCAAGGGTAAAACTTTCCAGGGTTCAATCCATAGTACAGAAAAAAAAGAGAGAGAAAGAAACCTAATTGTTTACCAGAATGAAAAAGATGGGTAACATACAAAATTTTAAGAGTGAAGGGAACAAACTTTCTTGAAAGCAGTATGTCAATATGTATCAAAATGTAAAGACAAACCCAATTTAAAAACAAGAGCAAAGGACCTGAATAGACAGTTTTCCAAAGACACAAATGGCCAACAAACACACCATCATTCATCATCATGGAAATAAAAATCAAAACCACAATTAGATACCACCTTCATACCCACTAGGCTGGCTATAATTAAAAAAAAAAAGTATTGGAGAAGATATGGAGATACTGGTACCCTAATACACTACTGGTGGGAATGTAAAATGGGGTAGCCACTGTGGAAAACAGGCAGTTCCTCAAAATTAAACACAGAATTACATGATCCAGCAATTCCATTCCTAGGTAGATATCCAAAATAATTAAAAGAAATAAAACTGAAAATAAGTAATCAAACAAATTCAGACTTATGTATGCTCACAGCAGCCCTTTTTTGCTTGTTTTTTGTGCTGGGTATTGAAACCAGGCCCTTGCATACCTGAGACAAGTACTCTGCCATTGAGCTACATCCCCATCCCAGCAGCACATTTACAACAGCTTAAAAGTGCTAATGTCCATCAAGAGATAAACCAATTGTGGTCTACACATATAATATTATTCAACCATAAAAAGGAATAAAGTATTGACTATACACTACAACTAATGTAAGTGAAAGAAATCAGATACAAAAGGTTACATATTGTATGATCCTATTAATATATAAACTCAGATTAGATTATAGAGAAAAAAGCAGATTGGTGATTGCTGGGAATTGAGGGAAAACTGAAATGAGAATAACTGCTTAACGGGTATGGAATTTTCTTTTCAGGATGAGGAAAATGTTTTGCAACCGGACACAAATATTGACTATATAATGTTGTGATTATGCCACTGCATTGTTCATTTTAAAGAGATCGATGTTACATGGACTTTAATCTCAATAAGCAAAATAACAAAATAAATATATCCTCTGGGGCTGGGATATGGCTCAGAGATAAAAGAGCTTTCCTGGCATACATGAAGCACTGAGTTCAATCCCCAACATTTACCAAAATAAGAAACACACACACACACACACACACACACACATACCATAGAACTGTATAAAACTGGTTGTGGTGGTGCTCACCTGCAATCTCAGCTACTTGGAAGGATGAGACAGGAGGATCATAAATTTGAGGCCAATTTGGACAATATAGTGAGACCCTGACTCAAAACAAAATTTAAAAAGGAGTAGACTATAGCTTAGTGGTATAGCACTACTGGATTCAAATCCCAGTGTGTGTGTGTGGGGGGGGGGGGGGCTTACACAACAAAGAGTACACTTTCCTTAAATGCAAATTTCAAAATAATAGGAATGTCTGGAGAACCAAGGATAGACTACAGACTGCAACAAATGAATCTAACTGTATTAAAAATGTCAGACATAATTTCACTGTTGGGGGTAAGGGGGCAAAAAAAAGAAAGGAGCTGACCTAAATAACTTTGTAAACAATGTTATTACTTGATACTATAAGGCTAAAAAAAAAAAATGTACACACTGTACTCTAGTTGGTGAATCCCTTTCTCACAGAAGTAACCACTGAAACTACTTTTCAGGTTACATAAATAAGTAAATATATAAAACAAAAGCCAGATTCTTGTTCTCAAAGAAAGAAATCACAAATAAGCAGAGAAGCCCAGAATGAACCCTGTTGTTCTGGATTAGTGTGAGAGATACTGATATAAATTAATGCTTACTTTTATATACAGATAGACACAGAAATATAAATATATATATATAAGTATGTATACATGAATTAGTGTACACATATATATTTCTTAATTCTTCCAACTGAGGGACAAGAAATATCTTATAGTGCCAGAGAGCAAGCAAGATGGAACAATTTTAGAAGAGAGAGAGAGAGAGAGAGAGAGAGAGAGAGAAAGAGAGAGAGAGAGAGAGAGAGAGAGAGAGAGAGAGAGAGAGAGAGAGAACAAGCAAGCAAATAAAAATAACAGGCTGGGGGTAGGAGTGTAGTTCCTAGTGGAGTGCTTGCCTAGCATGCCAAGGGCCTGGGTCTGATTCTCAGCACCACCAAGTAATTTATCATCTATATATTTTACATATAGCAATCACATGCATACATAAACACAGTACTAGATTATAAATCAAACAAAAAATAAATATCCATAATGATATGTTAAGTAAATGGTATAAATAGAAGAGAAAAAACAAGTCTTTTTTTTGGGGGGGGGGGAATTGAACCCAGAGGCACTTTACAACTGAGCCATAACTGCACCCCTTTTTATTTTGAGACTGAGTCTTGCTAAATTGCTCAGGCTGCTCAAACTTGCAATCCTCCTGCCTCAGCCTCTAGAGTATTATTATTTATGCATTACAGGCATAAACCACTACACCCAGCAGGACAAGTCTTCTTTAAAGAATTTCAATTACTAAAGAGAAGGAATAAGGAAAATTACTATAGCAATTACGACAGGAAAGATTTGCTGATGAATGCTAAAATCAGTGTGAGCAACTTAAGGAGAAATGGGATATTTGCATAACCTCTAAGTACCTCCCCTGAAATACATATTAATTACTGCGGTGTTTTCAATGTGTCCACAAATTCTTTATATTCCTCCCTTCAGGAAGTCAGGCTTAATTCTCCCATTCAGTGTAGAACAAACTTGGCAACTCATTTCTAGTAAATGAATACTATCATATTATGAAAATGGAAAGGCAAAATAGCATACAAAAGGAAAAAAAAAAAAAAAACATGAGTTCACAGTGGAGAAACCTGGCAGCCACACACAATCTTAACTAAATGATCAAGGTTAGCATCACCATAATGATACCATGCAGTGAGATATGTTGCAATGACAAAGGTACTTCATTTCTTTGTTTTCCCCAAATCTATAATGCCTATCTAATCCTGAGAAACAAAACCCCAAATAAAGGACATCTAAAAAAGAGCTGGCCATTACCTTTCAAAAGTATCAAGGAAAGTCAGGCAGATATGTAATTCAATCACACCTGCAATTCCAGCTACTCGGGAGGCTGAGGCAGGAAGATTACAAGTTTAAGACCAGCCTGGACAAGTTAGTGAGAACCTGCCTCAAAAAAATAAAAAGGGGCCGGGCTTGGTGGTGCACACCTGTAAACCCAGCACTCAAGCAGGAGGATCCCAAGTTCAAAGCCAGTCTCAGCAAAAACAAGGCACTAAGCAATTCAGTGAGACCCTTTCTCTAAATAAAATACAAAACAGGGCTGGGGATGTGGCTCAGTGGTCAAGTGCCCTTGAGTTCAATCCCCAGTACTAGGGGGAAAAAAGTATCAAGGACGTGAAAGACAAGGAAAGACTAAAATACTGCCCAAGATTGGAGATAAGGACACATGATGACTAGATGCAATACGGAATCCCAAGTTGGATCCATAACAGAAAAGGGACATTGGTGGAAAACTGGTAAAATCCAAGTCTACAGTTTAGTTAACAGTATCATATCTATGTCAATTTCCTAGTTTTTATAAACATACCATGATAATGTAAGATGTTAATGTTAGTTCAAGCTAGATAGAGAGTATAGAAGAGGGGCTGGGGATGTGGCTCAAGCAGCAGCGCGCTTGCCTGTCATGCGTGCGGCCCGGGTTCGATCCTCAGCACCACATACAAAGATGTTGTGTCCGCCGAGAACTAAAAAAATAAATAAATATTTAAAATTAAAAAAAAAAAAAAAAGAGTATAGAAGAACTTTGTGTACCATCTTTAAAACTCTTGTGTAAATCTACAGTTATTTCAAAATTTTAAAACTAGTAATAATGTAGAACGTTGTTTCTCAACCTCAGTACTATTGCTATTTTGAGACAGATAATTCTTTGTTGTGGGGGGCTGTCTTATGCCCAGCAGGATGTTTAGCAATGTCTTTTGCCTTTACCCACTGAAGGCCAGGAATCTACCTGGTCTCAGTTATTACAACCAAAAATGTTTCCAGCAATTGCCAAATGTTCCTTGGAAGGCAAAACTGCTCCAGATTGAGACCTCTAATATAGAGTTATATACATTAACAAAAAATCCATAACATTATTAAAAAAAAAAAAAGCAATGTGTAAACTAGGAGTGGTGGTGGCATGCTTGTAATCCTAGCAACTCAGGAGGCTGAGGCAGAAGATCAGAAGTTCAAGGCCAGCCTCAGCAACTTAGCTAAGACCCTGTCTCAAAATAAAAAATAAAAAGGTCTTATAATATGACTCAGCAGTTAAGTGCCCCTGGGTTCCATCCCAGTACAAAAAAAAAAAAAAAAAAGATAAAATACTTTTTTAAAAGGGGGCTAGTAAAGGGCCCCTGGGGTCAATCCTAGCATGGGAGGGGGAGTAGATAGTCACCCCTGGATGCAGAGACTATATTTTCTTTGTACTTTTCTCATTTGGAAATTTTTTTCAATAAGCATGTCTCATTTTTTTTCCAAACACAAAAAAGGCTTTGTTCTTATCTTTTGTTTTCCCCCAAATGCTTCCAATTCAATAACTATTGGTTTGTTTTGAAAATGTCAAAATGGTTACCTCTTCTCTCCAGCCACAGCCTAACTCCAGTCCCTCTGATCTAGGCTAATGTAACAGAATGCTGAACTGTTTTCCTTTCTTTAACCCATCTCTACCCAGCCACTGGAGTTAACTTTGTAAAATAGATTTACAACTGCTTCCCTGTTTAAAACCCCAGACTTCATGGCATAGCTTTTAGGGACCTCAACAATCTGTGACCAGGACCTGTATTTTTAGTTTCATCTCCTATGACTATCTCTCAAGTATTCTGAATAGTTGCTGGCCATTCCTTGAAAACATATAAAAGAACCCTTCCTCCACTTTGTTGCTGTTATTTTTGTCAGGAATATTCTTCCTTCTTCTGTGCCTGATAAAATGTACAAAGTGCTATGGAGAAAAAGAATGGGGTGGGAGACAAATGTGTAAACAAACAGGAGGAGCTGAAGGGACAATATAGAACAGCACAAGGTAAGAATTCAAGAAAGTAATTTTTGGTAGGATAAAATAATAATAGTGCCTATCTCAAAAGGTTGTGGTAAGGATATTAAAACATGTAACATACGTAACATATATCAAACTTTCAGAACAGTGCCTAATATATATATGTTATTTTTTTCATCCTTATTCTTTTCTTTCTTTTTTTTTTGGAATAGCGATTGAACGGGGGGGGGGGGTGCTTTACCACTGAGATACATGTCCTTTTTTTTTTTTTTTTTAATTTTTAGTCTGAGACAAGGTCTCGCTAAGTTGCTGAGATCTCAGTAAATTGCTAAGGCTGGCCTCAAACTTTCAATCTTTCTGCCTTAGTTTCCTGAAAGGCCAGGATTACAGACATATGCCACACACCCACCTTCAGTATTATTATTTTCATCATTCATTGTGCAGTAGTGGAGGCTTCCCCTCTAGCTGCCACAATGGGATGAAGCAGTAAGGCACCTACTCAGAAGCAGGGCCCCAAAGGTAAGAATTGTGGCAAACAGAATCCTGTTCTGATTTAAATCTATCTCAAGAATTGAACAGATGACATGAGAACCCAATTCATTTATATCACATTAGCACATACATGAATTCTATATACATCCCAAGTAACTTTAACCTTTCAAATATATATTTCTTTTGGAAGGGAAGTTGCTTCAACACCCCACCCCAGGCACTGCAGCATTAGGGCAGCACCTCATCAAAGGAATCTGAATTTGCAAGCCTTGTTTGTGCTCTCCTGTGGTTTCCCATTTGGCCAGTAGTCACTTCCCTTTCCTTATATAACATGGAAAGTCTGACTTCAGAGTTCTCCCATTAGCTGCAAAAAAAAGTGATCATATATGTACAGCCTACCCAGTTTAACACTGTAGCCAAAAAAACTAAATTTACTTACAATGGAGGTGAATCAAAGAACCTAGAAAACATCATTCACACATATATTGTACAAGAGACAAAAGCCTTCAGATTTCCCTCTCAGCCTCTTGTCAGTCTCAGTCCTTTTTAAAACACTGCTCTGCCAACTGTGGCAAAAGCCTCTGGATAGGCCCCATCTCTCCTGGCCAGTAGGTCTCTGCACCTTTTATTTCATGTCCTATTAAACTACTATGATCCACCATCCCATCTCCCCTTTCACATCCCTCCCCCATGCATCTCAAATCGCCCTTGAGTACTATCAGACAGACATTCCTTTAGTACAAAACACTATTCCTAAACTATGTCCCAAAGCAGATAAAAAAGAACACAGAGTTCCACATCTGTTAGATGACACATACCCTGCTTACTAGTCAGACTGCCAAAAATCATTTGCTTCTCCTCTTGTAAGTTTAGACAAACACAAAGGGAACTGTGCTCCTATGTCTGACTACTGCTTCTCCACAGGGCTTGAAGAATTAAAGCATCAGAAATACTTCCTCTCTATAAACCCAAACGGAACACTTTGTTTATTTTCTCTCAGCATATAGTCGGTAGTCTGTATTTCCAGGCAGTCACTGTACATGTTTGGCAAGTGCCTTCAAGTTTCTCAGTATAATGTTTCATCCAGTCACTGAAGGCAAAGCATTGTACCTTGAATTTACATGCCAAGGAGATGACTCAGACTGAAAAGAAGACCTTCAGTATCATCTTTCTGCAATATATCAGACTCTACAAATGAGTTAGAAGACCCAGATCCAATTCCCTGGTGTGCGAGTCTTTTACAGTATGATCTCTAGTCAGCTCTTTAATCTTTCTGTACCTCAGTTTTTCCATCCTGGAAAACAGGGATTATATTACCAGTCTCTACTTGAATTCAAACTCTCACTACTGAATGAGAATAGTCATGTTCCTATAATTTGCAAAACAACCAGGGTTTGGAAAAAAACAGAAAATTAAGCACAAAGGTTTCTCACTTGTCAGTTTGGCTGTGCAGAAATCCACAGTAGAACCCAACAGGAGTCCCTAATTGTGTAATTCCTCAGAAAGCAATTCTGACACTCCATTCCACAAATTACATGCAGAATAGTGAGAAGCCAGAGGCAAGGCAGGACCTTCAGTCGCTAGGTAGCTATAGATACAAGTCACTATATTTCTGGCTCCAAGACAAAATTACTGCTCTAGACCCTTAACCACTGTATTATGGTTTTACCTCATAGAGCTACTTCAATACCTAAAGCACCTACTTATTCAGTGTTTACAAAAGCAAGTACTTTTCACTGCATTCATAGAATATTTGTCCTATTGTGACTGGTGTATTTCACCATTAATCCAGTTTCCGTAATTTTCAAAGTTCAATAAAATTTTCTGAAGTTTTTCCCTCCAGACCACCTTTCCTGGTGGAGTCCTATGCACATGCACACTGTCCACTTTCCTCTTACCTTTTGCTTAATGTGAAAAGAAGATCTTTCTGTGTTTTGATTTTAGTTTTGCTCAGGTTTTTGTGTGTGTGTGTGTGTTTGTTTGTTCATTTGTTTATCTGTTTTTGTGATGCTGCAGATTAAGTTCAATTAAACTGTTGAGGTTGGCCTTGAATTTGTGATCCTCCTGCCTCAGCCTCCCACATTGCTGGAATTACAGGCCTATGGCACCATGCCCCATTAGACCGTTTTAACTGTTGCGTTAATCTTAATTAGGCAGAAGGCCATAAGATTATTGTTTGATTTTCTGTGGCATCTCCTATGTAAAAATGATTTCACTTCTAATTTTTTAAATCCCTGATCTTGATGCTGGGAATGTAGCTCAGTGATAGAGCAGTTGCCTACCATGCCTGAGACCCAGGGTTCAATCCCCAGAGCAGAAAAAATAAAAAATAAATTCCCATTCTTGGCTTTGTAAGTGGATAATTATAATAGTCTTCTTTTCCTCCCCTTGAGTTTTTCTAAATTGTTTTTGAGAGCCAAAATTTAAACTATTGCCTACTATAATTCTAAATGTATATAGAAGAAATATTTAGGGCAATCATCTTATAAACAAGGGTAGCTAAGAACCATATATGGAAGTAAAGTTTCCACACTTCACTCAAACTAGTAAAAAAACATGATACCAAACTATGACAATTATACTACCTAGAGGGGTCATTAAAAGGCTTTATAAAGAGCCAGGTGAAGTGGCAAATCCCTGTAATCCCATTGTTACAGGAGTTCAAAGCCAGCCTCAGCAGAAGCAAGGCACTAAGCAACTCAGTGAGACCCTGTCTCTAAATAAAATACAAAATAGGGCTGGGGATGTGGTTCAGTGGTCAAGTGCCCCTGAGTTCAATCCCTAGTAACCTACTCTCAAAATCAAGATGAATTAATTTAAACTATAAAAAAAATGTTTAATTTTCAGGAATGTAAAAAATACAGAAATAAAAATAGAACAGAAAAATGAATAAAATGGCAGACCTAAGCCCAAACACAGAATAATTACATTACTATGAATGTTATTAATATACCAATTAAAAGACAACAATGGGTAGAACATGACCTAACCATTACCGTCTACAAGAAACTCACTTGAAACATTATGCTTAAGCACACTGAAAATAAAATAGGAAAATAATATTTTCTTAAATGTATGCACCACATTTTATTTATACATCTTTGGTAGAAGCATGAATTGCCTCCATCTTTTGGCTACTGTGAATAATGCTGCTATGAACATGAATGTACAAATAAATATCTGTTCTGGACATACATATGCCAACCACTCTCCCTGGAAAGAAAATGAGCTGTAGGGGGTTGCCTTGGAATGACCCTACAGTCAAGGTAGGACAAAGGGATGAAGGTATGACATGCAAGACAACTGAAAATTTAGGGCAGCGTTTTACAACTTTTTTTGTTTTTCCTCACTGAGACACTTCTGAATATAAAAGTCTGGGCAGCATGTTGAAAGGGATACTAAAATGTAAAAATTAGCCAGTCATTGCAGCACAGGCCTATAATCCCAGCTACCTGGGATGCTAAGGTAGGAGGATGGTAAATTTAAGGCTAGCCTTACCAACTCAGCCAAACCCTGTCTCAAAATAAAAAATAAAAAGGACTGGAGATGTGGCTCAATGGTAAAGCACTTGGCTATCATGGGCAAGGCCTTGGAAAAAAGAAGAAAAAAAAAAAAAGAATGTCATTTTTCAGGCTGGGTTATATAGCTCTGTGATAGAGCACTTGCCTAGCATTAGTTGTATATCATCAAGGAAAAGTTGCTAGAGGCCTTGCTCACTGAACAGTAAGTAGTCCATGTAATTTAGACACTTTATGTCTCATATGGCTTGCCCTTGAAACATACACACACACACACACACACACACACAGAGAGAATGGCATTTTGTTCACATTTGCCAAATATATTCCAAATGAACCTCAAGTCACTGAAAAGCAGCATATAATTTCATTGGCTAAAAAACAAGCAGAGCAGCACTACTCTAACAGGGGGAGGATGGTGAGCAAAGACAGAAATGAAGAATTGTGCATACCCACAAAGAATGGCACATGGATAATTCATTTCATTATTTCAACTTAAAAGTAAAAATAAAGGCAAAAATTTTTAGTAGGGATCAAGAGAAAATACTATGAATATCCAAGGTATAATCAAAATTAAACACAATCTATAAACAGTTCAGAAAGTTCAACAGTCTTCATTGTTTTTCATATATTAATTAATCCTCATAGCATCCGAAGGATGAAAGAAATTTAACTCTCATATTCCAGTTACAACCACAGAAAGAACTTGAATGTATTAAAATTATAAAATGTACCCTTTTAATAAAATATTTCACCAAACATTAAAGATCTACCATATCATCAGCACTACGTGAGGCATAAAGTATTCCACCAACCAGCCTATTTTACTGTGAGCAAGGCCTCTGCAACTTTACCCTTAGGCACACAGCTTTGAGTAAAGAAACATTCTGAGTATGCAATAGCTATTACAGAGTTATACGCAACCCTCATTACCAGAACCCAATAAATTACTTAAAAATAGATGTAAAGCCGGCCACAATAGCACATGCCTATAGTCCTAACTACTCAGGAGTCTGAGGCATGAGGATCACAAGCTTGAGGTCAGTCTCAACAACTTAGCAAGATCCTGTCTCAAAAAACAAAAGAGGTTAGGGTCATATATAGATAGAGATATTAGATACATAGATATCTCAATGGTAGCATGCCCCTGGGTTCAATTCCTAGTACTGCAAAAATAAATAAATAAAATACAAAGGGCTAGGGATACTACTCATAGGTAGAAAGTCCCTTGGTTTAATCCCCAGTACCAAAATAAAATAAAATAAAATAGATGTAAAATTAAGCTGATTTATTAAGAACACTTTTTTCCCCCTTTTTGGTACTGGGGATTGAACCACTTGACTACTGAACCACATCCCTAGTCCTTTTCATTTTTCTGTTTTGAGCCAGGGTCTTGCTAAGTTGCTTAGGGCCTTACTAAATTGCTGAAGCTGGTCTCAAACTTGCAGTCCTCCTGTCTCAGCCTCCTAAATTGCTGGAATTACAGGCAAGTGCCACAGCACCTGGTGAGAATACTTTTGACTGGGAATTCTGGTGGTATAGGAAAGGTGACATCTAAGAAAAGACCAGAAAAGTAGGCACAAGCCACACTGTTATGTAAGAACAGAGGTTCTATCAGGCAGAGATAACAAGTGCAAGAGTCCTGAAGTGGGTTTTTGTCTAGAGCATTCTCCAAATATCCACTAACTAGACTTCCCCTTAGATGCAAAATCTTCCTGATCTCCAAGTTCACCATTCTCCCAGGCGTCCAAATCTGAATCCTGAACTACACTGTACCCATTTTTCTCGTCCTTCCTCAATCAATGACCAACTGATATCAGTAAAATAATAACATGATATTACCTTCAAAACATTACATCTTTCTTTTCTCCTCCATCCCTATTAACACCACACCAACTCAGAATATAGAAATTATAGAATGGAAGAATTGGAATGGTCCTTAGATATCATTTGTGTAACTCCATCTTACTAAAGTCCATATTAATCAAGTCTCCAAAGTATCAGGTCATAGAGCCAGGCCTGGTGGCACACACATGTAATCCCAGCAGCTTAGAAGGCTCAGACAGGAGGATGAGTTCAAAGCCAGCCTTAGCAACAGTGAGGTGCTAAGCAACTCAGTGAGACTCTGTCCTTAAATAAAATACAAAATAGGACAGGGGATGTGGTTCAATGGTTGAGAACCCCTGAGTTCAAACCCCAGTACAAAAAAAAAAAAGTATTAGGTCTTAGATCTATTATTAATACCATTCTTCAATTCAATACATATTTTGCTCACAAATGCATGCTCCTTACATACTGCCTTCATCATGTTACTCATCTCACACCATAATATCTATGATACCAGGCTATTTAACAGTCTCTTTACTATATATTCTTTGACCATTTCATTTTTTAACTTTTCTTTCTTTTTTTTTTTTTTAGTTGTAGATGACACTATACCTTCATTTTATTTATTTATTTTTATGTAGTGCTGAGTATTGAGCCTAGTGCCTCACATGTGCACGGCAAGCACTCTACCCCCAGCCCTCATCTTTTTTTTTGGGGGGGGGGGAGGGGGCTGGGGTTGAACCAAGGGGCTTGTGCATGTGAGGCAAAAGCACTCTACCAACTGAGCTATATCCCTAGCGCCAACCCTCACCTTTTAACTCTTGTGTTCCTTCCTTTGATATGTCTTTTCTTCTTTCTTACCTATCCAAACCTGACCTATTTCTCAAGCCCATTTTTAGAGAGCTTTCCATGACTATGCCAAGCTTCAATGACTTCACCCTTCTCCTTCTCATGATTTTGATAATATTTAATAGTTTATCATCAAATCTAGTACTTTCAGTCTCACTTCCCCCAATCCTGTCCACCTTGCAAAGCACCATAAATGTCTCTGTTCAAACACTTACTAGCTCTAACCATATTTCATGTATATACAGATGTCTAATCTGTATATACATGACTCCTTAAGTACAGAGATTATGGCTTTGTCTCTGATCTTGCAGAAAGCAGTAGCTACCATATTTTTAACTCTTACTTCATACCATATAGTGTATTAAGTGCTTCACATACTTTATCTCATTTAATCATCACAATAATGTTGTTACTATTTTCCTACTTTATAGAAGAAACAAAGGCACACGGAAGTTAGGTTAAAGTTGCATATCTTGGAAGAGACAGAGCTGGAATTTTAGCTAAATTCTGTCTCCCAAAGCTGGCACAAAGCCAAATGCAAACCTTTTGAATTATCCTTTCATTTCGTGTGTGCTATGGTCTTGTCACCCCAAATGAGCTAATAAGGTAGAATTCATGCTAAAGGGCTTATAGAGTGAAGTGAGGAAAAGAATTGCCATTCCTGTTAAGTACTCATTGGAGGCTAGGTTCAGTGACCGGCACTTCATGTTCAACATCTCAATTACTGTGAATATGCAGAACTGTAAATTCTCTTGAACAAACAATTGTTGTAATTGCTCCACTAGATTCACCCAAATGTCACCCACTTTCAATCAAGCACAAATGCTCCCACCTGAGATGAATAAGATACCCCTCCCAGCTGAAAGAAGAGGGAAAGACCCCTCAAGTCACTCAGCCAACAGGGTTGAGAACTTCAGCTTTACCACATATGTGGCCTTCTTCTGGGCAGACCATCCTGTTCTTAATTCAAACATTCATGATCTCATTTACTAAACATTTCCCCACTGTGAAGTGGATGACATTTCCTCTACATTATAAGGTCCAAATAAAGGGCATTGGTAATCAGAAGTCACATGGCCAATGCAGATTCTAAACTCGAGAATCCAGGTCTCCTGCTTGCTGTATTCCATCATGCCAGAAGAAGCTCACAGGACGCATCTAATTTTTCCTGGTCTCACTGGGTTAAAGTTAGAATTACAGCAAAAGCTCTTCAATAATTTTAATTTAAAAAGATATTCATTGCACGCCTAAATGTCAACCTTGTAGGTTCAAATACCATCTCCTCCATTTATTTGCAGTGTGACACGGAGCAAGTCGTTTCACCTCCCCCCAACACCCTCATCTGTAAATGGAGAGATGATCATAGTCTGTACCAAACTACAGTGTCGTAATTGTGTAGGCATACGGTTGACACCTAGTAAGTATGGTTTCCCTTCACCTAGCCCCTATGGTACACAAGCCTCAAGTTTACCCACTACCGCCACGCGACAGAACGTCCACTCCTCCAAAGGCCTGCGCGCGGCCCTCAGCGTTCCCAGACCCTGGGCCAGACGCACTGCCATACCTGCATGGAGTCAGCGCTGACGATCTCTCCACCAAGCCGCTGGCCTAGCTGCAATGCCAGGGTGGACTTGCCAGTGCCGGTAGCCCCGAGAATCACTACCAGAGGTAATGTCCGTTGCAAGCCCCGAAGCCCAGGGCCCACAGGAACTGCTCGTGCAGCCGCCATCGCCGCCATCTTGGAGATATTTGCGCATGCGCCGGACACTGTCTCCATGGCAACAGTCAATACGCCGGCGCGTATCTCAGGCTCTAAAGGAAGGATGCTGAGACAGAAGGGCGCTGCAAGACAAAGGTCTCAATTTAGGAGGCTCACGTGGGATTGCCATAAGCTAGCTGGCATCAGAAACTCACCTGCCTGCTCTCTTAAAACAGGGAAGACAGCCCCATCTAAAATAGAGGCATCCCTATTATTTCTTATTTCACGGCACCCAATTTTTTTCTTCATAGCACTAATTAGAATATATAACTATATATTGGCCTCTTGGTTATTTTCTGACTTATACTTCCGGCTGTAAATTCCACAATGGCAAAAGAAAGTCCTGCCTAGGCTATTGCTGTATCTCCAGGGCCTGGAAGCAGGAGTTGGTAGCGAATGAACACCCAATAATTGTTAAATGGACAGAAAAAATGACTTGCCTATTTAGTGCTGGCGCTAGTGAGCTTAAAGGTATGCCATTCTCCAGAATCAGGTCTGCCCAGTTCTCAGACAAGGGCGGCTGTTCTACTGTTTTCATTCTGCAGTACAACGTCAGATGCAATCAGAAACCAGGACAAAACTTTCCATCCCCTTGGCCAAAGGATGCAAGAGATAAGATGAGAACAGAAAAGCAGGGCTGGGGATGTGGCTCAAGCGGTAGCGCTCTTGCCTGGCATGCGTGCGGCCCGGGTTCGATCCTCAGCACCACACAAAGATGTTGTGTCCGCCAAAAACTAAAAATAAATAAATATTTAAAAAAAAAAAAAGAACAGAAAAGCAAACTAATGAACAACAACCCACAATATTAGAAGAGGAAATGGAAGGACAACAGAAAGGATAAAATAGTAACAACCCTCAGATTAAAGTGTGGGTGGGAAAAATTAGAACCAAGCAGGACCAAAATTCAAGAGATTCCACACACCCTTTTATGAAATTACTTTGGAATCAGATGAATCAGATGAACCTGTGACCTCCATACACTTCACTCCTCGCCCCCCTTCTGAGTATTGAGCCTCCCAGATGCTCTACCATTGAGCTACACACCCAGCCCCTAACTTCACCTCTTAACCTCAGTATTCTTCCAGAAGTGCCATAAGGAGAAAATTAAATAATGTCTGAAAAGTCTCTGCTACAATGCCCCAGGGCATAACAACCACCATTTGTTGAACACTTATTAGTATTATAATTTTTACATCCCATCTGCCTCCCTAAAGAGATAAGAGCAATCTAAGGGCAGAGAAATTTTTGGTAATGTATAAAAGTGCCTAAAAACCTATTGTGATAATCCCTCTTTAGCCAAGTTAAGAGTTTTGGGGTTGGAGATTTCTATCAGTGTTAAATCAGTGCTGGGGATGTCCTACATATGCAAGGTCCTGAGTTTTATCCCCAACACTACCAAAAAATAGTTACAATTTGTTTTTCCCTATTATTGGTTCTGCCTAGCTCTCAGGTCAAACCTTGTACCAAAGGAGTGACCCCTGGAAATTTAGAGCATATCATGGGCCTGCCTCAAATGACTGTCAATATATTTCTCAATCACTTGAAATTCTTTTGGCATAATGGCCACTCTTGCAGTCCCTGCCTGAACCTTGTAGCCTCCTATGTTTTGAGGAGGAATACCAGTTTCCAGTTCTGGGTCCCCAGTACTTCTTTTTCTCAATCCAGACTGCTTTATCAAAAGCCATGTTCTCTCCAATTTGTGATACCCGCCTGGGGCTGGATTTAAAATGGAGATGTGTGGCCACATATTGGCAGACACTCTCATATGATGGTTGTTAACTGTAGAGTCTTTGCTTGGATACTTTCAGAGGGTATGGTTACCATGACAACCACCAGAAAGATGGCAGACCAGAGCTTGATGGACATAAGGAAAAAGGAGATTGATTTCATGATGACAATCTGATGATGACAAAATATGCTCATTCGCAGATGGAATAACACTGTCCAAGTCATGACCAGGTGACTGTTACTAGAGAGGGGGGAAAAAAAAGAGGGGGGGGGTGGAATTTACCACCAAGAGACCAGAAAAGGAAGAGGCTGGTTACCAAGGCAACTAGAGAGAAAGGAATGAAAAAAATAGGGCTTCACCACAGCAGTAGAAAATTACTTCTAGCCAAGCAACACAGGACTGTTGCTATAGAAACAAGGAGAACAGGGATCCTGTAGACCATGGGGAGAATTATCACTGAAATGCTGAGCAGGAAAGACTCCTAAATCAGAATGAAGTCTGTGATCCAAAACAAATGAGGAGAAGTGAGAAAAACATAGTACCATTTCCATTCATTGCGTTTCTACAAGTCAAGCTAAAAGGAAATAGGAATGTATTTTTATAAATACATTATGCTGTTTTATTTGTACCTTTACTTGTCTCCTAAATGATCTTCTGAACTCTAAATTACACTAAAAACAGATTCTGAAAGATAATCTGTAACTTGAAATTCTAATCAGAGACATTAAGTTTAAGGAAAAATTAGGAAATTGAAGGCTATGACCAGAAGTTTATAAGTATTTCTAAAACAACAACATAAAAACCCTCGAGTGGGAAGCTTTACAAGGTAATAAGAAGACAAAAGAAGGCAAAAGGAGTAAGGAAAACAATTTGTACCATGTCTAGGTACTGGTCTTGACTATTCTCCTTCTTACATGAGGCCAGATGGGACGTAGATCACTCTCTTCTGAAAGGAGTCTCAGGAGGAAAGAGAATCTGTCACTTAAAATATAGGTATATATCTAAAAGAAAGCTATAGAAGCCCATCTCCAACATATTTCATACATTACCGATTATTGTGGACAAAGAAATCTTAGTTTGTTGGTGCTGTTGTGTTTTGCAGTACTGGGTATCAAGCCCAGGGCCTCGAATATGCTAGACAGGTGCTCTACTACTGAGCTAAACCCCCAGCCCCAAAAATCTGGTTTTAAAGGCAAAAATGCCAAGATTATAAGAGCATATTTAAAAGGCAGGAAAGAGAGGTGTTGGGAATACTCAAATTAGTTGGAGGGTAATTGAACCCAGGGGCACTTAACCACTGAGCCACATTCCCAGTCCTTTTTAATACTTTGTATTTCAATACAGGATCTCATTAAGTTGCTTAGAACCTCACTGAGTTGCTGAGACTGACTTTGGACTTGGGATCCTCCTGCTTCGGCCTCCCAAGCCACTGGAATTACAGGCATGTACCACTGCGCCCAGTGTCAGCCACCTAATTTTCATCCCCTGTGTGTGTGTGTATTATATCCTCAGAGCAGGCATATAGTCAGGCTGGGTCCTTCTGCACCTACCTCACCTTCCTTGAGAAATTGAGAGCAGTATGTGGGGTGGAATAGACATAAGAATATGGTAGAAAAGGAGAAAGAAAAGAAGAAAGTGGGGGCAGAGGTAGGGAGAAAAGTCTGGGTGATGAATTCATAGTGTTTATTATATTTTCTTTTCTCTGCATACTTTAAATAAATTTATTTTTAGCCAAGTGTGGTGGTACACACCTGTAACCTCAGTGATTCAGGAGGCTGAGGCAAGAGGATCGCAAGTTAGAGGTGAGCATGGACAACTTAGTGAGATCCTGTCTCAAAATAAAAACAAGAAGAAGAAGAAGAAGGAGAAGGAGAAGGAGAAGGAGAAGGAGAAGAAGAAAGGCTGGATATGTAACTCAGAGATAGAATGCCCTTGGGTTCAATCCCCAGTACCATAAATAAATAAATAAATGTTATTATTTTATTTTTAGAAAAAGAAGCGTGTAGGGGAAAGGCAAAAGGTGAAGCCATTAGAATAGAAGGTTGATTTATAGCAGATCACCTGGGAAGTGTGAACATTTAAGATGGAATTATAGAGGATGCTGTGGCATTCAAAACAGAAAGAAAAATATGCCGTGGGAGGCCTAAAGCATCTATCTCCATGGTAAGAAAGAAAAGATGGGTCAATATAAACCCTAACTTTTTTTAATATTTATTTTTTAGTTTTAGGTGAACACAATATCTTTATTTTATTTTTATGTGGTGCTGAGGATCGAACCCAATGTCTCACACATGCTAGGCGAGAGTGCTACTACTTGAGCCACATCCCCAGCCCACTTTTTTATTTTTTAACACAACTTTTTGATACAACTCAAGATGCCCTTATAGCCCAGGCTTTATGATAATTAGGTACCCCAAAGAAAAAAAATTTCCTGTGGGAGATAGTTCACAATGAACTTGATGCCTATATTTGACTCACAGGGCTTCCATAACAAATTATCATGCACAAAGTGACTTAAAACAGAAACTTATTTTCTTGTCGTTCTGGAGGCTAGACATCTGAAATCAAGCTGTCTGCAGAGCTCTGTTCCCAATGTTCCCTCTAGGGAAGAATCCTTTGCATCTTTCTGCTCTTGATAGCTACCAGCAATTCTTGACGTTCCTTGGTTTGGTTTGTGACGCTCCCCATTTCTATCCTCTCTTCACGTGGCCATTTTCCCTCTGTGTGTATTTTCTTTTTAATGTAATATAGATATGGGGGTTTAAAATATTTTATTTAGATGTTGACGGACCTTTTTTTATTATTCATTTATTTATATGCAGTGCTGAGAATCAAACCCAGTGCCTCTCACATGCTGGGCAAGTGCCGTACCACTGAGCCACAACTACAGTCCCTCTATATGTATTTTTGTCTGAACTACTTCTCCTTGGGACAATAGTCATTGGATTAGGGTTTACTTCACCCTTATACATTATGTCCTCATTTTAACTTGATTACACCTGCAAAGACCCTATTTACACATAAGGTCACATTAACAGGTTCTGACAGTACACAAATTCTGGCCAGAGTATGGTGGGCATTATTCCCCCCAGTACAGTGCCTGTGAATAATCATAATATCTTACATTGTTTTAACGAATTGCTATTTCCATTGGCGATTGGCCAGTTCAAATGTGGGACATCAAAACTTTTGAAAATAAGTAAGGAGAAGAAAGAGAGTAGAGTTCCCTTTTTAAGTTCCAGTTCTAATTTCATGACTCCTTCAAGCTCTCTCCTTTTCTCTGGTGACTTCTCAATCTGCATTTTATTTATTTATTTTTTCTGGCAGTACTAGGGATTGAACCAAGGACGTACCAGGGATGCTCTACCATGAGCTATGTCCCCAGCCCTTTTTATTTTCTATTTTGAGACAAGGTCTCTGGCTAAATTTCCCACAGTGGCTTCAAACTTGTGATCCTCTTGCTTCAGCCTCCAGAGTCACTGGGATTATAGGCATGAACCACTGTGCCCAGGCCAGATCCTTACTCATCTTTATATCTTAAGTCTCAAGGTGATGTTTTTCATTAAAATCCCTTTCTAAAGCTCCAAAGTCACACTTCCAACTTTCTGTTGGTTGATTCAGTTTGGATGACCCCATCACCTCAATCTCATTGTATTCCAAACCACAGTTTTTTCCCCCAACTTCCTTATTTCACAAAATTGCAAGAGGATGTTTGCTTCTGAAAGGATTCCCTTAAAAACCTGGCGTAGCCCTCATTTTGTAAAAATATCAGACTACCCAGCTAGCAAATCAGACTATACCAGATTCCTCCCCCCTCCCCAAGATTGATACATCATTCCCAACTGCTCCTTGCCATCGCTGTTCCTACAATTTAAGACATTCTCCTCCTCAGGACATCCTCCTCCTCTTCACTTAGCCAAATCTTAGCTGTACTTCTAGTCTGAGTAATCTCCAATAGGAGTTTTCCTAATGATTCCAGCAAATGAAGTTTTCTTTCCCTTCCTAGCTGTAATCCTTGTTTGACACATACATTCCCTTTTTTGTAATCATCTTTATATATATACCTTTATTTTATTTATTTATTTTATGTGGTGCTGAGGCTTGAACCCATGCTAGGCAAGTGCTCTACCACTGAGCCACAACCCCAGCCCCCTCTGTCGTAATCACCTTTGCAAGCTCATAAACTGTTAGAGGGAAGAAACTATAACCTCATTTATCATTGCAGGCACCAATCTACACACTTATACCAATTTTCCTCTAAGTGTGGCCTCATGAGTCCATTACCCTGCTGGCCTGTTAGCAGTACAAATTCCTGGCCCTGACCTACTGCAGCAGACTCTTGGGGGTGCATAGACACACTCTATGTGTCTATGTTGAGCATCACTGCCTTAACAAGATTTGCTTTGAGTACTTACTAACTGGATGGAGGCAGTTGGCTCCACCAGTGTGTAATGAAGAGCAATGGAGAGTCTGTGTGTTCAACACATTACAGACACACAGCCTCTGCCCACCATGGGCTAGGGACACTGGAGACCAGAGGCTCAAGTCCCTGTCCTCCCTTCCTTCTCTATCTCAATCTCCCTAACCTGGTTACTGCTTCCCTTATGATTTGCCACGCCTTGAGGTATCAATGTGTGTATCCATTTGCTTTAAATTCTCCTTCTGGGAAGATTTCTTGTTTTGACAATTCTTTCTGTCCATCACTTTAATCTGTATTCTAGGTGTGACTTGTTAACATGGTTTAAAGAAGACTAATCATTTGCTGAGCACTTACCATTGCTCACAGCAACTCAACAGAGCAGGTCCTATTATTTATACCTATTTCATAGATGAGAAAACTGGAGCTGAACAAGGTTAATAACTTGCCCAAAGTCATGCAGCTAGAAAACTGCACAGTCAAGACTTGGAACTGAGATCAATTGGGTGTGGGTGACCACTTAACCATACTGTTTCCGGCAGGTTTAAAGGCAATCCAGGCACATACTGGACCCCTGGCACTGAGGTTAATCGTTTAATAACACGCCTGATTAGAGACTTTAAGAACATGTTTACATTTCCTTGCCAAGGGACTGGTAACATTAATACAATTGATCTCTTTGGTGTGAGTAGTTCTAAATAAATAGACATTAACAAAAGCAGCCCACTGGGTTTACAGTAGAAATACCCACACACCAAGGGAGATTTAGCTGGCACGTTTAGATACCTTCCTCTTCCTCCCCAGTCACCCAGTCATCAATCGTCTCCCAACTGGTTTTTTCTTTTTTGTTTTTTCTTCTTTATTTCCTCCCTCCCTCCCTCCCTCCCTCCCTGCTTGCTTGCTTCCTCCCTACTGGTGATTGAACCCAGGGGTACTTAACCACTGAAACAAACTCCCAGTCCCTCCACTTTTTAAAAAAATATATATACTTTCTAGTTGTAGGTGGACCCAATATCTTTATTTTATTTTTACATGGTGCTGAGGATCAAATCCAGTGCCTCATGTGTGCTACAACCCCTGCCCCTACCAGTCCTTTTTGTTTTTTGAGACAGTGTCTTGCAAAGTTGTTTAGGACCATGCTAAATTGCTGAGACTGTTCTCAAACTTGTGATTTTTCTGCCTCACCTTCCGAATCATTGACATTATAGGCATGAACCACCACATACAGCTTCAACTGTTTATTTCTTTCCTAGAAAGGAACATCTGTCACTCCTAACACCTACCAGATCAATAAAGGTATCCTCATCCTCTTTTCCCCTTCTAAAGTGAATATTCTGGAATATCCTGACCTTAGAAGCATTTCAGACAAATTCAGCTCATCTAAGATAGTTTAGTTTGTCTCAGTTCCCCCAAAACAATTGCCATTAGAGACAGAATTAAAAAGGCACCTTAGGGGGTCCTTCCAGTGTCAAAGGAGTGAATTGATCAGGGAGTTGAAGAGGGCTCCAAAGGTGGGAAGTGAAGTCAGTGCCTTAGTGCTGGTCTGTATATGTTTTGTGCCCAGCTGTTTTATAATCCACAAAAAGAGAAGAAATATTGCAGTGAATGAAGATTCCTCTGCATTTTAGCATTGCTTTTTCTATTGTAGTTGGTTTTTGAATGAGGATGACAATGGAAGAGATGAAGAGTGAAACTGAGACCACTTCTATGTTTCTATGCACCTCTATGCAGTCATGTATCCTGTATTCAATGAGCTAGAAAGAGTAAATTTGTCTGCAGCTCAGACACTGAGAGCTGCTTTCATTAAGGCTGAAAAAGAAAATCCAGGTCTCACACAAGACATCATTATGAAAATTTTAGAGAGAAAAAGTGTAGAAGTTAATTTCACAGAGTCTCTTCTTCGAATGGCAGCTGATGATATAGAAGAGTATATGACTGAGCAACCAGAGCCAGAATTCCAGGATCTAAATGAAAAGGCATGAACACTTAAACAGATTCTCAGTAAGATCCCAGATGAGATCAATGACAGAGTGAGGTTTCTACAATCAAGGATATAGCAATAAAAGAACTTCTTGATACAGTGAATAATGTCTTCAAGAAATATCAATACCAAAACAGCAGGGCACTTGAACCAAAAAGAAAGAATTTGTAAAGTACTCCAAAAGTTTCAGCGATACTCTGAAAACATATTTTAAAGATGGCAAGGCAATAAATATGTTCATAAGTGCCAACCGACTAATTCATCAAACCAACTTGATACTTCAGACCTTCAAAACTGAAAGTTGAATATGGTGAGAGATGTACTTCTCAGTGGCAGTGTTAAACTGCCTTAATCTGTAAATTAAAGTTTGTATAAATTATCAGTCCCTCCTGAAGGGATCTAATCCAGGATGTTGAATGGGATTATCGCCATTTTACACCATATTTTTGTAAAACGTAGTTTAATCATAATCTCACACTGAAGATTTTGCATCACTTTTCCTATTATCATTCTTTAAAGAATTATAAGCCAAAAGAATTTATGCCTTAATGTGTCATTATATAACATTCCTTAAAAGAATTGTAAATAGTGGTGTTTGTTTCTGACATTTTAACTTCAAAGCGATATGCTGCAAGATAATGTATTTAACAATATTTGGTGGCAAATATTCAATAAATAGTTTGCATCTGTTTAAAAAAAAAGAAGGCACCTTAGTCTTTTATTGGCTAATAGAGAGGATGGCCTCTCTTTCCCATATCAAGTATGACTGCTCAGCCACTCCTTATTGGCTACATGCCAAGTTGGGCATGTAGTCCCTTAGGTGTACTATTCAGAGACCAATCTAATTTGTAGAAATTGTTCACTGAAGCCCAGGAATAAACTCCTGGCTATTTTCAGACAAAGATAGAGGTAGGAGTCTGTAAAAATGAGCTAGGAAGGAGCTTAAAATACTTCACATTCCAGAAACACTCTCCTTTCCCCCCAGGAGATGGCTTTATTCCCAATCATTTCTCAGCAGAGTTGACTCAAAAGGAGCAGAAACTTGGAGCCAGGCAGCTGGTACTAGCTGTGTGGGCTTAGACAAATGGTTTAAATATCTGAGCTTCAGTTTGCTTATCTGTGAAATGGGGCTGACACAACTGGCTCACTAGTTATTTTAAGGATTAAGATATGCAAACAACTGGCATCAGTGCCTGTCCCCAAGGGTCTCTGCCATTTTATTGAATGCCCGTGAATTCTGTGGAGGTCCAGTAAAGGGAGAAAGTCTTACAAATTAGTAGTCTCTTGATAAAAGGCCTTGAGCTGGGAATATAACTCAGTGGTGAATACTCACTTTAAATGTGCAAAATGCAAAGCCCTGAATTCAATCCCCATTTAAAAAAAAAAAAAAAAGGAAGATAAATGGCCTTAAAAAAGGAGGATAGGGCTGGGAGTGTAACTCAGTGGTAGCATGCTCTGGGTTCAATCTCTAGTACTGAAAAAAAAAATTAACAAATTGGGAGTTTTAAGAAAAGTTTTCCACTATTCTAAGTCTATTTTTATAAAACATCCACTTCAGTTCTCAGTTTGTGAGTAGGGGTAGTGTGGGGTCAAGTGGAAAGTTTACCTGATAAGAGACTGAGCAGCTTGGGATCCAGATTTGACTATGATACTTGAAGCAGAAAACTCCTTGAGTATGAGAGTTCCATATGGCAGATATTGCTTACTTACCAGGTTGTGGTGAGGGGTACCTTATAAATATGAGGAATGAGAGTAGCTTCTTGACCCTAGGAGTTAAGATAAGTAATACCAACCTGGGTCCCAGCTATAAGGTGGGATTAGTAGAGGCCAAGAGGCCTCTCACCTTAATGCTGGTGACCTTTCCAAACAGCAAATTTTTTGTTTTGTTTTGTTTTGATTTTCAGTCCTAGAGGGGGCCTCTTTGGAGCAAAACTATCCAAACCCTGCAACAAATGCTACATAGTAGCTGGCATAGAACATTTGCTCTACTTCATCTCAATAGGTGGCAGGCGCAATGACCCCAAAGACAGTTCCAGCAAGTAGTTTAAAGTGATAGAATTCCATGTTTACTTCCTCCACACACCCTATGCTGACCAAGCAAGCTGATAATTATAATGTAGTGGCTGAGACCTCTGGCTCTGGAGATAGGCAGAGCTGCATTCAAACCCCAACATGCTCACTTAGTATAACTGTGTGACCTTGGTTAGTTTTGTTGACTCCCAAGACCTCAGTTTGCTCATCTTTAGTCCTGGCAACTCTTGGTGGGGCATAATGTGAAAGAGTGAGCAGAATACTTAGACATAGGCAGTGCCCCATGAGGAAAAGTCAGTGATCATTTCTCCCATGTAGCATTTACAGCAAGTTTATGAAAAATATGGGCAAGAAAGAAAGCCTTCATTTTCCTGTCATTCATAGAGGAAGAAAAAAGTCATGTCGCAATGAAAATTCTGAGTTACTGAAAAGATCTCATCAAAAGGTCATCACACCTCTAAACAAAAATAGTCCCATCCAAGCATCTTGGAAGGCTGAGGCGGGAGAATTACAAATTTGAGGCTAGCTTGGGCAATTTAAGGAGATCCTGTCTCAAAATAAAAAGGACCCGAGCTAGCCAGGCGCAGAGGCGCATGCAGGTAATCAGAGCAGATTGGGAGGCTGAAGCAGGAGTATGGCAAGTTTAAAGCCAACCTCAGCAACTTAGCAAGGCCCTCAGCAACTTAATGAGACCCTGTTTCAAAATAAAAAAATTTTAAAAAGCTGAGGATGTAGCTCAGTGGTTAAGTGTCCCACCCCTGAGTTCAATCCCCAGTACCAAAAACAAACAAAAAAAGGGCCTCAGGGGTGGGGTTGTGGCTCAGTGGTACAACACTGGCCTAGCACCACATATAAATAGATAAATAAATAAAATAAAGGCCCATCAACAACAAAAAATATATATATTAAAAAGGCGGAGGGGGGGCTAAGTAAGATATATCTCAATGGTAAAGCAAGGCCTATCATATGCAAGGCCCTGTGTTCAATCCCCCACACTGGAAAAAAGTAAAAACATAAAGAATATAAGGCTTTATAGTTCAGAAAACAGTTGGAAGTCTACTTCATTTGAAATCTACAACCACTATGTGAAAATAGCATTTATTCCCATTTCAAAGATAAAGAAACTAGCATTCAGCAAGGCGAAGATAAGAGGCCACAGCAGTGGTGGTGCTGGGATTTCAAGCCTACTTTACAAATTCAGCACTCTTTACAATTCACAAGAGAATTTTGTTTTCACCAAGTACTGAGCCTACATTGTTTAGACACGTCTGAAATGGCATTTTAGGAACCCAGAGTGGAATGACCAGGTTAGCAACATGATTGGAGAAATGCAGCCATCTGGATCACTTGTGGCTACCCTGAAATAGCTTTTCTTGATTCAGGAGGACTGGCATTGCATAAGCTGCCACAACTCTAACATATTTGAGAAATCTTTTATTAGAAGATGTCTCAGAAGGCAACAGTTTAAAATCAGGCAATCAGTAATCACAACTAAATACAAAATTTCAGGTAAACTTGCCTTTCAAAATAAAATCAGACCCTTGCAACAGAATTGCCCAGGAGTTTTTTTTTTTTTTTCCTTGTACAAAAACAGTTAACACCACTTTGCAAAATGCATACAAAAATACAGTATAAAAAAAAAAAAAGACTCACCCCAGCATAATACCCAGCAGCAGCTTATAAAACACAAGCCATCAAGGTGAGACATTAGTAACCTACTCCCCTCCCCACCTGTCCTCCTAAGACAATTCCAGAAGTCAGCTGGCTCCTGAAAATCCTGCTCCACAAGGTAGAGTGGCTAGTTCCAAAATTTCCACTGGGATTCTGAGGCCAGGAAGCAAACTCAGAAAGAAACCATTGTGGACAGTGGGTTTGGAAATAGCAGCTGGTTTTACAGAGCCTCAAACTGTGCTTTCCTTCCCCCCTCCCCAATTCCAAACACAGAGCCAGAAGGCACCTGCTGTCCTGGGCAGCAGAGAGGCTGATCCTTCTTCCAGGACAGGCTTAGGGGTTCCTGTGCTTGCCCACATGACATGTGCTGGGTTGGGTGTCTTTCCCAGATTGGAGGCTGCACCTGGATTCCACTTAGAGCTAGAGAGTCCAGCTGGGGCAAAATCCATTATGGTTGGTTAAACAGAGCTCCTGCAGGCGCTTTTAAGATCCACCAAGAAATAAGTCCACCTTCTGGAGCACTGGATGAGTCCTAATGGCTCTCAGAACCTCAGTAAGGCCCAGATTCTGGGAAAAGGATCTGACTCATGTCAGACTAGCAGGGAACCAGGTTGGTGGCTACAAAGCCAGCAAGCTCCTTGGAGTTGCATGAGAAGGACAGGTTTGCACAGTTCCAGTAGAACTTCAAACGGAGTCAAGGATTGAGATGAGAGGCAGGTAGGTAGAAAGAGGAAGAGTTACAGAGTGCTTCCTTCTGAGGTGCCTTATACCTGCCTTGAGAAAAGATCCCATGATGGGCCTCAAATGCCCCTTGGAAAACACCTGGGCAGGGAACAAGTTCATGGGCCAGGACTCCAAGCCTTTCCCAGGCCCCAAGCCAGGATCCATTTTCCTGTTTCTTGGAGGAAATATTTTGACCTGTGGGAAAGGGTACTATAGAGCCCATTGCATAACAAAAGCAGAATGAGTCAAAAAAAAGTCCTTTAAGTAAGGACAGAAAGGTCCCTCCTTCAGAGGAGAGGGTCCAAAGGGCTCTAAGACAAAGAATCTGAGGCCAAGCTTTTTAAATGTTCTCAAGGTCGCAGCATTCAGAGTAAGTAGAGAGGTGTCCCCTAACATCATAATATAAACTAAAGGTTTGCACTCTTTAGGTACTGTAAAGTGTCTGACAGTGAGGTAATGGTCCATGTTGTTCAAGTCTGTGAGCTTGCCTTCACCCAAGACAGCTCGTGTGTCTCCTGGAAAAAGGAGCCTCAGGGAGAGCATCCAGGCCCAGCTGTCCTTGCATCACCCCCAGAGACACCAGCGGGAGCATCCTTTCCTAGCCTAAAGCTCCTGCAGAGTGTGAGATTTCATGCAGGCTGGACCCCCCCACCCCCAACATCCACCACCTGTTGCATAGCATCTGTCAGCCTTTTCTTCAGAGCTAGTGAGCTAGGCAGACCCCAAGGCTCCTCAGTCAGCTGCCTGCTGAGAAGCCAAAGGCGCCAGAGAGGACACAGCACTCCCATGAGTCAGGAAAGAGGGAGAGCTGTTTCAAAGTTTCCAAGAATGCAAGCCCTTATTGTGTGTGCACTGGCTGCAATGCATTCTGGGATCTACTGTTCAGACTGCCCCACCGTAACCAAAATGTGCAAATTACTAAAGGGGAAAGGGAGGTTAAAAAATACACTGTCTTTGTAAGACAGAAGAGTCAGGCTTTTTGGTCAGTTAGTAGCCACTGAGGTACGCAATTCTTTTCTGCAGTTGCTGCTGCCGGCACCGGAGCTGCCTTTTCTCTGTAGCCATCCTCTTCTCAGCGCCCACCAGGGCTTGCAAGTATTCCAAGGCCTTGCTCAGGATCACTACTTTGGGGGCCTTAGAGCAGCTGGCCAGGGTGGGTACCTGGTCCCTCAGGGCTAAGAACCTAGAGCGGAGGTCATTCCGTCTTTTGCGCTCCAAGAAATTATGGTTCTTCCTCTTGGTCACATCCTCAGTATCAGAACTGACAGGTTTGGGGTGGCAGGACTGAGGAGTCTCACTTTCCACAGGCGGGGGACTCACAGTCTCTTCATCCTCCTCATCCTCCTTCTCCTCAGGGGCTTCTCTCTCCAGAGTCTCTTCTTGGGGACCCCTCTCTGGAACCTCTTCTTGGGAGCAACTTTCTGGAGGAAAACGGGCAGCATAGTTGTGCTGTTGCTGATGGATGGAGATGTGGAAGTGTTTCATGCAGGGATCCAAAGGATCTGCTCTCACCGTGATGGTGACTGGCTTCCGTATACCCAGAGACTGTCTCTTCTCCACTGTCACAACATCAATTTCTTCACTCTCTGTCCAAGAGGAGAGATCAAGAAAAGAAATACATCCCATGAGAAACATACGTAGATCCTACAGCTTTAGCTCTCTATGCTGGGACTTAGGAAGATAGATGACATTTTCCCAATTTAGATATCTAGAAATTGAAGTGAGGAGAAAGACAGCTGATTCATGGGGGTAAGGGCAGAGTGAAGGAAAGGAGGGGAAATAAGTAAGAAGAAAAATATTCTCCAATTTCCTTTTGCAAAGCAAGGCTTAGATAAGAACAAAAGGCAGACCCAAGCCAAAAGCCCCCAGTCTGCAAAGGCTCTCCCCTCCCCCACTGAGGGGATAGAGAGAAAGAGCTACCAGCCTGGGACAAAGTTTAGCTATAAAGATCTTCCCCAGTCGGGCTCTTTCATGCCCCATCAGAATTGTAAATGAGGGGTCTGTGGGCAGAGCTGCCCTTTGTTCCTGCCCAGCACAGCCTGCACTTGGGAATTGTTACTTTTCACAAGTTATAAATCCTATTATTCCCCCACCTCTCTATTCTGCCATCTTTTCAGTTGAAGATTCAGAGAGGGAGAGCAACAACTATCCCTCCTCACCCACAGAGGGGAGGGAAAGGTTTTCCCTTAGGAGTATTTTGCTCCTGGGTTCAATGGGTTTCTAAGTCATCCATCATTAATAGGTCCCCTACCCCACCCCTTTTTCTGGACTAGAAGAGTTGGAATCATAATCACAGGTCGGGAACAGCTGCAGGAACTTCACAAAGATAGCTACCATTTCCAAGCAACCTGCATCAGAGGGAGAGAATGTGCAGCAGCAGAATGACCCAGATACCCTGACAAAATACCAGGTATCTGGAGACACCTGATGTATCCTTATCCTTCCCTGGCTAGAAGGTCTGTTAGATTAACCCAACCAAGGGAGAGACAATTGGGGGGGAAACCCTTCTGCTCTCCACATTTTGCAGACCCCACACAGAAGGCCACCTTAATGCATTCCCATCCGACAACAGAAGAGCTCCGTTCTCAGCCTCTTTTGCATATCAGGAAGCTTGAGCCCCTTTGTCAGGAAGGCTTCCATTGTGTGGACAATCGCATTATTTCTCCATTAATAAAACCTGACCATTCAGCCTTCCTGGCCCCAAAGCCTGTGATTGGCTGGCTAGGCTGTGTTTGGAATGCTGTTTTACCCAGCCCCTAACTCCTATTGGCTGAGCTCTGCCGTCAATCACACTCCCCGCCCCCCCTCATTGTTTGCAATCTGTTGCATTTTGTTCTAGGCCATGTGGCCTGAGAGTGAACCAGGAGCCCAGAAACAGGTTCGGGTTAAAGGGCAGGTCAGAAAATGATTTAGGAGGTTTCCCTACATCCCAAACCTTCAATTTCAAACCTCATGGCTGGGATGCCTCTATCTAAAAAAGAAAAAAAAATGTAATAAACAATACTCCTTTTCAGAGAGTAGCACCTTATTCTACCCAGTAAAAGCCCTCAGTAGGACAATCAAGTACAAGTACAACCCCCTCATTTGCAAAAAGAGAAACTGAGGTCCGGATCACGAAGTTCACATATCACCTTTGTAATGTTCTGGATCTCAAAATTAGCCTTCTAAAACAATACTCTTTCCACTTTACCACTCCACCAGTCTTTGTAGAGATACGTCTTTATTGATCTCAAGATTCTCATTCCAGACATTAAATAAACACAACCTCTTGGGTGTAACAAGAAAGCAGGTTAAAAATGACCTTAATGCAGGTTAAAAATGACCTTTTGGGGGGTGACTTTTAATTTTTCTTGTTATCTTCATTTTCTTCCTTAAGGGTATGACAATTTCCATGCCCTATTCCCTAATTCCCTCTCAAATGTTCACATAAAAGTTATTCTTAAAAGCTACAGTGAGTTTTCTCTGTCCTGATTTACGTAGGTGTGCAGGCTAGCCTCAATCTACACCCTACAAAAGCGTCTTTCCACTATTTCTCATAGATACAAGTGTCTAAGAGGTTGGGATAAGAATCTGGTGGCATAGGATGCTCTGGTCTGCCCTCATCAAAGTTTGCACTTGCATCAGGATGGGGGAGGAGTGACTGGAGCTTTAGGACCATGATCCCAGTACAAAGCCCAGAGGGTTGGCACAAAGTAGGACCAGTGAACATTTATTGAATGCAAGAGAGTAGTTGAAGCCCACAGGTATACTGAAAAGGAACTAGAATACCTTTCTATCTTAGACCAAAGCAGCAGGCACAGTGTAGACCTTCTCAGATAAGTGATCATCTAATCATCAAGGAAGTGGTGCCTGACTGGGATGGAGGGTGAGGAAAAGAAGTTGGCTGGATGGCAGGAAGCTGGGCCTCATTTCTAGTAATTTCCTATCTCCCAGCCTCATTTTTTCCATCCCTTAACAGGGAACCTTCATTTCTCCCCTGTCTCACGGGGTGATGATGAAAATGCACAAGTGGTAAGGAGTGGGAGGTGCAGGGGGAGGGCATTATTGGCATTTTAACGTAAAGCAGGCAGGAGATCTAGGTTTTTAACAGAATGAAGGCTTTGCTTTGTACAAAAAGCTCCTCAGTTTCTTCTCTCCCAAGGGGAGTGTGAGTTTCCCAAGGATATCAGGGGAAACCAAAAAAAAAAAAAAAAAAAAAAAAAAAAGCGTCAAGCTTGGAGTGACTCTAAAAGGACCCCTTCCAACCTCCCACGGACAGAAATCCCCTACAGTCCAACCCGAGTATTGTCCTCTCTAAGCGCCAACCCTCACCATGTCTCCCTTGTCCCCCGGGGCTCCAATCATCATCGGAGGGACGCTGGCTCCCTCCCCACTTCTCCAAACTGTTTACCAACACACCCACGTGCCAGACAGACACTGCTAGGGGCTATACAGGGAGCTTCAGGCAGAAAAGGGGGAGGCCACGGAGAAGGATTGAGAAAAGCCAGTGCCTGACCTTAGTGGTAGAGCTTTGGTCACCTATGGGGCGCCCCCCTCTTAGATGGCCCCGGGCGGTCCTTACCCGAGTCGCTTGGGCTCTCGGACCCAGAGCAGGCCTGAGTCTTGGGTTCGCCCAGCTGACAGGGGGTGGCGGGCGCCGGGTTGCCGGCTTCAAGGCTGGGAGTGCAGTCCGGGGTGGCGGGCGCCTTGGGCGGGTTCCCCCGGGGTGCGCCGGGGGTGAGCCGGTCGCTCACCGCTCTCTCCAGCCTTTCCCGGGCAGAGAAGCCGCTCCACATGCAGTCACGGCGGATGATGGAAGCGTAGTTCCTTCCCCAAGCTTTAGAGTGACCCCGAGATTCCGCCTCGTCCCCAGCGCCCCCTCCGGGCCACGGCTCCGGGGGGCCAATCCCAGGGGCTGGGTCGCCGGCGCCGGGACCAGAGCCCCAGGGCGGCGACGTGGGGGGCGACGGCACCAGCTCGAATTTCTTCCAGATGTCCTCGCTGGGCGCCGTGGAGCGGTAGAAATCCTCCCCGCAGTCATAGTCGTAGAAATAGTGCTGGTACGAGTCGAAGTCCATGTCCGCTCCCTGTGGGAGGGAAGGGGGGACGTGCTGACTGAGGTGCTGGCGGAGGAAAGAGGCAACCTGGGTCCCTCCGCACAGGCGGCTGCGGGGCTCCCGTCCTTTCCCAACCCACCGAATACAGCCCGCCCGCGCCCTGCCCTCGCGTCCCGGGAAGCCTGGCCCTGGGTCAGAGTGCCAAGGGAAGACCATCACAACGCCGCGGACCAGGCTACAGGGAGCGAGTTCAAAGCAAACTTTGCCAGCGCCGCCCGTAGCGCAGCTCCCAGGGCCCGGCCAGGTCCGGCGGGGGCGCGCTGTATCCAGAAGACAGCCTGCAGCCTGCCCGTTCCCCCAGGATCCGCGCCCGTGCCGGGGCCACCCGCAACCTCACCTCGCTCCCGCCGCCCGCCACCTGGAGCGGACCGGCTCCCCGCCGGCTCGGGGCAGCCCGGCAGCCCGCACACACACACATGCGCGCCACCGAGCGCGCGGCCCGCACTCACGAGCGCGCCCCGCGCGCGCGCGTTCCCCGCCTCGCCTGCGCACGGCGGCTCGGACGCTCCCGGGATCGGCGCGGGAGCGCGAGCTGCAGGCGCATTGTTTCCCGGCTGCCTTATATCTCGTCGCGCGCTCCGGGCTCCGGGACCGGGAGGTGGGTCCTAAGGGACAAGCTCCGCCCCCGATCCGCCCCTCTCCCGCCAGTCGACAGGTGGGGACATCCCCACCTCCTGGCTGCATTCCCTGGCTCTATTCTACGCCTTGTAGCTTCCAAATAAATTGCACGCTGGGGAGAGCAGAGCTGGAGGCGAGGTGATGCAGCCCCGGGGTCGCCTGGTAGAGCAGCGAATCCTTAGATTCACGGATCTCGGCTGGCCGAATAAGCCGCTCCCGGCCTCTTTGGGCTGGGAATAAGGCTACTCTTCGCCTTGACCCCACTAGCCTTTTCCCCCAGGCGTACCCCGCTGGGTTCAGGTGCGTCCTACCAGCGGGATGGCTGAGGGGAAAGGGGGGTTGGGGGAGCAAAGGCAACTGCACTTCCACCACGCCACCTGGCGGCACGCATACACGAATTGGGCTTGTTCTGGCGTCTGCTTCTTCACCCGTTAACTCATTTCTTTAGCTTGGTGGCCCAAACCCAAACGGCAGTGAAGGGAAGTAGTGGGGATTCTGGGCTTTGGAACCTGCAACGTAATCATCATCATCATCTTCTTCTTCTTCTTCTTCTTCTTCTTCTTCTTCTTCTTCTTCTTCTCCTTCTCCTTCTTTTTTTTTTTTTTTTTTTGTACCAGGGATTGAACCCAGTGACGCCTAACCACTGAGCCACATCCCAGACCTTTTTATATTTTAGTTAGAGACAGGATCTCACTAAATTGCCTAGGCCTCGCTAAATTGCTGAGGCTGGCCTTGAATTTGCGATCCTCCTGCCTTCTCAGGCTCCCAAGCCGCTGGGATTACAGGCATGAGCCACCGCGTCGGGCTGCAACGTAACCTAGGTTATGATTTCACCTGTAAAATGAGGGGATGGTAATACCTCACAGGGTACTTAGGAAGGTTTAAGAAGATACAATACCTAAGGAAGGGGACTGCACCAGGAGGGAGGCTAGTAGCACTGGCTTAATCCCCTCATCCCCTGCGACATTTTTCCTTCAGGGAAAGGTCAGGGCTTACACCCCTCCCCTTCCCTCAAAAACAAAACAAAATAAGCAAACAAAAAACACTGCATTGAACCTTTTCTAGTAGAAAAAATAGAAAACAGAATGAGGCAGGAGGATCGCAAGTTTAAAGCCAGCATCAGCAATTTAGCGAGGCCCTAAGCAATTTAGCAAGACCCTATCTCAAAGTAAAAAATATGAAGAACTGAAAATGTGGTTCAAGGTTTAAGTGCCCTGAGTTCAATCCCCGGTGCAACGGAGTTGGTGCTATCTGGAAGTCCAGAAACTTCCTTCAAATCCTTGCTTAGCCACTTGCTGTTTAAAGCTTTGCCCCCATTTTTGACCAAGATGATGAACATAAAATTCCTTTGTGTGATGGACACGTAATTCCTTAGTGTTTGCCATCTTGGTACCCTATGTCTTGAGATTTAAGCCAATAAATCTAAGGATAGTAGCCAATACATATAGAATCCTCTACCTGGCACTAATGTGGTTGAGTGCCTTTCTTTGCCTGCTTGCATGCTCTCCCTCCCTTTCCTTCCCACTCTGTGGTTTAATAACACCAAATTACTCACATTGGCATGCCAGCAGGCTGGAGAAGAGGACTTTCAGGTGTGAGTTGATGTATGAGTTGGGAAGAGAAGGCAGGGAAGATTACACCCTCTGTTTGGAGTTCTTGGGTCTAAGGTGCATGTGGAACATCCTAAAGACAGGAATCCTTACTTACTCTGTAATCTCTGCACCTAGAAGGGTTTCTTGCAGATATTTATGAATTGACTTACTGAATTACCCAGCCAATCATATTTTATTGAAACAGCTTATATGCCCTGCTCTGTGCTGAACTGGAAAGCCCAGAAAATGGGGTGTGTGTGTGTGTGTGTGAGAGAGAGAGAGAGAGAGAGAGAGAGAGAGAGAGAGAGAGAGAGAAGATGGACACAATACCTTTATTTTATTTATTTTTTATGTGATGCTGAGTATTGAACCCAGTGCCTCACATGTGCTAGGCAAGAACTCTACCAGTAAGCTACAACCCCAGCTCCCGGAAAATGTTCTTAAATTTGGTTACAGCCTCAGAAAGAAGGATTGGCCTGTCTTTTGGTGACTTGCTTTCTGGTTCAGAGGTGTCTGGAATGGGTTTGATATCAGTAAATTTCTTGGTTATAAAAGAGAGAAACCAACCTTACCTACATTTAAGCAGAAAACTGCTTTATTGAGAGAATTTGTGGTATAAAATTCATGGGAGGCTTGGAATCTATGCTTGGAGAATGGATATTCTTTACACTGGAGCCCCTACTCAGCAACCCTTCCTCATTCTCGTAGATGATATCTAGAGGCAATGAGGACAGGGATAAATGTCAGTCTTGTTCACTATCATAATCCCAGAGCTTAGAACAGAACCTAGTATATCATGCATGGGTGTTTAGTAAATGTGTTGCCTATTTGACTGAACACAAACTTATAACACTTTAGCATAGAGATGTGCCAGTTTGTCTGGTGGAGACAATAACACTCTGGCCCTGTCTAGACAATAGCCTGATTAAAGGTATTAATGTAGTGCCAGGCACAGTGGCATACAACTATAATCCTAGCTACTGAAGGGGCTAAGGAGACTTGAGCCCAGGAGTTGGAGGCTAGCCTGAGCAATATAGTTCACTCCACCTCAAAAAAAAAGTATTAATATCACTAAAGAAAGTGCCAGTCAGGAGGGAGTGGGTAGCCAAAAAAGCCAGAGATCAGGGAGAGTTGCCAAGGTAATCATTCACAGTTTCCATCATAGCACTCTCTGGGGACAAAAATGCTGGTCTAGGAAGAGGGGAGATGGAGGCATCATTCTTTGAAGCCACTCAGTTCATCCCCCACTTCACTCATGCTCTGGATCACCAAGCAACCCTTCTGATAAACCATTCTGTTCCCCATGTAGATCCGCCCACAGGGAGTGAATGCACTCAGCAGTGAACAGGAAGATCCAGTCTGCTTCAAAGCCCTGCTTCCCCTTATAAATTAATGAATTGGCATCTTATTTGAAATATCAGTCTCATGAGCCTGGTTAATGTGTGTCTGTTCCATAGAGATGCTGCTGCTTTTAGGACTAACAACTGTGGTTTCTGAGCTAATGTCTGGACCCAGAATGGTGATAAATTCACCACGGTAACAAATGCTACTCTAGGGATATCCAATTTAGCTGCAATCTTTAAAATTTCCTTTATTTTTCTTAAAACTTTTTTTTGTCTATAGAGGCATTTTATTTGTATTATCTATTAAATCCCTGGAAACAGAATCCCAGGATTTTCCCTCCTGTATGTTTTTGAGTTGTTTCTTTGTGGTCTGTGATGCCAGCTGACGTTGTCAGTATAATGAAACCAAACTGACAGGAGGGAGCAGATTTTTCTGCCATTTTTCAAGACCTTTGCACATCAAATCTGGGGATGGTCTCTCCACCCTTGTTTAGCCTGCCTGTGAGGCTCACAACAATTTTCCCAGCTCCACAGTCATCAATAATTTCAAATTAGCAATGTATCTTTTATTTTGCATTATATTCAGAAATTGGAAAATGACTTGGGAGCACAGTCTAATATCATCCTGGCATTTTCCTGGCACAATGGTGCACACCTATAATCCTAGCCACTTGGAAGGCTGAGGCAGGAGGATCAAAAATTTGAGGCCAACCTGGGCAATTTGTCAAGATCCTGTCTCAATTTAAAAAATAAAAAGTTTCAGGAATATAGCTCAGTGATAGAGTGCCCCTGGGTTTAATTCCTAAGGCAAACAAAACAAAAACCATCCAAACCCTGGCATTTGCCTCTTTTCTTCAGCATTTTTTTTTTTTTGGTATGGGGGATTGAACTCAGGAATACTTGACCCCTGAGCCACATCCCCATCCCTGTTTTGTATTTTATTTACAAACAGGGTCTCACTGAGTTGCTTAGCGCCTCGCCATTGCTGAGGCCAGCTTTGAATTTGCGATTCTCCTGTCTCAACCTCTGGGTCTGCTGGAATTACAGGTGTGCACCACCTCGCCAGGATTTTTCTCAACATTTTCAATCTTATTGAGAACATTATCTAGGATATTCATGTGCACATATGCACCATTAGGTAGCATAGAAAGATGACAGAAAATAAAGAGCTATAACATATCTTTAATCTTTTTTTTTTTTCCAGTGCTGGGGATTGAACTCAGAGTCTCATGCATGCTAGGCAAGCGATCTACCACAAAGCTACATCCCCAGGCCCCTAAAACATATTTTTAATCACAATAATACATGTGCATAGTTTTTAAAAATATCAACTAGACATATGACAACATTAAAAAAAAATCTTGGGCTGGAACTGTAGCTCAGTGGTAGAGTGCTTGCCTAGCTAGTGTAAGGCACTGGGTTTGATTCTCAGTACCACATAAAAATAAATAAAATAAAGGTATTGAGACCCTGTCTCTAAATAAGAAATAAAAAAGGTCTGGGTGGTTAAGCACCTCTGGGTTCAATCCCTAGTACCAAAAGGAAAAACAAGTATAAGTAAGGAAATGTAGTATACTTGTAAACTACAACTAAAAAATATATATATTAAAAACAACAACTCAGTCTTCTGTCCTGCCTTTGCCACTTCTGATTCCTGCTCCCAAAAGCTGTTTTATTTTTTCCTAACATTTTCCATATTTTGAGCAACACAGATAATCTTTTTTAAAATTTCTATTGATATCCTACAATAAAAGAAGATAGCTCTTATACTTCCCTTCTCTCCCTCCATACTTGGTCTTCTCTTATTCTTCCAGTAGGATTATAATTCAATTTTTCTTTTCTTTTTTTGGTACTAGGCATTGAACTTAGATTGAACTTAGGGACACTTTACCATTTAGTTACATCCCCAGCTCTTTTTATTTATTTATTTTTTTTATTTTGAGACAGGGTCTACTTAAGTTGCTTAGGGCCTCACTAATTAATTTTTAAGTGAATAAATATTTTCAAATGCTCATAGTATTTTGATTTTATAAGTATACTATGACTATATTTCCTTACTTATACTTGTTTTTTCTTTTGGTACTAGGGATTGAACCCAGAGGTGCTTAACCACCTATACCTTTTTTGTTTCTTATTTAGAGACAGGGTCTCAATGAGTTGCTTAGGATCTCACTAAGTTCCTGAGTCTGGCTTTGAACTCAAGATCCTCCTGCTTCAGGCTCCCGAGGTGCTGGAATTACAGGCTTTCACCACCACACCTGGTCTTTACTTACACGTTTTTATCAGAGTTAAATTGTCTCATTTTTCTTTTGCTTTGTCTCTATTATGAATTTAATCCTACTCATTCCCACCAGAGCTAAAGGGAGCACTCCATATGGTAAAACAAACCAGAAAATTAATCTACCAGTTTTTTTTTTCCCTTGGAATCATTCTTCTTGGAAATTTTTGTCTTCCTGTTCCAATCTGAACTTATTGGTCTGTTGACCTGCTTCACAATTGTCATCTTGTCACTTCCCATCAACATGATCCTGGAAATTCCCTCTACTTCTCTTTTGTGTTGTATCCCCTGTTTTCTGGAGTTCATCTTTTTCTGTTTTTGAGTTACTTACCTACTTTGGTGGCATGCATTCTCTACATCTACCTGAGAAAAAGTGCTCGGAAAGTAAAATGTTTGAAACTTGCATTTTTGAAATTGTCTTTATTGTACCCTCACTTTTTGTTGATAATTTGGGTATGAAATACTAGAATAGAAATTATTTCGCCTAAGAATTTTATGGATATTGCTGTTCTTTTTCCTAGTAACCAGTTATTATTGAGAAGATTGACTTCATTTGCTCTACAAATCCTTGTATGTGACATGTTTTTCTTTCTGGAAGCCTTTAGGGCTTATTCTTTGCCCTTGGCATTCTGAATTTTTTTCAATGATGTGCTTTGGTGTAGGTTTGTTGTAATAAAGAATTGAACTGCCCTTTGTCTCCAGTTCCTAGGAAATAGCCTCTAAATCCTTGGTCTTTCCCCAAGTATTAGGAGTGTCTTCATTATTCATGGTGGGCACTCTGATGGTTTATGCTAATAAAGTGACTCAAGGTGGGCCCATAAGTAGTTTAAGACCACTCTTGATGGGGGCTAACCATGCTAGAAGACCAATCATTAGACTAGCAGGTTTTGGCTTTGTGCCATGTGATATCAGTCTGACCTCAGAGCTGGGTGCGGGAGATTGAGTTCAATCATGTCTATGAGAGGAGTACAATAAAAACTCTGGATACTGAAGCTCAGCTGAGCTTTCCTGGATAATAATACTTTGTATTTCACATCAATATGCCAGAAGGATGATTTCATGGGAAGAGAACACTGAAAGCTTTGCAGTTGGGATGCTCCAAGACCTTGCCCTATGTGTCTCTTTTGGGGGTTCATTCTGATTTGTATTGTTTTTGCTAAAATAAAATGGTAACCACTTTCCGGGGTATAGTACTTGCCTGAGTTTTGTAAAGTGTTCTAGTGAATTATTGAAACTGAGGGGGTAATGGGAAGCCCTAAACTGGTCAGAAGTCTTGGAAATCCCTGAGCTTGTAGCTGTTGTCTAAGTAAGGATGAGATAGAACAGAAAGAAATTAAAAATAGGAAGAAAGGAGACAAAAGAAAGGGCAAGGAAAACACAACTTTAATCTAAAAGCCTTGTGTTCCAAATTCTTTTCCTCCCCAAGCCAGTTTTGTCTCTCAGACTTGTCCCTCTACAACTCATTTCTTCTTCCAGACCTGTCACTCCCAAATTGCTGGGAAATCTACAAATCTTCATTCATAATTTTAGTGTTACTGGAAATTCATTCACTTATGATAATTACCTTGTGCACTGTTAATTAGCCTATGTAATAAATAGATTAAGCAAAGACACACACACACACACACACACACACACACCTATTAGGGATTGAACTCAGGGACACTCAATCACTGAGTCACATCCCGAAACCTTTTTGTATTTTATTTTAGAGACAGGGTCTCACTGAGTTCCTTAGGACCTCGTTAAGTTGCTGAGACTGGCTTTGAACTCCAGATCCTCCTGCCTCAGTCTCCCGAGCCACTGGGTTTACAGGCATGCGCCACCACACTTGGCAAGACAGATATATTTTAAAGAATCTACTATAATCTAGGGTACTTTCCAATGTGATCAGATAATGGAGACTATGTCAACCTAAGGATCCTGAAAATTGCCAGACAACCATAAATCATCTTGTGAACACCAGACTGATACAATCCCCATATACTTTCCCATGCCACCCCCTCACCAGGTTCCCTTTAAAAGAAGAAACTGAGGACCCCAAAAGTGCATCTCACACTTGAGGTGGATGGCCCAGATTCTCTCTCGAGTCTTTCTTTTCTTTCCTAAATAAATCTCTCTCTGTGCCTCTGACTGACTCATCCTTAAATTCATTTCTGCAATTCCATTTATCCTGAATTGAGGTTCCCCTCTTCAGGAACCCCTTGGATCTCCTCCTCCAGACACAAGGACGGCCTTGTGAAGACTGTGCTATTAGGTTAAGTTCAGCTTAACTCCAGATAGTCTCAGAATTGCATTGCATCATCCTTTTGCATTCTTTGCCTTAAGCCTTTAATTCTGGAAATCCATTTACTCTATAACTATTTCTTCAAAAATTTTCCCTAGGCATTTTATTCCCACCCTCTCTTTCTGAAACTCCCCCTTCTCTCATCTCTCTCTACCTGTGTATTTTGTTAGACTTTCTAGGAGAGTTTCTCAACTTCCAATCCTATTGCCTTAAAAAATTTTTTTGCCTGTTATATTTTTTAGTATTTAGAACTTTTTGTTGTTGATATTCCATATTTATAGCTTTCTGTTATTTTTCTGTGAACACAATGGTTTGCCCTTTTTCCCCCTGAGGCTATTAATAGTTTCTATGTTAATTATAATTTTTTTTTCTTTTTTTGTACTGGGGACTTAACCCAGAGGTTTTACCACTAAGCTACATTCCCAGCTTAGAGAATTTTTATTTTTTATAATGAGACAGGGTCTCACTGAGTTGTTGAACTTATGATCCTTCTGCCTCAGCCTACCCAGTCACTGGGATTACAGGTGTGTGCCATTGCTCCCAGCTGTTAGTTATAAATTTTGAAAGTTTTCCTTGCTTCCTTTTTTCTTTGTTTCCACTGAATTCTCCCCTATGTGTTTGGCACTGTGTTTTTGTTAGAAGCCTACATCAAATGTGTGATCATCCTTGCTGTCCGTTTTTATTTATACTAGAGATTGAGACATTAAAAACTGAGCAGAATGCAGTGATGCTAACCTGTAATCCCAGCAACTCAGGAGGCTGAGTCAGGAGAAAGACAAATTCTGGGCCAGACTGCCTCAAAATAAAAAAAATAAATAAAAAGAACTAGGGATGTGGCCCAGTAGGAAAGAGTCCCTGAGTCCCTAGTAGGGTCTGTGTGTGTGTGTGTGTGTGTGTGTGTTAAGGGAGGAGCTAACTGAAAGGTCCATATGCTTGTGTTTGGGGTGGAGGGTGTTAATTATTGAGCTTCACTACAGGACTACTAGGCAGGTACAGGGCAGTCTTACCAGGGGACTCTTAGCTCTCAATGCCTGCATGTCTTTCCGTTTTCCTATAGAGGTGTCCTCTACCCTACCAGGGCAAGATTATAAGCTTGGTTGCCAGTCTTCTGGGAGCCAGGAGGAGAAAGAGGATGAGGGGATCTTATAGTTCAGCAAATCCCCCTGGAGCTCAGTACAGTCTGTCACTCCTACTCTCAGCTGCACCTGGCATTTCCAAATCCAAAGTGTCTCAATTCAGACTATTTCCTGCCAGGTGGGTAGAGCCAGTCACCTGGCTACAAAGGTCAAGGGGGGAGACTTAGGAGACTAACTCCTTATACTTTCACCCATTCTGCTCCTTTTAGATGCTTCCTACAGACCTGCCTTCAGAGGTCGTCAGTGCTTCTGAGCTGTGCTTGGGTTCAGATGTAGTAATGGACTTGCTTCTTTTTTTTAAAAAAATTTTTTATAAAAATTTTTTCTTGTAGATGGACAGAATGCCTTTATTTTATTTATTTATTTTTATATGATGCTGAGGGTCGAACCCAGTGCCTCATGCATGCTAGGCAAGCGCTCTACCAGTGAGCCACAGTCCCAGCCCATGGACTTGCTTCTTGTTGACACTTTTCTCTTCTCACCATTCCCACCATAAGTAGTTACAATTTCTTCTTTCTCTCACCTTTTGCTAATTCGTCTAGTCCTTATCTGCCTGCTTTCCAGCTTGGCAAGCTTTGTGGTCCTCTCTCAGTCGCTGTTGTTTTTTCTCTTTTTCTTTTTAAGTTGAGAAAAACTAATATGATTTTTTTTTAAATGAGACAGGGTCTTGCTATGTTGCCCAGGCTGGACTCTGGGCTCAAGTGATCCTCCTGTCTCAGCCTCCTAAGAAGCTGGGACTATAGGTGTGCACCACTGTGGCTGGCTTACCCTTTTTAAAAGCTGAGATAAAATTCACGTGACATATCATGCACTCTTGTAACCATTTAAAGTGCAATTCAGTACATAAGGTTAAGCACAGTCACTACTATAAATCTAGAACATTTTCATCAGCCCAAAAAAGAAACACTGTACCCTGGCAACTACTTATCTCCGTTGCTCTGTGTATATTGCTTTCCCTTTGTATTTGTTGTCTTTCACTAAGCATGTTTCCAAAGTTCATCCATGTTTAGGCATGATTCAGTATGTAATTCCTTTTTATGAAAGAATAATATTCACTGTATGGATTTATCACATATTGTTTATCCATTTACCAATCAACTGACGCTTGGATTATTCCCATTTTTTGGCTATTATGAATAATGCTGATGTCAACATTAGTCTATATAAAGTTTTTTGAGGGAGGTGTTGAGAATTGACCCAAGGCCTTGCATGCTACCACTCCCAGCCCCTAGTGTACAAGTTTGTTTTTTTTTTATGTTTATTTACTTTTAGTTGTAGTTGGACACAATATCTTTATTTTATTTATTTATTTTTATATGGTGCTGAGGATAGAACCCAAGGCCTCACATGCTAGGCAAGTGCTCTACCGCTGAGCCACAAACCCAGCCCCCTAGTGTACAAGTTTTATTTGAATTTATGTCTTTGATTCTCTTGAGGATATACATAGCAGAATTTCTGAGTCATATGGCAACTGTTTTTCACAGTGGCTGCAATATTTCATATTCACACCAGAAATGTGGAAAGGTTCCAATTTCTTCACATCCTTGCCAATGTTTGTTATTTTCAGGTTGGTTACTATTATTACTACTGTAGCCATCTTTATTTGGTATTAATTGATATCTCATTGTGATTTTGGTTTGCAATTCTCTAACAACTAATAATGCTGAACATCTTTCCTATTTTTTGGTGGTGCTAGAGATTGAACCCATGGTCTCATGTGCTCTAGGCAAGTACTCTACTGCTGAATTATATCTCCAGCCCATTATCTTTTCATGTACTTATTGGACATTAATATATCTTCTTTGGAGAAATGACTATTCAAATACTTTGCTCATTTTAAAATTGGGTCATCTTTTTGTTGAATTGTAAGAGTTTATTATAGTCTGGCTACTAGACCCTTACATTTTCTCCCATTCTTTGAATTGTCTTTTCACTTTATTATTAGTGTCCTTGGATGTGCAAAAGATTTTAATTTTAGTGAAATCCAACTTATCTATTTTTTGAAAGCTTACCTATATTTATTATTCTTTAAGCAGAAAGTAACTTGGGAACTATATCTCCATTCCCAAAACTTGCTGAGTTACTTTTCAAATGACTTTATAACTCAACTATTTTTTTCTTCATTACTTGTGAGTTTTGGTGTCATAGCTGAGAATCCATCACCAAATCTAAGGTCGTGGACTTACCCCTATGTTTTCTTCTAAAAGTTTTATAGGTTCAGCTCTTATGTTTAGGTCTTCAATCCATTTGAGTTAATTTTCATTATGGTATGAGGTATTGGCCCAACTTCTATTTCTTCTTGTTTGTGGGAGTTTAGACTTTCTCCCCCAGTACTGGGCCTGGCACACATTTTAGCAAGTGTTCCACCACTGAGCTACATCCTCAGACCATTTTAAAATTTTATTTTGAGACAGGGTCTTACTAAGTTGTCTAGGCTGGCTTCGAATTTGCCATCCTCCTGAGTCAACCTCCTGAATATTGTGTGCCACCACACCCAGCTTAAACTCCCCCCATCCTTATCCATTTGCTGTTATTTGAATGGAATTTCAGGAGTGAATGAAAATAAATACATGTGATCAATCCTCATATTTAGTCAGAAATCTGTTCTTTTTTTCAAACTGCAACAATTCTTACTTTCATTAGGCAGATTCCTGAGCCATGTGGTCTGAGAAGGCTTTCTGGAGGAGGGAAATTTGATCTAAGCCTTAAAAATGTCTAGGATTCCAGTAGAAGTAAAGACAAGAAGGTGGGAGAGGGTGAGAAGGGAGAGTTGGGGGTTGGGAGAAGGGCTCTGCAGTCAGCACCAGAAGAATTTAAATAAAGTCTGGTTTCTCATCCTATATCCGTGGCTCTGGTTCACCTGCTTGCATTTCACTGCAAAGCAGTCCTTTCTTTAGGTTCTGAGAACTTTGTACCTCCTTCTGTAGTCAATCCAAAGATGAGGCCAGGCCCAGAGAAAGAAAAGCAGCTTTCAATAACAAGGAGAAGAGTTGAATAGAAAACTTCCCTGTTTTCGAGCTGTAAACTAAACTGGCTTATACAGACCCTCAGTTTTCTCATCTGTAAAGTAGTTCAGCCTATCCAGAAGCACTACTGAAGAATTAAATTAAACTATTTGCAATGTGTTTAGCACAGTGCCTGGCCCAGAGGAGAGTTTCTAAGAAGTCAGGTTTTTTTGTTTTTGTGTTCTCTCTCTCTCTCTCTCTCTCAAATATTTTTAGTTGTCAATGGATCTTTATTTTATTTATTTATACTCAGTGCTGAGACTCGAACCCAGTGCCTTACATATGCTAAGCCAGCACTCTACCACTAATCCACAACCCCAGCCTCAATTTTTTTTCCTCCTCTTTCTTGGGAGATTTAAGGTAAACAGTCTCCTGGAGTTTTTTTATTTGTTTGTTTGTTTTTGTACTGAGAATTGAATGGGGGGAGGGGCTCAACCACTAAGCCACATCCTCAGCCCTTTTTATGTTTTTATTAGCGACAAGGTCTCACTAAGTTGCTTAGGGCCTACATAAGTTGCTGAGGCTGGCTTTGAACTCAGATCCTCCTGCCTCCACCTCCCAAGCCACTGAGATTCTAGGCATGCACCACCATGCCTCTCTAGTAAAGTTCTAACCAAAACTGAATTCCTGGCTAAGGAGCTAGGACTGAAGCTGGAAGCAGGAAATTGCAGGAGGTTTGTGAGGAAAGACTGACACAGATGTACCTGTGCTTTGGAAGAAGCATTTCCAGAAGAGTCCAGGTGTAATGCAGAAGGGAGTGTCCTGAACCCCATCTGATGGGCTCCATTTTCTGCTTTGTGTCCAATACATAATTGCCATCAGAGTTTCCCCAGTGGGCTATGAGGTTTTGTTTTTTTTAATATTTATTTTTTAGTTATAGTTGGACACAATTATTTTATTTTATTTATTTATTTTTATATGGTGCTGAGGATCGAACCCAGGGCTTTGCACGTGCTAGACAAGCACTTTACTGTGGAGCCACAACCCCAGCCCCTGGGCTATGAGTTTTGTGAAAGCTTAATCCCTAACACAAACTTGTGCTTACAGTTTGCCTTTTTAATGGGGGTGTTACTGAGCCACATTCCCAGCCTTATTTTGTATTTTATTTAGAGACAGGTCTCACTGAGTTGCTTAGTGCCTTGCTTTTGCTGAGGCTGGCTTTGAACTCACTATCTTGCCTCAGCCTCCCAAGCCACTGGGTTTACTGGCATGTGCTACCACGCCCATCTCCAGTTTGCCTTTTTAAAAAGAGACCCAATTTCAGGGTGGAAAAGGGCTAATATCACCAGCCTGAGGTGCCGTATGCGGGGGTGAGATGGGTTTTTGAGAAGCTTTGGAGATTTTGGTAATGAATGAAGTCCAGTAGGGCCTTTTGGCACTGTCCCTCACAGACACATAATTCCAAGTGCCTAGTGCCTGAGAATTTTATATATATATATATTAGAGATTGAACCCAGAGATGCTCAAACTACTAAACCACTTTCCCAGCCCTTTTTTATTTTTTTATTTCAAGACAGGGTCTTACTAATTTGTTTAGGGTCTTGCTAAATTGCTGAGACTGGCTTTGAACTTGCAATTCTCCTTCCTCAACCTCCTGAGCCAGGTGGAGGTGGGGATTACAGATGTGTGCCACTATGCTCAGTGCCTGGGAACAACTGTGAAACTGTAAGGACTCTCCTTAAGAAACTCTTGCCATGAGTGATGACAAACGCAGTCCACTCTGCTGAGTGCTGGGCTCTGATACAGGTAGAGGAAGAGAATCACCTGGAAATGACTTTTTTTGTCCACTAGAGGGAAACACAGGCTAGAGAGATTGGGAGCCCAGGAGACCTGAGGTTGAGGAAAGAAACCAAGGAGCTAAGTCCCTAGGACTTGAGTGACCTAGGGTTAGTGCTGTCCTGGAGTTGGCTTGTATCAGCTTGGTGGGAGCTAGTTGTTGCATTATTAGAAATCATGTTGTTAAACATGATCATTAAAAATTAAATAATATATGGGGATAGGGTTGTAGTCAGTGGTAAAGCACTTGCCTAGCATGTGTGAGACCTTGGGTTTGAGTCTCAGCACCACATATAAATATAATAAAGGCCCATTTACAAGTGAAATAAATAAATAAATATATATATATATATATATATATATATATATATATATATATATATTATGTAAACTGACACTTAAAACAACTAGATTAAAAACAGACTCCAAACTCATCATTTCCTAATTGTTTTACTATACGATATGTATCTGTTATGATGGAAGTACTACATAATGCTATGCATTCAGCTTTGATAGCTTAAAGTTGGCTATGCATGATATTTACTCCATGGAAACCCACAGATACTACAAATCAGGGCTCCCTACCCTCCACCCCCACCCCCAGTTATTAAACACTGCCTAAGCCTTTCCCACATCAGGTGTTGTGCAGAGGTCATGCACTTTTGTTCCAAAGATCTGACCAGAGACACTCAGAGATGTCTGTGTGGAAGGAGCACCCCATTTCTGCAGGCAGTGGCTATTGGGGGGTCCCATTGCAGAAGGCTGGCCCTGCTCAGGCTTTGTGACAGCTGCTCCCTCCACCTAAAATCCTCTTGTGCTTCAGTGCTCAGGTATGCCTTTCTACTTGACTACAAGGAAGTGAGTTTCTAGCTCTTGCAGCGCTAGAACATGTTCTCCCATCAGAAAGGGAGCTTGCTGGGGATTGGAGAAACCCCCGCCTAGATCTGTATCCCCAGGCCTGGCTCAAGTCCCTGGGCTAAATACTGGAGCAGTTACACAGAATACTGCAGAATAAGAAGACATGGAAGTGAGATCAGGGCTGTACTACGCCATAGCTGTGTGACCTGAGAAAAGCACTTAACCAGTCTGGAGAAATAGGGAGAATACTACTCATTCTGCCTGGCTGATTAAATGAGATGATTCATGCAAAGCTCTCTGTTTCTGTCACCTAGAAGGTGTTCCCTGATGCAGAAGCTCTTCTTATCATCTTTGTGGAGAAATGGGGATGCTGAATTAAACCAGCTCTGAGTGCCTGACTACCCTAACACTGTGTGTCAAGGAGGAAGATAGGTCATAGGTGGGACCCGGTGGGAAGGATGAGGAGGTAACGACTCCTTGCTGGCACCTTTGGAAGATATGCGCCAGTCACACAGCCAGGAAGTAGGCCCTGGGACTGGACACCAGCCTTCTGGCCAGGATTTTGCTCAAAGTTCCGTGCCTGGCAAGGGACGCCCTTTCCCTTACCACCCCCCTCCCCCTCACATCGGCCGGGCCTGGGGGTGGGAGGGCCGGCAGCCGGGTCTGCAGTGCAGGAAGCAGCGGTCCAGGCTGTCCAAGAGCCTCAAAGCAGCGGAAGGGAGGGAGCACCTGCATTGTGCGAGCCCCGCTCCCCGCCGAGCAGCCAAGGACCCCCAGGAGCACGTTCTTGGCTCCTGCGACAGGCCAGGCCTGTGGCTCTCAGGCAGGCATTAACTGGACAAGAAGAGAGCTGTATTTTAATTAATTCGTGTATTCACTCGTTTAGGTACCCATCGGTTATTAAGCTGTGGCAGGAGTTAGTGCACAAAAGCAAGATTTCAGGGATCTTCACAGTTCGTGGCTCTGTGCAGACTGCGGGGTTGGAATCTTGGCTTCTCCACTTGACTCGTCATGTAGCCTGGGCAAATTACTTAACCACTCTGGGCCTTAGCTGGTGAGTGCTGGATTAAATGAGTGGAGGTAGCTCCCCTTCTTGGTGGAGTGGTGGATTAAATGAATTTTATGCGAAGCACTTAGAAATATGTCAGCAGCTAGTAAGCATTAGTTAAATGCAGGATTTTTTAAAATATATATATATTTTTTTTATTTTTACTATTACAAAAGACCATTTTAGGAGCAGAGGGATGAATTAGAGGGGCCCAAAGTTGCAAACTAGAGGACTTAACAGCGGTTTTAAAAATTCTTCAAATTGATTACCAACATTTAAAAGTTGCACAACTTCATCTGAAACTCAGATTTTGGCTTCTTTTTAGAAGACTGAAGATCTGAAAGACTTGTGTTTTAAAAGCTGTTGTTGGTGTTATGCTAGAGGCAGTCTCTCTCTTTTTTTAATATTGTATTTTTATATGCACTTTTCAAAGTGGTTTTTAGTTGGTGAAAAAAATTCTTGGGCAATCCCCCTGTTGCAAGGGTCCAAAAGGCAAATTTATTTTAAAAGGCAGGGTTTTTTTTTTTTTTTTTGGTTGGGATTCTCAATTGGCTGATTTTTAAAATGTTGCCTTCTGGGACATCTTCTAATGAAAAATTTCATAAATGTGTCAGAATGGGCACATATGCTGCCACTGGAGTCCCCTAGAACCAAGGAAAAAAATCTATAGGCCTGAGTTAGCACAGCAGGGCTAGAGGCCAGAAGGAGTTAGTAACAGGGTGGAAGAAGTGGTGATCTCATGTGGAAGTGGCGTGACAAAAACAGGTGACAGGTGATTAGAAAGTAGGATTTGCCTGGATGCCAGGCTGAGAGAGAATACAAGGCTGATTTTGGTTTTCTGTCCTGGGAGAAGGAGTGAGAGGTGGACCCATTTACTAACCTGAGGGTCCTGAGAAGAGTGCGCTTTTAGATGTATAGAGTATGAGAGTCTAGATCGGCCATGAGAGTCTAGGTCACCCATAGGTGGGGCTCTGGTGCTCAGGAGAGGGATCTGGGCTTTGGGCTCTGATACTCATGAAAGGATTTCAGATTCATCATTGATAAGACATAGGATGGGATGGGATGGAGTTGGCTGGGGTAAGGCAGGGCTTGGGAAGTTGTAAAATCACCCCTGCAATGTGTGCCAAGGGCTAGGCTTCTGACAGATTTTGCAGATCCATTTATATTTAAGGGATTATGTTCATGGGGAGTTCGAAGGATGTTAAAAGAGAAGAAGAGGATGAAAGATTGCTGGGTCCAGCTCCTCCTCAAGTGGCCTTAGCTTCCATCCTGTAAGACTCCACCTCTCCCCAGTATGTCACCACAGGTGGACTGAGAAACAGGCAAGGAGGAGGGAATCTGATTGGAGCTTACTGTAGCCAGATAAAGGGTGAAGTGGGGCAAGATCCTAGGCAAGCCAGGACTTCTAAGTGTCCTTTAGTAGCTCTTTCCTGCCCTCTAGGGCCACTTGGTGGGCCCCCAGGCACTGCTGGGAAGGAGAGCTCAGAGAAAGAGCCCTATTGGGCCCCACTGGCTGGAAAGAGAGCAAATAGGACACCCAAGACATTCTTCTCAGTTGTTGGGAGAATGAAGTTGGAAGGCCTGAGGTTCCCAGGGCTGCCATGCTGATGCCTCAGACTGTCCTAGGTGGGATGCCAGGATGGCTGCAGGCCTGGCTAGAGAGTCTTACCCCTGGCGGCCAGGAGGTACTGAGATCATCATTGAGGAAGGTCAGCATCTTGGCTTAAAAGCTAGGGATCTGGCATACCAATTTGTTATGTGCCCGACACCCTCATACATATTTTGTCTTATTCTCATGAAAATCCTATGGAGGAGGGGGCTGGGGTTGTGGCTCAGTGATAGAGTGCTTGCCTAACATGCACCAGGCACTGGGTTTGATCCTCAGAACCACATAAATGTAAAATAAAGATATTGTATCGACCTACAACTTAAGAATAAACATTTAAAAATAATCCTATGGAAGCAACACAATTTCCTCCATTCTAAAGAAGAAGAAACTGAGGCTCAGAGAGCAGAAGGCACATAAGGATTCACAGATGGTGAGAAGTAGAGTTGGGAGGACAAACCTGGAGCTCTGGCTCTGTCCTTTAGGTTTCTCCTGAGGTAGCCCCACTTTGGCAATGATCACTCAGCCTGCCTGCCTGGGCTCTACCCAGATCTTGCTGTCTTTTACTCTCTCTTTCACATTCCGCCTCTGAACAGTCAACAAATCATGTCAGTCCTACCCCTTGCATCTGACCCCTTCCCCCCTTGCCTGGGTCACTCTCCCTTTGTGTTTCCTGCCCTGGCTATGACATCAGCCTCCTCTCTGGTCTCCCCACCTCCAGTGCCTACTCCACATCAGCAGCCAGAGGGCTCTTTTACAACAGAAGTCTGATCCTGTCACTGTCCTTTTTAACTCCTCTCAATAATATCCCCTTGCCCTCTGGATAAAGTTCAAATTCCTGAGCAGGCCACCAGATTCTGTGGTGACCAGATTCTCATGGCCAACCTCAGCAAGTCATGCCCATTGCCCTGCTACACACTGTAGCCAGACAGTAAGCTTGCCCACCCTCCTCTAAATAGGCCCTAGCCTGGGCTTTCTTGCCACTGGGACTTTGCTTTCACCACCAGCTCTGCCCATCATACTTTCTTACCTACCTTTGCCACCTGAAACTCCCTCTGCCTGATATCTGGACAAACATCAGTTCATCTGGCCACCCTTTAAGCCTAGCTCCATGGACGGCCCTTTTGCCAGAGCCTAATGGCCTTAGATTAAAGTGTTTTGTGTGGGGCTAGGGCTGTAGCTCAGTGGTAGAGCTCTTGCCTAGCACACATGAGACACTGGGTTTGATCCTTAGCACTGCATAAAAATAAATAAATAAACAAACAAATAAATAAATAAATAGTATTGTGTCCATCTACAATTTTAAAAATTTAAAAAGTGCTTTGTGTGCCTCTGTTTCCCCTATGCAGTGTGAACTACTGTGTCCCACCCTTTCTGCCCAGCACTGTAGCTGACTTACTGGAGAATTCTGTACATGTGTGGTGGGAGCGCCTTCCTCTATCCCCACCCTTTTCCTCCTGGCTCTGGGTCTGGGTTCAGCCCCTTGTCCTGGCCTGGATCTGCTCCAGCACTGGTGGCAGCTCTAAGTCTAGTTCCTGGTTCAGCTCTAACTCTGATTCTAGTTCTGACCTGCCTTAAGCTTTAGCGCTAGCTCCTGGTCTGTTCAGTATCCTAGACTAATATGGGCTTAGCCTATGGCACTAGGACCAAATTCACGACCAATCCAACTGTTTCCCTCTCTCTGATCCTCAGTTTTACTTTTGACAGAAGTTTCCTGTCTCCATGCTTCCAATCAGAGGGAGGAAGGAAAAGAGGGAGAAATCTATGACAGAGGCCCAGACAGCCTGGAACTATCACCCCTGCCTGGAGCCACCTTGCTGCAGCATCCAATCCCACCTCAGGGCACTCATCAGTGCTACGGGAACCAAGAGTCCTGAGTTCAAAGCAAGACCCTCCCATTGACTGTCTATGAGGCTTCGAGCACCTCTTTGGGCCTGTTCTCTCGTTTTATAAAATGGGGATAACAGTTGATGTGAGATCAACATGAAACAAGACTGCATGGCTCTGAATGCAATGCCTAGCACAAAGGCAACTATCAAGGGGACCTTTCCTCTTCACCCTTTCCAAGTCCATTGAGTCAGCTCCTTTAAGTGCCCTGATTACCTCACACTGCCTGTTGCATAAGGGCTTCTCCTGCCACCATGACATTGGTGGGCCTGGCACAACTTTGCTTCCAGTTTGTAGGTCTAGGGCATTTTGGGCACTGGGGACAGAGCTGAGGTATTGTACTAAATTCTCTGTCCAGAACTCCCTGTGCCTGATATCTGGACAAACATCATCAGTTCATGGGGCAGTGGGGAAAAGGTCAGCCTCCCTTCTTTGCTGTGGGATAAGCAAATATATTAGGGTTGAGGTGATGGGGTACTTTCTTTTCTACTCCAACTGCCTCGCTAAGTCTCTGTTCTATTTCAGAAGGCAAATGTTCCTATGGATAAGAACCCTCAGGGAGGTTGGAGTTTTGGCTAAATGGTAGATCACTTGCCTCTTATGCGTGAGGCACTGGGTTCGATCCTCAGCATCACATAAAAACAAATAGATAAAATAAAGATATTATGTCCATCTACAACTAAAAAAATTAATATAAAAAGAAAATAAAAAAGAACCCTCAGGGACCCTGTTCCCTGTTTCTCAGACATCAGTGGAGGTCTGGGTGTGATGACCTACTGGAGAATTCTGAGTGGGTGGCTATGGATGGACATGTGTAAGGCATACATATGGCATGGTAGATTGTGAGTACAGGCATATTAGAACACCATGTGCATACTGTATATATGTCTGCAGGCAACATCAACAGTAGGATATTTGGGTCTCTGTGATGTGCATAGTAGGAGGGCTTTGTATGTAGCATGTATGTGTTGTGACTTTTGTGTGAGAACGACTGTATGTGTATAGACAGACGAGGCACTGGGTATGTGGTATAAGCAATTTATGTTGTGGGTCTGTATGTGATATGTGTCTTGTGGGGGTGGGCAGGGGGGCACTGTGAACTGAAGAGCTCTGTTAGGCAGTGGGCAGGTGCTGGAGCATTTGGGATTCCTTGCTGAACTCCAATGTGGCCTGTACCAAGGTCATTATTCACTTGCTGCAGGAACAGATAAGGACAGTGGGGGCTGAGCTGAGGAGATCAAGGGATTGAGGTAATTTCTCCAGAGAGCAAGATGCCCCACACCCAGCTGGTTGCCCTGCCCTGATGTCTGCGAGCACATCAGGGGAATAAACACAACCTTTGGAAGTCCTGCAATGTGTCTGGGGAGGAGGCCTCACAGCTGGAAGTTCGTGTGGGTTCAGTACCCCACAAATGCCCTGCCAGTGACCAGCAGCTGAGGCTACTGGGGCTGATGGCCTTGCAGTAACTGCCCGGTCCTAGGTTCTTACCTCAGCACTCTAGTCCAGCTGCACAGCTTCCAGAGCCTCCTTGCCAAGGGGATTTGGCCCAGCTGCAAATCCACATCCCCCAGAACACAAGGCCTGTAAGAGGGGAGAGTTTAGGGACTTCTAGGGCCAAGCTGCACCCAGGTTGCTGATCTCTAAAGGAACATGATTTAGAATGAAACTTTAAATAGTGTGATCCTGTCTACCTCCTGCTACACCTGGAGACACACTACGTGCTGCAGAAACCCTGGACCACATGCATTGCCAACAATGCCCTCTGCAGCCTGCTATACAAACACTCCTTTCTACCTGGCTAATTTGGGTCATCTCTCAAAATTCAAATTAAGTGTCAGCTTATCAAGATGGTTTCTGAGGCTGAAAAATGCTCATTATTGGCTAATATCCATTATCTGGCTTGGTCTTAGTAGCAGAGTTCTGATTTTTAGGTGCACCTATGATTGGCCTGGCATAAAAAGCATATTTTCCAGAATTCCTTGTAGTTAGGTGTGGCTATGTGACTAAGTGCTAGCCAACAGTTTGTAGGCAGAAGTGTTTTGTACAACTTCCAGAAGCTGTTTTTAAAACTGATTTTAAAGAGAAAGTGTGCCATTTTTCACCCTTTTCTGGAATGCAGATGTGATGATTAGAGTTTGAACAATTCTTTTGGACAATGAGGTAGACACAGTATATTAAGGATGGCAAAGAATGGTAAAGTAATAAGATGGAAAGCATAAGGAGCTCTGATGATCATGGATCCATCATCTAGACTAGTAATTTTCAGCTATAATGACATCCACAACCAAATCTGGGCCTGATATACTTTCCCTGGATTAACTTTTCTCTGGTCCCTTCAGTTCTCTCTGAAAATGTACTATAATTCTAATTGCTTGTTATATCTGCTCACTAGACTGACCTCCCAAGGACAGGGTTTATGTCCTTTTACAAACACAATACCTAAAAATAAAAAAATGTTACTTATGAATAAAAAAATGAAATACACATTTAGGTATCCAGATATGGATGAAACTATAGATTTGGGGTTATTAGTATAAATGTCATTAAAGTAGTGGGAAAGGATGGGGTGAAGAGAAAAGAAAACTAAAAGAGGAGGCCCCCTGAATTTGATATCATTTAAGTTTAAGTTTATCAGAAAAAGTTCTAGGATAAGGCTGAAAATAAAACAAACACAAACCTCAGCCAGCTGGCAAGGACCAGCAAGGATTGCAGAACAGAGGAGCCCTGAGACCACATCTAATCCCACAGCTTCCTCCAGTCACTGGTAATGGCTTGGGATAGGAGCAGAGAAAGAAATCATTCAGGTTTAACTCAGGATGAGGGTGGGGAAAAGTGTTAGTAAGAGGCATGCCAGCCCCACAGGGGAAAAGACGGAGTGAAACCAGGTGCAGAAGCATATACCTGTAATCCCAAGGAGGTCAAGGCAGAAGGATCACAAGTTTGAGACCAGACTCTGCAACTTGGTAAAGTCCTAGAAAATTTTAGTGAGGTCATGAAAAAATTTTGAGACAGGTCTCATCAGTCTTTTTTAAAAAGGACCCAGATGTATTTCAGTGGTAAAGTGCCCTTTGGTTCAATCCCCAGAACTAAAAAAAAAAAAAAAAAAAAAAATTTAAAAAATGGTGTGAAATTAGGAGGGCTGCTAGGCTGGGAAAAGATGGTTGAAGGATGGGAAGACCTGATGGGGTTGGAAAACAGGTGATGTAGGAGGGAATCAGATGTGAGCAAGCTGAGAATTTGACTTTTGACTATTTTTAAGGGTATAACTAGGTTACACCGTGCCTAGGATAAAATTAAGTTCACCAAATAGTACTTTTTTTGGCTTGGTAGGATCTCAGATTCCTCCAGGAGAGCACCTAGAATCCCAAGGGCTTCTTCCAGATGCACAGAGAACTAGTTCATGAGGTTCCTCCTTATTTCCCTCTCCCACTCAAGACTTCAGTGGAGCTAGCCCTTGTCAATGCCAATACCCACCCAGGGCACTGCCACTGTCAAAGCTCATGGGGGGCCTGATGTGGCTGCTGGTACCCCCTGTCTGCACTGAGACCACCACTGCCCAAAGTCAAGAACACTCATGTTGAGGGAAGCAGTGGTCAAGGGCTCAGGAGATCTAGGTTTTCATTCTGGCTCTGCATAGTTCATTAGTGCTGCGACCTTCAGCAAGTTCATTAACTTCCCTCAGCTTCAGTTTCCTTAACTGCAGAGAGGAGGATAACAAGGTTATCCTTGTCATTGGGTGGTTGTGAAGTTCAAATGAGAAAATGCACACAAACCCCTTAACATGACCTGGAGGTAGAGTGAGTGGGTAACAAATGGTGGTGATTCTTGACTTTTGTTATTATAGACCTTGCATTCATTAACTCATTTAACAAACAAGTTCTAGGCATTCTCTCACATATGTCCAGTGCGTCAGCCAAAATATATTTCCTGATATTTCCCAACACTTTACATGTTCCCTCAACCCCCAGTGGCTTTACACAGGCAGTTTGCTCTTTCTGGATTGCCCTTCAACCCACTGATGGCTGGCAAACTTGAAATTTGAGCCTCAATTAATGGCTGATCTTCTCAAGGAACTTGCCCTCAGGCTGAGGATGTAGCTCAGGGGTAGAATGCTTATCTAGCATGTGTGAGTTGCTGGTTCAATTCCTGGCACCAAAATAAATAAATTAAATAAAAATCAAGGGCTGGGGATGTGGCTCAAGCGGTAGCGCGCTCACCTGGCATGCGTGCGGCCCGGGTTCGATCCTCAGCACCACATACAAACAAAGATGTTGTGTCTGCCAAAAACTAAAAAATAAATGTTGAAAGTTCTCTCTTTCTCTCTCTCTCCCTCCCCCCCCCACTCTCTCTTAAAAATAAATAAATAAATAAATAAATAAATAAAGGTAAACTTATTTAAAAAAAAAAAAATCAAGACACTTGCCCGGACATTCCAACCTGGGTCAGATGCCTCCTCTGAGTTCCCATATGGTGAGGGCTATCTCATTGCACAACTCTGGAATAAGGACCAATCATATGGACTCCCAGCATTGTACAACGTGGCAACTTTGCCCATTATCTTTCCGGGCTCCCTCTATCAGAGTTTTTATCACACTCCTACTGTAATGATTTATTTACCTGTTTACCCTCTCAGACTCTGAACTCCTTGAGGACTCTGGCTGACACATAGTCAGGGTGCAGTGAATGCTGGCTTGAGTGGAGGGATCCTGAGCTCCTAGGCTGGCTGGGGGGACAGAATGAACCACCATGAAATGTGTCAAAAAGTAAGCAACACCAGAGGTTCACAGCCCTGGAACTTTTTGAAGACAAACAGACCTGCAAGGGGCAATTCAGTAGTCAGTGGGTGACTGGTACAAGGACAAAAGAATGAGATACTTGGAAAGCCAAAGGCCGCATACTTCTGGAATGCTCTACTTAGCATTCCAGCCTCCTATCCCACAATTTGCACCTGGTCTAAAATGAAGGAAGTAATTGGTTTAAAGGTCTTACAGGGGGACCACTCTGGGCTGATTTTCTTTGCCAGGCCTATTTTTATATGCATGGTCAGCAGGGGTACAGCACGGAAGTAGGCGGATGTAATGAGAGGCTCTCACTCTGCTCTAAAATATAGTTTGAGGAACAGAGGCTTAGCTCAATTTTAGAGCACTTCCCTAGTATATGCAAGGCCCTGAGTTCAATCCCCAACACTGGGGAAAAGAGAAAAAAAAATTCTTTTTTGAGCATTAGTGCTACCATAGGCAGGGAACAGATTAGAGGGCCTTTAGAAAAGGCCTCTCTTCCTCGGTATGGATTTAGATATTGCTGCTGAGAATAAACACTTTTGTAGGGGTGTGTGTGTGTGTGTGTGTTCTGCTTTTAACCACCCCACTATCATCCCCATTTACTTCAAAAGTCCAAGTCAGAACAATGAGGAGGAGGCATAGCTTGTCACTTCTCATTGATATAAAGACTCTAAAGGGACAAGATTTCAAGAATCAAAATGGCCATACCTCCCCCAGGCTGTTGGCTGAAGCCTGTTTCCCTCTGTCCTCCTGCTATTCTAGACTAAGTATTTAGACTTTGGAAAACATTTGACTGTTTCTTATCCTGTTGATCCTATCCCAGGTGGCTTATCTGGATGAGGTGTCTGCAAACCTGATGGAGGTTTTCCCTGTGGGGAGGTGAAAAGGTGGTTTCTTTCTGGGTGTTTAGGGAAAAAGGATCTGAGACAGGGGAATAAAGTTAGGAACAAAGTGAACTCATAAGGGGACATCCTGTGAAATAGTTTAACAAATTTTGATGGTCTCTCCCCTTGGGTAGTTATGTGGCAGGTAAAATTTGGAATTATTTCTTCTAGTTGTATTTCCCTACAGGAATTCCTGCTCTTCAGTGAAGTTCACCACATTCACTGGACCTCAGGAGAGAGACTAAGAAGGAGGTTAGCTTGTCCCAGGCCATATTTGGGTAGATGGATTTGTAGGAAAAAGCATCAGGCCCTGCTCAAAACCAACAGTGTGAGGAATCCTGCTGGGCAGGAGGCCCTGGAGCAGATGTGGGAGAGAGGAAGGGGACCTTGAAGGGAACAAAATATGGAGTGGTCCTTTGGAGGAGAGGAAGCAGTCAGGGTAAGTGATGTGGATCCAGCAGAGGTTCAGGTTCTTCTGGAGATGGAGAGCTTCAAGTCCCAGGGTAGGACAAAGTCTCAGAGAAGGAATTAGGGTGGAGGTAAGGGTGAGCATCCCTTTGATGCAGTCCCAGGCCCTGGGTGCTGCCTCCCTCTGACCATGTCCCATAAAAAGCCAGGCTATAGGCTGTGCCTAGGCTTCCTTGCTCTTCTCTGCTTAGTGGAAAGGTCCTGATAACATGCAGGATGGCCTCTGGCTACCTGAGGATACTCCCAAGTGTCACCTGCCCTACCCTTCACCTCCCACTTCTTCTTAGTGACCAAGGAAATCCTTGGGCAGCTCAAGGAACCTACTACCTTTCCTAGGGCCTGCTCTCCTAGGAGGGAGCAATGTTGAGAGTCTCCAGGAAGACAAGTAGGGTGAAGAGAAGCTCCAGAAGCTGTGACTCTCCTCTGTGATACCTTTCCCACTCCCATCCAACATAAGCCCAGAGTCCTGAGTTCAGAGAAGACAGCTTACTGGTTAAGGTTTAGAACCCAGCTCAGCTCAAAAGCTTAGATTCAGACACCAGAGCTCAAAGCCATTTCAGTGCATATAACACAGTCTAGAACTTAGAACTCAGAGCCCAGAACAGCCCAATCCTAGTCCAGGTTCAGAGCCCAGAACCCAGACAGAACTCAGAGCACAACTCAGTACAGGCCCAAAGTCCAGCCTATGTCAAAGAAAAGAGTCAAATCTTAGAGTCAAGCCCAGACTTAAAGCCCAGCTCATAGAGTCAGGGACCAGAATTCAGATCAAAGTGAAGCCCAAAATCTAGACCCAGGACAGCCCAGAGTCCAGCTCAGAACCCAACCCAAAGCCTAGAACTTAACACTTAGCTCCAGAACTCAAAATCCAGTTTAACAGTCAGTGTGGCCTAGAACTCTATATCCAGCCCAGAGCTTCGTAGTTCCTTGTTGTTCTTTCTAGAGTTAGCCCCAAAAGAATAGGCCAAGGCTACAAGCTGAAGAGAGGGAATTTCAGATCCCATCCCTTCTAGCAGGAGGAGACAAGGAGCTGATGTTTGGGGAAGGGGAAGAGGGGTAGGATAGATGGTATTCCTACTCTTATTTTGGAGGATCCATAATGGGGTTCAGAAACCAGGCAAAATGGCTTGGGGTTTTCTCTGCTACAGCTGCCCATCAGAATCCCAGAGGGACAGGAAGCAGAATCCTTCTGCTATTAACTTGCTGTGTGGCCTTGGGTAAATCCTTTCCCTTCTTTGGTTTCATTGCTCCCAGAAAGGATATTAGGTTATCCTTTATTTAGACTTATAGACCCAGAAACAGAGGAAAGGACTATTACAAATAGTCTCTCCATCCATTTATTCTTTAATCCATCATTTATTAAATAAAACAATTTGTTCAATAAAAATAATTTGTTCAATAAATGATTTTAAACGGGGGGATAAAATGGTCAGGTTTTTTTTTTTTTTTTTTGTACCAGGGATTGAACTCAGGGGCACTTGACTACTGAACCAAATTCCAGCCCTATTTTTTGTATTTTATTTAGAGATAGGGTCTCACTGAGTTGTTTAGTGCCTCGGGTTTTGCTGAGGCTGGCTTTGAACTCTCGATCTTCCTGCCTCAGCCTCCTGAGCTGCTGGGATTACAGGCATGAGCCACCACACTCGGCCAGACTTGGTTTTTCGAAAATTCACCTGTGATTGGATCAGAGGGGACCAGTGAGGGATCAACTTTAAAGATGACAAATGGCAATGTATTCTTTAGAAAACACAGATGTAGTCATTTCACTGCTCTGCTCAGTCCCTTCCATGGCTCCCACCCTCTTCAGGAGGAGGGTGCAAGGCTTCCTTCTATCTCAACCTCACAGTGCTGATTCTTATCCAGCAAAAGCCCCACCAGCCCAAGCTGCTTGCTGGTCTGGGGCACACCAACCTCCATCACACCTGCATGCCTATGGTGCTCCCTTCGCCTCACACACCCTTGTCTATCTCAGGAACTCCTACTTACCTGATACGGCCTGGCTCCATCATCACCTCCTCTATGAAGCCTTCTTAGACCTCTGCCCCTCAAACAGAATTTGGTGTTCTCAATTCTGCTTACGTGTTGAATCTCAGAGCATAGCAAGAAATTTGTTTTCTCGGTATCTGTTAATCAAAGGCATACATCCTGCCAATCAGGGAAAAGATTAAAAAAAAAAGAAAGAAAGAAACTATCACCTGTTTTGTACATACACATCCTCTCATCAGATCATCAAGATAACACCATAAGGCATTGCTACAGATCAGATAGATGATGCTCAGAGAAGTTGTGACTTGCCCAAAGTCACACAGATAGCCAGAGACAGAACTGGATTCAGACTCGACAAGGTGGACTCTAGTTCCCAGCTATGCCATTATCTCTTGCTCTCGATCAGCACGAGATCACAGCATAATCATGAGAAGCTGGAGGTGCTGACTTGACATAGTGGGGGTGGAAAGCAGATTTCATACAGCACTGGGTTGCCTGATATTCTTTCATGTGTGTGTTCAGATGGATAAAAAGGAAGCCCAAAGTGGAGACAGGACTCTAGGAGGTATCCAAGAAGATCTGCACCTGTTGAACTGACCCATGAGACTCTTCAACTCTGAGATGGTCAAGGCCAGCAGGCTAAGGCATGGTCTCCTTGCAGGAACATAGTATGAGCAGGAGGAGGGCACAGTTTTGGCCAGCTACGAAAAGAGAGGTATTACTCAGACATCAGTCTCTGTCCTCTCCACCAAGGTCAGGCTCTGTCTGTACTCCTGCTCAAGGATCTTCTTCTATGATGTAAAAGGTCCCTGAGGCTACCTAGTAGCATGGTTGAGCCACTGGGCCTTCTTACATGCTGTCCCATGGCCTCAGAAGCGTAGCTCTTTGAGCCAAAGCTGACATCATCCAGCTTCTTCCACTTGGTCATTCTTACATCTTCTCAGCACAGAGTAAGGGCTCTTTCTTTCTTCTGGGGAAAAGGACCTTGAACTTGAAAAAGGCTAGGACTTAAAGACCCTGAGACACTGATTGGTGACAGGCAGTGTGTGTGGAGGAGTACCAGCTGTCCCAAAGAATCTCTGAGCACTCTCCATACCCCTCATCTCTGAGAGAACTGAGGCTCAGAGGTCAGGCCCATCACCCAGCTCAAAGCCAGCAAAGGAGGCCTCTCTGTGGCATGGTCTATAGACTCCTGAGAGACGGATCAGTCCTGAGGCCTCTCCTGCTTCACAATTACCCAACCAATATGATCTAGACAGGAACTGGCAGCCTCAAGTGACTTTAAGGGCCCTCAAAGAACCTCTCTTGGGACCCTTCTGCCCTACCTCCTCCCAAAAGGGCAAACAAAGAGACAAGATGGGGAATAGGCCAAGGCATTGCCATCACAGCAGCTATTCCAGGAAGCCCTTGCTCTGGGCCTGCCCAACCCTAATTTCTTCAACTTGGCCATTCTCTTGGAGCACCACCACCCTGGATGAAAAAATTTGCTAGTGGCTGCTGAGACACTCATGTTTCAAAGTACGGGCTTGGCCCCTTTTCTATAGAAGTCAGGGTAGTAGTTCTGCCAGGTAGCGACTGGAAAGATCTTACCACTGGATAACAGATTGAAAGCTACTCCACCCAGCAACTATGGCAATCCATCAACAACTTTCACTCAGCAACAATATCCTAGCATCAACTCTGCAACAGCTCCACCTGGTAATCCTGCCCTGGCATCAGCCCACTGTACCATCTTGAGTCGCCAGACATATATCTAGCCCCTAATCGTTTATAAGCAAATTTTCTTACCTCTGGCCTGAATGGTCTTACTTGATGAATTTTGCCCAAATAATGATAATGATAACAATAAACATTTTTAAGTGCTTATTTCATGTCAAGCACACTGAGTGCTCCACTTAATTCTCATGCCAACCCTAGGAGATAGGTACAATTATTATCCCCATTTGGCAGATGGGGAAACTAAGGCTGAAAGAGATTCATTATTTGCCCAAGAGTAAAATGCAATGATAAAGACGAGGTCTGAAGCCAGGTAATCGTCTCTGGGATCTTTGCACTTAACACTGCTTCTCTGCCTTCCAGGAAGCTCATGAGGCCCAGTAGCCTCCCGGGTGGCCCTCTGAAGAGTATGCTAGAGCATGTAAAGGAGGATACTAGGTGGGACTTCATGCCCTGTGAGGGAGCAGACAGGTGGAGAGCAAGCAGGGGAGCTCTTCAGTTCGCTTGTCCTTGGCTGTGAGGCTGGACTAGGCCCAGAAAGTGTGGTCCCACCACAGAGTGGGGAGCTGTTTGCCTCTCAGGGAGAAGCCCTTGTTTTCGCTGCTGTCCTAGATGAAGAAAATGTTGCTGCACAGAATGGGCCCAGGTTTCTGCTCCAGGCTCTTGAAGCTAACCAAGCTACAGAGGATGCCATCTGCCTGCTATGGACTAGAGCCTCAACAAAGTCCCTTGGGCTCCAGGCCTGACGGTATGGGGGTAAGCAGGTGGGAAGGAAAATGTCCAATGGGCCCAATGTGTCAAATGGTCAGGATTGTAGGCACCTGGAAGACAACCACCAAGCTCATCATAAGAAAAAGGGGGCCGTAAAATAGGTTTGTAAAATATAATCCCTGCTTCTCTTCTCTTAGTTTTAGGTTTATCATCTACAGAATGGGACCAGTCCCCAGTGGTGTTTTAAGGAGTAAACATGATGATCTACATAAGGCAAAAGTACTTAGTACAATGCTGGCCCAGCATACAGTGGGTGCTTGATAACTGAGAGTTATTGAATTAACTATGCCCTGATTTAGTAAATGGTGAATGAGTATTTCTAGTGGTGTGTACGGGGCTCTATTCTGACCAAGAATATGGAAGGTGGAGTTGAAGTTGCAAGGGGCAGCCTGGATCTAAATTTGGAGTGAGAAAACACTGGGCAATAGAGCCAGCCTTCAAAACAGTTTCCACAGCTTGGGATAAGCAAGATGACATTGTGAACTGCTGTGAACTTGACAATATTACACAAAGCAGAGGATGGGGGAGAGACCTAACTTGACCCCAGCTCCGGTGAAAAGAATCTGAATGATTTAGTTGACCACAACCTGATGGGAACTAATCATGGGAGAGAAAGGCTCTGAAGCCCAGCAGTCTTAGGCTGCATTAACAATGTGTCGTGTCCAGACTGGGGGAAATAATAGGCCTATTGTGCTGGCCTAGTCAGGCCATATCTGGAATCTTGCGTTGCTACACTGACAGACTGGAATCAGGCCAGGAGGGGGACCAGGCCAGCCTCAGCTCCCAGGCACTAGTGTTAAATGCTTCATTTTCTTGTTCCATCCCCTAAGCAATCCTATTAGGTCCTGTTAAAGTCCCCACCTTACACACTGGGAGGTTAATTGAGTTATCCAGGATCAACCACACATCTAGTGCATGGAGGAAACTGAGGCTTTTCCAAATGGGTACCTCTTGTGCTTGCACCTGAGATATGAACATTCATTCACTTCACACATATTTGTTAATGTCCTACAAAGAGCCAGGGGCATCAAACTATTTAGTGGGATATAGAAGTGGAAAAGATGTAGTTCCTACCTTCAAGGAGATCATGATCTGGCAGTGGAATCCAGATCACTTGTGAAATGATGTGAAATGATGTGATTCTAAGGGAATGGAGATTTTTAGAGCACAAGGGTTCATAGAGTCCACCATGGACATCTCAAGCCCAGAGAAGGAATGGGAGACAGAACAGTGTCATAGGGCTCTTGGTGGAGTTGTGGGGGCCTGTGCATGCCCTTTTCATGGTATTCAAGTGTTTCACTTCCACTCACTTTTGCTCAACAGTGACCAAGAACTGCATACCCAACTGGGGTCTCTAGGACACACAAAGGAGCTTAGTGTGGCCATCCTGGAATCTTATCTCTCCTCCCTGCAACCAGAGATTTAAAGAAAGAAAGGGAAAACACAAACAAACCAAACAGCCTGATAAAAATAACTACTTGAACATGGGTGAGTGGCCTTTGAGAGTCCAGCAGTCCCTTCACTAAACAGAACTGGCCTCCACCAGGTCTCCTGAGTACCTGGAAAGTGAATGGGCATCTGTGCCAGGCTTCTGTACTAGATAATGTCCTCCCATCTTCTTTCAAGGGCCAGACTGCTCTACACTTTCTTTCTGAAAACCTATCCTGATAGTTTCAAGCCAGAGTGTCTTTGTAGCTTTTAATCTCCCAAGGTTTCTTGTTGGGGAGGCACATGTACCCCATTCAGCCTTCTGTAATTATGCTAAAAGGGACAGAATAGGGTTATTAAGAGCAAAGACTACGAATCAGACAAAACCTTCCAGGCCCGGCTCTGCCACATAACAGCTGTTCCCCTTCTCTGAATCTCCCTTTCCTCGGCTGTAAAATGGGGTTAATAATAGTACCACCCTCATATGGTGGTTGTGAGGGCCGAATGAGATCATGTTAAGCTTGGAGGAAGCTATCCATAAAAGGCCGCTGTTACCTTACTAGACTCTATAGCTAGGGAGCTCCCTGCCAGCAGGGGCAGACACCAGGTTGCCTCATTTTTCTGCCCCTTCACGAAGGTCCCCATGATGCCAAAGTCAGGAAGAAGAAATGGTCGATCTCTGGGAACTAAAAGAGGGACATCGGTAGGGAAAGGGACAGCCTAAATCCTTCAAGTCTGAGGGAGAGAGAGAGACGCGATCTCACTTCCGATTTTAAAGGGGGCAGTGGACCTCAAAGCCCCTACCTTTCCTAGGTCTGGGAGTTAGAAGTTATGGGTTGGCTGCTCGACTCAGGGAGAACTCACTCTGGGGAACCTCGGGCAGGTCACTTTCAGCCTTGGGCCTCAGTTTTCTCGGGCGTGCCAGGTGGGTCCCGCAGACTTCCCTAGGTTGTGAGGACAGCGCGCAGCCGGATGCCGGTTCCGGGGCTTTGAGAACGTGGCTCAGTGGCAAGGCGCCGCCGGGCGGGAGGGGCTGGCGGGAGGGCCGGCAGGCGCGGGGATTGGCTGGAGGTGGGGCAGCGGGGCTCAGGGATTGGCCGGATCTGAAAGGGCAGGGCCGAACGTTTAAGAGGCGCGGAGGGGGCGTGCAGGGAGTGCTTCCCTCGCCTGCCTGTGGGGTTTACTAAGTGGCCCGAGGAGCAGAGGAGCATCCCGGCGTGCCGGTCCCAGACGGCGTGGCCCGCGGGTCATGGCCAAAGGAGAGGGCGCCGAGAGCGGCTCCGCGGCGGGACTGCTGCCCACCGGCATTCTCCAAGCGGGTGAACGCCCGGCCCAGGTGAAGGTGAGGGCCCAGTACCCCGAGTGGGAGGGAGGCAAGAGGTGGTGGGCAGGCCAAGACGGGATGCGGGGGCGTCGGAGGTTAGGCCTGATTCTGGGAAACAAGGGATTATCTGGGGCCAGGCGGGCCTAGAATTAGGAGACGCTGGGGGAGCCCCGAAACCAGGGAATGCCCCGGGCCAGAACGTGATGGAGAGGATCTGTAGGCACCGGCGCCCACTTTTGCCTAAACACTTTCCTAGTCGGCGGAGGGCCCTGCTGACAGCTTCTTGTGGTGCCGGGCTCTGCTTAGCCGGTTTTGGTTCTTCTGTGCCGAGCGGCTCGGATTTTCCGCCCTAAAAGTTAGAGAGACCCCAGAAACCTGGAAATCCCCCCAAGGGGATTCATTGGTTCCTCATTCACCCCCACCTCCCCCCCACCCCCACCCGCCTACTCTCGCGCCTCAACTCAACTAACTCGGGCCACTCAAGTTCATTCATAAGAACAAGGGCTCTGCTCTTAAAGGAGCCGCATTCGCATTCCTCTGGCGACGGTGAGTGTGGGGGTTCGCGCATAGTGCTCTGCGTCAGTCTCATCATCCATCCGTCCCAGCCCCTGCCCTATGGACTTATTTAACGACCGAATAAAACCAGGCTGTCCCAGGAACGGATCTTAGGCAATAAATATCTGCTTGGGAGGTGACTGCCTTTTCTTTTAAATTTTATTAGCTGATCCTTGGAAGGAACTGAGTGCGCAATTATGCTGTTACCATGTATGAGTAATCTCTACTTTCCCCAACCTCCGTAGTTCCCCACCCAGAGAGGGCCTACTTCTGCACCTAGAGGCCTTTCCGCCACTCTCTGAGGTCCCCTAGGAGCAGGAGGCTAGGACCACTCCTGAGTTTGCCTGAAGCTCTGGTTGCCTACAGGGACCAGGGACGCTCTGGGACAGATGGAAGGAACAGCTGTGCCTGCAGCCAGCTGGGATGGGCCCCTAGGGCTCTCACTCAGTAGGCAGGTGGATCCTGGCCTCAGCCAGAGTGGGAGCCTGGGCTGGGCTCAGGCAGCTCTTGGCAGCAAGAGGATTTTCAGGTTGTGGCAGCTGATGTTGGGTGGGGACAGGTTTGCTGATGGAACATGCTCCCCCTCTGTAACTTGGGAAGGAACAGTGGCTGAGGCCTGGGGGAAGAGGGGAGGGAGTAGCTATTTAGAGATAATGGGCTGATAGATTTCCTCAGACTGGGGTGGAAGGGGGCAGGAAACTTAGGGGCGACTTCTTCAGGAATATGAATGACCTTTTTCTCCAGGTTCCCAAGAATAAAGAATACCTTTCTCTTCTTATGGGAAGTGGAATCTCCTTGGTGGGAACAGGGCAAGGCAGAGTTGTTCCTCCTGGCAGAGCTGGCTGGAGGAAAGGTCCTGCCTCTAGGATGAGGCCAGGAACTTGAGCCTTTTCATCTTTCCTCCTCTTCCCAGAAGGAGCCAAAGAAGAAGAAGCAGTTGTCCATTTGCAACAAACTTTGCTATGCTGTTGGGGGGGCCCCCTACCAGGTGACGGGCTGTGCTCTAGGGTTCTTCCTGCAGATCTACCTATTGGACGTGGCTCAGGTGAGTGGCCTGAGCCCTCTAAGGCTCCTCCAGCATCCTGAGGTGGGAAAAGTTAGGCACCCTGAGTAGGACCAGTTAGTTTTCCCCATCTGTGAACTGGGACTAAAAATTCCTACTTTGCTGTCTCTCAGAGTCACAGTGAATGAGAAATAAGTCTTTAGAAAGTATCAAGGAGGGGAGTCTATCTGCCCCAGAATAGCTGGCAACTCCTCCTTGCCTGGCAAGAGCAATAGAGCTTGGAGGGGTAGGCGGTGGTGTGAGGGAGAATGGAACCCGCTGGTGACGCTGTTCTTAGAAGAGACTGGCACACCATGTCCCTGGCTGGAAGAAAGTCAGCTGGCTTGGCTCAGGGGCCAGTGGATGTTGCCAGGCTTGTGGAGATGTATATCCCACCTTCACCTGAGGAGCAGAGACATGTCATTGGCAGTGGGACCCTCACGTGCTGGGCTAAGTTAGAATTCCCCAGTGCACAGGGGCTTTGATTAAGAGGAATTATCAGGGTGAAGCAGAGCTACTCTGTGCTTTGAGAAGCCTTGGCCAGCAGCCTGGCATCCCGAGAATTCACCCTGTCTGGATGGGAAAGTGGGAGGCTGAATAGCCATGGCTACCAGGGATCCTGCACTGGGTGTCTTTCTATGTAGCATCTGACTTGGCAAACAGAGTGTCTGGGTTGTATCCATTTTCAGGTAAGAAATACTGAGCCCCAGAAAGGACAAATGATTTCATTCAGCAGATAGTTTTTGAGCAACACCCATGCACTAGGCCCTAATTGAGGTGCAAATATGAGAAACTTGTAGTTGAAGTATAAAAATGTAGTAAGTGTTAGAGCTTGGGGGTCAGATTGGAGAGACTACGGTATGCAAGAGGCTTCCAGCTTCCCAGACCAATAACTTGATGGTTGAGTAGGAGTCCAAGGAATTTGCGTTTAAATTCTGTTTGGGGACAGAGGGATAGCTTGAATAGGTAGAAATGGGCCACCTTTTAAAAAGCTTCTATAGGGCTGGGGTTGTGGCTCAGCGGTAGAGTGCTCACCTAGCATATGCGAGGTCCTGGTTTCGATCTTTAGCACCACATAAATAAATAGAATAAAGCTATTGTGTTCAGCTATTAAAAAATAAATATTAAAAAAATAAAATTAAATAAAAAGCTTCTATAGACTCCTTCCTCATCCAAGATAGAGCTTGACCCTCTACAATAGAGATAGTAACTCCCATTATACAGATGGAAAAACTGAGATCCACTGTGTATACCCAGTGAATGTTAATTCTGATTTCAGGTGGTCAGAGTCTCAGGGATGTGAAAGGGAGGGAAGGAAATGATTTTGGATTCATTCTACTTGATAGGAGTATTTTCAAGGGCAGCAAAAGGGAGGAAATAGATCCAGGAAAGCTTCTAAGGGAGTACACAGAGCTACTGTTATCAGAGAAATGCTATTGTCATTTTTTTCCCCTGGGGATGGAACCCAGGGCTTCACACATGCTAGGCAAGTAATCTACCATTGAGTTATACCCCCAGGTCCACTATTGTCATTATTAATAAGGAAAATGAAGATGTTGAAGGTGCATATGGGAGCAGCATAGGGGCTTAAGGCCTGGCTGAGGCAGGGAGGGAGTCCCTGTTTTGCAATTAGGACTGAGGCGAATCAAAGAATGACGGAGTTGTCTCTTTCCCTCTTCCCCCTTCCAGGTGAACCCTTTCCCTGCTTCCATCATCCTGTTCGTGGGTCGAGCCTGGGATGCCTTCACTGATCCTCTGGTGGGCTTCTGCATTAGCAAATCTTCCTGGACCCGCCTAGGCCGCCTCATGCCCTGGTGAGTGGAAGAGGCTCCTTCGAGGTAGCAGAAGACGAATCTTCTGGCATATTTCCCTTGGTCCTTTCATCTCTTGTCACAGGCTGGGGGGTGAGGAGAAGGAATGATATAAAAGTGGTGTTGAAACCCATTTGAGGCTTCAGCTACCCCATACACAGCCACTGAAATGCCTAGCCTGTTCATTCCCAGACTAGGCAAAGTACCAGGCATGGCAGCTTCCCTCAGCCCAGGCTGGAATTCTGACTTCTCCCACTCAGTCACTTCCATAGTGGCAGAGCTACTGCTCTAGAACAGTTGAGCTAGCCTGCCTGGGTTTGAATCCCAACTTCACTACTTAACAGTTGTGCAATCTTGAGCAGGTAAACATCTCTGAGCCTCAAGTTTCTTCATCTGTAAAATGGGGATAAGGAACTTCTCACAGGGATGTGGTGAGGGCTAAATGGTTTTTAATGTGTAAAGCACTCAGCAGACTACCTGGCACATATTAAGTGATATGTAACTTGGCCCTCCTTCAGGGTGGCTCCTTGTGAGGCAGGGGTTGAGGGCTATATTGGAATGGGGTAGCAGATCCATAACCTCTGGTGCTTTGGATGATATGAACTACTTTTTCCCTTGGTATAAAGCCTGTACTACTCAAACTCAGGCTGTGGAGCAAGGTGGGAGGAGGCGGTTGCCATAGATCATACAGCGAGGGAGACATACAAGACAAGGCCAAGCCGGGGCTCTGGTTCCCTCCAGGACATCCTGCTTCAGGGCGGGGGGGGGGGCATACCCCTTTCATCTCCAGCCCATCCAAGCTCAAGTGGGCGCCTTCCTGCCCCAGGGGCGCCCATACCTGGTCTCCGGCCTTCAAAGCTCTTCCCACAGCCCCTGCATCCCCACAGCTTCCTTTCCCACGAGGCCCCCCACCCACTCAATCCTGCCAACCCCTGGCAAAAGCCCAGGTTGGAGCCTTTGATCCTGACTTCAGGGTAGAGGGCAGGATGGCCTGTCTTACCTGAGCAGGCTGCTCGGGGCTCCCCAATCGCCAGCCGTGAGACTTGGCCTTGCGCCCATCTCCTGGCAGCCAGTGGAAGGCGGGGCCCTGCTGCCACATCGCCTCATGAGGCTCAGCCAATGAGAGGAAGCTGCTAGGCCAGGCTGCCCGGCACCGAAGCACAGAAGCTGCAGGGTTTACTCCCAGTCACATTGGGTTCCTCGGGCAGGGCAGCGCTGTTCTATTCATCTGCTTATGAGCCAAGGATGGCATGTCAAGGAAGGCTCCTAGGGAGCCCTTGCTCTCTAAGGAGACACGTGGATTTGGGATGGTTAGAGGAGGCGGAGCACCCAGAGGACCCACCCTATAGGAGGCAGGATCTGAGGCCTTGCTGGGCAGATATGCAGCCAGCTTGGAAAAGTCACTGGGGGCCCTATAGGTTGCTTTCTGCTTTAGCAGGTGTCTTTGTGCATGTTTGAATGCAAACTCAAAGGTCTGCAGCACCCCTTTCTTTTCAGTGTAGGAAGAAGCAGGGTGTGTAAACCGTAGGACTTCCTCTCCTTCCAAGCCTGGGGGCAGCCCTCCTCTAAACCTGTACTTAAATCCTCTTCTTCAAACCAGACAGACTTTGAGGTTTACTTTCCCTGGAGTTGCCAAGGCACCCTATTAGAGACAGGTGTCAGCAGGGACATGTGGAAAGGCCAAGATGCAGCAGGCTGGACCTCTGGTGCACTTTTAAGCCCCCTGGTCATGGCCTGTACTACTTCTCCCAAGGCGGCTCCTGCTAGCTTCCCTCATGTGATCACTGTACACAATGTCCCAAGAACTGCTCTACATTTTCATGCCAACTTATTTTAAGTCTCAAGACTACTTCAACCCTATGAAGTAGAACCTAAGTCCTTCCCATGGCTCCTAAGATGTCCAATTTCCTCTCTAAGCTTATCTCCTAATTTCATCTCCCTTGCTCACTGAACTCTAGCGCTCACTGTTCCTCAATCTTATCAGGCACATTCCTGCCTGAGGACCTTTGCACTGATTTTCCCTTGTCCAGCCCAGCTTTGCCTCAGATGCTTGCAAGGCTCACTCCTTAGTTCTATTCAGTCCACATAGTCATTGCCTTCTCAGTGGGACCTGTGCTGTCTACGTGTTGTGAAATGCACCCCCATTCTCACTTCTAATTCTCTGTAGTCTGCTTTACTTTTTTGGGGGGGGGTATTGGAAGTTGAACACAGGGCTACTCAACCACTGAGCCACTCTCCACCTCTGTTTTGAATTTTAGTTAGAGACAGGGTCTTGCTTAGTTGCCTAGGGCCTCACTAAATTGCTAAGGCTGGCTTTGAACTCTCCATCTTCCTGCCTCAGCCTCCCAAGCCACTGGGATTTCAAGGGTGCACCACTACACCTGGCTGCTTTACTCTTTTCTCCTTATCGCTTATCACCTTCTATCATGTTTTTAAAAACTGTGAGAAAATATATGCAACATAACATCATCATTAATCATTACAACTATTTTTAAATATAAAGTGACATTAAGTTTACATTCACATCTTGGTTAGCTATCACCACCTCCACCTCCAGTTCTTTTTATTTTCTTAGATAGAAACTCTGTACCCATTACAATAATCTCCATTCTGCCTTTCTCCTAGCTCCTGCTAACTCTCATTCCATTTTCTGTCTCTATAAAGTTGGCTTACCTTACATAAGTTAAATTATACAATAGTCGCCTTTTTGCAACTGGCTTATTTCACTTAGCTTAATGTCCTTAGAGTTCATCCATTTTATAGTATATATCAGAATTTCATTTCTTTTGAAGGCTGAATTTTATATATATATGAAATTTTAATTTTGTGGGTTTTTGTTGTTGTTGATCAACTACAATCATAAGGGCATTTTTGGGGAGGAGGAGTACTGGAGATTGAACCCAAGAATGCTCTACCACTGAGCTATCTCTAGCCATTTTTATTTTTTATTTTGAGACAGGGTCTCCCTAAGTTGCTGAGGCTGGCCTCAAACTTGTGATCCTCCTGCCTCAATCTTTTGAATAGCTAGAATTACAGACATGTATCACTGTGCCTGTCAGGACAATGTTTTCTTTCTTTCTTTTTTAATATTTTTGTTCACTAATATATCCTGAGCAATTAGAATAGCACCTGGTACATAATTGGCACTTATTAAGTATTCAGGTAAATGTTCGACGTAAGGCATGTGCTATTTTTTTATTCTCATTTTACACATGAGGAAATGAGTCTCATAGAGGTTAAATAACTAACCCAAGACTAAGGTTTTTTGTTGTTGTTGTTTTTGTTTGCTGTTTGTTTGGTATTAAGGATTGAATCCAGGGGCACTTAACCACTTAGCCACATCACCAGCCCTTTTTAATTTTTATTCTGGGATAGGGTCTCGTTAAGTTAGGGCTTAGGGCATTGTAAGGCTGCTGAGGCTGGCTTTGGACTTGCAATCCTCCCCCCTCAGCAGCTCAAGATGCTGGGATTATAGTTATTTGCCACCAGGCTTGGATATCCAAGACTAAGTTTTTATAGTTAGTTGGTAAAACCAGAGTTGAGTCCCAGAAGTGAGACTTCTAAGATCTTTCTCTTAACCTTTGTACTCTGCTCCCTTTCTATGCTGATGCTGTGAAGTCAATCCATCCTGAGGTCTAAGGTGACATATGGGTAGGACTCACGTGTACATGTATACTTATGTCATGAGGTCCATTCCTCCCAGGTGGCTCCTTCATATTCTTTCACCCGGAGTTGGCTTCTCCCACCCCACCCCACCCCAGCTTCCCTGTGTGTGCAGACGATACATGTACACATGTAAAAACACACATTTGCTGGGGTTGCTCCTTTTCCCTGCCCTGAAGTCTTGGTCTCATTGCAGTCCAGGGGCCCCATTCCATTCTGCGCTTACTGGCTTGGCCTTCAGCCTCTTCCCAGAGGCTGGGTAGGTGGGTTTAGCGGGAGGAACTTCCTTCCCAGCAGGTACCTACAGAACCTGACTCCTGGGGTTCTGGCCTCCAGCCTCCACTTAGACCCTCCCCTTCCTCAGGATCATCTTCTCCACACCCCTGGCCATCATCACCTACTTCCTCATCTGGTTTGTGCCTGACTTCCCACAGGGCCAAGAGCTTTGGTACCTGCTTTTCTATTGCCTCTTTGAGACTCTAGTCACGGTGAGTTGTGCCCCTGGGGACCTGGGTGAGGGCAGTCCCTAGGTTCCACATTTGTCAATCTGTCTGACTGGCCAAGGGCCTCTCTTTCATGCCAGTGTTTCCACGTTCCCTACTCAGCCCTCACCATGTTCATCAGCACTGAGCAGAGTGAGAGGGACTCTGCCACTGCCTATCGTAAGTGTCTCCTCAGCCCACCTGACCCCACCTGGGGATCCCTGGCCTCTGTACTCCTAGACCCTTCCTTGCATGTCCAGGCTGTTGTTCTGCTCTTGGGCATGGGTGTGAAGCCATCTTTTTTGTTTGTTTGTTTATTGTGGTTCTCGGAATTGAACCCAGGGCCTCATACATGCTAAGCAGATGCTGTATCACTGAGCTATATCCCCACCCCACGAAACCATGTTGAAAACAATTCAGTCCCCTTATTGCTCAGGTGAGACCTAGAAAGACGCAAGGACTAACCTAAGGTCACACAGAGCAGGCCATGAATATAGGCCAAGGTGCCATCTGCCCTGCCCCTTGGATCCACCATACCTAGATCTCCATGTCCCATCTGTCTGACCTTCCTCTCTGGGCCCACAAGCCATGAGGCCCTCCAAAAGACTCTCTTTTCACTGCCCAGGGATGACTGTGGAGGTGCTGGGCACAGTGCTGGGCACAGCGATCCAGGGGCAAATTGTGGGCCAAGCAAATGCACCTTGTCTCCAGTACCTCAATGGCTCTGCAGTGGCTTCAGAAAGTGCCAATCGCACATACAGCATCACCTCACTCAGAGAAACGGTGAGACCCCTGGCATGGCAGGGTTTGGGGAAGATGGGGGACGGTGAGATGCTTTGTAGTCATCCTAAAATTAGTAATAATAGTTAGTATTTATTAATTGTTGGGCATTTGATATACATAATTATGACTATGCCCAAAATGCTGATAAGGAAAATGAAGCTTAGAGAGAGAGGCTGAACAATTTGCCTACGGTTGTAGAATTGGTGATTGCAGAGATTTGGGAAGATTTGAACTGTGGGCTCTCAGCTTTCTTTGCCCAGAGCCTGACTTCTTAACATTTTGTACTTTCAAACTTTGCCCAGTCATGGAGAGCAATAGCAGGCCCAGGATGCTTCTCCTGTTTCACAGATGGAGACAGTGAGGCACCCAGAAGAAAAGGGACTGGCCCAAGATCATTGAATGGGGCTGCTGGAATGAGATTAGACTGACAGTCTCTGTATGTCGTCTTCACCCCTTTATAGCAAAATGCATACCTGCTGGCAGCAGGGGTCATTGCCTCTATTTATGTCATCTGTGCTGTCATCCTGACCCTGGGCGTACGGGAGCAGAGAGGTAAGAGGGTCCCAGCTGGGAAGAGGTTCAGGCCCCAGCGCAGAGTGGCTATGTCATTCTGGCTGGCACTCAGGCTTTGGGAGGGTTCTCTGCTTCCTCCTCACTGTCCCCTCTGGTCCCCAGAACCCTATGAGACCCAGCAGGCTGAGCCGATGTCCTTTTTCCGGGGCCTCCGCCAGGTCATGAGCCATGGGCCATATATCAAGCTCATTGCTGGCTTCCTCTTTACCTCTCTGGCTTTCATGGTGAGTGGGGCCTGATGTGCTTAGCCTGAGAGGGGGGTGCAATGGGAGTGGGGTTGGAGAGGACGCAGGATGTGATGAAGCTGATGGACTGATGGAATGAAGAGGGCATGGACTGAGGTTTGTGGGGTGTGGGAAATGACTTGGGGAGGCTCAGCCCCATTGTTACTTCCTTCCTTGCATTTCCTTGCCCTGCCCCGCCCCATTCCTCAGCTGGTGGAGGGGAACTTTGCCTTGTTTTGCACCTACACCTTGGGCTTCCGCAATGAATTCCAGAACCTACTGCTGGCCATCATGGTGAGTGCAGGGCTTGAGGCGGGGCAGGCAGCCTGGGCTGACATGGCTTAGGCTGTGTGGGATGGTTCTTTGGATAGTCAGAAGATGTTTTCAGACTGGTCCATGGTCAGAAAGGGGTGAGGGAAACTTCTTGGAATATTCATTTGGAGCTGACCTACAGTTGCTTAGGCAGGAGTTTGCAGTTGGGTATTTAGAGAGCACAACAAAAGCAAAGGTATAGAGGTCAAGAGCTCTGTAACTTTGTGCTTAGAGGTGTGAGAAGGCAGGAGAAGGACCTCCTTCAGCTCCCCAGGAGCCGTTAGGCATGCCTGTTCACTTTCTCACTGCCTGGATGATGTCATCTAGCTGTTCTTTGGCAGGGCTGGGAACGCCTTTGGGCACCTGGGAAGGGCAGGAGGGGTTCCATGGTTCTAACTTGCCTACCTCACCCACTTTGTCTGTCCACAGCTTTCTGCCACATTTACCATTCCCATCTGGCAGTGGTTCCTAACCCGGTTTGGCAAGAAGACAGCTGTATACGTTGGGATCTCAGTGAGTGGGGCTCTAGGGATAGGACCTAGATTGAGTTGGGGGTTACTGGTGGGGGGCCTCCTAGCTGACTCATCTTATCACACTACCTCCCCTAGTCAGCAGTGCCATTTCTCATCTTGGTGGCCCTTATGGAGAGTAACCTAATCGTCACGTATGTGGTGGCTATCGCAGCCGGCATCAGTGTGGCAGCTGCCTTCCTATTACCCTGGTAGGTGTATTCAAATTTAGCTGGGTCTGTTCCCCAGCCTTCTCATTCCAGTTCTGAAGCTCCTTGGGGAAAATTCTCTGGGGGCTTCTCCTAATATAGACCATTCTATGGGTTCAAGTTGGGGTGGATCCATGTCTTAGAGTTGTACAGTTTGTGTACTGTGCAAGAGCACCGTCACACGGTGAGAAAAGGAGCTGAAATCTAGCTCGCACTCCATTTTCCAGGCCGAGTATCCAGATTGGGACTCCTTCATCTTGGGGGAAAGAAACCTTATTCACATGAAGGTGCCACAAGCTCCTTGGAGCTGTGGGGTGCCACAAGCTCCTAGAAGGCCACCTCTTCTTATTGACACAGGGGCCATACTGGCTAGCGGGGTCCTGGCAGCTAGTGGTTGGTGGGGTCCTCATGGTTGCCATTACCCACTCTGCACAGGTCCATGTTGCCTGATGTCATTGACGACTTCCACCTGAAGCAGCCTCACGCTCATGGCACTGAGCCCATCTTCTTCTCCTTCTATGTTTTTTTCACCAAGTTTGCCTCTGGAGTCTCACTGGGTATCTCTACCCTCAGTCTCGAGTGAGCGGAGTGGGAATGTGGGGTGGGCAGGGCAAAGCAAAGCCAGACCCCAAAAGCTGCATCTTTACCAATCCCCTGCCCTCTGGGTTCCACAGCTTTGCTGGGTACAAGACACGAGGGTGCTCACAGCCGGCAAGTGTCAAGTTTACACTGAAGATGTTGGTGACCATGGCTCCTATAGTCCTCATCCTGCTGGGCCTGTTGCTCTTCAAGCTGTATCCCATTGATGAGGAGAAGCGGCGGCAGAATAAGAAGGCCCTGCAGGCTCTGCGGTGAGAGAGGAGAGATGCCATTCAGTCTAATCCTCTGTGGCTAAATCCACACTTAATCTCTGTACACCTTTCCTCGACAGCTCCAACACTTAGCTTTGTGCTAGCACTGCACTGAGTGGCTTTACATTTATTCACTCAACAACTACTTCCTGGGTGCCTCCTAGGTGCCAGCTTTGTTCTAGTTAACAAAACAAAGCCAAATCCTCACCCTTGAGGAGCTTGTGTTTTAGGAGTGTGTGTTCATGATCTCCCAGGTTCTTCCAACAATGTTTGGTGTCCTAGATTTTTATGATTTTCATTGTGCTGATAAAAAACCTAAGACTTAACCAGGAAGAGTGAAGGGCCCAGTGGCTAAGGGGTGGAGCTTGGCTTTGAGCCTCATATATGTCCTGACCACAACCTGTACTCTGCTGCCCTCCTAGCATGCAGGACCTGGAGTTTGACTCAAACCCAGAGGCTAGTATAAAGTGAGTCATTCTGCCTATAAGCCAGCCAGGACCAGAGTATATATCCTGGGGCTTGTGGTGCCCCATGTACAATAAGAATAGCAAATAGAGGAACCAGAAGTTTCTGGGCTGAAAGAGGGAGTAAGCAAACTATCTGTAGTTTCCCTATGGCTTTTACTATAGGGCCAAGATTGCTGCAGAAAGAGGCAGGTGTCCGTGGGCGTGGGACAAGAGGCTTCCTCCATCCTATCTCTTGTGGCTTTTTCTTGCAGGGATGAAGCCAGCAGCTCAGGCTATTCTGACACAGACTCCACAGAGCTGGCCAGCATCCTCTAGGGCCTGCTATGTTGCCTGCTAAAAGTCACCATGGAGAGGGTCTGGGTCACCAGGCCACACGAGGACCAGGACCTGCTTGCCCACTCACTGAAAACTGGTCTCCAGATGCCAGAATACGGACTGAAGACTGGAGAGTGAGCAGACCAGGACATCTTACCCACCATGGGGCTGGCCAGTCTGCAGCCTCCTGCCTCCTCTCTGCCCTCCCACAGGGCCAAGCCCTGGGACTGCTACTGTGAATATGCGAAGGACTGATCGGGCCTAGCCCGGAACACTAATGTAGAGATGTTTTATACAGAGACTAATTAATAACTTAATGACCATGTACATAGCAATGTGTGTGTTTGTATATGTCTGTGAGCTATTAATGTTATTAATTTTCATAAAAGCTGAAAAACTGAGATGCCTGTTTCTGTCTGCATCCTTGACCACTCAACAAGCCCTTCTGTGCCAACAGATAGAGAGTACCATAAGCCTCAGGTACCACTGAGTAGGCAGAATGTGTCTGGGGTGCGATGACAGCTTTGGCTAACATTTGCTGAATACTTGCTCAGTGGGAAGGCCATTGTATGCACTTCAGTGGTATGCTCATTTAACCCTCAAAACGGCCAGGTCAAGTCTGCCCCCATTTTAAAAATAAGAAAACAGAGCTTCATCATAGAAGGGGATGTGGCTAACTTCACACAGCCAAGAGCAATCCAACTGGAACTCCATCCCAGCTCTGTGTGACTCCAGGACCTTACCTAGCACTCTTTACTCCCCTGTGTCTGATGATGACCAAAGGACTGGCAGACAAATGGTTGGTCTCTGTGTGCCTGAGCCTGCGAGACTGACTGTGCTGGTATAGACTGTGACTGAGGCCCTGAAGACCTGTCATTCTTCTCCCACATTATTATCACCAGTGTTGAAGGGGGGAGGATGGACCTGGCTAGGGGTAAGTGTCAGATAAGGAAGGGTCCTGCCTCTGGTGGGGAGCAGGGGGATAGGGAAGGCTTACTTGTAGCACTTATCCCATTTCTTTGGTGTGAATACTCATACCATAGCCAATTCAAGTTACCCAAAGTTGTACCATCTTGCCAAATTTCTGAACATTTACCAGTTGGCTTCTACAAGCTGGTAGGATTGCTCAGCACACCACTGGCTCTCACACACATAGGCCAAGTTCCAAAATGACAGGGAAATAAAGCTGGCAGGATCAGGAGTGACCAGTTCAACCTCATTATTTCACAGATAGCATTTCTGCTTTGTGGGCTTCATTTATTTGAGACTCTTCAGGCTTGGTTTTTGCCTTGAATGTGGGGTTGCTGATGAAGTTTTGCCAAGTTGCTTTTATAAATTCCATGAAGGATTACTAACAGGCACTGTTATGTGTTCACAAATATTAATTCAGTTGGTCTCCACAACTTCCCTATAAGGAAGTTACTATTATTATGCTCATTTTACAGATAAGGAAATGCTGACACAAGGAAGTTAAGTAACTTGCCCAGGATCACCAGACAGTGGTGGTAAGAGGATAAGTTGATACTTCAGTCCAGGCTGATTGACAGTATGGCCTGTGCCCTTAACCACTACTTGGGCTGTTACATGAGATAACAGTTTGGCCCCCACCAGTCTAGTTCTAGTACTTTTGTAGCTGCATCTCTGGTCAGAGGCTGTCTGGGCAAGGCAGGAACCTAGGGCTGGCTGGCCTCTGTAGCTAGAATACTGAATGACTGGGCTTATAGAGGTTCTTTCACACTACCACCTTCCTCCACTCTATCAATAACCACCAAGTTCTGTCTTTAAATACGATTTCAGGTGCTAAATGTTTTCTCTGATATAAGGAGGCTGTGGGATAGGGAGGGGGAGCATGGGAGGAATAAATGAATTCTAGATAGGGCAGAGGGTAGGAGGAAAAGGGAAGGGGCAGAGGATTAGCAAGGATGGTGGTACGTGATAGACATCATCATCCAAAGTACATGTATGAAGACACGAATTGGTGTCAACATACTTTATATACAACCAGAAATATGAAAAATTTTGCTGTATACATGTAATAAGAATTTTAATGCATTACAATATCATTTATTTTAAAAAAATCAATAAAAAAATAAATATGATTTCAGGGCTGGGGATGTAGCTCAGTGAGAGACAGCTTTGCTTAGCATGTGCAAAGCCCTGGGTACTATTTGCAGCACCAAAATACTGTTATTACTACTACTAATAATAATAATGATAATAATAATAATAGCAAATAAATTTTCTAAATCACACAAGCTCATCTTCTCTCACCTGGACATGTGTACCAGCATCCCAACTGGTGTTTGTCTACTCATATTCCCTCTGCAAATTATCCTAGGCAACTGAGTAGCTCTCCTGTGCTGAAAGGGAATCTCATTTGTTTTCAGGATAGAATCCAAGAGCCCTGCTGATGTCCCCAGCCCCAGATCTAGATGGAGCCCTTCTTCCAGCTTACTTGCCTTGCCCTGGATATATTTCTGTCTCAGCTCCACCAAGCAGACACTCCTCCAACACATCTTGCCCTCAGAAAGCCTCTCTGAAGTGGTTCCTGCCCCTCTGCCCCTTGGGCCAACTCTGAGAGTGAGTCCAAGCCTCCCTCTTCATGGTCTCCCACACTGAGCCCAGGACCAAGCATGGCAGGGTGGGATGGACATGTGGAGCTGAACGAATGTGAGCCAACTGGAGAAGGCTTTGTCTGTGAGCCAGACCAAATTCCTACTGACCCAGTAGGATATTCTGTCTGAATCTCAGTCTCCCCAAATGTTCTATGGAGATTTAGGTTGAAAACCCTTCCTATCTTTCATGCCCACAGGAAATTGCTCTCCTATTTGAAGGTTCCTGATGAGTTCTTGGGAGATGAGTTGTAGTGGGGCAGATGAGGACAAGGAAAAGCAATCTGGAATCCCAGAAATCCCCAGGGTCACTGGCTACACTAAGCCCCTTATAGACCGCTCATACTTACTCATCCTTTGGGAGAAATGCCATCTTGACTTCATCTACACTTGGATTCTGTAAAACCACAGCTAAATTCTGTCTCTCCTCACTGCATCCAGGCTTTCAATCATGCCAACTACACTCCCATCAACACCTCTGCTGAGGACCAGGTGTGGATTTGGTGCCACCTACTGGAAGAAAGGAGCAAGACCTTAATATTGTGAAGAAATTCCAGATTGTCAATGACCTAGAATATTATTCCATTGATATTTACAAGTCTACTATATATCAGGAAACTGCTAGCCTCTGAAAACAGTAGTGAATAATATAGAGTTTATATTCTCTGGGGGATAAATGACAAATAAATAACCATTAACAGATAAATTTACAATTTCAGATTATAAAAACACGATGAAAGAAATAAGAGGGGTGGGCTGGGGATGTGGCTCAAGCGGTAGCACGCTCGCCTGGCATGCGTGCGGCCCGGGTTCGATCCTCAGCACCACATACAAACAAAGATATTGTGTCCGCCGAAAACTAAAAAAAAATAAATAAATATTAAAAAAAAAAGAAATAAGAGGGGTGTTGTGATAAAGGAACTGAGAAAATGGGGTTTTCCAGATGTGGTGTTACACACCTGTAATCTCTGCCACTGGGAAGGGTAAGGCAGAAGGATTGCAAGTTCAAGACCAGCCTGGGCAACTTAGACATTGGCTTGAAATTGAAAAAAAAAAAAAAAAAAAAGGTGGTGGGTGGATTGTAGAGATGTAGCTCACTGGCAAAGTGCCCTGAGTTCAATTCCAAGTATTGAATAAAATAAAATAGAAAATAAAAAATGTGGCCCCAACTTCTGTGTGGAGAATCCATTAGAGAGGGACAAAAGTTGAGTGGGAGAGAATACTTTTGTCACCCAAAAGTTTCCCATCCAGAGAGTGGGGCCTAACAACCCTGACTCCTTCAAATTAGAATAGGTATGTGTCAATGCTACTTATGCATTAGGATTGTAGGGGTAGAGATATTAATCTATACAACAAAATACTGTGTGAGCCCCTCCTGTGTGCCAGGCCCTGTTCTAACTGTGGGAGATACAACAGATGAGTTGTAGTGGGGCAGATGAGGACAAGGAAAAGCAATCTGGAATCCCAGAAATCCCCTGGGTCACTGGCTACTTGATGGACTTTGTCCCTGCCTGGAAATACTGAGATTAACTGAGTGAACATTCATATCATGAATGTTCCACGGAAGAGGAAGGAGCTATGAACCTGTGTAACAGAATCAGCTTAAGTTGAGATATCCTGGCCTGAGGCTCAAAGAAAGAAGAGGAATCTGCCAGGCAAAGAGAACACAGGAGCAGGAGGGTCTTTCAGAGAGGAGGTCCAGCATCCACTTAAACTCAGAGGCCGGGAAGATGATAGTGGAATTCGGGAATAGAAAGAAGGCCCATGTGACTGAAGCACAAGATGGAGAGGAGGAGATCCAAGAAGAGGCTCAGAATGAAGATAGAAAAGGATAGGCACACATAGCTTTTGGTTCCTGTGACCACTTTGGTCCTTATCCTAAGAGCAGAGGGAAGTAATTAATAGTTTCAGGTAGGGGAACCATGGTAGAGGAAGAGTTAGAAAGACCATGTTAGCTGTTCCGTAGGGAAAGGGAAAGGATTGAAGGAGGTAAGAGTCTCATTAGCAGGGAGACTAATGAAGAGGCTGTTTATGTAATCTTCCAAGAATGAACACTTATGAAAATACTGCCTGGGGTGTTAGCAGAGATTGAAAGACGAGGGCTGACTTGGCAGCTGGCTGGGCTAGAAATAATTGAGAGGGGGAAAAAGGTGGGGAGAGGAGGAGAGAGAAGAAGGTCATATGTAGATTGTAGATTTCCAATTTGGAAAACAATGAGTGGCACCTCCTCTCAGTAACACAGGAAGCAGGTGAAGCAGGCATGGAGAACAGAACCATTCATTTGCTAGTTGTTTAGTCATTTTCATATAACTCGGGAAGGAATCATATTTAGAAAGTCCGCTGTCAGGTATAAGGATAAATACTATCACCACTCTGCCATATAACATTCCATTGGCTGATATAAATAGTAGAAGCTGATGCAATTAGATAAGAAACAATTTAAAAAATGGAAAGGAATAGGTAAATTTATCTTTGTTATTGATCTGTTTGTGTTCTAAGAGAACTCAAATGAATCGACTGAAAAACTACTATAAACAACAAAACCCAGTACATAAAAGGGGTATTGCTCTGTGTGATGGTATTCACCTGTAATCCCAGCTACTCAGGGGGCCAAGTCTGGAGAATTGCAAGTTCGAGGTCAGCATGGGTAATTTAGCAAGACCGTGTCTCAAAATTAAAAAATAAAAAGGGTTGGTGATGTAGTTCAGTGATAGAGTCCCTGGATTCAATCCCCAGTACCACCAAAAAAGAAAGAAAGAAGAGAAAATGGGGTATGAAACCAATATACTCAAGGCCCTGGGTACAATGAATAAAATAAAAATAAAAATAAGCCTGGTGCGGTGGTGCACGCTATAATCCCAGCGGCTTGGGAGGCTGAGGCAGGAGGATCACCAGTTCAAAGCCAGTCTCAGAAAAAGTGAGGCACTAAGCAACTCAGTGAGACCCTGTCTCTAAACAAAATACAAAACAGGGCTGGGGATGTGGTTCAGTTGTTGAGTGCCCCTAGTTCAATCCCTGGTACGCCCCCCACCACAAAAAAGAAAAAAAGAAGTTTCCGTCTTTGCAGAATGTTTTTTTGTTCAAGATATAGTAAAAAGAGTTGACCTCATTTACGCAAGCATAAAGATACGTAGGAGGGGATGGGTATGTGGCTCAAGTGGTAGCGTGCTCGCCTAGCATGCGTGAGCCACTGGGTTTGATTCTCAGCACCACATAAAAATATAAAGATATTGTGTCCACCTACAACTAAAAAATAAATTAAAGAAAAAATGATACCTAGGAAAAGGAAAGACAGCTCTTTGTCAAACCACATGACTTAGTTTTGGTTACAGGTTCCTTGCCAGGACCTCCTATATTTCAGAATTCAGCCAGAGTAGCATCTCTTCTGGAATCTTCTCTGATTCCTCCAATCTGAGATTCTTCTAAACTCCAGTGCAACATATAGTCAATCCTCATTATTCACAGATTCCATATTTGTGAATTTGCCTACTTGCTAAAATTTATTTGTAATCCCAAAATCAATACTTGCAGTAACTTGTGAACATGAACAAAGAAGCAAAAAAATTTGAGTTGTCTGATGTGCATGTTCCCCGCTGAGGTTAAATATACTCTGCCTTCTTTTTTTCACTCCCCAGTATTTTCAAGTGTCCTTTTTGTGGTCTGTGTAGTGCTGTGGTGTTGTCATGAACCAGCTATGCCATTAACACAGACCAAACACATTTGTCTCTTTCCATAATATAAAAATTTATTGAATAGCAATAAATTTATAAGCTACACCACTTTCACTTGTTGCTAGTCACTGAGTACTCACCTGATGGTCATAAACCAGGTAATCATGGGTTCTCTTATTTCAATCTTAACTAGTAATATCTAGTAATAGGAATATCTAGTAATAACTAGCAATGTCTATGACATTCAAGTATCACAATATTTTATATATATACAAAATACGCAGCTGGGGATATAGCTCAGTTGGTAGAGTGCTTGCCTTGCATGCACAAGTCCCTGGGTTCTATCCCCAGCACCGCCCAAAAAAAAAATTACTATATATACAAAACACTACATATTTTATATACATAAACACTACAATGTTATAGATATTGATACATATTGATTTATTATTCATATATGTATATATATTCATATATGTGATAAACATACATATATATTTTGTATATAGGTATACATATATATGAAATATTGCATTTTTATATATACATGTTGGGAAAAGTATAAACGGCAGCCATACCCCAGAAAAAAAACCCCAACATGGCGCCTAAGCACCTCTTCTTCCTACCTTCTTCTTTTCTGCAGTGGCGCGAAAAGTTCCCGCCCGTGTGAACTCTCCCGCTGGCGCCAATTTCAAATCTCGCTGGCGGGGAACCTTAGCCCCAATGAGAACTAATTCCTGGGCTCCGGAGCTGATATCTGAAAGAACTTGCCAATAAACGGGTTGCCTGCCATTTATCTAAGCCCTACCATCTCCCCCTTAGTTCTATATAAGCACACAGCTTTTTGCAATAAAATTGGAATTCTCCCGGCGAAGTGTCTTTGCGTGGGGAATTCTTTCAATACATATGTTCATATTACATTTTTATACACACGTATGTATATATAAAAGTAATGTTTTATATTTTATATGTTATATATAATACTTAATATTATATATAGTATATGTATATAACAGAAAGGCTAAGAATAGGTTAAGGTAGCCACAAGTTTCAGGAGGTTGAACTGAGAGAAAGGCAAAGAGCAGATACAAATGCAAAAGCCACTATAGGTAGTCAGATAAGATTACCAACGAGCACCAGCTAAGAACTTGTTCAAGGCACAGAGCTGACTGACAAAGGGTGGAACTTATTCTAGACCAGGGTCCAGATGCAGGCAATTTTGAAGTAAGCTACATCAAGAAAGGAGATTGATCTGAGCTGAAGCTGGGGACAAAGAGTCAGAGGTTCAACACCTGCTGATCTTGTGACACATTCACCAGTGGCACAATGATGGGTTAGTGTGTGCCACTCAAGCAGTCTTGGGGTGCTCCCTTTTTTATGGGTCTCAGGTGAGGGGGCTGTGTCGTTTGGTGTTCTGGTGTGTTTGAAAAGCTCATGGGCCTGGTTTTCCTGTATGGATTTGATATGCCCATATATCCATGTGCATGATTTAATTCAATAAGTTCACAGATGGTCATTTTTATTAGCACAATTAATTTATTTATCAGTTTGTGCCTTACGGGTTGTGCTAGGCAGATGGTGGTTGTTTACTTGGACAAACAAGGCATAGAATTGTTCTACCTCATCACTTATATTCAAAATGGAGTAAATCATGGCAAATTACTACTTATATAAAATGGAGAGCTCAGAATTAGGCACAGCCTGAATACTACTGTTCTATTCATTGTGGAGTAACTCAGGACAGGACATAAGCCTGCTCTTCACAGGTTTTTGTTTGTTTTTTTCATCTTTATGCTTTTTCCTGGTGATTTTACACATGCCTCTCACCTGCTAGACAAGTGCTCTTACCTCTGAGCTATACTCCCTGCCCAATAAAGCACACACATGAAATAAGGCTATGATTGATCTGTTGACAAAAATGTGATCTTAGGAACCTAACCTTATATTTTGCCTATGAGCAATGGTCTATCGTTTGCTTATTCAGTGTTCAAGGTAACTCTATAGAACATAACCATGGTAAATAATGAGAATCAATGGTCCGTGTATATCTCATGAGACTGTGAGCTCCTTAGGGCAAGGCCTGCCTTACATCACAAATCTTTGTGTTTGCAGGATATAATTTGGCGCCTGCACAGTGGAATCATACTTTATGTTGAAGAAAAACAGGGAGGCAGGGAAGAGAGAAGAAAGAAGCAGTGATGGCAGGTACTAAGTCGGGTTTAGAAGTAATTGGACAATAGCCAGAGCCTCTCCCTCTTTCCATACAGGGCAGCTGGGCAGAGCTGGGTGGGGCTCACATCTCTAGGGAAATCAAGGAAGTCCCTGATTACTGTGGCCTGAAGCCCTTTTGGGGTGAGGCCCAAGCCCTAAAGAGGCACAGCCTAGGGTGAGTCGTGATTGCTCATTGCCCAGGAAGTTGCCTTTCCTCAAGCAGAAATCCTGTTGAAACTGGCCTGGGGTGGGTAGAAGAGGTTCATGTCCAAGGTGATTCAAAGTGGTATGCGTGGCTTGAGAGTAGTCTTGGATGTCTTCGGGTGATTTAAGGTGACAGAAGTATGGAGGGACTAGACTGTCCACTGTGAATGAGACCTGGAGCGTCTTTGAGTCATCTGCCACTATAGCCTTGACAGCTGTGCATCCCAGTCCCTTTCCCTTCAGGGTCTCCCATGCAGCCCCAAAGTATGCAATTACTGGAGAGGCCATAGGAACTACCTAGGCTGCCCCCATCTTCAGAGAGCAAGGGAAATTACCTAAGATCACCCAATAAGCCAGAGACAGAAGCTGGATAGAATCTGTGTGTTACCCCCTGCACAGACTTAGTTGTTTTCTCCACCAAATTTTTTGTTTCCCACCAAATTTGTGAGTTATTTCAGGACCAAGATTTTATCTGGTGTCTTCCTCTCCCTCTTCATTTCTATCAAGGCCCAGATTTCGGAGCTGGTTGTCCAACATTCAATGACTTGCAGCAGATGGGCTTGGTGGCCATTTCTGTTAATACAGAAGGACAACACTGGATATGTCTTAATGTGGGATTGGTAGTGTATGTATATGTTTGATTTTTATGAGAAACTGCCAAATAATAACATATGAGTCTTCCAGTAACTTCCCATCCTCAGCAACCTTTGATAATGACATCTGGCAAAAAAACTTTTTAGTCATTCTGCTAAATGGTGTCTCATTGTGGTTTTAATCTGCATTTCTTTGATGAGACATTATTTAAAGTACTTTTTCATATTTACTGGCCATTAATATATCCTCTTTTCTGAAATGCTTTTTAAAGTCTTTTGCATCACTCTTAAATTGACTATCTTTTATTGATACATAGGGTTTTTTGTATGTTCTGAACATGAGGGTTTTTTAATCAAATTATTTACTTTAATATGTCTATTTGCTTTACTTTCTTTTCTTCTTCTTCTTCTTCTTCTTCTTCTTCTTCTTCTTTAGTTGTAGATGGACACAATACCTTTATTTGTTTATTTTTTCCTGTGGTGCTAAGGATCCAACCCAGTGCTTCACACAAGCTACACAAGCACCCTATCACTGAGCCCCAGCCCCAGCCCTGCTTTACTTTCTTAATCATGTTTTTTTTCTTTTTTCTTTTTTCTTTTTCCCTTCAGAACTGGAGATTGAATCCAGGGCCCCACACAAGTGCTCTACCACTGAACTACACTTCCAGCCATTTTTATTTTATTAAATTGATCAGGCTGGGGGCTGGGGTTATGGCTCAGCGGTAGAGCGCTTGCCTAGCATGGGCGGGACCCAGGTTCGATCCTCAGCACCACATAAAAATAAATAAATTGTGTTGTGTCCATCTACACCTAAAAAATAAATATTAAAAAGGAAATAGTTTTAAAAAATTGATCAGGCTGGTTCCAAAGTTGTAATTTCTTTTGCCTCTGTTTCTTGAGTAGCTGGGATTAGAGAAATGTGCCTCCACATCTGGCTTACAGATAGATACCTTTTGATGATTAGATGTTTTTAGCTTTAATTAAGTCTAATTTTATAGTTTGATTCCCTTTGTGTTCTAATTAAGAAACATTGGACCACAAAGTGAATCCAACCTATCTACCCCAATACAAAAAGTGTTTTCTTATGTTTTATTTTGAAGTTGGCTATTGTAGTTTTTGCATTTAGGTCTCTGATCCACCTCAAATTATTTTTTTTCTCCTTTTCACTATGCTGCGATCAAATCCAGTGCCTCATGTAAGCTAGTCAAATGCTCTACCAGTGAGCTATATCCTCCGCTCATTTTCTAAACCTTTTATCATAAAGAATTTCAAATATACATATAGATGTAGAGGAAACAATACAATGTATTTTCAACTACCTGTACCTACATTCAATATTCAACCATATTTCTCTCAGTTTTAAAATTCATCGATTTATTTTCTTTTTCTTTGCCAAAGTATTGTAAAGTGAATTGTGGGCACCATGTCATTTCACTCCTACATATTAAATATGCATTTCTTAAAAGTATGGACTATTTTCCTGCATATCCATCATGTCATGATCATACTTACTAGAATTGTACATAGTTCTTAGGTGTCATTTACTAACCAATCTATAATTACTCTTTTCCTAATGTCTCAGATATGTCCTGTTACAGTTGAATTTGTTCGAATTTGGATCCAAAAACGGTATACACATTACATTTTGTTGTGCCCTTTCAATCTATTTCATCTTCAGCAGTTGTTCTTCCCCTTTACTTTTTTTTTTTTTATTATTGGTTGTTCAACCCCTTTACTTTTTCTTGCCATTGATGTGTTGCAGAACCAGCTCAATTGTCCTATAAAATGGTCCACATTCTAATTTACTCCTTTTTTATAACAAATCCTTGTAACTTGGCCCTTTACTGTCCTGAAATGAAATTCAGAGATAATATAACTACTATGTTAGTTAGGGCCTGGCAGGAAACAGATGGCACACTCAAAATGAGTTCAATTGAGACCAGCTTAATAAGGGACTATTGCCAAAGATGTGGGCAAAGTTAAGAGAACCCACAAGAAACGATGAAGCACTGGGAGAGTCTCTGCCTACCCTAGGCCCTAAGAGTCAAGATGAGGAAGTGGTGTGTCTTCATTTGGTTGAACATAACTGGAAGCCACTGGGCAAGACAGCTGGTTGATACCATCTTTTATATTGTCTCCTAGGGCAGGAAACAGGGTGCAGAAGAGCAGGTGGATCTGGAGGGGAAAGTGGAGAATATCCCCCACACCAATGTTCACATGTAATTTCAAACAAATGAATTTTATTTCCTAAATGTAATATAAAGAGAAGCAAGGGAAATTAATATATGCAATATTAATTTGAGCACGTAAAAACTATGAGCAATTTCATCAGAGTTCCTATGTCATCATCAAATGCTTGCAGACATTCCTAGAATCGCTGTGCCTGCCCAAGCTGCACATGCAGACTGATCCAGGAGAAATGGACTGTCACCTCAAATGTAGCAAATAGCCAAGTTGCTGATTTTCTGAACAAAACAAAGCATGCTCTTCCATCGATTACATGGAAGTACTGGTTCTGAAAAATTCAGTTATTAAAACTATACAAAAATACTTAGTATTCATGTACAAAACAGTTAAATTCTAGGTTGAGAAAAACAAGAAAGGTTTCCCCCCCACCACCAAACAAATGTCTGATGGAACATTTAAAAAAATCCTGTGGAGTGGAATGTGGGACAGTTTTTGCTGTGCAGGGTTGTCCTGTGTATTGCAGGATGCCTGGCAGCCCCAGACCCACTCACTGAACCTTGCAACGCTCTCCACCCTAACCATCATGACCATCTCAATCACCCCCTGCCAGAAACAATGTTCTAGCAATCTCCCCCAAATTTCTCTACCAGGTGGATTATGTTGATGGAGAACCATTGGTCTAGGGGATCTCCTCTGGTCCCATGGATTTAAATTAAGGATGCTTTCCAAGCTGTTTACTCATCCTCATCCACTGTCCTGAATACACATTCATATATTCAATTTCTACTCAGTGTCTCTATTTAAAACACTAAGTGGAATCTCAAAATGTAAGTTTCAAAACTGAAACCTTAAATCTACTCCTCAACCCATATACCTTCACCCTTCTCCTCTTCCAGATTTATTTTAGTTTGGTGTCGCCACGACTGAACATTCAAGGTCACTCTAGGTGAACTGGGCTGGCACAAAATAATCACACAGAGACAGAGAAACACCTTTTTCTTTGGGTCCTGTGACAGCTCCTCTGACATTAGGGGTCCATGGAAAGAGAGCAAGGAGCACGTGCTGAACCCTTTTATTGGGAAGAAGCCATTTAAATGAGGCAAGGGTAGGATTACAAAGGAACAGGTGAGTGTAGCTCAACCCCTTTGGGTACCGCCTTCTCCTAGGGCCTAAGTCAAGAGTCAGGGCACTACTTCGCCAGACAACAGTGATCTTTCAGGTCCTGGTAGTGCATCAGGACTTAAAGGTACATGCATTTGGAGTGGCTCCCCATAGTTTAGTAAGTGGTAATTTAGTTCTTCTAGTTGTTCGAGTTAAAAGGATAAGGCACTGGCTGGGGTTGTCTAGCATGGGCAAGGCCCTGGGTTTGAACCTAAGCACCACATAAAAATAAATAAGTAAAATAAATGTATTGTGTCCAACTACAACTAAAAAATAAATAAATAAATAAGGCATTTCCCCCGAGACCTCTCTTTTCCTTATGTCCTATGTCTGATCCATCAGCCAATTCAGTTGGCTCTACTTTCAAAATACATTCCAATCTGATCACTCTTTATCATCACCATCATCCTGATTCAAATACTGTTATTAACCTTCCCTGAACTGTTACAACAACCTCCAAAATGGTCTCCCTGCTTCCACTGTGGTCCTTAGTTTATATGGGCAGCATGGCAATCAGTGTGAAAATTTTAAAAATGAGTGTTGGATCAGAGAAGGCCTGCAGTACTTCCCCATTTCACTTGCAACCAAAGTATTTGCATGACAGCTCAAGCCATTAGTTCATCTCTTTCTCTTAGCTCTCTAAGCTTGATTTTATTATTCTCAATATCTCTTACATCTGTCCTCTTTTCTACATTATCACTGTCATCATGTTGGTCCAGACCATTATAATTTCTGCATTTCTGATCTGAGAAGGTATGGCAGCCTCCTCCCTCCTCCAAGTCTCCTTGTCTTCCATTTTGATTGCTTAAATCTCTTTTTGACATGGTAGGCATAGAGTCAGGCTTCCTTTCTTTTCTTTTTCTTTTTGGTAGTGCTGGGGGTAGAACCCAAGGCCTCATGAATGCTAGGTGAGCCCTCTACCACTGACCCCTGCTGCTTCCCTCACCCACGCCCCAGCCTGAGAGATTTTTCTTAAGCAAAGACTGTCCATGAGTCTTCCCTTGTTTAATATGTCATTAATTTCCCTTGTTTAAAGGACAAAGTCCATACATTGCCAGGCACCTCTACCCATGCACTATGTCTTCCTTTCTGCTTCATTGGATAAAACTGAGTATGCTCTTAGGCCAATCTCTTTACTAGTGCACTCAAATCTATTTCCCTAGTCAAGGTCATTGCTTCTAAAATTACCTTTTTTTTTTTTCTGTAACATTGGCTTTTCTCACAGCAAACAAGCAAAAAACATGATTCCATCTTTCTTGTATAGAAAGAAAGAAAGAAAGAAAGAAAGAAAGAAAGAAAGAAAGAAAGAAAGAAAGAAAGAAAGACCTCTCTCTATAAGCTGCTCCATTTCTCTGCTGCCATTTACAGCACTCCCAGTGTCTGGGGTAGTTAAGTCATGGTCACTGAGGTGCTGTTGGCTGAAAGCAAAGTGAACATGGAATGGGGAGTTGAAGTAGGTTATAAATTCTGACTATTGTCATGTTTTCTGATATAGAAGTAGAGACTATTACAACTATACATCTTTTGTCATTTACTTTGTTGTATATGTGTTTGTACATACAAGTGTGTGCATGTGTGTGTGTGTATGTGTGTTTTCGGGGTATCGGGGATTAAACCCAGGGCACTTAACCATGGAGCTACATCCCAGCACTTTTATTTTTAAATTTTGAGACAGGGTCTAAGTTGCTGAGGCTGGCTTTGAACTTACAATCCTCCTGCCTCAGCCTCTGGGATCACAAGCTTGTGCCACTATGTCTGGCTATTTGGGATATTTTTTGAGGATTGAATCCAGGACCTTTTGCATGCTAGGCAAGTGCTCTACCACTGAGCCATACCCCCAGCTCACATATTTGCAAACATTAACCAAGTTTTCTTTTTTTTCTTTCTTTACCATCTTATGCAGGGAACATTGATTGATTAATTTTGTGCTTTTATCCTTCACTTGCAAGATATTGAGGTAAGGTTGTGACTCAACTAGAATTCATGCCGCCCTCATATGGATATAATGACGGGATTTTATGTGTTTTGGGGAGGGTGTGAACATTCTGATCTTAGTTTGTTTTTTGTTCTATTATTTAACAGAATACCCAAGGCTGAGTAATTTTTTTTCTTTTTTAAAAAAATTTAAATTTGTTGTAATTAGTTATACATGACAATTTAATGCACTTTGGTACATCATATATAATGGAGTATAATTTCTCATTCTTTTGATTGTACATGATGTAGAATCACCCTGTCATATAGTTATATATGTACATAGGGTAATAATGTCTGATTAATTCTATTATCCTTCCTACCCCTATGCCCTCTCCCCTCCCTTCACTCCCCTCTACCTAAAGTAACTCTTTTCTTTCCTAGGCCCCCCACTTTGTGAAGTAGCATCTGCATATCAGAGAAAACATTGGCTTTGGTTTTGGGGGATTGGCTTATTTCATTTAGCATGGTATTCTCCAGCTCCATCCATTTACCAGCAAATGCCATAATTCCATTCATCTTTAAGGCTGGGTAATATTCTATCAAATATATATCACATTTTTTTTATCCATTCATCTGTTGAAGGGCACATAGGTTGGTTCCATACTTTAACTATTGTGAATTGTGCTGCTATAAACATTGATGTGGATGCATCACTGTAATATGCTGATTTTATGTTCTTTGGGTGTAAAACGAGAAGTGGGATAGCTGGGTCAAATGGTTGTTCCATTGCAAGTTTTCTGAGGAATCTCCATACCACTCTTCATTATGGTTGCACCAATTTGTAGCCCCACCAACAATGTATGAGTGTATCCTTTTCTCCAAATCCTGGACAACATTTGTTGTTGTTTGTATTCTTAATAATTACCATTCTAACTGGAGTGAGATAAAATCTTAGAGTAGTTTTGATTTGCATTTCTCTAATTGCTAAAGATGTTGAACATTATTTCATATATTTTTTAATCGATTGTATTTCTTGTTCTGTGAAGTGTCTGTTCAGTTCTTTAGCCCATTTATTGATTGGGTTATTTGGGGCTTTTTGGTGTTTTTTTGAGTTCTTTATATTTTTTTTTATTGGTTGTTCAAAACATTACAGAGCTCTTGACATATCATATTTCATACATTAGATTCAAGTGGGTTATGAACTCCCATTTTTACCCCAAATACAGATTGCAGAATCACATTGGTTACACATCCACATTTTTACATAATGCCATATTAGTGACTGTTGTATTCTGCTACCTTTCCTATCCTCAACTATCCCCCCTCCCCTCCCCTCCCATCTTCTCTCTCTACCCCATCTACTGTAATTCATTTCTCTCCTTGTTTATTTTCCTGTTCCCCTCACAACCTCTTTTATGTAATTTTGTATAACAATGAGGGTCTCCTTCCATTTCCATGCAATTTCCCTTTTCTCTCCCTTTCCCTCCCACCTCATGTCTCTGTTTAATGTTAATTTTATCCTCCTGCTCTTCCTCCCTGCTCTGTTCTTAGTTGCTCTCATTATATCAAAGAAGACATTTGGCATTTGTTTTTTAGGGATTGGCTAGCTTCACTTAGCATAATCTGCTCTAGTGCCATCCATTTCCCTGCAAATTCCATGATTTTGTCATTTTTTAGTGCTGCGTAATACTCCATGGTGTATAAATGCCACATTTTTTTTTTATCCATTCATCTATTGAAGGGCATCTGGGTTGGTTCCACAGTCTAGCAATTGTGAATTGTGCTGCTATGAACATTGATGTGGCAGTATCTCTGTAGTACGCTCTTTTAAGGTCTTCAGGGAACAGTCCGAGAAGGGCAATAGCTGGGTCAAATGGTGGTTCCATTCCCAGCTTTCCCAGGAATCTCCATACTGCTTTCCAAATTGGCCGCACCAATTTGCAGTCCCACCAGCAATGTACAAGAGTACCCTTTTCCCCACATCCTCACCAGCACTTGTTGTTGTTTGACTTCAGAAGGGCTGCCAATCTTACTGGAGTGAGATGGTATCTTAGGGTGGTTTTGATTTGCATTTCTCTGACTGCTAGAGATGGTGAGCATTTTTTCATGTACTTGTTGATTGATTGTATGTCCTCCTCTGAGAAGTGTCTGTTCAGGTCCTTGGCCCATTTGTTGATTGGGTTATTTGTTAACTTATTGTCTAATTTTTTGAGTTCTTTGTATACTCTGGATATTAGGGCTCTATCTGAAGTGCGAGGAGTAAAAATTTGTTCCCATGATGTAGGCTCCCTATTTACCTCTCTTATTGTTTCTCTTGCTGAGAAAAAACTTTTTAGTTTAAGTAAGTCCCATTTGTTGATTCTTGTTATTAACTCTTGTGCTATGGGTGTCCTATTAAGGAATTTGGAGCCCGACCCCACAATATGTAGATCGGAGCCAACTTTTTCTTCTATCAGATGCAGAGTCTCTGATTTGATATCAAGCTCCTTGATCCATTTTGAGTTAACTTTTGTGCATGGCGAGAGGAGGGGATTCAGTTTAATTTTGTTGCATACGGATTTCCAGTTTTCCCAACACCATTTGTTGAAGATGCTATCCTTCCTCCATTGCATGCTTTTAGCCCCTTTATCAAATATAAGATAGTTGTAACTTTGTGGATTAGTCTCTGTGTCCTCTATTCTGTACCATTGGTCCACCCACCTGTTTTGGTACCAGTACCATGCTGTTTTTGTTACTATTGCTCTGTAATATAGTTTGAAATCTGGTATTGCTATACCGCCTGATTCACACTTCCTGCTTAGAGTTGCTTTTGCTATTCTGGGTCTTTTATTTTTCCATATGAATTTCATGATTGCTTTATCTATTTCTACAAGAAATGCCATTGGGATTTTGATTGGCATTGCATTAAACCTATAGAGAACTTTTGGTAATATCGCCATTTTGATGATGTTAGTTCTGCCTATCCATGAACAGGGTATATTTTTCCATCTTCTAAGATCTTCTTCTACTTCTCTCTTTAGGGTTCTGTAGTTTTCATTGTATAAATCTTTCACCTCTTTTGTTAGGTTGATTCCCAAGTATTTTATTTTTTTTGAGGATATTGTGAATGGAGTGTTTTTCCTCATTTCCGTTTCAGAAGTTTTGTCGCTGATATACAGAAATGCCTTTGATTTATGCGTGTTGATTTTATATCCTGCCACTTTGCTGAATTCATTTATTAGTTTTAGTAGTTTTTTTGTAGACCCTTTTGGGTCTTCTAGGTATAGAATCATGTCTTCCGCAAATAGTGATAATTTAAGTTCTTCTTTTCCTATTTTTATGCCTTTAATTTCTTTCGTCTAATTGCTCTGGCCAGTGTTTCGAGAACTATATTGAATAGAAGTGGTGATAGAGGGCATCCCTGTCTTGTTCCAGATTTTAGAGGGAATGCCTTCAATTTTTCTCCATTCAGAATGATGCTAGCCTGAGGCTTAGCATAGATAGCTTTTACAATGTTGAAGTAAGTTCCTGTTATCCCTAGTTTTTCTAATGTTTTGAACATAAAGGGATGCTGTACTTTGTCGAATGCTTTTTCTGCATCTATCGAGATGATCATATGGTTCTTATCTTTAAGTCTATTGATGTGGTGAATAACATTTATTGATTTCCGTATATTGAACCATCCTTGAATCCCAGGGATGAATCCTACTTGATCATGGTGCACAATTTTTTTGATGTGTTTTTGTATCCGATTCGCCAGAATTTTATTGAGGATTTTTGCATCTAGGTTCATTAGAGATATTGGTCTATAGTTTTCTTTCTTTGAGGTGTCTTTGTCTGGTTTCGGAATCAGGGTGATGTTGGCCTCATAGAATGAATTTGGAAGAGCTCCCTCTTTTTCTATTTCCTGAAATAACTTGAAAAGTATTGGTATTAATTCTTCTTTAAAGGTTTTGTAAAATTCCGCTGTATACCCATCCGATCCTGGGCTTTTCTTGGTTGGTAGTCTTTTGATTGCTTCTTCTATTTCATCTATTGATATTGGTCTGTTCAAATTGTGTGTATCCTCCTGACTCAGTCTGGGCAAATCATATGACTTAAGAAATTTATTGATGTCTTCACTATCTTCTATTTTATTGGAATATAGGTTTTCAAAATAATTTCTAATTGTCTTCTGTATTTCTGTAGCATCTGTTGTGATATTGCCTTTTTCATCCCATATGTTAGTAATTTGAGTTCTCTCTCTTCTTCTCTTCATTAGCATGGCTAAGGGTCTGTCGATCTTATTTATTTTTTCGAAGAACCAACTTTTAGTTTTGTTAATTTTTTCAATAGTTTCTTTTGTTTTAATTTTGTTGATTTCCGCTCTGATTTTAATTATTTCTTGCCTTCTGCTACATTTGCTGTTGTTTTGCTCTTCCTTTTCTAGGGCTGAGTTCTTTATATATCATGGAGACTAATGCTATATCTGAGGTGCATGTGGTAAAGATTTTTTTCCATTCTATAGGCCATCTCTTCACATTAGTGATTGCTTCCTTTGCTGAGAAGAAGCTTTTTTTAAAAAAATCCATCCCATTTAATGATTTGTAATTTTACTTTTTGTGTTTTAGGAGTATTGTTAAGAAGTCAGGTGAAGATTTGGGGATAATTTACTTTTTTTAAAAAAAGAGATTTATTTTGGCTCATGGTTCTAGAAGTTGCAAGTCTGCTTGGTTTCCAGTGAGGGTCTCATGATAGGAAGTAGGTCAGCCAGAGCTGAGTAGGAAGGCACACAAATTTAATCCCAGTGGCTTGGAAGGCTGAGGCAGAAGGATTGCAAGTTCAAAGCCAGCCTTAACAATTTAAGAAGGCACTAAGCAACTCAGTGAGACCCTATCTCTAATAAAATACAAAACTCAGTGGTTGAGTGCCGCTGAGTTCAACCCAGTACCAACCCCCCCATAAGAAAGAAAGAAAAGAAGGTCAGCCAGGCACGATGGTGAACACCTGTAATCCTAACAACTCAGGAGCCCAAAGTAGGAGAATTCCAAGTTTCAGGTCAACCTCAGCAATTTAGTGAGATCTTTAGCAATTTAGTGAGACCCTATCTCAAAATAAAAAAGGTTGGGGATATAGCTCAGTGGTAAAGTGCCTCTGGGTTCAATCCCTAGGACCCCTGCCCCCTGCAAAAAAAAGGAAGTAGAAGGTCAAGTGAGAACATGTGGAAGAGATAAAGCTGTAGCAGTAATCTTGCTTTATAACAGCATGTTCTGGTGGTAACTAATCCAGTCCCTTGAAAAGAAAAATTTACTCATTCTGAGGACATAGTATTATTCTACTCATTCTATTCTGCTCAATCCCTGTGATCCAAAACATCTCCACCAGATCCCACCTCCCAAAACTGCCACATTGAAGAATTATGCTTCAACATGAGTTGTGATGGGACAAGATATATTCAAAGCATAGCATTCTGCCATAACAAAATACCACAGACTGGATGGTTTACACAACAAATTCATTTTCTCACAGCTCTGGAGGCTGCAAGTCTGAGATCAAGGTGTCAGCAGGTCAGGTTTCTCTTCTGGGTTTGCAAATGGCCTCCTTCTGGCTGTGTCCTCACATGGTCTTTTCTCTGTGTATGCACATTCCAGGTGTCCCTCTTTGTGTCCAAATGGCTTCTTACAAAAACACTAGTCACATCAGGTTTAGGGCCAACCCAAACCACCTCACTGTAGTTGAATTACCTCTGTCAAGGCCAACCTGTCCCTAAATACAGCCCCATTCTGAGATATTAGGGGTTGGGACTTCAATGTATGAATTTTGAGGAAATATAATTCATCCCATAATAATACTTTCACTCATGTGAGGGATAGATGAATCATATTAGGAGGAAGCATGAAATTGTCATTATGTTGTTTGAAAGTGAGATATAAATAGAAGAACATATATGAATTTCACTGATGGCCAAAGGTATAGATCATACCAAATTATTGGCATTTTAGGAACATTCTCTTTTCCTTCTAGGTTTTCCCCTATATTTTGAGGGCTGGAAGGCTCAAAACTACATTTCCCAGACTCCCTTGACAACAGGATGAAGACTGTTTTCTGTCAGCAAGAGGTGCTCATGTGAGATTTGGAGAACAGAAGGAAAGGAGAGGCTATTATAATTTTATGAGTGGTGAACAGGCCTAGGGAGTTTGGAATGCAGTTGGGAGTTTGGAATGCAGCTCCCAGGCATCTTCCTGTGAATCACTCACTTTGCTGCCTCTGGCCGATGAGATCATTGGTATTGGTTCTTGTGATTTCTATACTTCCTGATTTCTAAAAAACTAGAAGATATATTTTTGACTGCAGAATTATTTTTGCAAAATAGTTCTCCAAATCTTTTATTATTATTACTAAGCCTTCTTCTTCTTCTTCTTCAATTATACAGGCATGGAAGCCCATCTGGGCAGGTCAACTTGGAATAGCCTGGTTCTCCAATCATGAGCAGAAGCATTGAGATGCTTCCTCATTAGTTCTCATAAAACCCGCTGTGGTTTGAATGCATCCCCCAGAGTTCAAGGTTTGGAAATATCACCCCCCCCATGGAACAGATTTGACAGGGGGTGCCTTTAAGAGGTGATTAGATTATGAAGGTCTGCCTTCATGATCTGACTAATGTTATTATCACAAAAGTGGGCTGTTGTTGCAGGAATGGGTTTGTTACAAAAGTGAATTCAATCCTCTGCTCTCTCTTGCCATTTGGTGTCTTTCGCTGTGGTATGAAGCAGCAAGAAGGCCCTCACTAGATATGGACCCTGGATTCTGAAACTCCTAGCCTCTAGAACCATGAACTAAATAAAATTTTGTTAATTATGAATTTCTCAGGCTGTGTAATTCTGTTCTAGCAGCACAAAACTGACTAAAACATATCCTCAGGGTTTAGTTTTAACGCTCTTCCCAAGGCAACTTTGCAATAGGTGGTTGGCTACAGGATATGCACAGTGATGGGCAGAACATCAAACTTAGGATCAGGAGACCCTGAATTCAAGTGCCACCCCTATTATGTAATTGTGACATCTTGGTTTCCCTATGTATAATATAGGAGCAAGGAGAAGAAAACAAATGTAATAGCTAACATTTACATGCTGCTTTCTATGTTCTGGTCATTATTCTAAAGATTGTTCAAATATCCACTCATTTAATCATCACAAAAACGGTATGAGAAAGGTGTTATTATAATCCTATCTGATAGTTGGGAAAATCAATATTAAGAAACTTATACATCTCCCCCAGGCAGCCTGTGTTCTCATTAGGGCTTCAAACAATTAAGCTATATGGTCTCTTGTTATATGAAAATTATGATAAATGGTTATTGATTTACAGTTACAAAATGACTGCTTTGAAACGTAGTACTTTCTGTCCAAGTTCTTTGGACTCTACATTAGAACCAGAAACTGAAGACATCAGGAATCTCTTTCTGTTTTCTCTTGTCATGTCATTCTTTCTCTGCATACCATTGCTCAGCTTCTTGTTCCATATGGCCTACTCACAGCATGGTAGAAGATGGCCTACCCACAGCTTCCAAGTATACACCTCCTCCGTTCAACCTCCCAGGTTGAACTGGATATTCCTGATACTAATTATAAATTTCTGAGTGGGGGGGGAACCATATTAGCTCAGCTTGAATCAGAGTTTGATTGCTAATCCAGGGAACGAGGCCACAGGGCAGAGTTATGTAGCACATGTTATCTGCCTGGGGGAGAAGCAGGTAGACACTGCAGAAGGCAAGTACTTTAGGTGCTTGGTCTCTCTAAATTACAATTTAGGCATTTAGGCCTATACCGTGTTTTTTTCCCTGCTGAGGGATTATAATATGTGTCTGTCTCTATGGGAAAATCTCTGTCTACTTCAGGTCTGGCAGCTAGTCTCCACCTTTCAGGGAAAGTTCACCTATAGTGGAAGAGCCCTCCTCTAGCAATCTGAATGAAGTCCTGGGATCAACTTCTAGTCCACAATTTACCCAGCTGGGTAACCTCAGGCAAGTTATATAAACTTCCTGAGCCTCTGTGTACTCATTTCAGAAAAATCAGAAAATGCAAACAATTGTAACTAGAAAAAGAAAACCACACTCTTTGTCCCCTTCTTTCTCCTTTTCTCTAGGATCTTTCTTATGTAATAGGCACAAGCACAGCCTGAAGGAGCCTGAGGGTTTAGTTTCAAAGCTTTGGCAGGGTCTTTGTGTCTTTGTGTGGAAAAGGGAGAAGCTATGAAAAGTTACCTGACTCTTCAATAAATAGACTTGCTCATTATTCCCAGCAGGCCTGAGAGAGCACAGTTTGAAAGGACAAGGATCAAAGAAATAAAACTGCAAAGAGGAGTCCTAACTCCATTGTGAGAGAGGCAGCTTTGCAAATTATAGGAGTAAAGGCAGTGAGTTTGCTAGGGCTGGAAGAAATCCTAAAACGTAGGGGAATTGTATAAATCTCCAGGGGAAGGTAGGAGAGGAGGTGTAATATAGGACAGGATGGGATGTGTGGATTCCCCCTTCCTGTTCTGACATTACCAGTGGCAGCAGGGCTACCCCTATCACATTAAGCCCCTTGGTACAAATTATAAAAATCTGCTCCCTGTCTCAGTGGCATTTCTCACTATTTGGTGAGAACAGTGTGGGCTGGGCATTTTGTACATTGCATGACTTCCAAGGCTACGCTTAGTAGCTCTGAGTGACAGCCCTCATTGTTGACTGATGGGCTGAAAGGGACAATCTGCCAACAGGAGTGGACTCAAATGGAGACAGAACAGGCTGATGCATAGGATTCTCCAACATCTCAAGACATAACTTATAGAATAAGAAAAGCTCTGTACTGAGATCACTTAAAATTGCCTCTAACCTCCAATCTCAAGCCCTGTGGAGCCTTCTTAGAATCCTGGGAATTCCCATGGATTACATTCTTATGTCATCCCTTTGGTTTTCGGATTTCTTCCACATATATGATGTCATCTCTCCTCCAAGTTTTATAAATACCACTCACACTAAACATTCATTTAGGTAGTAGGGATTTTAAAAGTTTTGGAAATGGAGACAGGGAGAAGATGAATCAAGTGTTTATTGTTTGTGTGCTTTTGCAGTATTAGGGATTGAATTCAGGGTCTTCTCTGTACTAATCAAGCACTCTGCCACTGAGCTATATCCCCAGACTGAAGCAAGTGTTTAAATTGAAGTGAAGTAGGTACACTTGAACTTTTCTCTAGGGACAATTCTGTTTTTTAATTTTGTTTTGTTTTGTTATTGTTTGTTTTTGGTACTGAGGATTGAACCCAGGGGCACTTTACCGTTGAGCTACATCCCCAGCACTTTTTATTTTTTATTTTAAGACAGAGTCTTGCTATGTTTCTTAGGTGCTTGCTAAGTTGCTGAGGCTGGCCTTGAATTTGTGATCCTCTTGCCTCAGCCTCCCGTGCTGCTGGGATTATAGGTGTGCGCCACTGGGCCCAACTGCACTAGAGACAATTCTGATCTTAATTTTTTTTTTCATTTATCCAACCATTCAAGGGATTTCTCACTTAAGTTAAGTCTGCATATACCCAATCTTAATCTTGTAGAATTTTTCTGATTTCCCTCTCTCCCCTTGACATCTTCTCTTATGCAGAGTTATTTAGCTTTCTCCAGTTCTGAACCTCTGACTTGAATATCTAAACCCATCAAGTAGGGTCTTGTATTTAATAGAACTATCCTATTTACAATGATATTATATGTGGTACAGTTGTAAGAAGCTAAGGAAAAAAGCAGTGGCCTTTTTCAACCATACAATTTGCTGGTAAAGCTCCTGGGTATATGACACTGAATAGATAGGAGGGAAGTACAGAATATTAGGTAAAGTTTAAAACTAGAATGATTTTTTTCTTTTTTAATTTTAATTTGTTATATATGACAGCAGAATGTAGAGTGATTTTTTAACCAGACTGGTAACTTGAGTTGCTACCTTGACCTCTGAGCTGAGAAATTGCAATATTCTGCACATCTAATTTAACCAGGAATATATTGATCTTATCAATTTGATATGTAAGTGGAAATTAAGATATATCAATAATGAAATCTTCAATTTGCCATTCCCTGAAGTATAGAAAAGATGAAGTTGGGTTTTAGGTTCTGAGAATTATATACTTCTGAAAGTAATTTTTAGTGGTGACTCATAAACATCAAAATAAAAATTTTTAAAGGGCTGGGGTAGTTGGGCATGGTGGGGCACACTCATAATCCCAGCAGTTTGAGATTAGTTCAAAGCCAGTCTCATCAAAAGCAAGGTGCTAAGCAACTCAGTGAGACCCTGTCTCTAAATAAAATACAAAATAGGGCTGGGGATGTGGCTTAGTGGTCGAGTGCCCCTGAGTTCAATCCCTGATACCCACCGCCAAAAAAAAGAAGGGCTGGGGTATACTTCAGTGGTAGTGCACTTAGCTAGCAAGTGTAAGGCCCAGGATTGGATCCCCAGTACCGAGATTGATTTAGCTCACAGTTCTAGAGTGCCAGTCCAAGATTGGGCAAGCACACTGCTCTGAGCCTCTGGTGTGGGCAGCACACAATGGCAGGAGCATGTGCAGAGCAAACCACTCGCCTCATGAGCTAGGAAGCCGAGGAGAAAGAGAACATGCTAGGGCCTACCATCCCCTTACAGGATACATACCTGAGGTTCTAAAGACCTCCTCCTGGCCCCCACTTCTCAAAGGTTCCATCACCTCCCAGTAGTACCACTCTGGAAACCAAGACTTTAACACATGGATCTTTAGGGGACACTCATCTAAATCATACCCATCACTATAATTTTGCCTAAAAGTGAAGCGACTTAAGTAATTACAAATCTTGAATTTCATCCAGGACTCAGGGCGGAGATCAAAGCAAAGGATTTTGTTAATGGCATCCTAAGCCACAGCCCTGACTCTGGAGCTCCCAACTAACCAGGTCCAGCCACTTGCTCCAACCAACCAAATAAAAAAGGTAATGATGAAAAGCAGGAATATGGCCATATTGGGAAAGCAACGTGAGAACAAGCATCTTAGCCCTGTCTGTGGGAGTGCTGACATGAGCTTTAAGTATAAACAGAGGAAGAAGGCAAGAGGTAGGCATAAGTAAGCAATCTTGGTCAACTGTGGTCTGGCTGATCATTCTCTCAGTTCTGATTGTAGGAGATGGCTCCGAAGAAATACTTAACACTTAAAGGGGCAATTTCCATTTGCTGCTCAGGATGTTTATGCATCAGACCTGTGATCCTGGAAGGGGGCAATTTAGTTCCCATGAGATAAACTCCTGTTTGGGAGTGGGGTGCAGTCTCAATATGGGGTGATACTTGTCTCCCCCTCCTCCTGGAAGGTGTGGGACAAGGACCGGAGACTTCTAGGCACCACTCCAGGGGTTTGAAACAGGATGCTCCCTGTAAATCTGGCCTCAGTCTTGCAGAGGGACAGGACAGGTTAAGTAAATTTAGGGCTAATAAACCTTGCATGATCAGTTATATTTTTTATTTTTTTAAATATTTATTTTTTTAGTTTTAGGTGGACACAATATCTTTGTTTTTTTGTTTTTTTAATGTGGTGCTAAGAATTGAACCCAGTGTCTCACACATGTTAGGGGAGCGCGCCACCACTTGAGCCATATCCCCAGTCCCAGCATTATCAGTTTTTATACGAACATTTTGAATGATTAACATGCCTACATGCAGAGCTGAGCAGGAACTGGACCCAAAGTTTGAGGTAATAAAGAAGACAGATACAAAATGAAGGCAGAGAAGCTAAGCTTTGTCCTGCTTTTAGTTACCCATGGGGCATCTGTAGCAGCCTAACTAAAGAGTTGCTGCTTTTAGCAAAGGTAACCTCTCTAAGTTACAGTCTTTCTTATAGCGAAGTTTGATAAATCAGATATTTTGCTGTGTTCCAAGAAGTTTAAACACACACCCAGACTTTAGCTCATATCTATGCAGTAGAAAGGGAAGGCCAAGTGAAACTACTTGTTGCACTTGGGTCTCCCTCCTGTACTGTAAAGAAGTGATCAAACTGGACCGCAGTTTCATAATAGAGATATTTAGAAATCTTTCCCAGTGGAGTTTTACCAATGTTTATGCAGCAGGCAATATCAGGATTCTTAGGAAGGGCCCAAAGCAGTGTTTGCTGAGTTTAGGCTATGGATGATGAGTGACTTGGGTTGGCTAGGACAGAAGGTTTCTCAGAGGAATGATAACCTTGATCAGCAAAATAGAAGACCACAAGAACCCTGTACTTGCTTCTTCCTCTAGTTCTTTGTCATTGACAGCCTGAATTTCCTATTTCTCATAACTGTCAACTTGGTTGAAAATGACTTGAGTCCTTCTCAAGAAAAAGAATATTGCTGGGTGCCAGAGCACATGCCTAATAATCCCAGAGACTTTGGAGGCTGAGGAAGGAGGATCATAAGCTCAAGCCTTAGCAATTTAGCAAGGCCCTAAAGAACATAGTGAGACCCTGACTCTAAGTAAAATATAAAAAAGGGTTGGGGATGTGGGTACTTAACCACTGGTACATCCCTGGTACTCTCTCTATATAAATAAAAGAATAAATACAAAATAAAATAGAGAGCCTTGGAAGGGTGTCATATAAGTCCTAAGTCTTAAGCTTCATTAGCTTCTCAGTAAATACACCTCAAGTATACCTGAGATGTATTTCTGATCAATCCTTCTGGAAGACAGTGTGGAAAAGAACCAACATTCATTATATTCATTTTTGCTGAATGGATGGCATAACATCAGAGCAGAAAGCTTGAGTCATCAGGGATGGACTTTGAAATAAGAGAATCCACTAGACATAGAAGGAACCTATCCAGAAAACATCCGGGTTATTATGACCATTTTCCCAGCATTCCCAAGCTGATTGCTCAGAAGCTATTTGCACAGAACAATGAAGTGTGGAGATGAGCCAAGATGATTAGGCCAAGCTCTGCTATTTTATAACTTCCTGTAGCAGCAACATACCCCTCTTTAAATATATATATATATATATATATATATATATTTTTTTTTTTTCTATTATATTTGCTAAGGATGGAATATGACACTTATTTTATTTTATTTTCCTGGTACTCGGGATCGAACCCAGGTGTGTGTGTGTGTGTGTGTGTGTGTGTGTGTGTGTTTAAAGAGAGAGAGAGAGAGAATTTTTAATATTTATTTTTTAGTTTTCAGCGGACACAACATCTTTGTTTGTATGTGGTGCTGAGGATCGAACCCGGGCCGCACACATGCCAGGCCAGCGCGCTACCACTTGAGCCACATCCCCAGCCCCACTTCTTTTATTTTTGTTATTTTTATTTTTTTATGAGATGGCCCCAGACTTCTTACAGTGTGGCCAAGGAGCTATGTTTTCCAGCTGCCTGTTTAATTGAACCACAGCTATATCTGATGGGATTTGATTTGAATGGAAAGTTCCTTTTGGCGGCCATGTGGAGAGCTCATATTGGGGACAAGAGTGAAAGCTGGCAGATGAGTTTAGTGTAGATGAGAGATGACAGAGGTTTAGTCTTGGTATTGAGGATTTTTGAGAAGAGGTGGAATCTGGATATGTTTTGAAAGGAGAGCCAACAGAACTGATAATGAGTTGGATGCAGGGTGGGAGCTGGGAAATGGGAGGAAAAAGAGGGCTCAAAGTTGTTTTCTAAGATTTGACCTGAATGACTAAAAGAAATTTCAGAAAAGGTGAAGATAAGGTCAAGTGCAGGTTTGGAAAAAGATAATCAAGAATTCTTTTTTGAGGGAGAAGGCACTGGGAAAAGTTGATCAGTGGATACTAAATTCCAGTCAGAAGCAAGAAATTCTGGTGTGCTGTTATATAGTAGAGTGACTATAGAAAACAAAAATGTACTGTACATTTCAAAAAGCTCAGAGAAAGGATTTTGAAAGTTTTCAACATAAAGAAATAAATGATAATTATTTATGAGACAGAGACATTTAGCCTGATTTAAATATTACATAATGTATACATGTGTTGAAACATCACTTTACTGGTTCCTCATTAATATGTACAATTTTTATGTATCAGTTAAAAATAAATTTTCATTTTAAAAAAATCAAAAGAAATCTCTTTTAAACACAAAATTAACCTGGTCAAGCACCATAGTTTATGAGACACCTATTCTAAACGATGCAAAAAAAAATTTTTATGTACCTTTATTTTTATTTATTTTTATGTAGTGCTGTGGATTGAACCCAGGGCCTTGCATGTGCTAGGCAAGTGCTTTACCCCTGGGCCACAGCCCCAGTCCAACAATGCAAATTTTAAAGTCAGTCATTGAAGTATTCATCCATTGGTTTATGATTACCAATGTAAATAATACATTTGTGCTAATAAATTTTTACCCTGTCCTGTAGAAATCTATAACCTGTCAGTGTGATAGCTAATTTTACATAACCAAATTCCACTTCCTCTGGAGACTTTGAAGGCTTAAAAAACAATAAATATAAAAAGTAAAACTTTGACCACTCTTTTTGTAGGTCAAAGAGTAATATGTAAAAACCAAGTCTCAAGATTAAATTATCAGGAGAGGGCGACGGTTGGGCGCGCGTGCCGCTCGGCCCCGAGCCCCAGCTGTCCCCCTCCCGGCCCCTCCGCGCTTCTCCTCGTCATGGCGGCCCTCAGCAAGTCCATCCCTCATAACTGCTACGAGATCGGCCACACTTGGCACCCTTCCTGCCGGGTCTCCTTCCTGCAGGTCACTTGGGGCGCCCTGGAGGAGTCCCTGAAGATCTATGCCCCCCTGTACTTGATTGCAGCAATTCTCCGGAAACGAAAATTAGACTATTATTTGTACAAACTACTCCCTGAGATCCTACAATCCGCTTCATTTCTGACTGCTAATGGGGCCTTGTATATTACTTTCTTCTGCACTTTAAGGAAGATACTTGGAAAATTCTACTCATGGACTCCTGGCTTTGGTGCCGCTTTACCAGCATCTTATATGGCCATTCTAATTGAAAGAAAAAGCAGGAGAGGGCTGCTCACAATTTATATGGCCAACTTGGCTACAGAAACACTATTTAGAATGGGTGTGGCAAGAGGAGCCATCACAACATTAAGAAATGGAGAAGTCCTTTTGTTCTGCATAACAGCAGCCATGTACATGTTCTTTTTCAGGTGCAAAGATGGTTTGAAAGGATTTACATTTTCTGCACTTGGGTTCATTGTAGGCAAGGAAGAAATTCCCACACATTCTTATTCACCAGGGGCAGCATATGCAAAAGTGGAACAAAAGAGAGAGAAACACGAGGAAAAACCAAGAAGAATGCATATAATTTCTCTAGTTAGGAAACTTGTGAATTTAATATGCAAGCATGGACCAAGGCATAGATGTTGCAAACACTATGAAGATAATTGTATCTCTTATTGCATTAAAGGTTTCATCAGAATGTTTAGCGTGGGATACTTGATCCAGTGCTGCCTGCGAATCCCCTCTGCATTTAGGCATCTGTTTACAAAGCCATCCCGGCTACTTTCTCTCTTCTACAATAAAGAAAACTTCCAGCTTGGAGCTTTTCTTGGTTCTTTTGTTAGTATATACAAGGGTACTAGTTGCTTTCTGCGTTGGATCAGAAACCTGGATGATGAACTACATGCTATTATAGCTGGATTTTTGGCGGGTATATCAATGATGTTTTATAAAAGCACAACAATTTCCATGTATTTAGCTTCCAAACTGGTAGAGACAATGTATTTCAAAGGCATTGAAGCAGGGAAGGTTCCCTATTTTCCTCATGCAGATACTATTATGTATTCCATCTCTACAGCAATTTGTTTCCAGGCAGCTGTCATGGAAGTTCAGACCTTGCGACCGTCTTACTGGAAGTTCCTTTTAAGGCTCACCAAGGGCAGATTTGCTGTCATGAATCGAAAAGCCCTGGATGTTTTTGGTACTGGTGCATCTAAACACTTTCAGGGTTTTGTCCCCAGATTGGATCCAAGATATACAGTTGTAAAACCGGAGTTACCGATAGAGTTTTCATGAAGATGGCTATAATTTATTAATGTGACTATATTTCATCATTATATCCTGAAGAGTTAATTATGTTGAATACAAAGAAGGGGGCCCAGCTCGAACTTCAGTGTTATTTCAATGAGAGAGCTTTTTTGTTTTGTTTTGTTTTTCTTACCAATCAGAAATACAGAAGCTTTTTAGGAAGGTGTTGCTTAATAATTAAGCTTCCTCTGTAGCCAGAATCTGATTCTGGATCACTGTAGTGGTTGACATTGTGATATATTATTGATTAAATTATGTCCATAAACGATATTGAATTATCTATATAGAAATGTAATAACAAGAGTACACTTAAAATTACTTAAAAGAGTCTTTAGTTCATTCCAATATAATTCTTGGTTTAAACTAAGAATATTTCTCATTTTAGGATTTACAAAGGATCACGGGTACGTGGATTTGGTCTGTGATTATTTTTAAGTTTTGAATTGGTATTTGTAGTAGTAGAATGTTATAGATTTGAAGAAATTCTCCATATACAATGCTGCTTTAGTATAGAGCAATGTAATTGGAGAAAAGTGGCCATTCTTACTTCAGGGATGCAAAGATGGGTTTTATACCATTGGGGTAAATGTCGTGGTATCCATGCTCTTTTTTCAACTAGTAACACCATCTCTCTCCATGACCAGTAGGGCTGTTTGGCAGCCCAGTAAACCTACATACTAATGGCAGGTTAGGAACAAATGAAAATTTACACATGTGTTTTAATCTTTTACAATAGCATTACACTTGAATATTTAAAAACAAATATTTAAAAACAAATCTTTTAAACCTCCTATAGATATATTGTGTTTGTTGTCATTTATAGAAGCTGAATTGTTTATAACTCAGTTTGTATGCCATTGTTTTAGAAAGGATCAAAATCCTATGGAACAAAAGAAGTTTTTCGAAGTTTAGCAGTGTTTTACCCTGTCAACTGTTTCACTTAAATAATAGATGTTTTACAACTAAAACAACATAAAATTCCAAATTTAAAAAAAAAAGATTAAATTATCAGCAGACAATTCTAAAAGAGATGTTTGCTAAGTGGGCAAAAGTTTTTTATGTACCTTCTAATTAATTAATTAATTAATGTAATTTTTTTCACATATAAGCCAAAAAAAAAAAAAAAAGAAAGAAAAGAAAAGAAAAAGCACTCAACTTTTCTCAAAAGGAAAAAATCCATGTTCAGTTATGTCATTTAGTTCTTCCCTGGTTACATTCATTCATTCAACAAACATATAATGAATGCTTTCTATGTTCCAGGCACAGTGCTAGATTATGGGAACACAAATATGAACAAGGTATCTTCCCAGTCCCTACAGAGTTTGCATTCTTGTTGGGGAGATAGAAAAGTAAATACACAGGACTTTCAACTCCAGCAATCTGGCAGACTAGATAACCAGGAGAAGTTGTCACTTAGAAATCATGGCCAAAATATAAAGAAATGCAGAATTGAATTTGTGAGATGTCAGGGAAATCTCTAGGGTACAAACTGAAGAGAGAGTTGAAAACCAGAGTGGTCAGCATCTGAGAGCAGAAAATGTAGCTACACTAGAGAAAAACTGTAATTCCAATAATCTGAAATATTATAGGGTATATTTAATGTAGAAGGGTACCAGAAGGGCACAAACACTGGGAGATGAGAATTACTGGGTGCTACCTTGAAGTCTGGGTTTAACAACCCACCTGATAAAGCACTAAAATAACGGAGGTGCTAGCCAGTCAATGGCAAGAGAATATGAATTGGGTAGGGGAGGACAAAGTCATAAATACCAGCATCAACTCTAGAAATGAGGACGGTAGCTTCAACCCTATTTCTTCCTTGCTGTGTCATGGATATATTTTCTCTTTTATTGAAGTATATTTGCATATACTAACATGTATAAAGTCAGATATATTTTAAAAGTAATTATTCTTTTCTTCTCTTTTCTCTTCCTCTAGAATTGTGTGTGCTGTGGATATGTGATGGTTAAACTTGTCATTTTGTCTACAAGTTGCAAAATATGGAGGAGGATCATAACGGAACCAGGGAAAGAATGGATGCCATAACTGGACATGGGTTGTCTCCTTTGGAAGGAATTGAGTGTATCTTTTGTTTGCCTTTGAGATAATTATATTATGTTAAACAGAGGCATTTTAAAAATTGTATATGGTATTTTAAAAAGTGGGAGGATGTTGCTTGGCAACCCATGGTTGGAATGCAGAGGACATCTGTTGTTTTTCTCTATCAGCATTCTATCTCTTTCTTTTAAAGAACACCCCTTCCCCCACTGCACGCTGGCTTGGTGGGGCTGTCAATCATGGTTTAATGCCCTTCCCTTGTCAGAGGATGCCATCCAATCACGACTAGACCAGTTGGAAATGCTGTCTCTGGAAAAAGAATTTAGTGGGAGGCAGGAATATAGAAAACTCTTGAAGCTGATTCATTCTGGGCAGCATTCTGAGAAAATTTTCTTTTCATTTCTGTGACCTACATATCCAGAACTGCCATGATTCCTGTATATATAGATAATTAACTGTTGAGATACACAAATTTTCAGATTGTATTGATTCTATTAATTTTTGCACTTTTTAAAAAAATAAACTTTATGTTCCCCCTCAAGTTAGTCATAATTAGTTTCTGTTGCTTGTAGCCAAAAAATTTTAATTAGTAGTTGATCCCTCAACATTAACTCAATTAGGATGGTCTCATAGCGAAGAGGACCCAAAAGTAAAATGATATTTAGTAATCCAGCTTTTTCTGCATATGCATAAGGAAATTCTCCACAGGCATACCTCCAGAATGTCTGAATTTGAAAAGGTTTCAGGAAAGGTGCCAGCAGTTTCTAACACTGCATTCAGAACTACTACCTAAGGCACATATGGTCTTATGAGTTTTGTACTACAAAAATTCCAGGAAATACCGCTCAAGTAGATTAGGATGTGAATGGTGTCTTTGGTGTTGTGTCACATAGTATCTGTTATTCCCCTCTCAGCCTCCCCTCTCAAAATCAGTCCTTGTGGCTGAATTTGGTTTTTTGTGCCTACTCCTCCTCTTGAATTTTCTCTCAAGTACACAATTGAGCTTTCCTGCAAGCAGTCAGGGATTTACCAACCCATCAGATTAATTTGTATGTGTCTGAATAAAATGGTGAACAGAGAATAAGACTGTTTCTTAGCAAGGTCCTAGGAAATCAGTAGATACACTCAATATCATATGTCAAAGTCCTAACCTCCAATGTAGCTGTACTTGAAGATGAAGCCTGTAAGGAAGTAATTAATGAAGGCAATAAGTGGAAGCCCTAATCTGATGGGATAAGTGTCCATGTAAGAGAAACCAGAGAACCACCCCCTCCATCTCCACATAGGCATGCACTAAGGAAAGAGCATGTGAGAACGCAGAGAGAAGTGGTGGTGTGAGCCAGGATGTGAGCCCTCATCAGAAGCCAAACTGAATGGCACCTTGACGTTAAATTTTCTAGCCTCAGACCTGTGGAAAAATACATTTCCGTTATTTAAGCCACACAGTCTGTGATGTGTGTTCCTTCAGTTCAATCAGACTAAGAGAGATTTGAATAGATATGTGGAGGTGGAAGAAGGGTATTTCACTCATCAGGAGCACTGACTCCCAGACTCTGCCCATCTTGCTACCTAAGGAAGTAAAATATAATCAATCAGGTGATTGTTGTGGGGAGGATTCATGAATGAAAGATATGGGAGGCGATAGAATTAATATCCATATGCATATGCAGAAAACGCTGGATTACTAAATATCATGTATTTATGGTTTTTTTAAACATGTATTTATTTGGTGATGGTTGTGTAATCTTCTAAATATACTCCAAACCCCTGAATTGTACACTTGTGTGAATTTTATAATATGTGAATTATATAAATTTAAAAACAAGAAATGATAACAGATTGATTTCTATACTTACAGACCTCGTACAACCACCTGACTTTGTATTTTCCACCAAAATGTTAAGCAAAAAGGAATTACTAGAGGTTGGAGATGTAGCTCAGTGGTGAAATGCTTACCTAGTACATGCAAGGCTCTGTGATTCAATTCCCAGTATTGACAGAAGAAGGGGATATGAATCTTTGATTGAAAAAAAATCGGGGAGGGGAGGGGGGATAGTAGAGGATAGGAAAGGCAGCAGAACACAACAGACACTAGTATGGCAATATGTAAATCAATGGATGTGTAACTGATGTGATTCTGCAATCTGTATATGGGGTAAAAATGGGAGTTCATAACCCACTTGAATCAAAATGTGAAATATGTATATCAAGAACTATGTAATGTTTTGAACAGCCAACAATAAAAAATTAAAAAAAAAAAAAAGAAAAAAAATCCTATACTGTATACAATACTGATCATAAATGCAATACAAAGTTCTACAAAATGCAAACAATACCTACACACAATATATAAAAATTCAACATCTCATATAATCCTACTGTAGAGGTTAATGAAATGCAAGCAGTTTAACAGGTCAATCTTAACAACCTCAAATGACTGCTAAAATAAAAATTTATTTTTACTTCTGAAATCCAAAACAAGAGTGTTTTAGTTAATAATTCTTTGCATTAAACTTTCCCTGTCCAAATAACTGGGTGGTTTCTGTCTCTTCATTGAACTTTTTTCCTTCTTGAAGGAGACAACTTATTAACCCGGCATTATTTGTTCTAATGCTTAGAGTTGACAGCTGCCACCTGTTCAGATCTCTCTGTTCTTGAGGTGTCAGTCTGCGGCTCCCTCCTTGGTCCTTTCCCATAATCTCCAGCCTTCAACAGTTGTACCTAAAGAGCCTAATTTGCACCTTGATCTTATTTAGATGACGAGATCCTAAACTTTTGAGCTGCTGTCATGTGGAGTGAGACTTTGAGGGACATGGGAGGAGGGTGAATGCATTTTGTACATGGAATGGATGTGAATTGTATTGGCAGAAGGTGGGCTATGAAGATAGTCTTTAAATACGAACAGTATCAATCTCTATTGCAACTGTAGTACATCCTCTTTTTTGCTCCTGATTTTTGGTCCTTTATCATTTCACCAGTATTTGTTTATTTTATTGCTCTTCCCACAGAATGAACTTTTGGCTATGTCAGTCTTTCTCAAATATCAGCCACTTTTTTAAAAAATATTTTTTAGTTATCGATGGACGCAATATCTTTATTTTGTTTATTTATTTTTATGCAGTGTTGAGGATCGAACCCAGTGCCTTACATGTGTGAGGTGGGCACTCTGCCACCAAGATACAGCCCTAGCCCTCAAATAGCAGCCTTTTTAAACACACATATTTGTTTACTGCTCATTTAATTTCTCCTCTTATTTTAACTATCTCATGATTTCTTCTTTATTTGGATCACTTCTGTTCTTTGTGTAACTTCTTGACTTTAAAACTTTGTTCTTTAAATTTCATCTTATTTTCTTTTCTAATAGTCTCACTTAAGACTATACATTTCTCCTAAAGTACATTCTACAAGTTTTGGTCTAGTGCATTTTTAAAATTATTCAGTTCTAAGTACTTCCTCATTTCTAATATCTCCTTATTTAGTTCAGTAGTATATTTAAAAATTTCCAAACATACTGGAATGTTTGTTATTGATATTGTTATTGTTCTCCAGCTACAATACAGACACACATTGTGGAAAACCTACTGATTCTTTGGTATTTATTATTTATTTTGTAACCTAGAACATAGTCAACATTTATAAAAACTCCATGGAAATATTTGATAAAAATACACTTTCTAGGGCTGGGGATGTGGCTCAAGAGGTAGTGCGCTTGCCTGGCATGCGTGCGGCCCGGGTTCGATCCTCAGCACCACATACAAACAAAGATGTTGTGTCTGCCGAAAACTAAAAAAAATAAATAAATATTAAAATTAAAAAAAAAAAAATACACATTCTAGGCTGGGCACAGAGGCACATGCCTATAATCCTAACAGCTTGGGAGACTGAGGCAAGAAGATAGCAAGTTCAAAGCCAGCATCAGCAACTTAGTGAGGCCCTAAGCAAATTAATGGGACCCTGTCTCAAAATGAAAAATAAAAAGGGGGCTGGGGATGTGGCTCAGTGATTAAGAACTTCTTGGTTCAATCCTGGTACCATAAATAAATAAATAAACAAACAAACAAACAAATAAATAACATTTTCTAAATATAATCTATTAAATCAAACCAATTTTTAAAACTGCTTCCTAGTTTTGGATTCTGCCCACTGCCCATCAGAATTGTATGCTATTTGTGACACCTTTGGCAAGAGTAATTAATTTTTTCACTTTCTTTGTTAATGTCATGTGAAATATTTGAAAATCCAATGGTTTATTAGTATGCTTGATATTAAACTGTGAATTTATGGAGTTTGACAACATTTTTAAATAATGATATTTGATACCCTCTCTATATGAACAAAATGACTCCAAAATCATTATAAAATAATTTAGAAAGTAATTATAACCTTGTGCTGAAATCTCTGAGTCACATGGTTTAGGTTAAGAATTACATACAACGGTGATGCACGTCTGTAATCCCAGCAGTTTAGGAGGCGCAGGCAGGAAGATTGTGAGTTCAAAGTTGGCCTCAGCAATGGCAAGGTACTAAGCAATTTAGTGAGACCCTGTCTCTAAATAAAATTCAAAATAGGGCGGGGATGTGGCTCAGTGATTGAGTGCTCCTGAGTTTAATCCCCTGTAATGTGCCCCGGCCAAAAAAAAAGAATTACATACAAATTGTTCCAAACTGTTCACAGGTTTTGTTTTGTTTTCCCCAGTATTAAGGATTGAACTCAGTAACACTTTACTACTGAGCTACATCCCTAGTCCTTTTTATTTTTTTATTTTGAGATACAGTTTCACTAAATTACCCAGGCTGACCTCAAATTTTTGATCCTCCTTCCTCAGCCTCCTGGGTAGCTGAGATTATAGTGCATGACTGTGCCTTGGCAGTCTATATGTTCTGATCATGAAACAAAGGTAATAAAATATTGATTATGAAAATATATCTAGCAAAAAACATATATCCCAGTATCCATGGCAATTTTAGAAATGACAAATATTTAAATTCAGTGAGTGAGGTATACATTTTTTTTTTAACAAATGGTAATGGCACAATTAGTTAACCATCTGAAAGAAAGTAACTGAACTCCCAAACTCAATACATTCAGAAATAAATTCTGGATGCGTTAAAATTTAAATGTAAAAAAAAATTAAATTTTGGAATCTAAATGTATAACTTATGACTTATAAAAACCTTTTAAACGAGAAAAAACAGATGGGCAAGGAAAAGTTATGTTTACTTTACCTCATAAAAATTCATTTTTTTAATAATGAAAGATAAAAAGGCCAAAGAGAAATAAATGATAGGAAAAATGTTCGCAGGCCAGGTGTGGTGGTAGATACCTATAATCCCAGACACTCAGAAGGCTGAGGCAGGAGGACTGCAAATTTGAAGCCAGCCTCAGCAATTTAAAGGGAGACCTTGTCTCAAAATAAAATAAAAAGGGCTGGTGATGAGTTCAGTTGAAGAGTACTTGCTTAGTATGTGTAAGACCCTGGTTTTAATCCCCAGTATTGAAAAAAGAAGAAGAGAAAAAGAAAAATGGAAAAATGTTATACTTGTAGACCAGGATGTAGCTTAATGATAGAGCACTTGCCTAGCTTGCCTAGCTTGCCCAGCACTGTTTGTTTTTTGTTTTGTTTTGTTTTGTTTTGTTTCAGTACTGGGGATTGAACTCTGGGTTGCTTTACCACTGAGCTACATCCCCAGCCCTTTTTATTTCAATACAGGGTCTTGCTAAGTTGCTAAGGCAGGCCTCAAACTTGCAATCTTCCTGCCTCAGCCTTCTCAGTTGTTGGGATTACAGGCATGTGCCACTGTATCTGATTTGCTAGCGCTTTTACGGCCCTGAATGCTATCCCTAGCACAAATAAAACTACTAATTCCATCCTTAGCATTGGCTTGTGAACAGATCTAAATTTATACAGCTCTTGACTCTAAGACACAGAAGGTATGCATTAAAAAAAAAAAAATCCACAACATGTGGGGCACAGTGGCCCATGCCTATAATCTCAAAGGCTCAGAAGGCTGAGACAGGAATATTCCAAGTTCAAAACCAGCCTCAGTAATTTAGCAAGGCCCTAAGCAACTTAGCAAGACCCTGGCTCAAAACAAAATATAAAAAAGTGTTGGGGATGTGGCTTAGTGGTTAAGCACCCCTGGATTCAATCCCTGATACCAAAAAACAAAACAAACAACACACCCACAATGCTTTTAAGAGAATTGTTCAGGCAGAAGCTTTTTCATCTGGGATCAACAGGGACATAGGCAATATATAATGGAAAGAGGGCTTTGCACTCCTACCTTGTTACAGGCAGGAAGCAGTCTGAGAAAACTACTTGGATGCAAATTCAATTTTCTTATGGAAAGGAAAGATGATTCAGAGGGTGGAACCAAGACTGCTTACATTGGAGCCAAAACCACAATGAATGACTCCCAGTCAGTTGACTAAACTCTAATTAACCTAGGCCTGTTGGATTTCAGAGTTGTCTCTGCTGTGTACCTCTCAGTTTACCTCAGTTTTAAAAAGGGCATGACCAACAGAGATTGTCCTATGCCTTTTCTACCATTGTATGTAGGATGTATAGAAGCAGATAACTTGCCTCTTTTTTTTTTTTTTTTAACTTGCCTCTTTAGTTCACAGATTTGCAGTATAGGGAAGGAGTGTCCAATTAGGAGATAAATCAAAGAATTCATAAGACAGTTTAGGTAAGAGATGGCAGTGTCTTGAATAGGAAGCAGTGGATAAAATGATAAAGTGGTAAGATTCAGAATGTATTTCAAAATTTGGGCCAACAGGTTTAGTAGATATATTAGAAATGGGACATAAAAGGAAAAGAAGGGCTGAATATGATTTCAGTCTTTAGCTTGAAAACTTTGGTGGTTGACATTCCCCTTCTAATTCATTTTATCTGTCCCATTTTAGATGAAAACTGCTAAGAGTGCCCTACACTACTGTTTCCATCTTCTCACCTCCTTCATCCCATTCCTATGTAGTCTCTGCCACTATCACTTTACAAAAACATGCTATTGATAATATCAATAGCCTTAATTTTTTTTCTAAATCCAATGGACACTTTTCCATACTCTTTTTACGTGACCACTCTGGTTGCATTTAATACAGGTATCCATGGCTCTTCGAAATGTTTCTTTCCTAGGTATTTCTGAACCAGAAACTTTTCTGGTTTTCTGCTGCCTCTCTGGTTGCTTCTTCTAAACCTTCTTTTCTCCCTTCTCTTCCAACTTGCTATTAATATAACTTTTTTCAGTAGCCCAGGATGATCTTCTTCTTGCTCAGTCTATATTCTTTCAATCCCAGAGCTCCTACATCAACACCTACTGGCCAGATTTGTCTTCTGAGCTTAGTCCTACATATTTACCTGCACATTCAGAAAATCCTACAGACAACTCAAGTGGGACACATCTAGAACAGACTTCATCATCTTTTCCCACCAAACGGACTCTTCCTCTAGTGTGCCCAGTCTTTGTAAGGAAATACCATCCAAGCAACTGTTCAAGCCAAAAACTAGGAGTCTTGAATACTCACCCTTTCTCACACATGCTCCCATACACAATCAATTACTACCTCCTATCATTCCCACTTCTTAGATCACTCATTCTTAATCTGTCCATTTCTTTTCATTCCTACTAATCTCAGCTTTCATCATCTCTTGCCTTAATTTCTGCATCAACTAGCTCCCTTTTCTGATTTCCTGGTATCTACTTTTGTTCCCCTCCATTCTATGGCTAGAATGTTCATGTTCAAATATCAACAGGGTCCCATGCAATGTTTTGTCTGAAAACTTTCTTAAAAGTCTTTCAGTGATCTCCCTTGCAATATATTCCAAAATCCTTACTATAACAATAAGACTTTGTGCTATCTGGACCCTGCTGTTCCTTTTACCTTGGTCTCCTATCATTTCCTTTTGTTCTCTGTGCCCAGCCACACTGATTTTTCTCAAATCTAATGAGCTTTCTCTCACATTTGGATCTTCACACTTTTTCTCTCTTCTCACATAACTCTTCTCTATTCTCTTTCTCCGGCTAACTCATACTTGTTCTTTAACCTTCTGAACTTCTGTTTGGCAGCACTTTCCTTATGCTTCTTGAAATAATTTAGCAGTGTATCCATTTTGGATCTGTCTTCATCACTAGTTGTTAGCTCTATGATGACAGACTATCTTTTATTCACCATTGTTTCCACAGTGCCCAGTAGTACTGGGCATGTAGTTAGATGCTTACAAGGTATTTATAGATGATTGAGAACCAGTGAAGTTTTGAGAAGCACTGGACTTAGGGCATAGGCTATGACTCTCAGACTATACCTCCCTCTTCTTGCCTCAGGGAAGTTGTAAGGACAAGGGAAACAGAAGTATTCTATGACTCCATGCACTGCCTACTACAGTATGGAAGAATATTCATCACAGTTTTACTTATTATAAGTGAACAACTGGAAAATATCTAAAATGTCCAACAATGCGGGATGGCTTAATATATGACACCAGTGGTTTAGAAGTATTATCTAACACTGTAAATCCTTAGTTTTCAGACAAAACATTGCATGGGACCCTGATATGTAAAATGCACTAAAATCGGGTTATTCTGCTTGAATGGGGCACATAACAGAGCTTAATCTCTTGGACCTCTTCAGCTTTTCCTTTTCCTTTCCTTTCCCCATTTTTCTCGTCCTTCCTCCAAGTCTTAAAGACTTTCCAATTCCTGGCTCTACTCCCTCTTTTAAAGTTGGGCATCATTTCTGTTCTAGATTTTCATGAGCATCCTCAAATGCTTGGTTGTGTTGTTGCTGTCAAACTGGTTCAAGTTGGTTTTCTGTTACTTATAATTTTAAAAACACACAAGAACAAAAAACTTAAATAATACTGTTGCAGCCTGAGATTCACTTATGTAATGGAAGGAACATTGGTTTTGGAGTCAGAAAACACTGGTTTAAAATTTAAGTCCTGACTGAGCTAGTTAACCATTTTCAACTTTAGTTTTCTCATCTTCAAAGGGGATAATACCCAACTTTTTGTAAATTAAAAAACCTTACTAACACATTAAAAGACCCCAAATTTAGGAGGTTCTCAAGTAATGTTAAATAAATAAGATTAAAATCTTGTTCAGAAACCTCTTCTACCTCCAACTTGAAGGAGTGTAAAACTGGATTCAATGTAGGCTGAATTCAGCAAGGCTGCCATCTTGTGGTAATTTACTGGCATGCTGTCCAATGAGCAGGATTGAAAGATGTTTCAAGAAACTAAAGCTACATACAAAGATGGCAGGCACACCAGAAAGACACTGAAATAAAGATAATAACTAATTACTAATGACCTGAGACGAGGGCAACTCATCACCAGAAGGAGCAAAGGATAAAGGACCTAAGACTGAACCTTTAGGAACTGTCATGCTGCAGAGAGTCAAGGGAAAAGGAATAAAGAAGAGGTTTATCAAGCAGGAGAAACAAACAAAGCTCATTGTATCATTCAAGGTTGACTTACATATTTGAATTAGTGGCTGACTTTATTTTGTATCATTGGCAAAATGGCTTTTGCTAATCCTTATAATAGCACTTGCTCTCATGCCATATAGTTCCAAAATGTTCCTTCTGGAAGCTCCAGGGGAAAAACTGCTCTTTGTCTTTTCCACTTTCTAGAGGTTGCCAACATTCTTGGTAGCATTACCAAGACCTCTGCTTTCACTGAACCCAGGGCCTTATGTCATTTCTTCATCTTAAAGACTTTCTGATTCCTGGCTCTAGTGTGGGCTTAAGCTAAGCATTAGAACTATACCCCTGGCCCTCATTTTCACATCTATTTTTTCTGACACTGACTCTCCTGCTTCCCTTCTTCCTTTATAAAGGATCTATGTGATTATAATGAGCCTACCTGGACAAGCCAGGATAATCTCCCATCTCAATGTCCTTAATTTAATTACCTCTGCAAAGTCAATTTTGCCACCTAAGGTTGTATATTCATAGATTCTAGAAATTAGGATGTGAACATCTTTGGAGAGCCATTATTCTTACCACAGGACATTTTTACTGACTCTACACTCAGTGACAAAACTTTGGTAGGTAAAAATTGGCCATGGTAGGAGTATTTACACCAATTTAAAAAATTCTAAAAATCAAGGCTTTCCCCTTAGAGAACGTATTGTTCAACTCTACCTGCATACCCCTGGTTACAATGATAGGCCCATTATCAAACAGAAGAGAATTATCACTATATAATAGAGGAAAGGAGGATTATGGATATAATCCAAAGGATTCCAAGGGTACCTGCTCCCACAGACTGCTATATCCAGTGCTAAAAACTAATGGAAAATTATGGGAATGTTATACAGACTAGACCCTTGAGGTCCCTAATCCTTGAAAACAGAAACTTGATCACCTATGGAAAATTCAATTATAGCCCCAACTAGAAGCTGTGTGACTTAAATTCTAGTTGATGAAGTAATCAAGTGTAAATGGAAGTGATAAATGCTACTTCTGGTTCAGGGCCTTTAGACAGTGCATGTCCCTTTCATTTCTTTTTCCATCAAGAGGGCCCCTGAGAACAGAGAGGTACTGCTGAAGACAGTGTGGAATGGGTGGTGGACAGATGCAGTCCAAGTTTCCAATTAAAGCCTTATGATCAGCTATAGAAAGATTTCTTGCCAAGTCAGTTAAATATTTTATATTGTATTTAATTTTCTTCTTCTTTCTTTTTCCTTACCTACTCCAATATATGTAGAGTGTGCTATGTCATAGTATTAACTCTAAAGTTTAGTCCATAGGCTTTAGAACATTTAAGCAGGATCATTATGAAACTGGAAAAAGAAGGAACATTATTTAGAGATCCTGGATTTGAAAATTATGAGAATTTGGATAGATTCCTTTCTTTGGGTAGGAGGTAGTGTAGTGAGTGATATTTTGGTTTCAAAAGGGAAGCTTGCTTGAGTTTGGAGTTCTGCTTTGTTTTATTTTTTTGAAGGGTGAAGTATAGAAAACAGGGTATATGTTGATATAGGGCAATCATAAAAATTTGTCTATTTTGTTGTTGTCTTGATGGTCTCACAGTTTCCCCCAGGCTAGCCTTGAACACCTGTACTCAAGTGATCATCCTGCCTTAGCCTCCTCTAGCTAGGACTACAGGTATGTGCCACCAAACTACAAAGATTTATTATAGAGGACATCTACCCTCCTCATTGGACACTAAACATTTTCATCCCCTTCCAGCGACTTCCCAAATGTGTGAGATAGTGCACCTTACATTCTCAAAGCTGACAATGCTAACTGTCAGTTTCCTACTGTAGTGGGCCCAACCAATTCCAATCTCTTTAGTTTGGGTTCCCTGAAACAAGTTGTAGAAGGCAGAAAAGTCAAAATAGGGTTTGTTAGTGAGTGGTTATTACTGTGGGCAACTGGGCTAAGGCCCTTTCTGGACCCTCAGAAACAGTGTGAAATGCATCTCAAAAATCTTCCTCTGAGAAACAAGGAAGCTGAACTTTTTGTTCACAATTAGATCTGGCTATGAGACGGGAAGCAGGGTTTATTTTGTAAGTTCCTTAGAAAACTAGCTTCCCAGTTTCAGAGGCTGCGTCTTCCCTTCTTTTTCTTCTTTCCTTGAACATGATGTGACAGTAGGGACTGCAAAGGCAATAAGCTACTCTAAGGGTAAGATGGCCTGAATCACAGACACAGCAACTCTGACATTACTGAGCTGGTAAAACTGCCTATCTCCACTTTTCTTCTATGTGAGAAAAAAAAAAAAAAAAAAAAAAACTTTAGCTAGTCATGCTAACTTTGGCACACACCTCTAATCCCAGAGACTCAGGAAGTTAAGGCAAAAGGATACCAAGTTCAAGGCCAGCCTGGACAACTCAGACCCTATTTCAAAATAAGAAAATAAAAAGGGTTGGAGATGTAGCTCAATGATAAAGCATTCCTGAGATCAATTCTCAATAACGGGGGTGGGGTACTTTATAAGAAGTATCACTACCATCAAATTCTCTGTTATCTGTAGGCAAAAGCATTCCTATCCCTGATTTAATTTAGTTTCACTTGCAGCCAAGGGCACAGGTCCTGGCTTTGAATCAAAAAGATAGCGATAAAAATGAGCAGAAACTGGGGAAACTGTCTGGTGACAGGGATAGTAGTGATAATAATTCTGGTAGCATCATCTACTGTGTTGACACTTCAGAGCTTATTTCCTTCACCAGGGTCACAAACAATAGATTTTCTGTACTGAATTATAATTGTTAGTAGTCACTGAAGGTCTACGTGGGTCAAGTGTTTTATACATTTTCTCTTAATTCATATCAACTATTCAAGATGGGTGTTAATTTCCTTCTCTGAGGTTAAATGAGGATATCTCCAAGACCACACAGTCAGTGCCAGAGTTGGGATTCTGTTTCAGGTCAGAGTGACTCCAAGGCAAGCTCATATCCACTACAACTATATTGTTGTATTTCTCTTGGCAACTCCTAGTTTTTGGACCTGGGATCCTGCTCAGGCTGGAGTCTAGGGCCCTATCTTAGAAGGAGAAGAAAGACAGGCTCCCATAGACTGTTGTCTGTCATCAGCTCCTTCTGGCAGGGGGATACAGGATCTGCCCAAATGTAGACAGGCTCTGAGCCAGGCTGCACAGATGTACACAGTCCTCTGAGCCAGGCTGGGAATGCTCCAGATGAACTGCCAGACTTCTGTGTCTGAAACTCTGAGAGATAAGGAGGAAACTTGGGTGGCACCCTCAGAGACAAAGCAATTCTGCAGGTTTGGAATGTGCTGAAATCCCAGCAAAACCCAAGAAGGTGGTAATATATTTGAAGAGGGGGGCATGTGAGAAAATCAATCAACTTTGTAGCAATTCTTGCTTGTAAATTAACTAACTACATTCCTTTCTCCCCTTTTCTTTCCAGACTGGGTTTTGAGGTTTGAGACTCACTGCCCATAAATCCAGAATCACTCCTCTTCCCCTCACTCCTTCCATCACTGAGATTCCAAGGCTCAGAAATCCTTGGCCCCTCTCACTTTTTCCATTTAGTCAATTTTTCCTACAAATATTTATTGAGTACCATTTTTTTCAGGTAGACAAGGACTTATAGGGAGGAAGAAACTTACAGGGGAGAAAGATATGAAAGATAATTGCATATATAATGAGGATGTAATACCTGTGACAAAAGAAAAGTAGTATCAAATGAGAGTGAATACCTGGTGTCTTAGCTCTTCCTGATACTAACAAAATACCAAAGACTAAATTGTTTATAAAAAGCATATATTTATTTCTCATAGTTCTGTAGACTAGAAATTCAAATCAAGGTGCCAGTAGATTTAGGGCCTGGTAGAGGACCTGCTTTCAACTTCCATTATGGTGCTTTAATGCTGCATCATCACATGGTAGAAGGGAGAAAGGCAAAAGGGCCTTACTAGTTTCCTCAATCCTCTCATAAGACCCTAATCCCACCCATGAGGGCAGAGTTCTCATTGCCAAATCATTTCCTACAAGCCTCTTAATTGGTGACTAAATTTTAATATGAATTTTGGAGGGGAACAAACATTCAAACCACAGCACCTGGGGCCAGATCTAATCTGAAGAATCATATTCAAATCACTTCCTTTTCACTTGTCCTCTTCCTATCATCACCCTCATTATTCCTTTCATAAGAATGGTGTCTTCTGGGGGCTGGGGATGTGGCTCAAGCGGTAGCGCGCTCGCCTGGCATGCGTGCGGCCCGGGTTCGATCCTCAGCACCACATACAAACAAAGATGTATCCACTGAAAACTACAAAATAAATATTAAAAAAATTAAAAAAAAAAAAAAAAAAAAAAAAAAAAGAATGGTGTCTTCTGAATTGGCCCCTTTGCTGTGTATACCACAGCTTTGATTCAGATCCTTCCTAGATCATTGTATCTATCATCTAATAAGTCTTCCTGTTTTTTTTTTATTTTGCCACTCAAGCCCATTCTATACACTGAAGCTATAATTTGTAAAATACAAGCTCCTCCTTGCTTTCACTTTAAAGTTTTTATTTCTCCTTCCTGTACAGTTTGTTCAATTTTTTTTTTAAAGCCTTATCTCCTATTCTTCTACAGGGACCTCTCACTTCAGCCTGACACAGTTTCCCATCTCCAATATTGTTTATTCATGGTCTGCAGTGTTTTATGTATCCATCTCAGTACAGGAAATGACTCTTCTGAATTCAAGGCATTCACTGATGAGAGCACACTATAGATGAAGCACTTTGCTAGGCACAGGGCAAGATGAGTGAGGAAGAAAAAGCTGGAAGCCAGAAGTCAGCACATTTGATGACAACCCCAGATGGTAATACCTGTTTCCAGAATAGACTACATACTTTTTGAAGGCAGCAACAGGGTCTGACTAAGGATACTGCAGTATCCTTGGTTAAATGATACATAGAAATAATTCAACAAACTTATTTTACTGTATAAATAAATAAATGAATGAATAAAAGTGACAGATGTTGGAGTCTGGGGAATAAACCCAGGCCTCAAACATACTAGGCAAACACTCTATCACTGAGCTACATCCCCATCTCTTTTCAAAAATTTTGAGACAAGTTTTTCCAAAATTATCCAGACTATTTTTGAACTTGTGATTCTCCTGCCTCAGCCAGGAGAGTAGCCAGGGTTACAGGAACGCACCACTACACAAACCAGATATTGTTCTTAAACTATCTTGCTCTGGAGTTACAAGTGTATGGGTCTAGACTCCTTAAAAGAGAATATCCTGAGAGGTAGGAGTTATGACTTATGTGCACTTTTCACAAACAATTATTTTACAGAGTGGTTTCACATGGATTATTGCTTCTGTTTCTCTTTACAACCCCATGAATTACCATCTCCATTTTATAGATGAGGAAGCTTCCTTTCTTTCTTTCTTCTTCCCATTTCCTCCTCTCTCCTCTTCCTTTAGGATGCATGTATGGTCTGTGCATTTTGTATCCCTATCACAGAAAGAGATTTGGAAGGGTTAAATGTAAAACGAAGATTACAAGGGCTAGTGGGGCTATTTGCCCTGGGTTTCACATACACTTAACCTTTCTTCTTTTTGCCTTCTGTTGGGGATTAAACCCAGGAACACTCTTCCACTGAGCTATATCCCCAGCCCTTTTATATTTTGAGAGAATCTCACTAAATTGTTGAGGCTGGCTTCCACCTTGTGATCTTCTGATGAGGCCTTCCCAGTCCCTAGGATTATAGGCCTGTAAGACTGCCAACTCACTCCAGAATAGCAATTATAAAGAATACAAGTAACAATAAATGTGGTGAGGATGTGGGGAGAAAGGTATTCTCATACATTTCTCATGGGACTGCAAATTGATGCAATCACTATGGAAAGCAATATGGAGATTCCTTAGAAAACTTGGAATGGAACCACCATTGACCCAGCTATCCTACTCCTCAGTCTATACGCAAAGAACTTAAAATCAGCATAGTACAGTGACGCAGCCACATCAATGTTTATAGTAGCTCAATTCATAATAGCCAAGCTATGGAACAAACCTAGGTGTCCTTCAATAGATGAATGGATAAAGAAAATGTGGTGTATATACTCAATGGAATATTACTCAGCTTTAAAGAAAAGTGGAATTATGGCATTTGCCAGTAAATGGATGGAGTTGGAGAATATCATGCTAATGAAATAAAACAGTCCCCCAAAACCAAAGGCTGAATGTTCTGTCTGAGGGAAATAGGAATGATAGTAGAATTAATGGGACATAACTTTCCTATCTTTGTATTTGAATACATGACCAGAATAACTCTGCATCATGTACAACCACAAGAATAGGATCCTAATTAGAATAAGTTATACTTTATGTATGTATAATATGCCAAAATACATCCTACTGTCATGTGTATCTAAAAAGAACAAATAAAAAGAAAAAAAAAAAAAGACTATGCCCAGCCTAAATTTGACATGCCAATGTTGTCCAAATATAGTTAGTGTGTACTGTGAGACAGTGTTTTGGGTTAAATGTAAATTAAAAAATGTACTACAATTTTTGTACCATACTTTCTCATGTTGTCATTTTTCTTTTAAACATACTGGAAGTTATAAAATTGGGAAGAGGCCCAAGGTAATCGAGTAAAGTCTGACCCCTAGTAAAGGGCTCAGGCTAGGACTGAGATGTTGAACCTGAGATCTCCAGATGCAGAGGCTTTCACTACCTCAAATAATTCCAGTATGGTCTTTCATATGGGTTAAACTCAAGGGGGTTAGAGTCAGATGTGTTCCCTTCAAAGTTCCAACAGTTACTTTATGACCTTGCTTGGCAAATTATTCAGCTTCCTTATTTGAAAACCTGAGGGCATAGAACAGAGATGCTTTTAGAATTAAACGAAATGGCGTTTGAAGCATTCAGCACAGGCCTGGAGTGTAGTCACTGCACAGAAAATGGTAACTATTATTATAAGAACTATATTTGTTGAATGACTCTGGCATATAATACCTGCATTCCACTTGAACACGGAGCTGTCACAGGCATTCGGTTGAAGGGGTGGGAACTGTAGCACTTACCAATTTTTTTTCTAGAAATAAATCATGTGGGAGGATAACGACCGGTTGGGAAAGTGTGAGCCCAGAAGGAACAAATATGCAATCACCGGTCCAAGGAGCAAGGAAGCGAAGTTTTTCCCGCAGGCTGCAACGCTAAATCGCCCTCGGATTTATTAGCAGAGGACTGGGTATACCTGCCTGGAGCAAGGATGCCTCAGAAACCGGATTTTTGCGTAATGAGACAGAATTTCCTCATTCAGCTCATCTTATTCTCAGGAACCACACCCTGCGCGCCGGGAGGAAGGACTGCAGCTGCTAGGCGGCGGCTTCCGCACAGACCCAGACCTGACCATCTATGGTCACAGAGTGCACCCAGCAAACAGGAAGTGGGGTGAGAATGGAGAGTTTTTCTCCACCTTCCCAGCCCGGGGCGAGAAAGTCGGGCGAGGGCGGGAACGCCTAGACCTACGGGCTGGGTACAGAGCGTGCTAGCTAATAACCTTTCTATCGCCCAGCCTCCCCAAGTCCTCTTAGAACACTGGGCAGCCCAGCTGCCTCTGCGTATCACAAACCCGGAAACCGAAGTAGAGGTGAAGTTGGCCTCGACCCCCCATAGAGAGTTGATGGCCTCCCGGGCTCGGATACTCTGACTCCGTTTCTCTAGTCCTTCCAAGACCCCTTCCATAATGCCGTGGAAACGGTCCGGACTTTGCTATTGACACCAAACTGACAGGAGAATCAGCCACTCATCTGTTCTCTCTTCTGGAGGAGGGGCTTTAGCCTGTGATTTCGGCCCTTCATTGGTCCGGGGCGACTCCTGATCGGAGCGGTGGACAGAGGAGCGTGGCCGGACCTACGAACGCGCCCTCCCCGGCTCGCTCCCGCCTCCGGGCGGGGCTCTTTACCAAGTGCCCTCTGCGCTAGCCCTGATTCGCTTTCCCAAGCATGGTGAATAGGGGCGGAGTCACGAGCCGGGCAGCCGACTCCCTCTCCAGTGCGGGTCCAGCCTAGCGGTTCAATCTGAGGTTCATTTCCGGTGGGAGTGCCGCGCCCAGTGAGGGCCCGGAAGTGGGGCGCGCGAAGATTGCTGGGCGGTTCTTGCCGGAAGTGGAGAGCGGCTGAGCGGAGTTCCGAGGTGAGGCAGAACTCTTAAGGTGAGGGTACGCGGCTGGGTAGGGACTGGGGTTCTTTCCGGGGCCCACCGGTTCCTGGCATTGTTAGTGGCCGATCCCTGCTGAAGGGTCTGGGGTGAGGCCCTCAGGCTGACTCGGACTCCTGGGTGCGGTCTCTTGAGGTGGGGCCGGGGTGACCTGCTGAGCCGGGCGGTCCTGGAGAGGCCCCTCCATTCGATTTCACAGCGCTTTAGGTCAGCCTCAGCGGAGACCTCATTCCTAACGTGCCCTAACTGAAAGGAATCTCCGAGACCTTAGAGTCTTCCCTTTCCCCCGACTCGCTCCCATCTCACGGATGGGTAAATTGATCCCCGAAAACGGGAAGCAGTTGGTTTATGATCATGTATAGAATGAGGAAGAGAATCGGAATTATTACTTTGTTTTCATAGATAACCAGTACCAGATCCTTCCGACGTTCATTACCTTGATATGCCTCTTTACTTGGAGTAGTCTTCCGGTCCGGGCAGCTGTTGGTTAAAGGCCTCTTGATGCGTGGAACTTTTTTTTTTTTTTTTTTTTTAATACATTTAGCTGTTTGAGATACGTGGGAAGTTTTTAAAAGAGGCAAGTCCTGCCTTTGCTTGCAGATAGCATCTCTTTACTCCGAGATTGCTGCTCTTAACTCCGAAAAGCCAAGCCAACTTTATTGGCGGGGTTGTGTACTTTCGGAACTAAAATCAGGTGTTGGTGTGGCCCCATTACTGAGAATCTATAGTTACAGATGCCTTATTTAACTGCCCTCGCTCCCCATACTGGGGATTCAACCCAGGGATGCTGTACCACTGAGTTAAACCTCCAACCTTTTCTATTTTTCATTTTGAGACAGGATCTCCGCCAAGTAGCCCAGGGTGGCCTGGAACTTTTGATCCGCTTGCCTCAAGTCTCCGGAGTAGATATTACGGTTGGCTTTATTTAACTTCTTTATGTCTCATTTTGCTTATTTTTAAGTGGTCTCTGCTCACCTCCCAGGATTAAACTCAGAGTATAACATTATCTTTATTCTGTACCAGCCTTCTCCCGGATTCAGTGAATGCTGCTTTGAAACAAAACAAGCTAGTCCCTGCCTTCATGGACTAACAGTGTTTGCAGAAACCTTTCAGAAATAAGTATAAATGTGTTGAGTGTTAGGAAGAACAGGGTGCTATGGAATTATGTAACAAGGGGTTCAGAAAAAAATTTGAACGATGAATAGAATAATGAAGAGGAGATGAGGACATTTTATACAGAGGTTATTTTCAGAACTATGTAAATTTGAGCTCTTTGTAAGGATCCCTAAATGAAAATCTAGGGGTAGCCTGACACTTTCATTATTTATGGACTTTTAAAGGTGTGAAGTACATATTAAATGAGGCATTTAACCCTTGTGGCTAAGAATATACTTGTTCTCATGAAGTTTACAGAACAGGAGGAAATAGGCAAGTAAATCAAAGATAGCTTACTGTATGTACTGTAATGTATACAAGGCTATGAGAACATAGAGGAGAAATACCTAAACCAGATTTCCAGGCTTCCAGGTAGGAATGGGAGGATAAATAAGATTTTTTTTTTTTTTTTAACCATATAGTGATCTGGGAAAGGTATTTCCAGGTAAAGAGAACTGCATGTGCAAGGACATGGAGACCTGGACTTGTGAAAGACTGACTAATTCAGTGTGACTGGAATTCCATAAATGCTTGGAGAAGTGGAGGAAGTAATAAGTGATGGAGTCAACTATGGAGGACTTCATGCTGAGGAATTTGGATTTTGCGCCAGAAGTTATGGGAATGCTTTGATGGTTTTCTTAAAAAATATTTTTATTAGTTGTTCATGGACCTTTATTTACTTATTTATATGTGGTGCAGAGAATCAAACCCAGTGCCTTGCACATGCTAGACAAGTACTCTACCACTGAGCCACAACCCCAGCCCCCACTTTGATGGGCTTTATGTGGGAAAAAGATGTGATCAGATTTGTTTTAGAAAATACACTATCTTGAGTGGAAAGGAACCAGACACTGGAGAAGTAGAAGTGTTTGGAAGCTGTTGCTGTAGTCATGGCCTGAACTAAGAAGGGAAGTGGAAATGGACAAGAGGGATCATATTTGAGAAATGTTAAGAAAATGAAAACCAGGGATTGGAGGCTGATTATGGTAATGAAGAAGTAGGAACAGTCTGGACAATTGCCTGGTTTTCTGGCCTAAAAAGCTGAGTAGTATTCAAATAGGGGATATAAGAGGTACATTGGGAGAGTGGTAAATTAGGGAAGTAGCACATAAAAAATAAATTTTGGACTTGCTCAGTTGGAGGTGTTTGTAGCATATCTAGGCAAAGATGTCCAATAAGGTTTCCCAGCTAGAGCAAACAGCAAGAGCAAAGGTGTGAAGCAGGAAAGAGCCTATTTTATTCAGTAATACCGGAGTCTGGAGTTTGGCAGAAACTGGGGAGGTGGGATGGGGTTCATCTGCCAGGTTGTGAGGGTTTTGATGCCTTGTTTGGATTTCTTTTTTTTCCTCTCTCTCTTTTTTTTTTTTTTGTTCTGGGGATTGAACCCAGGGTACTTAACCACTAAGCCACATCCCCAGCCTGTTTTTAGATTTTATTTAGAGACAGGGTCTCACTGAGTTGTTTAGGGCCTCATTAAATTGCTGAGGCTGGCTTTGAACTCTTCATCCTCCTGCCTCAGCCTCCCGAGCCACTGGGATTACAGGTGTGTATTACTACACCTAGCTCCTTGTTTGGATTTATTCTGTAATTGACAGCTAATTTGCTTGGATTATTCTGTAATTGGACAGCCATAGTCCAACATAAAAGAAATTTCTTTAGGCATTTCCCACCTTCATCATATGGGCGTAATTGACATCTCCAAGGGGTTGAAATAAAATGATAGCAATGAAAGTACCTTATAAAGTACAGCCTGCCAGGCAAATCGGAAGTTGGGTATTGTAAGTCTATTTTTGTTTAGAGTAGGTTAGCTATTAAGTTTGTAAAATGTTTTGTTTCCAGCCTGAGGGTTGATCTTTTCTTCTTACCCTTTTCTTGGTCATTTATTTGTTTAGTTATAATTATGATTTTAACTAGAATCTGAGCCCTTAAAAAGTGACTTCATGAATCAGGAATGGGGGTACATGCCTGAGGTCCCAGCTACTCTGAAGGCTGAGGCAGGAGGATCACTTGAGCCCAGGAGTTTGAGACCAGCCTGGGCAAGACTAACAAGATTTCAACTCAAAAAACAAAATAAAAAAAAAAAAATTAATAAAAAGTGACTTCCTCCTTTTGGTTTTCTGAGATCATTTTGTTTAGAACAACCAAATGTAAAGTGTTATTGGAAGTTGAACCCTCTGGTTTGAAATTTAAGTATCCTTAACCTGTATCTTACTCAGTCCTAGTGATTATTCTTTTGAAATGTCATCATCATTTTCTTTGTTTACTACTGACCTGGCTTTCATACCTGATCTTTTCTCTACTATAATTAATCTCTTATCAGTTCTTTAGAATAATTTAAATATTATTTTCGCTAGCTTTGTGTTCTCAAAAAGTCATGTTTAAACTCCTTTATCTTACTTAAAAGTTCTCCACAATCAGTTTTTTTGTGTGTGTGTGTGTTGGGGGGGTACTGGGCATCAAACCTAGCTTCTTGTGTATGTCAGGGAAGAGCTTTACCACTGCACTATATCCTCAGTTTTACCCAGATCCTTATCTAAATTTTTATTGGGTGGCACAGACAGCTCTACTAGCTCTACTACTGAGCTATAAACCAGACCTTTTGGTTTTTTAAATTTTAAAACAGGTTATTGCTGTACTGCCCAGGTTGGCCTCAAACTTGAGATCCTGCTGTCTCAGCTTCCTGAGTAGCTGGGATTTCAGATTGACTTTCTAATTTAGATTGGCTTTTTATTTGAGTCGTTTGCACTTCTCATTGGCAGTTCCTTTATATCAGAATAGGGTTTCTCAGTCTAGGCATAGTTGATATATTGGGCAGGATAACTCTTTGTTGTGGTGTTGTCGTATGCATTGTAGGATGTTTAGCAGCAGCCCTCACCTCTGCCCATTGAATGCTTGTAGCACTTCCTCAGTTGCAGCAACCAAAAATGTCTTCACACCTTGCCAAATACCTCCTGGAGGACAGAATTACCCCTATTTGAGAACTACTGCATTAGCAAGTAGTTTACTACTGACCTGGCAATAATTGTGCAATGTCTTATCTCCCCAGCTAAATTCTCTGAGGACAGGCTCCATGGCTGTACTTAGCACAATGTACAGATTAAACACTCAGTACTCTAGAATGAATCAGTTATTTGTTTTCATTGAGGCATCCAGAAATTATTGGGCCTTCAAGGAATTCCTGGGTGGTCCTCAAAGAACTTGGCCCCTTCCCCCCATTTTCGGTGTGATCTTGTCTTAATAGAGAAATGCCACTGATTTGCACTAGAAGTAAGCTTTGTGTTGTCAGTTCAAGTCATCAGATTTCCCTTTCCTCTGTATTGTGGATATATAAATTTCCATTTTGTTCATGTTCGTATTGCCTTTGTTTAACCTGCTTAGTTTCATTGGGCAGGGATTATGTTTATTTAAGTTGCTTATGATTTATAGAGTTGGTGTTCACCTCTTTTGATCGATGAAATTATTGTAGTATTGTTAATGCAGTTATAGCCTTCACAATGAAACTATTTCTTCTTGATATACTATCATGTAAACCTAATAAAAACAACTACTGCTCTAAAAATATTCTTCAGCTACATTTGCAGCTCCGTTTGCCTTGTATTACCACACATTTGTGCCAGACTTTTCCATTTGGCCGGAAAATAGTTGAAATGGAAAAGTTTGGCGCACAAGTCTGGTAATACAAGGAATGGGCTTGCTATTTTTGTTTGAGGTTTTGGTTTGGGGGTAGGGATTTGTTTGCTTTTGTTGTTGTTTCCTCCATAGATCATTAAAAAACTCGTGTATTGTTCATTATTGACTTAACAATTACAGGTCTTTTCATATATTTAGTTGTTGTTGAATCATGGCTGAGGATAAATATCCTTAACCGTATATTTACATGTGGGAGTAGAAAATGCTATGGGTTTTTTGTTTTTGTTTTTTAACATTTATTTATTTATTTTTTAGAAGTTGTTGGACACAATACCTTTATTTATTTATTTTTATATGGCGCTGAGTATTGAACCCAGGGCATTGCACGTGCTAGGCTTCACTGCTGAGCCACAATCCCAGCCCTATGAAATGCTGTTTTAGTAAAATAATTCAGGATGAAATCAGCCAATGCAGTTGTTCTACAGTGGAAAATATGTATAAGATGAAAGGGCCTGCTAAGTACTCAATGCAGTTAGTCTTAAAATATTCTTTGAATGTAAGGGAGAATGGAGCCAATGACCACATGAAGGTAGGTTTGCCTTAAACCATAGAAACAGCTAGTTTCTAAGTCTGACTTAAGCTTGTACACTGTTACTCATTTTGCTTACTCCTGAAGTTTCAGATAGAGGACTGTGTGTAAGGAGGGAACAGGAGACAAACACTGATACTGGGTTGGATTCCTTCCCTCCCTAGAAGATAGGCCTTTCTTTTTCTTTTAATCTAAACCTCAGGTGGCAGTAACTCAGGCACTAAATGTCATTGATTTCATCAGCGAAACCAAATGCTTAGGGAAAAACAGTGGCTCATGATTTGGGTTAGATTTAGATGACATCTTTACTGGAGCAAAGTGGTGTCCTTTGGTTTCTGGGTTAAACCAGCCAGAAAGTATCTCCTATTAGCATGTTTAGGTTTTACTTGTGATATGTTGGAGCCTAGTGGTAAGAATTTCTATATTGTTAGGAGTAGAACTAACTAATATATAGTTTAGTGGTAGCTTAGAAGAGATATCCACATAGAAATTTTTTTTTGTTATATAAAAGTTACGTTTCTCTGTTAAAATTTGGAAAACAAAGGGGGAAATTTTTGAAGACCCCATCACCCTAATGTGACAAATACTGTAAATTTTATGATCTCGTCACATTTTTTTTTCCACTGTGCATTTAACTATTTCCCCATAATTAGAAGTCTAAGATACATATAACTATAGTTAGATGTCTAACATTGCAGTGAACATCTTCCTGCCCATCACTTTTCCTCATTAGGGTTTACTTAAGATAAAGTCTCAGGGGGTTGGGGATTTAGCTCAGTGTCAGAGCGCTTGCCTAGCACGCACAAGGCCCTGGGTTTGGTCCTCAGCCCTAAGGGGGGGAAAAAAAGATAAAGTCTCAGGTAGGATTTATTTTCTTAGCATAAAGTCTCAGGAACAGGATTACAAGGCTAAGAAAAGCATTTTGAAGCAGATCAGTTGGGCTACCATAGTATGTATATAGGCTGACTTGTATTTTTGCTTTTTAATTTTATTTGAGTGATAACTTAGAAGAACATCTATGGGGCAAAATAGGAAATATTTTAACATAGTAGTTACCTACCAAGATAGAAATTCTTACTTCTGGCTTAATCACCTGTTGAGATGTGACAGAACTACAGGAGAAGCCTGGTTCTACTTCTGGAATAGCCAGAAGGAATTATATTGAATTGTTAGAATAATGAAAGAGAAGCAACTTTGATAAGAATCTCTTGCCATTTCTGTTTTGTCTTGGTTTCAAAGCACCAAAGAAATTGCTGGAGAATCAAGCTCAGTTTCTTTTTATTCTGTGTGCTATTCATTCTCATGATCTCATGACATTTCTTTGTCAGTGATTTGCAAACATCATCTCCAGGCTTGATCCTTTTCCAGGCTTTATTTCTAAATACTGGACATGTTCACTTAGAAACTTCCTTTTCACTTCAAACTCAGCATATCCCAAACTGACCCCATCTTCTTTTCTTTAATAGAAAATGCTAGAACGAGTTTCTGCCTATAATGTCATCATTCTCTTAAGGCCCCCCATATGTACAACTCTGGGGTCATCTTTACCTCCCTTCTCTGAATGCCACTGTGTTTTCAGTCAGTACCACACAGTTTAAGACTTTTCTCTGTTTAATTCACACTTGTTTTGTGTGACCTCCAAGGGCCGACCAAGATCAGTGGGTGGAAGTTGCAGGGAGGCAGATTTGCATCCATATAAGGAAGAATTTTTTGATACTTTTGAGTTGCTTAATAGAATGGGCTGTCTCAGAAGTTTCAGGTTCTCCATCACTGAAGGTGTTTGATCAGAGGTTGCCAAACTAATTGCTTAGAATTTTGAAAGGACTGTTCTACCATCAGATGGTGCTTTTATGATTTCTAGAAATGCTGCTAATCCTGAGAAATGATAATTCAATTGAAGGAAGCTTTTTCTCTTCTGCTAGACTCCCCTGAAGGCAGGGAAATTATTTTACTCTTCTTTCATAGTCCACACACATTTAATTCAGGTGCTGGTTCCTTATTTGCCTAAAGGTAATTATTCGTGGGTTAATTCTTTTCATTTAGTTTCAGTATCTGGTTAGAACCAAATGTTTTCTAGTAGCCTTCTTATTTTATAGCTAGATGAATAATAGCTTTTAGCCTAAACTTCCAGGTCCTAACATTTTCACTTTTCTCCAAATTCCATTTTGTATATCAAATAGTGCTTATTTGCTGGATGATTTGTTTTTAAGTCCTTGGTATTAAACCCAAGGGTACTTTACCACTGAGCTATATCCCCAGTCCTTTTTTTTTCTTTTTTCTTTTGAGATAGATTTTGCTTAGTTGTCTAGCTGGGCTGAAACATGAAATCTTCCTGCCTCCGTCTCCCAAGTCATGGAGATTACTGGCAGGTACCACAGTGCCAACTCAGTGTACTTGTAAATACTTAGTTTTTATCAATAGCCCTTCACTCAAAAGATAATGTCATATTTATCACAACATTAGATCTAAATACTACCTGTGTTTTAGTGTTTTCCACAATTTGACCCAGCTTGCATATTTATTCTTATTTCCCATGATACTCCATGATCTTGACAGATTAATCTTTCTGTACATGCTTCTCCTATTTTCTGTATCTGGTTTGCTTAGTCTTTTTACTTTGATTTTCACTGAAATGTCTTTATTTTTTTTTGTTTCTTTTTGTATTGGAGATTGAACCCAGGGCTTATTAACACATGCTAGGCAAATGTTAGCAGCAGAATCTTTCCCTTTTTTCCTCTTGCCTTTTTATTAAGACACCCCACTTCCCTTCTAAAACTTAACCGCCTCCAGTCTTCATTCATTTCTTCAGAACGCTGAGAGCATATATTCATTTATACCATGTAATTCAGAACCATAGCAACAACATTCTGCAAAGAAAAATCTTCAGTATTCTGATATTTTACTTTCCCTTATCTATCTGAAGTTAGATAATCTCTAACAGAACTTTTAAAAATATAGCATTCAGCATCTTATTCGCATTCCATTTTGTTGGCCTTCTCAAAAATAAAAGCATCTGAACTGTAGGGACTGTTTCTTCTGCAGCAGTCACAACACACTTTGATTTTATGAGCATCTTGTACGTACTTGGTTGTTCTAGGTGCTGGGAGATAGGGTGGAACTGGCGGGAGAATGGATAAGTTCCTGTCTTTCTGGAACTTGTATTGTAGTACATAGTATGCAGTGCTAACATTTTACATTTGAGTTTCATTTTAAGACTTCCAAGGTGATTATTCTCAGCTAGGAAATCAAGTTCTTTGATTTTTTTTTTCCCCCACAAAACTCTGTGCCAGGTGAGGATTATAATATATGAAACGACTGCCCCCAAGTTTCACAATTAATATGTGGCTGGTTGAAATTCAGATCTTCATTTCCTAAATTCTAGTTTTACTTTAACTTGTGTATGTTTACTTATAGTTCTTGGCTATTACCATTTAGAAATAAATGGCAAGGAACAAAGTTAGGCAGAACTGGTTTTCTGCTCTGACAGTTATCCTTTGGGAGAAGTCTTATTTTAAATATCTGCTTTCCAAATATGTCATCTATCCTGAAAGTGATTGAAAAAAATATTGGCCTCCATGGAGAAAATTGAAAGCAGAGAAATTTAAAGTTGCTAATAATGTAACTAATGACACCATAAAGAGGTCTTGAACCCACAGTGATATTCCCAAGAAACAGTAGGGGATGGATGCTCTGATGAATCACATAAGTCCTTTAAAAGCCATTATAGAATGACAGAGCCTCAGACCCTTCCGAATATTTGTGCACAAGGCCTAGGTTCTCTGCTTATTGGTTATTTGCTCTCTGGTAAGCTTTTTTTTTTTTAAATAATATTTTTAGTTGTAGATGGACAACAGTTCCTTTTTTTTTTTTTTTTTTTTTTTTTTTAATGTGGTGCTAAGGATCGAATCCAGTGCCTCACATATGCTAGGCAAATGCTCTACCACCAAGCCACAACCTCAGCCCCTCTAGTAAGCTTTTAAATTTCTGTAAATGTCAGTTTTTTCATTCTAAAAATGGGGAATAATATCTATATAACACACCTGACAAAATTATTTAAGTCTCAAGAAACCACAGATTGATGATGTAGAGCATAACTGTGTGGGATCAGTTTCTAATTAATATTCTAATAAATAGCGTTATTTTTCTTATGGTACTTAGTTGAAGACCTCTATATCAGTGTGATTTGTGCCTTAGAAAACATCATTTATTTGAAAGATGGAAGTGTTTATAGGGTTCTGCAAAAGCAGGTAGGTGGGGTTGGGAGTTTGGCTCAGTGGTAGATTGCTTTCTTAGCCTGTATAAGGCCCAGGTTCTATCTATAGGACTGCTCCCCACCCCAAAGGGCAGGTAGACAAAAAGAATTACAAAATAAGAAGAGGGAGTAAGGGGAAACACTTCACAGACTTGACAGGAAGAAGAGATAGCCAGACTTGTATTGAGGGGAGAGTGGATATGGGCCTTAATTCATTCATCTCTACATCTACCAAAAACTCCTATTGATCTGTTATATTTTTAATGCCTACTACATTTATAGTTCTGGAATTACAAAGGCAAAATCTGGTCCCTATCCTGGGGAAGCTAATCGCTTACTGTTAAATTATTTTAAATGTTCTCTGTTAGAGAAAAGTACACAATGTCATAGAAGCACATGCTGGAAGTGCTTTGTAGGGAGGTGATACCTTACCTTAGACTTAAAGGACAACAGAAGTTCCAGAGAAGGGGTAGATTGCAGAGGGAAAGCAGCCAAGCAGATAGGATAGCATAAAAAGAAGTGAGAGAAAGCACGACTTTAGAAAATGCAAGTAGGTCCTGAATTGCTGTGTTTGTGCTGAAGAAAGGTGTAATGAGATAAAACCATGGAGTAAAAGGAGATAAAGCAGGACTAGATTATGGAAACCCTTGTTTGAACTTCACCATGAAATCTATGGGGAGTTTTGAATGATATTAAAGAATATCTTTATTTACATTTGCATGTGAGATGGATCATTCTGGCTATAATATGGAGAATGGATGAAGAAAAGGTATATTATTAGAATTAGGGGAGACTAGCTAGGAAGTTACTGCAATAATCTGTGCAAAGTCTTGATGACAACTTTTTTTTTTTTAATTAGAATGGAGCAAGTTACCTCTATTAGTTAGAAATGCAAAATAGATCTTTTTTTTTTTTTTTTTTTTGGTAGATGGACACAATACCTGTATTTTATTTTATTTTATTTTTTCTATTTTTATTGGTGGCGGGGATTGAACCCAGCCCCTCATGTATGCTCGGCAAGCACTCTACCATCAAGCCACAACCCTAGCCCCCAAGCCTATGAATTTTGATGACTGATTAGCTGTGGGGAATAAGGAAGAAGACAATTTAGTTAACATTTATGGAATTTTTACTATTTTCGAGGACTATTCTCTCTGTAACTCTCTGTATTTTGTGGATTGTTATCCCCATTATGTAAATAAGGAAACTGAAGCTCAGGAAGTTCAATTAACAGTTCAGAGCGAGGTGAGTTAAATTCAAACCCCCAATCTATCTGACTACTACTTCTTTTTTTCCTATCTGCCTTCTCTAAAGACTGCTTTTGTCCATACATAGTGGTGTATGCCTGTAATCCCAGCAATTTGTTATGCTAATGCAGGAAGATTACAGATTCGAGGCCAGCCTGGGCAACTTGGTGAGACCCTTTAGCAATTTAGGGGGAAAGGGTCTCCAAAAAAAAAAAAAAAGTCTGGGATATAGCACAGTAGTAAAACACTCCTGGGTTCACTTCCCAGTAACACCCCACCCCCACAACAAAAAAAGGACAATTCTTGTTCACTGTTTCTCTCCTACTTCCCTAGTTACCATCTTGGTTATTCAAATAATTGCTGATAATGTTGGATTGTAGAGACTGTGAGAGTCAGGGGTAGGAGAGCAATTTTAGGGTTTTGTTTTGGATATTTCAGTTTGAGTTGCCTTTGGAACATCTGTGTAAAGATGTGCTGGATACAAGATTCTGAATCACAGAAGAATGGCCCAAGATGGATATGCTGCTCCAGGCATCTATAATTATAGGTGGTTGCGGTGGTACCATTGGCAAATGAGCTAAGTGTCTTAGTTAGACTTCAACAATAGTAGCTGAAGACTACAAGGAGTGCACATGACCACCTAAAGAGTGTGAATGTTTTTAGAGAGTGAGAAAAGGTGTGTGTTTTGGTCCCTTTAATTCAGGACATTCTTTCCCATAACATATCAAATCTCACCCTTCCCCCACCAAAACAAAAAAAACAAGTACTTTTCCTCTGTGTTTGATTAATGGTAGAATGAGATTAGCTATAAGTGGTAGCTGTATTGTCTCTTTTTCATGCTTCTTAACTCAGCAGAAATATAGCCTGTATAGTACAAGTTAAATATAAAAAAAAAAGGGAACCAAAATCCCCTGGAGGTGTATTATTAAACTTTTGAGATTGGTCGTTGTTCACAACCCTGGCAGCTTGTACAAACCTACACATCTTGTACTCCTGTCTTCATGTTAACACTAGTCTCAACTTGTAGTGTCCATTGTATATGAAGAATATGTTTTATAATATAACTGGGTAATATCTATTCATGGAAGGTAGCTTGGGAGTTCATTGTTTTCCTTGCCTTATCTCCTAGATTTTTTTTTTTTTTTAAATACAGTTTTTTGGTACTGGAGATTGAACTCAGCCAGGGGTGCCTAACCACTGAGCAACATCCCCAGCACTTGTTTGTTTATTTATTTATTTATTTATGAGGCAGGATCTCACTAAGTTTCTTAAGGCCTTGGTAATTGCTGAGGCTGCCTTGGAACTTGTGATCCTCCTGCCTCAAGCTTCTGAGCTGCTGGGATTACAGGCATCTGTCACCACACCCAGCTCCTCTAGGTTTATAAAGTGTGGATTATGTCTCAGTTTGTCCTTGGCCAATACCCACTTTGGATATTGGTCAATAGTGTAACATAAGGGAGAGTATATTGGCTGCTTCTAGTTTTTCTATCTGTGAATAGAGTGTAGATCTGGAAGTTTCTGCTTTTTCTCCAGGCCAGGGAATGGAGACTGATTTGGTTCTCTTTGTCATTTTTTTCCTTTGGTATCCTTTCTCTGTTTATTGTGGTATTGGGGATTGAACAGGGGCTCTCTATCACTGAGCCCTTTTCATTTTTTATTTTGCGATATGGTCTAAGTTGCTCAGCTTGGCCTTAAAGTTGGTGATGCACTTTCCTTAGCCTCCCAAGTAGTTGGTATTACAGGCATGTACTAGCCTTTGGGAGTCTTTCAGACAGGATTCTCTGACAAGTGACTAGACACAGAGAGACCAGGGCCTATACACAGAAAAGAATGGACAGGGATTATATTGTCTTGTGAGCTGCTGATCTTTTTCACAGTGAGGACAGTGTGTTGAGATATTCTGGCATGTCATCATTTTGGGGTGAATCATAATTGCTGTGGTCATTTTAGACATCTTCCAAAGGAGTTAAAGTCTTTCAAGTTTAATTACCTAAATTAATTAATGAAGGATCTTCCAAAGTCAAGGCTTTAATTGAAATTTTTAAAAAATATCTTTGTTTTTGTTTATTTGTTTTTTTATGTGGTGCTGAGGCTCGATCCCAGGGTCTCATACATGAGGAGCAAACACTCTACCACTGAGCTACAACTCTAGCCCCTTTAATTGAAATTTTACTGACTGATTTTTATAAGATCACTCAAGGATTCTAGTTCTTTATGTAAATGTATATTGGTGACATTTTATTTACACTTAGGTATATAGTGTGGACAACTTTAAGAACCCTTGTCTTAGCATTATTAGATTATTAGATTCATTAACTTTTTAATTTTTATTATTTTTTGTGGTACTGGTCTGAATCCCAAGACCTCACACATCTTAGTGTTATTCTACCACTGAGCTACATCCCCAGCCCTTTTTATTTTATTTTGAGACAGGGTTTCACTAAATTACCCAGGCTGACCTTGAATTTGTAATCCTCTTGCCTTAGTTTCCCCAGTGGTTGAGATTACAGGCATATGCCACCATGCCCAGCTAACTGCATGAACACCTACTACCTGTCAGGTGGTGATCTAGATGGTAGAGTATAATAAGGAACAAGTTAGATAAAATTCTTTGTATTTTGGAGTTTGCTTACTTTAGGATTTGAGACATCAAATGAGGCAATTCAGGTAAGTTAGTACTTGTGAAAAATATATAACAAGCTTTTTTGAATGTGTTCAGTCTTCTTTATCATATCCAGATCCTTCCCATCCTCATTTGAAACCTGGCTCAAATGACAGTTTCTCCATGATATCCTTATCTGATCTTTCCAGCTGAAACCCTCTTCCTTCCCTGAAACCCCATGGCACTTTATTTTCAGTTCATTGCGTTAAGCATTTTTTTTCTATTTACTTTATAGTTGTTAGTGTATATGTTAAATCTCCCCCATAGATCACAAGTAATTGAGGGTAGGGCAAATATTCCATTCATCTTGGTTTGGGACATTTTGCATGCAGGTAGTGGGATGTTATGTGGGTTTGAGAGTTATAGGGGAACTACACTGAACTCGAGCCAGACTTGAGTTGACTACTAACTTCTCCAATTACTAGCTGTGTGACTATAGACAAGTCCTTTATTTTGCAAGTCCTTTAATGTCACTAAAATTTAGTTTTCTATTTTTAGGAGTGTAGTAATTATCCTTCCATTCCTCAATATTGTTGGGAGTCTTAAGTAACTGAGATAATGACCATACTTGTAAATTCTAAATATCTATGCAAATGCTTGTTAGTGTTATAATAGTCAATAAGTATGTGAATGAGTATGATTTGCTTTAGTAAATACCTTTTTCTAAGTAGTTCTCTTGTTTAATGAAGTTTATATAATTTTGCAAATTTGTTAGACGACTTTTCCATCTTAATATTATCGTCACCTCCTGTGGGTGCTATGTAATATTAAAGTAACAAATGACATTTGTTTCAGCAGGTGGTACATTATGGCTGACATGCAAAATCTGGTAGAAAGATTGGAGAGGGCAGTAGGCCGCCTAGAGGCAGTATCCCATACCACTGACATGCATCTAGGATATGGAGACAGTCCTTCAAAAGGTAAGAAGTCTGCAGCCCAGCAGAATGTCTTGAGTAGTGTCTTGGCCTTAATTTTTCTGTCATAGTGAATTTTCTTTGGAGCTGACCTCCCAAAACACTTATTCTAGGTAGTTTGTTTCTTCTAATTCTTACTGCTGTGAACAGATAGGGAGGAAGTGACTTGTGCAGGGAGGCCTGTGGTTAAGATATTTTAACACAAGAACTTCCTGCTTGTGTGATATTTCCAGTTCTTTTTTAGCAGATGACTCCAGTTTAAGTCAAATGACAAGTGATATTAAAATTTCTTCTCCAAATGATTGTCAGATCAACCATTTTGCACAAGCACTAATTGAAAATAGAATGTTAGAGCTAAAAGGAATCTTGAAGGATCATTTTGTTTATTTTCATTTTATAGATAAAGAAAATTAAGCTCAGAGTTAGTGGTGATATTAGAACTGGAACCTGGGTTTCCTGACTCCCTTTCCAGTATTCTGTGTACTATACTACCTTGTCCCTTCTCCCCCATTTTCACAGGGAAGTGCGCTTTAAAGTGCACATCCTTTGGATTGTGAATGATTCTTCCTGGTGTGTTTGTCTTTACCAGGAGCAGTTCCATATGTGCAAGCATTTGACTCACTGCTTGCCAGTCCTGTGGCAGAGTACTTGAAGATCAGTAAAGAGATTGGAGGAGACGTACAGAAACATGTAAGGATGTTGTGCCCTTTCCTTTTAAAGGCTGGTGGTTTTCTTAACATCCCACTTATCCTTGGTTTAAGAACCCTTTTGAGAGGCTCCTGACTCCTTTTTCTGTACCTGCACCAAGGAGTTCATTCCAGGCACAGAAATGAGTCTTCATTTTTCTAGGTATCCTGCCTTTATTACATATTCTGTGTGGGTTTCTTTATATAGAAAGCTTGCTTGTTGTATAAAATCGGACTCTGTTCATTTTTGTGATGAAGAATATGCTACCAGCCTGATCCCAACATATTATGTAACCAGGCCTAGGATGGCTTATTCCAAGGAGTCATTATCATGACTTAGCCTTTACAAAACTGTGTTTGCTAGGTATTAGTTATGCTAATGTGGGTTATTTTCACACTTGACCCACTGCAAGAATATGAAATAAGTAATGATGGTTGCCTATTTACCACCTCCTTTCTGTTTCCTACATTATCACCACTACCATCACATACTCCACTCTTCATATACATCCTGCCTCTCTTTGGAACCCAGAACTTTCCTACTAATGCACTGAATGACCCATTTTTAGACTCTTCCTCACTTAAACCCTGAGCCACTCATATACCAGCTGTTGACAGTGGTCTTAGCTCTAGGGAATAGGACTGGAACTTGGACTTACACAGGTGTGGGGGAGCTTGCCTTTTTTCTTTATATAGTTCTATAACATTTGAAAGAATTTTAAAATGTGCATCACTTTTTATCTTTGAAAAATGCAAATTCAGAAAAAAAATAGATTATCTTCTTTTAGTAGTACTTTTATATTTTAGTAGTGCTTTGTAACCTTAAGTTTCTTAAATTCTTTTGACTATGACCCCTTAGTAAGAAATAACATTTGTAACTGAGATAAAAAGTTTTTGGGCTGGGGTTGTAAGCTCATGGTAGAGTACTTGCCCAGCATATGTGAGGTACTGGGTTCAATTCTCAGCACTGCATGTAAATAAATAAAATAAAGGCATACACACACACACACACACACACACACGTATGTATTTACAAAGTAGTGCTTATAATAGTTATATGACTAGTTATATTGCATTTTTTAATTTTTTCACTGTTTTGGAAATAATTGCAATTTAGTTTGCTGCTCTCTTACTTTATTCGTTTTCACTTTTAATAAAATGCTGGTTATGGGCTGGGGTTGTAGCTCAGTGGTAGAGTGCTTGCCTAGCATGTGTGAGGTACTGGGTTTGATCCTTAGCACCACATAAAAATAAATTTAAAGAAAGATTATGTCTGTCTATAACTTAAAAAAAATACTGGTTATGTCTCACTGAGTTGATTTCATTAATTGTATGCATGATCTAGCATTTGAGCAATAACTTAACCTGAAGGAGTAAATACCTTAAAAATTTTAGGCATACATTTGGGCCTTTGCCTTTACTCCTACCTCCAGTTTTTGAGGAAGGTGATTTTTGTTTTTATTAATTTTGGTGATGTGAGGAGGGATTTTTCAGTGCATGTCAGAAACAACATATGTGAAGTGGCTAACTTGTCTTCATCTGAAGCTAGCCCTGATTATCTTCATTCCTAAATCTGGCTACATATCCCTGATTTGTTTTAGCAGGAACAGTAGTAAATGTGATTCTGATATCAGTCTCTCGAATCTGGAATTCATGAGGAAAACAATATGAAGGTCCTGGGTGCTACCAGACCTCATGGAAGTAGAGGTTTCAGGTTATTCTTATCAGGATCTTTCCAGTTGTAATGTGTCATCGATAGAGCTGATTTTGCTTCTCTCCTTCAGGCAGAGATGGTCCACACTGGTTTGAAGTTGGAGCGAGCTCTCCTGGTTACAGCTTCTCAGTGTCAGCAGCCAGCTGGTGTAAGTTGATGACTAGCTGGTTTAGTTTTGGTTTTATGTTTAGGTCAAATTGAGAGATTTCTGCTAAGTTATCACAGCATGGTAAGACCTACCAGACATTCACACAATGTCCCAGGGTTAGAGTCAGACTTAAAAGTGCCATCATGGGAATGTGCCATTGAGTATTTATTGGTCTGTACTGGCTTTTTTCCTCCCTCTCATTTTGCTTAGGATTTATTTACCCATGGGACTTAGCCACTTCTCTGAATATACAACTTACTATTGTAGAGATAGTTCTCCTCCTTCATCATGGGTAGGATTTAGTAAAGCTTCTATGGAATCTGAAAACATCTGAAGTACTGCTTCTCCCCTTATTACTCACTGATTGGGGAAAATTTCCCTTTAATTTTACGCCAACTCAAAATTTTATGCTGCAGGATGTGAAAAATTGAATTAGAAAAAGCTGAGATGTTTCTCAGAATGGAAGATTTTTAGTATTCTAGGCATAGGAGGGTAATCCAGCAGTCTTTCTGCTACTGTTGTATTATTAAAAGCCTTGACCTTGGCATGGGTCATTACATAGTTTGTAAAAATAATGTAAGATAATTTGAATATATTAGAGTTTAGTCTTTAATCTGCCCTGAATGGCTATTTATCTAAATATATTCTCTAAACCCACACTTGATCATAAGTCAAGCAGCTGAGACACTGTTACATTTTCTTTGCTGTAGAAGGGGCGGCAAACCACAGCCTGCAGGTCAAATCTAGTCCACCACCTATTTTTGTAAATGAAGGTTTTTTGGAACCAGTGTTTATTGTCTGGTTTTTTCAGAGAAAATATTTGCGGACTCCTGGTTAGACAGTATTCATATAAAGACCTAAGATTTGAGGTATTTGGAAACGAAGCTTTGAAGGAAGGATAAACACTGAAACTTAAGATCCATCTGTTTTGCTGAGCTGTCTGCTCAAATGTCAAGTCCCCTAATTACATTTGATTCATTACATCTCTATTCAACAGCTGCTATATGGTTAACAATGCATTGAGGGCTATAATGATGACAAAGGAGAACTAAGACAAAACCCCTGGCCTTTGAAGAATTAATGAGAAAGAAAAACATGCTCACATGGGTCCATTGTACTGGTGTATAGTGAAGTGCCAAAATTAACTTTGCTAACTGTAAATATTATAGGAGGCTGGTGTGGCTGGGGTTGGAGAAATATTTGGATAGATGGAAAAAGAAAACAACATCACAAGATGCAGACATAAACTAATATATCCTGTTAGTAGGACAGAAAAGAGACAAGTAACTGAAATGATGGTGGTTTTATAGTATAACTGGAGTATGGGTACTAAGCATGAAGAACCACACAACCCATCCTGAGGATTTGGAACTTTATGTAGAGGTGAGATGATGAGGAGTATTTTAGTCATGTAAATCAGGATAGGATGAATATTTATTTATGTGCTCATTGTATTCCATAAAGATTTCTTGCTTTCAGGATCAGAGTTGACCAACATATACAGCTTTTGAGGAAAGATTCTAATCTAAACCTTTTCCTGTCTCTTTTCCTAGAATAAGCTTTCTGACCTATTGGCACCCATCTCAGAGCAGATCCAAGAAGTGATAACTTTTCGGGAGAAGAACAGAGGCAGCAAGTTGTTCAATCACCTGTCTGCTGTCAGTGAAAGCATCCAAGCCTTGGGTTGGGTGGCTATGGTGAGCAGCATTAGTTTCAGGAGATGAAAGGGATACACTCAAAGAGGGAAGAAGATAAGATTGGAAACGCTAAATAACTGACTGCTTCTTTCTCTCTAGGCTCCCAAACCTGGTCCTTATGTGAAAGAAATGACTGATGCTGCCATGTTTTATACAAACCGAGTCCTTAAGGAATATAAAGATGTGTAAGTCTAGCTTTTCCTCAAGGGGTAGAGGACAAATCCAGCTGGTTACTTCCTGGAATAGCACTTTGGTTAATTAAGGCTATCCATGGCTTCTGTGTCAGTTCTCTATTTTCAGGACTACTTTTTTTTTTTTTTTAATATTTTTATTTTTTTGTTGTAGGTGGCACACAATATCTTTATTTCATTTTTATGTGGTGCTGAGGATTGAACCCAGTGCCTCACGCATGTTAGGCAAGCATTCTACCACTGAGCCACAGCCCCAGCTCCAGGGCTACTTTCTAAAAAGCGTGCTAAATACTGGTTCATTGAAGGTACATTTGCAAGCAGGAAGTGTTTCTGCTTTCACATCTCTTTTTTTTCCTCCATAGTTGGTAGAGACCCTTTTAGTTTTCTGATTCTTACCCTTCCAGCTTAGGAAATTTTTCTGTAGGTAAAGTGGACTAATGTCCTTTGATTTGCCTGTTTATACAAGATTTTGTTCCTCTATCACAGATTTCTCACTGGTGCCATGGCAAGGGGTTCAGTAGGACTTAGCTAGAAAATACCATGACTATTAATGCAGTCAGGTAAAATGAGAGAGTAAGGCTGCCTTGCCAATGCAGGCATGAAGCTAGGAAGGTTATTTTATGTCTTAACACACAGGCAGACCTGTCCTCACTGGCTTCTCGATTGCTAATTTTGAACTTGAGTGACTGTAAGCAGCAATTACTTAGTTACATAGCTTTCTAAACACCTCTGACCATCACTGGTCAACCAACATTTGTTGAGTAACTGTTCTGTGCAAGAAATAAGCCTTCATTTGTATGAAACGTGTTGCAGAAAACCAGGCACATCTTTGATCTCTCTAGCAACCTGGAATGAACATCACAATGATTTGTATTTACCTCATTATTTTGCAGTTGAGGAAAGTAGGTCTTGGGCTAAGTTACCTTAAAGTCTTATAGCTAATAGGTAGGAATAGAGAAGACCTGAAACATAGTGCAGTTCTATTTTTATAATTCAGTGCTGATTATTTTCTAAAGGAAAGTTTGTTCATTTGTTTGTTTGTTTGTTTATGAGGGGATGGAACATATTAACACAAGACACTGTCTCATGAGACACGTGAGTTTCTTCGAGTCCTTGAGTTCCATAGTGATGCCTCAGAAATCTTGGTTCTACCATGGCTTCATGCACAAAATACTTGCTTTCGTGTTTTACATGTTAGGTTCTGGCTAAGACCTACTTTGAAAAAATAATTTTGCTTTTAAGAAAGTTTTGAGAAATATTGCTGCTATAAGAGATGGAAGGAGATCTAATCCAGTGTCCCTGTCCTACTGAGTTTGGTCTAATTAGGATATTGGCTAGGATTTTTTCTCTTTTTTAAAAAAATTATTTTTTAGTTGTAGTTGGACACAATACCTTTATTTTATTTATTTTTATGTGGTGGTGAGGATTGAATCGAGGGCCTCGCATGTGCTAGGTGAACGCTCTACTATTGAGCCACAACCCCAGCCCCTTTTCTTTTTTCTTTAAAAAATAAAAATAAAAGTAAAAAAGCTTAGTGGCTGGGCACAGTGGTACACACCTGTAATTCCTGCTACTTGGGAGGCTGAGGCAGGAGGATCACAAGTTCAAAACTAGCTTTAGCAACTTAGCAAGACCCTGTCTCAGAATAAAAAGAAACTCTGGGGATGTAGCTCAGTGGTAGAGTGCCTTTGGGTTTACTCTGGAGTACACCACAAAAATAAATATTTTAAAAAGCCCAGTATTGATGAAAAGCTACCATTGACCAGAGCCTAAGAAACACCACAGGCGAAGATATGACTTATAAGCAGGAGAGGTTTTGGAATCACTTACTGCCTATCACAAGTTCTTTTTAATTCTTTTAGGGATAAGAAACATGTGGACTGGGTCAAAGCATACTTGAGTATATGGACAGAGCTACAGGCTTATATCAAGGAGTTCCATACCACTGGACTGGCCTGGAGCAAAACGGTCAGTGAGTCTTCCTTCCTTCTCTATTTCTCCAGGACCGTAGAACCAGAAGGCCTGAGAAGGAATGCTAGTTTTTCTTTGGTGGAGAGTAGAAAGGAAAGGGAAAAAGAGAAGAAAGTAAAGAAAGCAAGTTTCAGTCAGCCTTTAATCCTAGGAATTCAGGAGGCTGAGGCAGAAGGATCATAAGTTGGAGGTCAGCCTCAGCAGTTCAACCCTGTCTTACCACATTAAAAAAGTTTGTTGAGGGGGTGAATCAGTGACTATGGGAAGTAGCTCAGTGGTAAGAGGCCCCTGGGTTCAGCAATCCCCAGTACCAAGAAAAACAAGTGTCAGAAAGAAGAAATATTGAGTTCTGTTTGTGTGTGTGTGTGTGTGTGTGTGTGTGTGTTTTAGTCATAGACAGGCACAACACCTTTTTATTTTGTTTGTTTCTATGCAGTGTTGAGAATCAAACCCAGTGCCTCACACATGCTAGGCAAATGCTCTACCCCCCTGTTCAGTTTTAATAAACAGGTCACGGAGAGCAATTGGTGTTAGAGGGGAGGAGACAGATGAATGAGTCACACTATCCCAGCCCTCAAGGCACCTATAGATACTAGGGTTCTTGTGGTGGTTGCACTTGGCATGGGGTTTCCTGTCTCCACTGTACAGGTTCAGCATGAACCCTTGCGCATGACCCAGCCTATCTATGGCTCTGACTTTAGATGAGCTGCAGAAAGATCTAGAAGAGGCCACTAGGTAAAAGAATATTTGATGCCCTTACAGTAGAGAAAAGCAAGATTGAGACAGAAAGAAAAAGTTGCAAAAGAAATCACAGAATAAACCATAACTTCTTCACAGTGAAAAACCAGCCATGGTGTTTGTGAAAAATCAGTATATAATGGGATATAATGTGAAAATCAGTAATTATGGATAGAATCAGATAAGCTTGTGAAAAATCTGTATTACTTTAATAGGAGTGAGGGGTATGGGCTCATTCTCAGACCATGGAAGTGGTCATGATGCCGGGGGCTATTAGAAAAGCATTTGCAGAAGATAGCTTCAAGATTAATTTAATGAGGTCAAGGGAGTTGGAAGCCTCAAAGAAGATCAAATAGTCAAGCTTGGATGTCTTTTCATTGAAATAGGGACCAGGGAACGATGTACAGATAAGGGAGCAGGCAAGAGATGATGAAATCAGTCTTAAATGTGTTAATCTGAGGTACTGGTACCATACTAAGGAAGATGTCAAGTAGACTTTTAGAAATATGGGTTTTGTTGGGAGTCAGGTGAGGTCAAAGGTAAAATGTGAAGGTTGAGAAATAAGAGCTGAGAGTGGGATCCTTGGGAAAGGTTGAGAAGGAATAAAGCCAAATGTGGTGGGGGTAGGGATGTTAATTGTTGCCTCAGGGCTATAGAAAAGAGCCCAGATACACTGGACACATTTGAGTCCCTACTGGGAATGGTACAGAGTGGAAGAGAGAGGATGACTATTAACTTATACTTATATTCCAGGGGCCTGTGGCAAAAGAACTGAGTGGATTGCCATCTGGACCCTCTGTTGGATCTGGTCCTCCTCCTCCCCCACCAGGCCCACCTCCACCCCCAGTCCCTACCAGTTCAGGCTCTGATGACTCTGCTTCCCGCTCAGCCCTGTTTGCACAGATTAATCAGGGGGAGAGGATCACACATGGTGAGTACTTTGGCAAGAACAGTTGGTACAGCAAATTGGACTAGAGCTCACCAACCAGACACTGTAGCTAATCTGCATGTGGAAGGACTTTTTTTGGGTGTCACTTTCCTTCAGGTTGCCCATAGGGACAGCAAACATGACTTAGGTTGAAATTGAAACTAGGTGATATCAGTTGGGGGAAGCCCTCTGCCCCATGAGAAAGTGACTAAATATTAAACAGCATATGTAGAATAGCTTCTTGTGCCAACCATACAGTACTGGCAGTTTTCACCAGAACTTTCTCCATAGTACCACATGGTCCCTCTGGGATTTCACTGTGTCAGGAGCTAACTTTCTCAGAGGATGCTTATTAGCCACATGGGAAGTTTTCATAGGACTAGACCTAACGTTATAAAATATGAAAGCCTTATACACAGCTGGTGGAAGACTTAATTGTACAGCCCTTTTCTGGGAATTGACTCAAATATTTTTAAAAAGTTTTGTATTATAATAGTAACTAAAAATGGTGTGACAATAAAAATATCCAACAGTGAGGGAAAAGGCTAGTTAACTATGCTATATCCTATTCATGGGGTATTATGTAACCATTATATTTTCTTCTACCTAAAGACTTGTAATGTTTAAAGGGGAAAAAAATGTAAACTTATAACCACTTTGAGCCACTATGAGGCTCAGTAGACCCAGCCCAGCTGAAGAAGTTGGATCTAATTGTCCTCCCCACCAACTACAAGCCCCTCCACAAGATGGCTCCCCTCTGCCAGAAAATAAACTATAACCATTGACTGTGGTAGAACTAAAAACATCATCCAGTATTGGTTCTAGGGTCAGTATAGATTGGGCCATGTTTAGGAGTAAGGTGTGGGTCAGTCTACTAAAGGAGATTATGGAATCTCTTTCTTAAAAAAAAAAAAAATATATATATATATATATAGAGAGAGAGAGAGAGAGACAGATATAGATAGATATTAATATATCTAGCTATATAAATATATAAGGCCTGTGGTTGTGGCTTAGTGGTAGAGCGCTTGCCTGGCATGTGTGAGGCACTGGGTTCGATCCTCAACACAGTATAAAAATAAGTTAAAGGTGTGTCCATTTACAACTAAAAAAGTATATATACCTACATAGATATATTTTAGAACCATAGGTTAACAGGTTTTATTAAGCATTAATTGGTTGGACCAATTTTGTTAATAGTGTATATGGTTTTGGCCAAATAAAAACAATATGACTAGAAAAAAATACTGGATATTTTCCACAATGATTGGCATTGGTATTGGGGGAAGAAGGTTAGTTAGAGGTGAGGGTTTTGTTTTTTGGTTTTTTTTTTCCTTTTACCAAATTTTCTTTACTATCATGTTTCCTGCCCTGTATTGCTAATTTAAAACTATATACATACACACATTTTTAAAAAATATTTATTTTTTAGTTATAGGTAGACATAATATCTTTATTTTATTTTTATGTGGTGCTGAGGATCAAATCCAGTGCCTCATGCATGCTAGGTGCTCTAACTTTGAGTCACAACCTCAGCCCTGTGCATTTTTTTTTTTTTTTAATGAAGTCATGTAATTTAACCTAGGGAGAGAAGAGAAATTATAAAAGTACTTCTCCAAAACTGCTTATAAGAAAACATCCCAAAGTCTCCAGTTTTTGCTTTAAATTTTCTACTAACAATCAGTTTAACTTCCAATGGCAAAAGTTGATAATTGGCTCAGCCCAAAGCTCTTGTAGGAAGAACAGGAACAAGGTAGCTGTTGTTCTTACAGCCCTGAAACACGTATCTGATGATATGAAGACTCACAAGAACCCTGCCCTGAAGGCTCAGAGTGGCCCAGTACGAAGTGGTCCCAAACCATTTTCTGCACCTAAACCCCAAACCATTCCATCCTCCAAACCAGCCACAAAGGAGCCACCTCTCCTTGAACTGGAGGGCAAGAAGTGGAGAGTGGTGAGTTAAAAATACCTGGAGTAGGGGAAGGAGGAGTGAGGACAGGGGGTTTAAACAGAATTCAGCCAAATGAATGTCAGGGTTCTGACTTATAGTGGAAGAACAAAAGTTTGGGATAACCTCTTATTGTTGTTGGTGTGTGCTTTATGATAAGAATTCTGGAGTATCTCTTTAACAGGAAAATCAGGAGAATGTTTCCAACCTGGTGATTGATGACACAGAACTGAAACAGGTGGCTTACATATACAAGTGTGTCAACACGACATTGCAAATCAAGGGCAAAATTAACTCTATTACAGTAGGTGAGTCTTTGTAGTTGTCCTGGGCACAATCTGTGGTATAGCCTGAGTGGGCTAGAACCATTTTGCCTACCCTCATCCTAAAGATTCTAAAAAATGTGTTAACTTTCTTTTAAAGTTACACTGCTGACCTGCTTCCTTTCTTCTCCTAGATAACTGTAAGAAACTTGGTCTGGTATTTGATGACGTGGTGGGCATCGTGGAGATAATCAATAGTAGGGATGTCAAAGTTCAGGTAACCTGATATCTTGGCTCCTTCTTTTGGTCTCTGAGGTATTAATTGAAAGAGACAGTGGACTCATAGATATTGCCTTGGTAGGAATCTGATTCTACAAAGTCTGTAAGCTGAGCTGCTTTGGATGTAGCAGAAGAGGGTTGGCGCTTCAAGGGAGCTCTTTCCAGCATCCATCCCAATCCACCCCCAGTATCTAGTATCTGTTGTGCACCTGAGAGCTTTTTCATGTAGTTGCTAAATCACGCGAAACAGTGAAAATTTTCCCTACACCTTACTATTGTCTTTCCCTGCCTTCTGGGACTCAGTTCTCTTGTTTTTCTCTGCAGGTAATGGGTAAAGTGCCAACCATTTCCATTAACAAAACAGATGGCTGCCATGCTTACCTGAGCAAGAATTCTTTGGATTGTGAGATAGTCAGTGCCAAATCTTCTGAGATGAATGTCCTCATTCCTACAGAAGGCGGTGACTTTGTAAGTTTCTTGATTTCTTTTAGTAGTATAATGATAAAAGCAGAAGGGACTTAATAAGACATCTTGCCCTCAAAAAAAGCTATTTAAAGGACATTGGACACCAATGCAAACCAAATAGAAGTGCACAGAAACAAGGTAGTCCCATGTAGTGGAGCTCCAAAGGAAGGTGGTTTCTGCCTTTATTTCTTGAACTCAGGGTAGGAAAAAGAGTCCCAGCACCCTATGAAGCTAGCACTATTAAAGCATTCATCTTCTTGTTTCACACAGTGTGTCTGAAGATTACAGATCACTGAACAGTATAACACAGCATGACTGGGTGGCTTCAGTTTGTGTCACTCCATCCTGCCCTGCTGTCTGGGTTAAGTGGAAGCAAGAAATGGAAAAAGTGTGAGATTTAGCTCCAGCTTGTTCTTTAGCCTAGATTTCAACCTATTATCTCTTCATTATTTGCAGAATGAGTTCCCAGTCCCTGAGCAGTTCAAGACCCTATGGAATGGGCAGAAGTTGGTCACCACAGTGACAGAAATTGCTGGATAAGCAAAGTGCCAGTGGGTTCTTTGCCCTCTCCCTTCACACCATGGGATAAATCTGTTATCAAGACGGTTCTTTTCTAGATTTCCTCTACCTTTCTGCTCTTAAACTGCTTCTCTGCTCTGAGAAGCCCAGCTACCTGCCTTCACTGAATATACCTCAGGCTAAGATTTGGGGTGGGATAGCAGGTCAGTTGATCCTCTGCAGGAAGGTGCAGCTTTTCCATATCGGTGTAGCCACACCACCAGTCCATTCTTAAGGAACTGCAGACCTGGACTGGTGCAATTTAGCTTTCAGCTTTTGGAGGTTATTCTTCCAACACACAGTCCTTTGGGAGGAATAAAACAGTCCCAGGAGTTAACAGATCAGAATGTGCACACTAGTTAATTTTTTTTTTTTTTCCTAACAATGAGCATGGAGGTAGCAGAAGCTGGTATGATTCCTGATAGTTTTCCTAACCAAACTAATTTTTCACTGTTGACAAGTGAGGCAAGGGTTGCATTGGACCAACAGCTGAGGCTTGGCCATCTAGCATTCCAAGCAAACTTTTGTTTCCTTTAAGCATTCCTTTATTCTGCATTCTATCCTGGGTCTGCCTCAATCATGAGACAGTAGGTTCTCCAGTCCTGGCTGCAGTAGCAGTGCTATGGGTCTTGTACCCTTTCTTTCTCTGGGATCCCTGCTCAGCACCTTCCTACAGAGATAACTTTAAAAGAAAAACATCACGCCATTCCAAGGAATGGGGCCCTCCTCCTCCTCCCCTGCTAGGTGCCTGTCATCCACCTTTGCTGCCTCCTTTTGCGTGTCATGCTCAACAGCTTAGGGCTCCTGTCCAGATCCCTGAGCAGAGGACTAAAACCTCCACTGCAGGTTGGTTTTAGGTCTCAATTTATGTAAGAATCTTGCACAGCATTGCTAATATCAGTTTTCCCCTCTAGGACACACTTACCAAAATATGCAACTTTTTTTTTTTTTGGTGGGAGGAGAGATTGTCCTGTGACTTCTACCCATTTCCTAAGGCCTGTGGAAATAAACCTTTATGTACTTAAAGTTATACAGAAAACAGAATAAAGTTAATACCAAACTTGCTTATTTACCTATGATATTTGCTAAACAGATATAAAAATATTGAAAAGAAAAATAACACTAAGGATAAGAAATTACTCTTTATTTTAGACAACCTCATAAAATTTTCACATCCCACTTCTTGTCCTTAATCCTTATCTTTCAGTTGAAGAATAAGGCTTGAGAGAGGAAAAAGAAAACTCATAAAAGGTAAACTGCAGCACAAACAAGGTTCTTTCATGAAAACATCTTAATCATTTCTGCAGCTTGGCATTCTACAGAAGTTGTCCAGAAAGTGTTGATAGGTCTTCATAGAGTGGGGGCTAAGACTTCCATGCTCAAATAAGGTAGAAAATGGTAGATTAATGGTTATTTTCCTTTACTATTCATTAGGAATTCTCAGTCCTTAGTCTGATGTGGGTTCATCTCAGAGAAGGAACATACAGTATTCTTCAAGTTTTGTCCTTCTCTCAAAGAACATCTCAGTTTGGGATACGCTGGTAAATATGACTTGTGGGGTGGAAGTTAGAAAACCTGATCTCTCTACATTGTTCCTCCCATGCTCTGCTAAAGCCAGTAATAGAGCAGTTACATCCACGCCACTTAAGAAAGATGGAATGGAAAGAACCAGCTGCCTTGTTTTTATTTCCAATCCTGTTTTCTTCATGGTCATACCCTACCCTGCCACTGTCTTTTAAGTTATGCAAGGTATACATTTTCTCTTTTAAGCAACCCAATTGGGTGCTATTTCCCTCTTTTTAATGACAAAACAATTAATTCATTATTACCTTACCAGACAGTGGTTTTATAGAGGCAAGATGGAAGGCCAGTGGAACCTGTCTAGTAATTGCTAAATACCACAGAAGGCAACATATTCAAAAGAGGAAAGCAGCCTTATCAAGCAATATTTTCCCAAGCACTAGTTAAATCTTCACCAGCAACACAAAGTATTTATATGAGCACCTCAGGCCTGGGTAACAGCCTTCTACTTGCTTGAATGTGGCTAGAGTTGCCTTCAGAATCTCTACTGCTTTAGTTTGTTCAGTCACCTGTGTCCGGCACAATTTTGGCATCGATCTGCAGCAGACTCCCTAAGACTGAGCTTGACCACATCATAAGGTTGTAAAACAATCTCCATAGTTATTAGCTGATTAAACTTGAATTCAACACCATATGGTGATAGGAGGCAGCAAATGATAAGATTCTGATCTTAGATCATTCCAAGTAGGGCATGTTAGAGAGAAGGATTAGTTGCAAGCTGGATCTGAGCTCAGGGTTGGGCATGAAGAACTGTTCCATGTAGTTTGGGAGAGCTAGGGACTCCCTGAGCTGTGTTGTGAACTGCAGGGGCTTCATTTAAGGAAGGGTATGATGTGGGCATAAAACCATTCTTGAGACAGTTGAAGATGGTCCCCTTCTGTAGCCAGAAACACCAGCTGTCCAGCTTTGTCCATTTCCTTTAGCCCCAGGCGGTCCTGCAGAAAGAAAGGCATAATGAAAGGTTTAAGTAAAACAGTAAAGTGACAATGTTCACTTGCTATATATTCTCAAAATGCATTTTTTCCCTTAGTACCTTAGAGGTGTACTATTATACTGGTTTCTTTTCGGCGGGGGTGGTGGTTGCTGGGGATTGAAACCAGGGCCTTGTGTATGCTAGTCAAGCACTCTACCAACTAAGCTATATCCCCAATCCCAGGTGTATATTGTTAGAAAATGTCAAAAAGGACACCTCCTTCGGTTTTCACTAAGCATTAAATGTATGTGCAATTTGAAATTGTTTTATATAGCTATATTCTGTACCCCACCACCACCACCCCTGTGGTGCTGGATTTCTAACCCAGAGTCTCACACATCCTACTGAGCTACATCTCCAGCCCCTACATACCAAATTCCTTTTTCTTTTTTAGGTGGGGTATTGGTGATTGAACCCAGGGGCATTTAAGTCACTGAGCCACATCTTCAGCCCATTTTATTTTTTGAGACAGTGTCTTGCTAAGTAGCAAAGGGCCTTGCTCAGTTGCTGAGGCTAGTTTTGAACTTGTGATCCTCCTGCCTCAACTTTTGGAGTTGCTGGGATTACAAGCAGGTTGCTAAACATACCCAATTCTTAATAACAACCACACAAGAGGATAAGATGGCCTTTGAAAAGTGGAAGAATTCTAGGAGATGGTGATTGTGCATTTGTGAGAGATTGTGCCTCCAATATAAATCCCTTAGTGTGCAGCAGGCCCATAATGATGTGAAATATTGCAGGTTCTTCTTAAGAAACAGACCTATTACTGAACAAAATTAACAACTCTACACCTGCTTGACCTGCAGAAGGAGCTCTCTTCGTCAGTGCCATCTTTATTGATATTTTGGTGCTGGGGACCAAAATCATAGCCTTGTACATGCTACATAAACATGTGCTCTGATCTATATCCTTAGTCCCCCAATGTTTAATTTAAAAACAGGATTTTTATGTCTGTGATTTTTTTTTTTTTTTTTTGGAAAGTAGCTCTCTGTTCTGTTTTCATTTCTGTGGAGGCTTCTTGGATTTGTAGCAAAACCCACCTTACAAAGGAAGCCAGTTCCAAATCTTTTCTTCAAGAAGAAAGCCTTACCAATGTTGTTCTTGTTTTTGCTTGAAAACCATGAGACAGGTCTTACCTTATGACCCAATGAATTTTGATAAGCCAGTGCCTGAGAAGCTAATGCAATAATCATCCTACCAAGACTTGTCCACATCAGACAGGAGTCAGATGGTTCCTTAGGCAGAGCAGGGGAAGGCTCTAGCACCAGAGAACCCAGGAGCTTCAGGAACCAGAGATGAAAGATGATCTTTCTCTCCCAGTTACCTGTATGTACAGAGTTGTCTCTTGTAAGGGAATAGTTTCCTTGGCTTGGCCACTTCTATAAAATCCAAACCACTGCAGGAGGGAGAGAGGAAAAAAAAAAGGTCAGATACTCAGCACACACTGCCAAATTCATTTGACACTGGCTACCATATCAACAAATATCCCAAAGCTATATATGTAGCTAGCAAGAAGGAAAAATGGATAAGGGGATATCTTAAGTCACTTTGTTTTAAAGGTTAATCCTGAGGGATGAGTTAATCTTCCCAAAGAGCTTTCCATCTCCTCAGAATTTCTGCTTCCTTTTCTTATTGTATACCAATCTTGAAAATCCCTGTGCTGAGGGCTGGGCTCAGCAGTAGAGTGCTCACTTAGCACATTGGGGGTGGGGGTGGGGGGGGCTGGGTTCAATCCTCAGCACCACATAAAAATAAAGATACTGTGTCCTGGGGCTGGGGCTCAGTGGTGGTGTGCTTGTCTGGCATGTGTGAGGTGCTGGGTTCGGTTCTCAACACCTCATATAAATGAATAAATTGAATAGAGGTCCATCAATAACTAAGAAAATGTTTTGAAGGGAAAAAAAAAGATTGTGTCCAACTACAACTAAAAAAAACAAAATAAAATTTAAGAAAAAGAAAAATCCCTGTGCTGAACTCTAGCCATTCAAAGGTGAATATATGATCTCTTTTTCTAATAAGCTCCCAGTCTAGCAAGGAACAGAGACAATTCATTGTTTAGCAGAGGGCTGGCAAACTTTTCTTTTTATAAAGGCTAGATATAAAATGTTAGAGCTGTATGTTTGGAACTACTCATTGCTGCCATTTTAACACAAAAGCAGCCACAGATAATATACAGATAACAGCTGTATTCCAATGAAACTCCATTTATGGATTCGGAAATTTTACTTTCATGTCATTTTCACATAAAATATACTTTTTAGTTTTTTTCCCAACAATTTAAATCAATAAAGTTCTTAGCTCACAGGTCATTCAAAACTGGCAGGCTGGATTTCGTCCTATAGGCCTGTTTGCCACCCACTGGTGGTCTGAGGCAATGTGAGGAGGGCTTTACTAGGGGCTGGTGATGATATAAAAGAGGAAGCAAATTCTGGGGATAAGGACACCTTCCTAGAGGAAGTAACATTTGCATTTGGCCTTGACAGACAAATAGGAGTTAAGACAGGAAAAAACATTCTAGAAATGAAAAAGCATGAGCAAAGGCATGCAAGAGGGGGAAAAGCTCATGCCAAGTTTGGGGCATTTCAAATACTACAATATGGCTTGATCAAAAAAGTAAATGATGTGAAGGGAGATGAAGGTGGAAAGATAGGTCAAAGCCAAATTAAGCCTACATTTAGGAATTTATAAATTCCTGAACCTTTTGGGGGTCATAGATCTCTGAAAATCTGACTAAAATTATAGATCCTTCTCCAGAGAATGCAATCACATACTCTTACATAAAATTCTGGGGTGGAATTCAGGATTACAACCAATTCAGTATTCATTTATGGAACTCAGAACCACTGCTCTGTACGGAAGTAGGTGGAGCTGGGGATGTAGCTCAGTGGTAGTGTGCTTGCCTAGCAAGGTTCAATCCTGAGCACCAAAAACAAAAACAGAACAAAATAACAACTAATGTACGTGGAGAAGACTAAAGGATTTTGCCCAGTAGGCAGCTGTGTTTTAGTGCCACTCTCAGTCCCCTGGCATGCTCTGGCCTAAGTAGTACCTCACCTCAGAGTCTACAGGGTCCACAATGGAATCATTGAGGAATTTCACCATCACAAATGTCTTCAGGGCCATGAGGTTTTTTTTGTAGGACTCATTGACACTCTGGAAGAAAGGCCAGCAGCACCTCAGAATCATTACCATCACTTTCCAACAGAGGGATTAAAGCCTCTCAGTGCTTTGTCTTCCTGACCCTGGGCAACAGTTTCATTCCCATGAGCATGGGCTGCTTTTCCAGCTTTCTGCCTAGATTATGCCCTGAGTAGCCTTTTTTTAACCATCTCTTCTGACTGACATGCCACCAACCATGGCAAACAGGTACTATGATGAATCTATCCACACTCTATAGACATCAGTCCCATAGGTTAAAGGCTTCTAGCCAGAGAATGCCAAGGAAAAATAAACGGAAAATTCTGGGTTGTTCTTGTTATTCTGGGTTGTTTTCTGTTTATTTTCCCCTTCAAATTTTCTGTTTAAAAAAACAATGAACGGGCTGGGATTGTGGCTCAGCGGTAGAGCACTCGCCTAGTATGGGTGGGACCCAGGTTCAATCCTCAGCACCACATAAGAATAAAGGCATTGTGTTGTGTCCATCTACACCTAAAAAATAAATTTTAAAATAAATAAATAAATAATAAAATAAAAAAACAACGAAAACCCTCAAATGAGCCTAATAAAAATACAACCACCAAGTTACCAGAACCTCCAAAGCCATGCTCATGTCTGGGGCACACTCAGTGCCCTCTGCAGTGTTTCTACTAGGTTAATCTCTTTTCTGAGAAAATCTGCCCTAAAAGGTCCCACTAGGAAGATTCCCTCATGAAGACAGTAGGTATGAATTTCCATATAGCTCAGTCAGCAATCTACTGACCAAAAGGGAAAGGCCATTGGGGAGGAAGGCCTAATGAATTCTAGTCTCCCTGAAAGGAACTTCATCGCATAAGCACTGTCTCCCCAAAAACAGAACTTCTGATTCCTGGGTTCTGCCCAGGACAGTTTGGGTAAATTGTTACTGCTCATTTGCATCTGATGCCCCAAAAAAATGCCAAACTGGGAGCCCAGCTGGGTCCTTACCCGCTCCTGATTTATATCTGCCAAGAAGATGCTGTGGTTGCGGTATACATCCTCCTTTATAGGATCATGCCAATATTCTGCTTGTACCAGGCTACAGGGAGAAAAAGGAATAAAGGTAACTAAGCTGCCTGTCAACATGCCTCAGGCATATGCCAGTATAAAAGCCACCAAGAGGCTTCAAAAGGACAAAAGACCAGAGTCCCCACTTCTCAGGCCTTATCTCCAGTACAGAAGACAAGACCTCTACCTACAGGACAGTTCATCGACAATACATCTTGCTGAGACAAAGATGGGATATTTAGCATGGTACAGAAAATCCAAAGGATTTAGGGAAATGGTTCATCAATATTTGATTCCTCTATGGCATTAAGCTTTATCACACTTAAGCCTTCCAGTCATGTTGGCACATGCTGTCCTGTGCCACGGTCCCACGTCCCTTACTGTCTTTTGCATCCTACTCATCCTGCAAGACTCACCTCAAACATTACTTTCTGCCCCTTCTCCATCCAGTCATCTCTCTCTCTTCATCTTGCCCTCCTCAAACTAGAATGGAGTGCTAACACATCCCAGTGAGGCTATCAGTAGTAGTAGTTAGAATGACATTCTATAATCTGTTTATAAATTTATTTGTATCCTTTAAATGTTTGGTTTCACTGATCTTTAAAAATTCAATGAACTCTGAACATTGATAAAATACTATTAGTACTGGTCTTGTCATTTTGTTTTAGTATTGCTGTTTCTTACATGTAGAAGTGGTCTTAAGCTCTGTGGCATACAAGAGATGCTTGGTGGTAAGGATTTGCTGAGTGAAATGGACTGAACTCTGAAAGAAGCTGCCACTGAAAGAGGGTTAGGATTAAGAGGTGTGAGGAGGACTGGGATTGAAGCTCAGTGGTGGAGCACTTGCCTAGCATGTGTGAGACACTGTGTTCAATCCTTAGTACCACATAAAAATAAAAAATGTATAAATATATATAAAACCCAGCAGCTCAGGAGGCTGAGGCAAGAGGATTGTGAGTTCAAAGCCAGCCTCAGCAACTTAGCGAGGCACTAAGCAACTCAGTGAGACCCTGTCTCTAAATAAAATAGAAAAAAAAAGAGCTGGGGATGTGGCTTAGTGGTTGAGTGCCCAAGTTCAATCCCTGGTACCAAAAAAAAAAAAAAAAGCAAGATAAGGTGGCACACACCAGGGAGGCTGAGACAGGAGGATCATGAGTTCAAAGCCAGCCTCAGCAAAAGTGAGGTGCTAAGCAACTCAGTGAGACCCTGTATCTAATAAAATACAAAATAGGGTTGGGGATGTGGTTCAGTGGTTGAGTGCTGGTCAATCCCTGGTGAAGAAAGAAAAGGAAAGGAAAGGAAAAGGAAAGAAAGAAAAGAAAGAAAGAAAAAGCGGTGGGAGGAGAGGGGAGGCCAGCATAGTTAGAAGAACAAGGGGGAGAGGCAGTTTCAAGAGTGTGTGGGAAAACTATCCCAATGACTTTGGAAACTAAAGTAGGAGGACTGCAAGTTTGAGGCCAGCCTGGGCAATTTTGTGAGCATGAGCAAGTTCCTGAGTTCAATCCTCAGTAGTGCGCGCGCGCACACACACACACAAATACAAAAAAAGTGGGTGGACAACACACCTCTCAGAAAGGTGACCACTCTTGGCTTACACAGACACTATAAGGGAATGAACACAAAGGTCTTTGGATCTTGCCAGGCAAGGTTTCTGGTGACCCAGAATTCCAGTGAGCGAGGCCTGATGGTTGAGGATGAAAAAAAGAGTAAGGATGGTAGCCATAGGTCACCTTTTTGCATGAAAAGGAAACAGAGCCACGAAGGGGCAAGGACATTTTGTTTTGTGAGAATCCTGGAGTAGCCAGGCGCAGTGGCACTATAATCCCAGCAGGTCAGGAAGCTGAGGCAGGAGGATCACAAGTTCAAAGCCAGCATCAGCAACTTAGCAAGACCCTGTCTCAAAAAAATTAAAAAGGGGCTAGGGAATGTGCTCAGTGGTTAAGCACCCCTGGACTCAATCCCTGGTACCAAAAATAATAATAAAATAAATCTTGGTGCAAAGAGTGAAGGGAAGGCCTGAGGATGAATAGGAGCTACAGGTGCTCACAAGGTGGGGCACCAAGGAGGTGGAGGTTCCAAGTACAAAAGGCAGATGGAAAAGGAACACGGGTTTGTACTCATCTCATCTCCTTGTACCACTGAAGGAACACATTCAGACAGGCCAAGTAATAAGCTACATAGCTGGTGTGAATGAAGTTAAGGTAAGAGCTTGAGGGGCTGGGGTTGTAGCTCAGTGATGGAGCGCTTGCCTAGCACATGTGAGGCACTGGGTTCGATCCTCAGCACCACATAAAAATAAATAAAATAAAGGTATTATGTCCATCTACAACTAAAAAATATACAATTAATTAATTAAAAGAAAAAAGATGAGAGCTTGAACCATCAAGTCCACACTCTTGCCAATGCACCATGCTCAAGGGACAGGAAAGGATAGCTCCCCAGGCCAAACTTATCAGACACAGGCTAAAGCCTGCAAGACAAGTCTTTGCCACTTGAGACATGCTCTAGCCATGTGGCTTAGAGATAATAGTAATACTTGTATAACATTTCCCATACCAGGCTTATTCTAAGCTCTTTAGCTATATTAACCTATTTAATCCTCCTATGAATTCCATGGGGCAAATTCTATTATTATCCTCATGTTTCCAAATAAGACAATGATATTCAGAGAGATTGAGGAACCTCGCCAGGATCAGACTACTTGTAAGCATAGAGCCAGAGCAGAGACGCAGGCAGTTTAGCTCCAGATGTCCTGCTCTTCACGACTCCCCTCCACTCTCTTCTGTATATGGGATATAGACAGTACCAGCAGATGTCCCACAGACTTGGGTTGGAATCAGGTTTTTACCTGTCTGAGTTTATAAAAATTAAACAAGGAAAGGTCTAGTGCTACATCTACCCAAGGTATAAAATCAATATAAGATAGTGATATTAGATCTGTTATCATTCTCTTTTGCTCTTTTTCTCCCCTATCCTGAGTTGAGCTATCAGTACAGATGTGGTTCACATTGAGACATGCTGCTCAAGGGCCCAGCTTGAGAGGTAAGGGCCTGAAAGAGGGAGAGCAAAACGCACAGGAAGGTGTGTTGAGATAATATAAAAACTCACTAAGGAAATCCAACTGAAATACTAAGGTGAGTTTTGGTTTTTATTTGTTTGTCTTTTAATTCTGTAGTACTCAAAATCAAACCCAGGGCCTTGCGCAAAACTAGGCAATCACTCTACCACTAAGCTCCAGTACCCTTAAGATTTCTGGTGGAATTTGACAAAATAATTCTAAAATTCAGATGAAACAATAAAAGCCCAAGAATAGCCAAGACTTGAAGAGTTAAGTAAAAGTTGCTATAGTAACTAAATGGTGTGGTAATGAGGTAGCAATAGACAAATGAATCGGACAGAACAACCCCAAAACAGACTCAAGAATAGAACACACAGGAGGTAGATGAAATGCATAAGAGTAAGAAATAAAATTCAAAAGAATTAGAGGAAATTATGGAATAGAAAAATAGCTTTATGCATTAATCATAAAGATGGATAAATTTGACTACATCCAAATTAAAAGCCACTGTACTGGTTTATAGCTGTACAACAGTGTGAGTAGAATTAATACCACTAAAAAATGGTTAAAATGGAACCAGGCACACGTTGCACATCAGTAATTCCAACTAGTAGGGAGGCTGAACTAGGAGGATTGTTGAGTTCAAGACCATCCTGGACAACAAAGTAAGACCCTATCCCCCTGCCTCCTCCAAAAGAAAGATTAAAAGACAAATCTTAGGTCATATATATTTTACCATGACTTAAAACAATTAAAAATATACCAAAAAACAATATATACATTAAATGGGTAAATTATAATTATTTTATTTATATCTCAATAAAACTGTTAAAAAACAAACCTGGGGCTGAAGGTATAAGTTAGTGGCAGAGATTGTGTTTAGCATGCAGGAGGCCCTGGGTTCAATTCCCAGAAGCACAATAGCCAAAAAACACAAAACCCTGCTGCACCAAAAGGCATCATAAACTAAATTGAAAGATGCCACAGGCTGGGAAGAGGTAAGTGTAACATATTAAAAGTCTTAATATTAAAAAAAAAAAGGGTGGGGCTGGGATTGTGGCTCAGTGGTCCACATATGTGAGGCACTGGTTTGATTCTCAGCACCATAAATAAGTGAATAAAACAAAGGTCCATCAACATCCAAAAAAACATTTTTAAAAAATTGTGTATATATGATACAAACCAATGAAAAAAAGACAACCCCCACCCCACCCCAACAGGAAAATAGGCAAAGGCTATGAATAGGCAATTCACAGGAAGGGAAACCAGAGTGACCAATAAACATGAGCAGATGCTCGACCTGACAGACAATCAAAGACTTGCAGATCAGGATAGTAACCATTCCATGTACATTTGATTGGCAAAAATTTAAGACATAGGATCAAAAATTAATAAGAGCAGTAAAAACAGGAACTCTTATACTCTGTTGGTGAAAATAAAATTTGTACAGCCATTTTGTCAATATTGACTAAAGTTTAAATTGCACATTTTAACAATCACTGTCATGGGGCTGGGGATGTGGCTCAAGCAGTAGCGCACTCGTCTGGCATGCGTGCGGCCCGGGTTCGATCCTCAGCACCACATACAAACAAAGATGTTGTGTCTGCCGAAAACTAAAAAATAAATATTAAAAATTCTCCCTCCCTCCCTCTCTCTCTCTCTCTCTCTTTCTAAAAACACAAACATTTTAAAAAAAAACAATCACTGTCATAACAGCAGCTGACATACACTGAGTGTTTTCAAGTACTATTCTAAGCACACTGTATCTATTTACCTCATTTAATCTTCTCTACAACACATGGGGTATAATTATTGTCCTGTTTCACAGATGATGAAACTGAGGCAGAGCAATAACTTTCCCCAAATTAGCCAATTAATAACTGATAGAGACCTCCTGCCTTTGCCTCTTGAGTTGCTGGATTTATAGGCATGAGCCATGATGCCCAGAATTACTATTATTTTTTAACAGACAGAATATTTCCAGAAAAAGAAGTGGCAAGTTTACTAGTTGAGCACAAAGTTGTAGAGAAATGCAACAATTGAGGAAAAATACTTTGAAAGAGCCACTGAGGGCAGGGAGGGATGTAAGCCCTGCCAAGCTCCCAGTACACAGGCTGGAGCCAGGGCCTGGGGAAAACCCAGTTAATGACATGTAAAAGTTTGAACTGGGGTTGTAGCTCAGTGCTTAGCACGTATGAGGCCCTGGATTCAATCACCAGCACATCCACATAATAAAAGGTGTGTAAAAGCTCTAATTTCCTCTGAGCTGGCTAAGGATGAAAGGCCAAGATGAAGGCCAGGCAACAATGGAGTATTCACAATGGCAGGGAGTAGGAATGGGGATAGGAAGGCAGGACGGGGTGACAAGAGAAAACTAGAGGAAAGAGGAGGCCAGGAAGGGCTGACAACATCTGCAAAATGAAAGGGCAGAGTTCACATCTAGGAAGGAGACAACTGTTTTGCTCACACCAGTCCTCACAGCCCCTGCCAGGCCTAGACAGGGGTAGGGCTTGAAAGATGCTTCCTACTAGTTACTGAGTATACCAGGATATCATATTAGCTTTGCTAAGGTTAAATTACCTGGAAAGTATAGAAGACATCTTTTGTTTTTATCTAAAAACAATTGTCCCTTGTTTGGGAACTGCGCTTCTACTGCCCCACCCACTAGTTACAGGGTGGGGAAAGGCTGGTTCATAGGTCCCACATCTTGGGTTGCAGCTAATAACAGCAGAGGTGGGCACCCGACCTGAATTGGGGCATGGCCCTTCTCTAAGAATCTGAACTGGGACTAAGAGATTATAGCCTTGGGTGAGCGTGATGACACACACATATAATCTCAGCAATGTAGGAAGCTGAGGCAGGAGAATCTCAAGTTTGAGGCCAGCCCGGGCAACTCAGTGAGACCCTGCTTCAAAAGAAAAGGGGTTGGGGATGTAGGTAAGTAGTAAAGCACCCTGGGCTTAATCCCCAGTACTGCAAAAAGAGAGATTCTAGCCTCAGACCAAAATATCTCCTAAACAGAAGAATAAACACTTGAAAGCTGCACAAGGCCACCTATCACCATGTGGTTAGTACAGGGTGGTCTGCATGGCAAGGGAAAAGATGCAGTGATAAAGAGAACTAAGAATAATAGCTAGTAAGAGATGCTTTGGCTCCTGATGGCTCCCATTTCCTGATTTCAGGGCTTCTGAGGCCTTGGGAACCAAAATGTTATAAATTTATTTTTTAATTTACCTTGGCTTGATTTGGTTTCTTTCTGGTAATCAGGATCCTCCCTAATACAAAGGGCAACCTTGGACAATACTGCAGAGAGAAATCCTGTTTCTTTTTGTTATCTTCAGCTCTCACTATCCCCTTTCCCACCACTGAATTTTAGCTACTTGCCTCTTTAGCTCTCATACTGGCCATCTGATAAAATGAGATTTTGCCCATACAAAGACATTTTTAAAATAAAAAGCAAACAATTCCACAAAATTAGAAAAGTATCCTAAAAGTTAATCTAAATATGAGCTGCTGAAAATTCAGAATGCTTCCCATGGAAACAGCTCAATTTCAGCTCACAAGTATAATTCATCTACAATGTCATAAAACACCTCAAATCATTCCTCTTCTCACTCCCACTGTCACCACCCGTGTGGACCCATGACCAATACACTCTTACCTAGATTGCTGCAGAGCCCCTAACTGGTTTTCTATTTTTCCTCTAGCCCCCTTACAATCCACAAAGCAATGAAGACTTTCCAAAAACATAAATCAGGTCATGTTAACTTCTGCTTAAAACCTCCCTATGGCTTCCATTCTGTTCAGAATAAAGTCTCAATACCTTATGTGGCCTACAAGTCCTTGCATGATGCAGACTCTACTTTTTTGTTCAACTTTCCCCATCTTGCACTAAACTGTAGTTACCCTGGCCTAGAACAAGCTAAACTTGTCCTAGCTTCAGTGCCTCTGCCAGCTGTTCTTCTGCCTAGTCCTTCTTTTCTTAAATTCTCTTTCCATCTCATCCTTCATATTCTAGATTCCAGATCTCTTCTCCAAAGACCAATTCTGTCCAAAGTAAGTACTCCCTCCATTACTCTGCATCACAGCATCCTGCTTTTTTCTCATGGCTTTATCCTTGTTATTTAGGGCATCCATATGCCCCTTTCCCCACTAATATGTTACTTCATGAGAGCAGGGACCCCAATATCTTCTTTTCCATGGTATCTGTGAAACCTACAATATCGCAAAGAGCAATAACTCAATATTTGATGAATTTATAAACTGCAACTCAAAGTTAGAGAAAACAAGCTGAGTGCAGTGGTGCATGCCTATAATCCCAGGTACTCTGGAGGTAATGGACACTGAGGTAGGAATAAAAATAAATAAATAAAAATTAATTAATTAATTAAAAGGGCTGGGGATATTGCTTGGTGGCAGAGCACTCCTGGATTCAATCCCCAGTACTGAAAATAATAAATAAATAAATAGAAAACAAAAACACTACAATATCTATAAAGGAAACAAAAAACTAAATTAAATAAGTATTTTGAACACAGCACCACTAGTAATAACAACAAAAGTCTGGCCACTTAACATGAACTAAACATTGCACTAAATGTTTTATATCCAGTTTGTTTAATCCTCACAATAGCCCTCTAGGAAAGTACTAATTTCATAGACATCGAAGGAAATGAGGCTCAAGTTGCCTAGGGACCCCATAACTAAATGGCAGTAGGACTGAAGCTCTTTATCCACCCCCTGGAAAGACAGCATGGAAGGTGATGTTTTTTTCCCTGTTTTTGCATGTCTGAAAAAAAATCCTTATTTTCCCTCACATGTTTAGTGCTACTTGGGGGTTAGCATACAGAATATTAGGTTGGAAATTACCTTCCCTCAGATTGCACAGATCTGTGCCACTACCTTCTAGTTAGTAGTTTTGCTATTAGGCATGAGCTGCCATCAGGATTCTGACTCCTCCTGTGCAGCCTCAATGGGATCTACTCTTTACCCCTACTGTTCTGAGATTTTACAGTAATATACTTGGTTATAGTTTGGATTTTTTTTGGGGGGTGGGCAGGGTACTGGGGATTGAACTCAGGGACACTCAACTACTGAGCCATATACTAGCCCTGTTTAGAGACAGGGTCTCACTGAGTTGTTTAGCATCTCACTTTTGCTGAGGCTGGCTTTGTACTCGTGATCTTCCTGCCTCAGCCTCCTGAGCCACTGGGATTCAGGCATGCGACACTGCACCCACCTATACTTTAGATTTATATTGTCCCCAAGACCTATGTATTGATGGCTTGGTTGTCAGTCTAGCAAACTGTCTAGTATTACTTATTCAATAATTCCAAATTTAGGGCTGGGATTGCAGCTCAGCGGTAGAGCATTTGCCTAGCATGTATGAGGCACTGCATTCAATTCTCAGCAATGTATAAAAATAAATAAATACAAGTATTATGTCCATTTACAACGAAAAAATAAACAAACAAAAAAGACTCCCATTAGTCAGATACTAGCTTCCTAAACTGCTTCTCTAATTTTATCTGTTCTCCCAGTTTCTCTACCTCTGAATTTTTGTTCTAATTTCTAGGAGATTTCCTCAACTTTTCCCATACTCCCCCCCTTTTTTTTTTTTGGTTATTATATTTTTAATTTCTAACAGTTCCATCTTACTCTGTTGATTTTATTCACATTCTAATATCATAAATGCAATCTCTCTGAAGATAATAATTATGGTTATCCAACAGTATCTGTGGGTGACTGGTTCTAAGACCCATACAAAAAGGAACTCAGAAAAAATGGATGACAATGGAAGGAACAGAAGAAATCTTAAAAAAAAAAAAAAAAAAAGCCTGTCTAGTTGGCCCTGATTCTATGGATTCCACATCCATGGATTCATCTAACCTCAAGTGAAAATATCCAGGGGAAAAAAATATGTACTGAACATGTATAGGCTGTTTACATGTGCATCTGAGGATGTTCAGATCTCTTACACAAAATAGTATAATCTATGTACATCCTCCCATACACTTTATATCATTTCTACTTTACTTATAACCTATATTATACCTGGTATAATGTATATGCTATGTAAATAATTGTATGCTGTATTGTTTGAGGAATAATGACATGGAAGAAAGCCTGTACATGTTCAGTACACAGTTTTTTCCCCAAATATTTTCACTTGAAGGTAGATGAACCCATGGATGTGGAACCCATAGAAACAGGGCCAACTATATAGGCCTTTTTTTTTTTTTTTTTTTTTAAGATTTCTTCTGTTCCTTCAATTGTCATCCATTTTTTCTGAGTTCCTTTTAAATTTTTGTTTGTATGGGTCTATCCTTCATGTTGGAAGCTTTCCTCTCAGATGTCTGGCCAGGGCCTTTGATTCAATGCTCATATTTAACAAGGCATGTCAAGGCTGACAGAAGCTTTTTATGTTAGAGCAGAGCTTATCTACGGGTGGGCTCAGTGTACCGTAATGGGGAGGGGGTGGGGGGCCTGCCTTGGAGGATCCTCAAACATGGATTTGTACATCTTTTCTTTAAGTCAGTTCTTCTAAACAGTGTTGACCAAACTCTGCCTGGTAGGTAATCTTGGCTGGCTGCTATCGTTCTGGAAGCAGGCTGGGGAAGGGGATGTGTTTTCAGTACGGCATTGCTCCTCCATCCTGTGCTTGCTATCTCTAAGTCTGGAGCTTCTCTAGTTAAGTTGCTCCAAAGAATAAAGTTTGCTTCTTCTGTTAGGGTGGGGGAAGAGTAGGGGAAGAGTAGTCATTTGGATGTACATTTAATGGAATTGAGGAGTCCACAGATTTTCAACAAAAAGCTCTGCTTTAGTACTACTCACTTACTTCCATCTTCAAATTAACTTTTAGCTCTAATTCCTGAGCCTTCATGGAGCTATAGAAGATGAATCTGCTCCTCTTTGTCAGTGTAACCCTCTTCAGGCCTGAAGGTTCCAAGTTTTTCTGTTTTCTCTTACTCATTTATCTGCTTTCTCTTTTAAAGATATATTTATTTACATTTTGTATTATCTCTTGTCTCCTTTCCTGTTCTCCTTTGACTTTATGGGTTTATCCCTTTTTATTCTTCTGCTTCTGAATTTTAAGAAGAAAGTGAAGATAATACATTGTTCTACCATTTCAATCAGTATTTAGGTATCACTTCTTACCACCCTTCAACTGTTTATTGATCATTATTAACATAATTCTGGTTGCCAGTGGTTATATTTTTTTTGGGGGGGATAGGTATTGGGGATTGAACTCAGGGGATCTCAACCACTGAGCCACATCCCCAGCCCTATTTTGTATTTTATTTAGAGACAGGGTCTCACTGAGTTGCTTAGGGCCTTGTTTATGCTGAGGCTGGCTTTGAACTCGCAGTCCTCTTGTTTCAGTCTCCCAGCCACTGGGATTACAGGTGTGCGCCACTGCCCAGTTTGTCAGTAATTATAATTTAGATAACGAAACAAAGAAACAAAAGATGGGTTTTCCTGAAGCATCTGCTCAAGAGTTAGAAGAATAAAGATTAAAGAAGTAAGAGTGAAATTTAAAGAGGCCATATACATCCAATGAGAGCAGAGAATACGTAGCCCGTGAACAACCAATATATCACTAATTAAACCAGGTATAGTGTAAAGCTTGGCACAGTCTGAGTTGCTGGAAGGGTTAAAAGAGGAGGTGGAGATATACAGCTTCCTGCACTCACCATCAGGTGGAACTGTCAGCCCAGGCAGCTTTGTGTCTGGAGTGCAGCCATTGGGTTGGAAAGGAAGAAAGCCAACTGTAGGGTTTTTGTATCTGCAAGTCAGTCACAAGGCTACTTTGGAAAATGGCTTCCAGGATGTGTTGTGTGAAGAATTGTTATTTGACAATAATGATGCACTGGGTAAACCCACAGGATAGGGCTGGGGATGTGGCTCAAGCGGTAGCGCGCTCGCCTGGCATGCGTTCGGCCCGGGTTCGATCCTCAGCACCACATACAAACAAAGATGTTGTGTCCGCCAAAAACTAAATAATAAGTATTAAAATTCTCTCTCAAAAAAAAAAAAAAAAAAAAAGAGAGATAAACCCACAGGATAGATATAGCCACATTAGTTGATCCCAAACCCCAGCTACCACCTAGAATTCTCCAGACTTATTGGATCAGAATTTCTAGGGATAGAGCCATTTTTAGTGAATTTCCCAGCTGTTCTGAAGTATAATTCAGTATGTAAACTAAGGAACAAAAATACACTCCCAAAGTGATTCTGTATATTTTTAAATAATCAAACACATTTGAATAGTTGGGGATACTGATGTAAGAATGGCTAACCTCTCCCTGCTGACAACATAAACAATCTGTCCTCCAAATATTAATAGTTAATTTCCTGGGCTTAGTACTATCTAGATGCTGTTTTATTTGTTAATGATGGTGTTTTATTTGTTATCATTATATTTTTCCCATAGCAAAATGCCTTTTTCTTTCTTTTTTAAAAATTAATGTCATTGTTAGAGCAATTTTAGGTTTACAGTAAAACAGAATAGATAGTGCAGAGCTAGTTATAAAAAAATGTCTTATTTGAGAACTGGAGCTATAGCTTCATAGCTATAGCTCCATCCAGCTAGCATGCATAAGGCTCTAGGTTCAATTCCCCAGCACAGATAAAAATAAATAAATAAATAATAAAAACAGCTCATACCGTTCTTGAACAGCTTTGGAGTAAGCCCCAGCATTCAGTGTTTTTCTGATAAAGTCACAGATGTGAGAGCTCTCTCCTGGGCATCGAGGGAGTCCAAAAACACCTAAAACAGCAAAAGACATAACATCCATTCCTTCAACAATCATGTCCTGGATCTAATATGTTCAAGGCACTAGAATAAAGAAAAACCAACAAAAGCCAGACCTTAATCTCATTAATTTCTCCCTCAAGAAAGTGAGTTATTGAGAACTAATATAACCAGCTTCATCCTGGTGCTATTATGATTTGGATCTGGAATGTCCCCTGAAAATCTCATGTGTTAGGCAATACAGCAATGTTCAGAGATGAAAAGACTGGCTTATGAGTTGATTAATATATCTGATGGACTGAAAATCGGAATAGACAACTTGGTGGTAACAATAAGCAGGAGGAGCAAGACTGGAGCAATCAGGTCACCAAGGGCATGGCCTTGGGGATTCTTTCTGTCCTAGAACCCCTTCTTGTTGTCTCTGCTCTCCAGCTGCCATGAGCTGAGCAGTCTTCTTCTGCCATGCCTTTCTGCCAAGATGTTTCTGCCTCAGAGCCAGCCAACCATGGGCTGAGACCACTGAAACTATGAGCCAAATAAACTTTTTCATCTCTAAATTGTTCTTGTCAGTTATTTTGATCACAGTGACAAACAGCTAATGAATGCTTAGTCCCACATTCTTTGTTGACTAAGGACCTCTGCACCTGCTCTGCACCTGCTCTTTCCTAGAGGATGTGCTGCTTCTGTACTCTACCACATGGCTAGACTCATTCTCATCTCCTGGGTCTTAGCTTGTGGATGTCAGACTATCCACTATGTGAGGTGGTGCCTGTTCCCATTCTCTTTCCCTCCCCCAGTTATACTTTTATTCTCAGCATCCTCATCAATAACTTTTTTGGGGAGCGAGGGGAAGGTACTGGGAATTTAACTAGGAGCATTTTACCACTTAGCTACATTCCCAGTCATTTTTATTTTTTATTTTGAGACAAGAGTCTCGCTAAGTTGCTTAGGACCTCACCAAATTGCTAAGGCTGGCCTTATATTTGCTATCCTCCTGCCTCAGCCTCCCAAACTGCTGGGATTACAGGTGTGCAAGCCACTGTGCCCAGCCATCAATAACTTTTTTAAGTACCAAGCATAGTTCTAAAGCATAGTCATTCCTTGGTATCTATGGGGAACTGCTTCCAGGACCCTCCTGAGGTCATCAAAATCTATGGATGTTCAAGTTCCATGTATAAAACTGTGTAGTATTTGCATATAACCTATATACATCCTCCCATATACTTCATTTAAAAAAATTTTTTTTGAGGTGCTAGAGAATGAACCCAGGGCTTTGCATACTAAGCATACCCTCTACCACTGAGTTATGTTCCTAGATTCCCTATAGATTATAAATCATCTCTAGATTACTTATAATACCTAAAATAATGTAAATACTATGCAAATAGTTTTTATGTTTAGAGAATAACAAGAAGAAAAAAAAGCCTGTATGTGTACAGTACAGATGCAATTTTTTTCCCCAAGTATTTCCAGTCCACAGTTGTTTGAATTCACAGATGTGGAGCCCACAGATTCAGAGGGCCAACTGTGTTGACAATAATTAATCTTCCCCATGGCCCTCCAGAATAGACATCCTTTTTTCCCCATATCACAGAGAAAACTTTAAAGAGAGGTTAAATACCTCATCCAAGGTCACACAACACTGGTTACAACAAGGAGTTTAACACAGGTAGCTTGGCTCCAGAGCCCCTCCATAAATATTTGTTGAATGAATGATAAAAATGTCTTTTTTACCAACGTGTATATGTAAAATTCTTATACTTTTGAAAAGTATTTTCCCACCCACCATTTTACTTCAGTCTCTGAAAAATTCCCAGAAAATAGACAAGGCCTTGTTTACTTTACCTCATCTGTGAAAGGAACCTAAGATACACTGATATGCCCATGAGTAACAGTTAATAGTGTCAGTCCAGCTTTTCTGAATACACGAAGAATTCTCTTGTTCCTGAACAGTTACATTCATCAGAATAGAGATAAAATCCTATTCCAAAGATATATCCTTCCCCCCAAATATGTAATTCAAACTAGAAAACCTAATGTTTTTCAAAGGGTTTAATCTATATTGTTAAATTTATGACCAAAAAAGGCTTATACACACTTTTTTTCCTTAAGCCCAAATTCAATAGCATAGCACCAACACCAGAAAACAGGAAAATTCATTATATTTTCCTAACTCCTTAAGTGCCACCTGCCATGTGGCTGCAACCAACTCACCTGCACATAACATCAGTTAAATTGGAGAACAATAAATGGCAACCTAATGATTCACCTGTGTAACTGGGCTCTGGAATCCTGAGTCTCTTCCTATTTCTCATCAGTGCTGGCTAGTTTGTCACAAGCTGCAGAAACAGGATTTTACAAAGATGGCTGACTTCTTATGCAAACAGAGCTGCTAGATTTTTAAAAATCAAGTGGTCTTGTGGGTTAGAGCAGAGAAAGAAGGAAATAAAGTGGTCAAAGTTACCTTGATGTTGTCCCCCAACTGAGATGAGATTGATCATGGGAGGTGATGGGCATCTCTGAGCCACTGCCCTCCTGGGGATTAAAAAAACAAAAAAAAAGCGGGAGGTGGGGAGAGATTATCAATGCTGGCAGATGAAAATGTATCATCATCAGTTAGCATCATAGATTAAGCTACTTAATACCCAACTGTGCCCCCAAAAAACTATTATAAGACTTTCCTCTACCATGGTCAAACACAAAACCTTTTTTTGTTGTTGTTGTTTTTCTCATAGAAAGTACATTATGTTCCCATGTTCTTACATGGCTACATTTTAGAATAATTTTCTTTCTAAGACAGGGAAGGATCCCAAAAGAATTAGAGGAAAGAATTTATCTGAATATAAGAAAAAAATCAATTCCATGCAAGTAGCAATATATATCAGAGAAGGACTTACAGAAATTGGCCTCCCTGGGAGAATCCCATAGCATTGTAACCTTGCTGCAATTTAGGATCTTCAGCAAGAATCTGGCATACTGTTGTTACTTGGGAATTGACATTCAAGAAGAAGCTGTTCTCCACATCCTAAAAAAGGAGTCACAGACAAGTGAAAGGATGGGACTGAAGCAACCACTAGCAACTGCAAGAGGTGACCTCAAGTTGGCACTTTCACACAAGCCGTCCAGAGTGAAGGTGTTCTTGTATAATTTGCTTCTGAAAATGCAATGTGAAACATTCTAACAGCACATTCAGTCAGCAAGCCTTCAAGGAACAGAGTAGCAAAGGGCCTTACCTCTATCATGGTCTTTCCAATCTCTAAAGACAAGACGTAAATTCCAGGTATTTTCTTCTCAACCATTTTTTTAATAGCACCCATGCTTAAGGGATTACAACAGCTGTCTCCTAGCCAACAAAAACAATGATGGAAATTCATGAATCAAAACATTACTTACTTTTTAAAACTTTTGTGCCTCAAAGGGCATTATCGAGAATATGAGAAGGAAACATACAGAATGGGAGGATATATTTGCAAGACATATATCTGAGATGGATTTCCAGAATATATAAAAAAAATCTTTACAATAAGATAATGTAATTTTTGAAATGTGAAAAGGCCAGGGGAGGCAGCAACATGTAATCCCAGCAACTTCAGGAGGCGGAGGCAGGAAGATTGCAAGCTCAAGGCCAGCCTCAGCAACTTAGCAAGAACTTGTTTCAAAATAAAAAATAAAAAGGGCAGGAGATGTAGCTCAGTGATAGAGCAGTCATGGGTTCAATGGCTAGTACTACACACACACACACACACACACACACACAAAAGGACTCTGACATTTCTCCAAATAAGATCTTATAATGGGCAACAACAAATATCATTGATCATTAAGGAAATTCAAATCAAAACAACAATGAAGTACAAATTCTTACTCATCTAGATTGCTTTAATAACAACTTTTCTAAAAAATGGAAAGTAAGTGTTGTCAAGGACATAGAGAAATAGAAACCATCATATATTGCTGGTGGAAATGTAAAAACAAAGCCACATGGAAAAGTTTGGCAATCTCTCGAATAAATAAATAAATAAATAAACAGACAATTACCAAATGACCCAGCAATTCCAACTCCTAATTATATACTCAAGAGAAATGAAAACATACATCAATACAGAAACTTGCACACAAATGTTTACAGTAGTATTACTGGTAATAGCCAAAAGGTGGAAACAAGCCAAATGTCCATCTTATGGATGAATGAATTAACAAACTCTGGCATATTCTTTTTTTTTTTTTTTTTTTGGTGCGGGGGCACCAGGGATTGAACACAGGGCACTATACCACTGAGACACATCCCCAGCCCTTTTTATTTTTTGAGACAGGTCTCACTTAATTTCTTAGGGCCTTGCTAGTTGCTGAGGCTGGCTTTGAACTTGTAATCCTCCCAAACTGCTGGGATTACAGGAGTACGCCACCACGCTCAGCCTGGAATATTCATTTGATGGACTATTATACAGTCATAAAAAAGAATAAAGTATTGACATATGCTACAACTTGAATGAACCTCAAATACATTATGCTAAATGAAATAAGTCCAACACAAAAAGTCACAGTCCTATAGTTCCTTTTATATGACATACCCAGAATAGACAATCCCATAGATACAGAAAGTAGACTGTAGGTTACCAGGGGTGGTAGGAGGGGAAATGAAATGATTACTTAATGGCTGGCATGTTGAAAATTTTTGAAACTAGAGATAAGTGGCGCTTGTTTGACACTGTGAATACACTAAATACTACTGAATGCTGTACTTTTAAATGGTTAACTTTATGTTATATGAATTTCATCTTAATAAAAAGATTAAAAGAATACTTTTTTGCCCTCTACCAGTTTATCAAATAATAACACACTTCAAAGGCCTGCATGATATACTTGAGACACTAAATTTACAATTGAAAACTAAGCAGAGGTATACATTCCCCCTCCTTTACCATAAGGGACATTTTAGGCAAAGAAAGAAAGATTTCTCTTTATAGCCAAGATTAGGGTAAGGCAAGTGAAGCACCTAGCACAAAATTTAAGGGGGTACTCACTCTCCAGTTCCTTCCAATTGCCAACCCTTCACTTATAAAAAATTGAAAGCAAGAGCTTCCTTAAATTTGCATTCTAGCTGCTTCCTAGACTCATCCTAGTCCCAGACTTGTTTCTCTTCCCATTAAGGATCCATAACTAAGAACGGAAGAAAACTCAGTAGAGAAGTGGACTGAGATCATTTTCCCATTTTTCACTTAATAATTCCATTTTCAATCTTAGAAGAAGCTTAAGTACCAGTTTAAAGAAGGAAAAACTATGGCCTGGAGAATCGTCTATTTCTCTCCCAACAACATTCATCACACTGACCTGTTTATTGTTGGCTACTGAACTGCCTCCCTTGTGACTGACCGCAAGTACTGGGAGAGCAGGAAGCATGTATCTTGTATCTTCTTTTAACCTCACTGTAGTAGCTCCTAGCTTGAAATGGAGTCTTAAAAGAGCTGTCCACGTTTGCTGACTCTAATTCCTTTCTGAACATGTTTTTAATCTGTTCCAGTAAAGCTCTATTACCACTTTCCCCCAAAACTGTTTTTGTCAAGATCATGAATGATCTTCACGCTGCTCAATACAATAACCAGTTCTCAGCCCTCATCCTACTTAATCCATCAACAACATGTGATACAGTTGATTGTTCCCTTCCTCTTGAAACATTTTCTTCCCTTGGCTTCTGGAACACTGCAGTGTCCTGACTTCCTTCCACCTTGTCTCCCTTGCTAGTTCCTCCTCATCTCCTCCACCTCCAAATGCTTTAATGCCTCAAGGTTCAGTACTCTGTCTACACTCACTCCCTAGGTGATCTCACATAGTCTCAAGGATTTAAATGCTAGTCAGATGCTGAAGGCTCCTAACTGAAATCTCCAGCCTGTATCTCTCACCTCCACTAGATGCTCTTATGTCTCTATGACATCTCCCAGTTGTATAACAAAGATCTCACATTTAGATAAGTCCAAAACCAGATTATATCTGGGGGAGGGGGGCGTGTAAAGGCGTGCACCACCACACCCAGCTCAAAACCAGATACTTGATTGTTCCTCATCCCAAATTTGCTCACCCTACAGGCTCCCCCACCTTGGTGAAATGACAACTTCAGCTGGGTGTGGTGGCACACACCTGTAATCCCATCAGCTTAGTAGGCTAAGGCAGGAAGATCACAAGTTCAACGCCAGCCTCAGCAAACTTAGCAAGGTTCTAAGCAACTTAGTGAGACCCTGTCTCAAAATAAAAATAAAAAGAGCTAGGGAATATGGCTCAGTGATTAATGCCCCTTGGTTCAATCCCCAGTACAACCTTCTAGTTGTTCTGGCTAAAACCTGTGGTCATCTCTTGACTCTTGTGTCACATCTAAATCCCAAAGTTTCCACCTTCAAAAGAGACCTGTACTTTGACCACTTCCAACACCTCCACTGTTAATACACACAGATCCAATCCCCATGATCTCTTTATGTTATTGCAATAATAGCTTCCTATCTTGTTTCCCTGCATGACCCCGAGTCTACTCTCAATACAGCAACTTCAGTTAAAATGTAAGTCAGATCATGTCACCCATATGTAGAAAAGGTTCCTGTCTCACTCTAGCCAAAGTCCCCTTGCTCACTCAGTTCCAGCCACACTCATCCAAATATTGCTCCTTGCATATACAGGACATAATTGTGTCTCGAGGCCTTTGCATTTGCTGCTGTTCCTTCTACCAGACATCCAAATGACATCTTTTCTTATCCACTTCTGGTCAGTGAATCCTTTCCTGGCTTTGCTTTATAAAAGTACGGGATATCACCTTCCCTCTCTATCCTCCCCACTTTGGTTTTCTCCATTGTACCTGTTACCATTTGACATATGAACGTTTTACTTATTTATTCTTTTACAAGCTGTCTCTCCTACTGCAAAGTAAGTTTCAAAAAGGCAAAGATTAGACTTTTTCATTCAATGCCGTATCCTCTGTGCGCAGCAGATGCTCGCTAATATGCTGGATGTATAATGCAGAGCCTAACGAATTTCGATTCAATGTGTGAACGAATAAAAAGGATGGATGCACCGCTCAGGTAGGAAAGACCAGCAAGCCTGAGCAAGTTCAAGACGCTGCACGCTGTGCAACTGCTGCAAGGATGACAGAGACAGCCTAAGACCCCGTCGCAGTACACAGCTATGAGCGCTCACTCCCGCACAGCCCCTTTCCCTTCTCCCGGTGCAGAGCAGCGCCCCAAATCCTAAAACGGACGGGTACTGGGGAATCACTGTCCTCGCCCTCCACACCCTCATTTTGCAGACGTGAACCCGGAGAGCCACCAAAGGCTTGGACCCTCCTCGCTCACTCACCCATCCCGTGCCAGATCACCAGCGGCAGCGGCAGCGGCGGCTCGAGATGCCCCAGTGCCCGGGCAGCGCAGGACCAGGGCAGCAGGGCGACAGCCAGAAGCCACAAGAAGCCGGGCGCCGCCATCTTGGCTGTCACATGATCGCGGGCGCACTGTGCCAAGAACCGCACTCTGGCCGGGGCGGGGCCGCCGCGGGCTGCGCTGGTTCTGGTACTGCCGCGAGGTGCGCGCCAGGGGGACAGTTCCCGGCGACCACGCCCCCATCAGGGTTCCGCGGCCACCACCACAAACCAAAAATATTGCTAACGTTTATTCAGCGCTTGCTGCATACCAGGTACCATGCTTTACATCCTTTCCCTGGTTAAATCCTCTTAACGCTATACACTTCTTACCATTTTACAGGTAAGAACACTGAGGCCCTGGGAAATTGGGTAAATTGCCAAGATCACAGAGAGAGCAGCAAATTGGTGGGGTCCAGAGTCGTTGCTCTTCGCCACTGCACCATGCTGCCATTGGAAGGAAATGCTCTGTGGAAGGAAGAGAGGAAGAAAGGACTCAGCCTTGTGTTTGAAATGGAAGGGGAGACATCATTTCCAGCCAGGACTAATCATGACAGGGGTGGTGTTTATTCTGGATCATGAAGGAAAGCTAGGATTTCAATAGGCAAATAGGACATTTGGGAAAGGACTGACATGAGCCCTAGCTCCCTAGAGGAGAGAGAGTAGGCGTATTTTCTAGAAATGCCAGGGCTACCAGTCTAACGAGAGCATCTGTGGGCTGCTGAAGAGTGAAATTTACTGCCACTTCCAAGTCTATTCTCAGAGCTGGATTGTTGCAAGAGGCCCTCATCAACCATGACCCCTTTTCCATCCTCCCCTCTTCAATCCATTTTATGTTCTATTGCTGGATCCTCTTTCTTAGACCACTTCACCATCTCAATTCCCTGCTCTTACTCACCCACCCACCACCACCACCACCCCAGAAAAACATCAAAAATTGTTTTAAAGCAATTTTAGTGAGACCGCGTCTAAAAATGAAAAAGCAGGGCCTGGGGATGTAGCTTACCCTTTATGCGTGAGGCACCAGGTTCCATCCTCAGCACCACATAAAAATAAATAAATAAAATAAAGGTATTGTGTCCACCTACTTCTTTAAAAAAATGTTAAAAAAAAAAAAAAAAAAAAAAAACAGCAAAAAGGGCTGGGGATGTAGCTCGGTGGTAAAGTGCCCCTGGGTTCAAGCCCCACTAACAAAACAAACAAAACAAAATGCAAATGGTTTTAATAAGGAAGCTGTTACAATGGAATACTATGAGGCTGGCTTTTCACAAATGAGGTAGATACGGTGACATGAAAATTTTTCTCAATATATTATAAAGGAAAAAATTTGTTAGACATGAAGCCCTTCCATCTGGTGCAATTACAACTAGTAGGTGCCGGTTGAAAATTCCATTAAAATGCAGAATCATATAGAATTATTCAATATGCAGTTTTGTTTATCTAAAGAAAAGTAAACTTATTATATATTGTAAGTATTTTCTTTTAAATTTAAGGCCTATAAATGTAAAATCTTTCACCAATCTTTTTAGATTGAGTTAGGCCCTTTCTATGATTATGGTACCTCTGAAGCATTTCTTGAAATGATTTGTTTCTTACCTTTAATGAATCATCTGTGGTTTCTTTAAAGATTTTATTAAACTGAAGTGATATTTGAAAGACACTTGTAAAACAATTCAAATGCAAAATTATTCTGGATGATCCTAGTGTTTCCACTTACAGATTTCTCACCCAGACCTTATTTAACAATTTTTTAGCAATTTGCCTTTAGCAAGCCATTCCAAAGCATCCAATTTAGTGGTTTTGTTGGTTTTTTTTTTTTTTTTTTTTCTTTTTTCTTTTGGTACTAGGGACTTAACCCAGCAGCACTTAACCACTGAGTCACATCCTCAGCCCTTTTGTATTTTTATTTAGAGACAGGGTTTCACTGAGTTGCTTAGGGCCTTTCTAAGTTGCTGAGGCTGTCTTTGAACTCAAGATCCTCCTGCCTCAGCCTCCCAAACCACTGGGATGGCAGGCATGCACCACTGCACCTGGCTCCAATTTAGTTTTTGCAGAGAAATCTCTTTATATTCATATTTCAAGTGTTTCCACAAATCTAAATTACAGTAGAGGGCTGGGGTGGTGGCTCAGCGGTAGAGTGCTCGCCTAGCATGCATGAAGCACTGGGTTCGATCCTCGGCACCACATAAAAACAAACTATTGTATTCACCTAAAAACTAAAGATACATAAATAAATGAATATTTAAAAAATAAATAAATAAATTACAGTAGAAAATATCACTGATATATAAGTGGAATATCAATTGGCATTTGGTAGGCACTCAGGCAACAGGAATAGAACTATCAGAAGTTGCCAAAAGAAGTTTTGTAGTCATGTTTATCATGCTGTTGGCATCAATAAGAAATTTTGGAATTGGCAGTAGGTTGAATAGGGATTAAGAAAGTAACAATGTATCTATGTACCTATATACAGAGATGGTTGCACAATCATTGGAGTATACAGATAAAATAAGTGTATTTTATGACTTGTAAAATATGCCTCAACAAAACTGTTCTTTAAAAAAAAAAAAAAAGACATCTAGGGCTGGGGTTGTGGCTCAGTGGTTGAGCACTTGCCTTGCATGTGTGAGGCATTTGGTTCGATCCTCAGCACCACATAAAAAATAAATAAAATGAAGATATTGTGTCCATCTACAACTAAAATAAAATATTAAAAAAGACATCTATATATTCATATATTTCTAGTGGGCATTGACAAGAAAAATGAAAATAGATGTATAAAGTAGATGTATATCTGGAGACTTTAAAGTTCTTCTTTTTTTTTTTTTTTTTTTTTCAGTTTTCGGTGGACACAACATCTTTGTTTTATTTTTATTTTTTATGTGGTGCTGAGGATCAAACCCAGCGCCCCGCGCATGCCAGACGAGCCCATTACCACTTGAGCCACATCCCCAGCCCCTATTCTTTTTTTTTTAATATTTATTTTTTAGTTTTAGGTGAACACAATATCTTTATTTTGTTTTTATGTGGTGCTGAGAATTGAACCCAGTCCCTCACACATGCTAGGCGAGCGCGCTACCACTTGAGCCACATCCCCAGCCCAAAAGTTATTCTTTTTTAATACTTTTTTTAGATGTAGATGGACATAATACCTTTATTTTATTTATTTATTTTTATGTGGTGCTGAGGATCAAACCCAGTGCCTCACAAGTGCTTGGCTAGTTACAAAGGATATGTAACTTTTATAATCACAAAAAATAAAGATATATGCATATTAAAAAGTAGTGCATGTAAACATGCTGCACCTGTGTGAGGGTGGCGCCTGATCTTGTTTGGGCACCTGGGAGAAGCTTGCACTCTCCTCCCTGGTGCTGGCAACACCCCCATCCCCCCAAAGACAGAAGCCAAGGCAGCTGAATGGGGAAAACCCACTGAACTTCTATGTTAAGAAATGGAGTAAATTGAGACTCATTTTGTAGCTGAGTATTTGGTCGGTTTTCATACATGTTCCATGTATGTTTGAAAAGTCTGTGTATGTGAGAGGTTCAGGTTTTCATGCATGTCCCTTAGATCAGCTATTTGTGCTTATCATCTCTTGTACATAGTTATTTGTCCATTTCATTTTTGAGTTTCAGGTAGTGATGTTAATATTTATTATAATAATGGATTTTTCTTGTACTTGTATCAGATTGTTTTCCCCCCATAAGTTTGGGGACTTATTTTTAAGGTGCTTGTGTGTTATGAAGCCTTACATCTTACTAAGGAGTTATTTGGTTGTCATTTTCCCTAAACTTATTACTTAGTATAGTTTGGGGCATTTATTTGACATTAATTTTTTTTAATTGTTGAACACTTTTGTGTTTTTTCCACAATACCTTTATTTTATTTATTTATTTGTATGTGGTGCTGAGGATCAAACCCAGTGCCTCACACATGCTAGGCAAGAGCTCTACTCCTGAGCCATAACCCCAACCCCAATATTAATTTTTAATACTAACTTTTGATTCATATTTGTCTAATGGGTACTTTTTGTCTTTTTTTTCCTTCTTTTTCAAATTAGTTTTTGTAAACAACAACAAAAAATAAATTTGTTTTTCTTAGGAAATTATCATTTCAGATACAGGTGCAGCCCGTTGTATACCTTCACCTCCCTACTTCCCCACAGTTATCTCCTAAATTTAGTGTTTATTATTCTGGTAAAAGTTTCCATACAATCACTACAAATGCATGCATGTATGTGTCTGTAAAAATGTGTGGTATTTTATGTATTTTTTCAGTCTCATATTAATGGGATATTACTATACTTGCTCTGAAATGTTTTTGTTCAACATTATTTTGAGGGATTTATCTGTATTAATACATTCTGCTCTATTTCACTGAGAGTAAAAAAAGAAAATGGAATAAAGCTGTCTTACAGACTCCACCAATATCTAAGAAAGTTTAAAAAGTTCAACTTCTATCCACAGAAAACAAAGGGTAACAGCTCCATATCTTAAATGTCAACAAGTGGCAGTCAAGGAAGGGAATAGAAGATTCTGGACTGGTGCATGTCAAGGCTTCCAGTCCTTCTCCCATTCCATCAAATCTGGAGCAGTTGGGTTCACTATGTCCTGAAAATTAGCATACACATATGCAATACATTACAACAAAGAAGAAAACTAAGCGGTTTTCTTATTTTCATCTCTTTGGAAAAGTAAAAATGTCTACTGGGAAGAAAAAAGTGAGTGGACAACACGACATAGATTAACTCTTGAAGGTGGCACTGAAGGCACCAGGAAATCATACTGAATTGGAGGAGGTTCAAGAATTGGAGCTGTTCTCCCCATAGGAATGGGATACACCAACCACCAGTAGAATGAATTCTGGAGCAGACACAGCAAAACCTCAGAAGTACTTGCAGAACTTCAGAATTCTTTAAAAAACTATCTACTATCTCTCTTGAGCTCTGACCCCTCCTGTCCTTTAGACAAGCTTATAAATCATAGAAAAACTATGATAGCATAAAATAACAACCTCCAACTACAGTTCAATAGGAAAGATATGCCAGTTTCAGATAAAGTTGAGAGCAATTCAAAAGGCAGGTACATAGAAAAAAAATCACTTCAAGTGCTTTAAGTTCTAGAACAACCTAATACGACAACGAGCACAACAGAATCAGAACTCAAAAAATAAATAATAGGATTAGAGACATGGCTCATTAGTAGCATGCTTGCCTAGCATGTGCAAGACCCATAAAAAGAGAGAAATAATAAATCAACTGAAGTAAGTGGGTAGGGAATGTAATATATCTGAGAAAGCAAACATCTCCTTCATTGAATATTCTAATAAAGACACTAAACCCAACAAGAAACAGAGTAGACATGACTGGTAATGTAATTACTGATGTGGGGAAAGGCTTGAAATAATCTCAGTAAAAGCATATAGTAAAACACAAAAAATATTAAAAACAATTGAAGAGAAACTAATAGATATGGAAGACATGCTATTGGTGTCCCAGTTCAATGGAACAGAAGAAGTGATCCAAAATGTAAAAACAGAAGTTTTCTCTAACATAAAGAATTACTCTGTAACTTTAAAGGTCAAAACAGAAGACATTTTGATACAGAATATTCAACCCTGAAACACGTTTTTATTAATTTATTGAATTACAGGCATCCAAAGTGGGGGTGGGAGGACAGAATGCACTGTTTTCCAACTTCTCAGTAGCAGTTTCCAGAAACAGAAGACAATGGAGCGTGGGCCACAGTATTCTGAAAGAACAAAAGTGTGCTCTGAGTATGTTAAAATTGTGAAATTGGGCACAATGGTGCACACCTGTAATCCCTGTGGCTTGGGAGGTATAGGCAGAGAGACCACAAGTTTGAAGCCAGGCTCAGCAACTTAGCAAGACCCTGTCTTAAAATAAAAAATAAAAGGGGGGGTGGGGGCTGGGGTTGTGGCTCAGTGGTAGAGTGCTCTCCTCTCACATGTGAGACCTGGCACCACATAAAAATAAATAGACAAATCCCTAGCACCACATAAAAATAAATAGACAAATAAAGATATTGTGTCCATGTATAACTAAAAAAAAGGACTGGGGACATGACCCAGTGGTTTAGTGCCTCTGGGTTCAATCCCCAGTATCAAAAAACAAAAAACAAACAAACAAAAAAGTCAAGATGTCATTTGTAATTAAGGATTCTAGGCAGAATTCCACAAATATAAAAGAGCCCCTAGAAAAATCACTCTTCTTGAAAAAAATACTTCAAAGTTAAATTCAGCCAATTAATAGGACAAGCCAGCTACCATGGCACACGCCTATAATTACATTGATTTGGGAAGCTGAGGTAGGAGGATAGCAAGTTTAAGGCCAACCTCCACAACTTAATGAGGCCCTAAGCAATTTTATGAGACTCTCTCTCAAAAAAATGTTTAAAAGGGGGTGGGGCTGGGGTTGGGATGTGGCTCAGTGATTCCCAGTACAAAAAGAAAAATAAATAAATAAACAAACTGTCTTCCCACACCTACCTCCCTTCACTCCCACATTTGACAGAGCTAATCTATAAGGGTATTCCCCGAAATCCCTGCTTCTGCTTCTTTGCCCAAATCATTTCTACCATCTGGAACAGGCTTGACATCTTTATTCTGCTTAAACAAATGCAGCATATTACACATAGCTCAACCTGTAGTCCATCTCTTGCAGTGACTTCCCCAGAGCCTCCCGACATTTTTTTAATCAGGGAGTTAAAGTATGCAATAGAGAAGTAGAGAATTCTTACTTCCTCTGGATTTGGTTTCAGGAGGAACTATTTTATGGGAGACAAACAAAGTTCTCTGAATTTGAGTCAATTCCTGATTTTTTTTTAATAAGCAGCCTCTGAAGCTTACTAAAATAATATGGGAAGTAAGAACTTGCAAAGCCTGAATTTCAACGTAACTTCAAAGAGTATTGAAAGTTAATAAGGTACATATCAGATATTCCTTGAATAGACTCTACACTGCAGGGAACAATGGGAACATAAGGAAGTATATGAGTGCTCAGAAGTTTTAGATTTCTTTTTTTTTTCAGATTTCTTTTTTTCCATGCAAGAAATGAAAACACTGTATAGATTAGAAAATTTTAATAAAGTTGCTTGCTATTAAAAAACATACTTAGGGCTGGGGATGTGGCTCAAGCGGTAGCACGTTTACCTGGCATGCGTGCGGCCCGGGTTCGATCCTCAGCACCACATACAAACAAAGATGTTGTGTCTGCCGAGAACTAAAAAAATAAATATTAAAATTCTCTCTCTCTCTCTCTTAAAAAAAAAAACATACTTATTGTAGGCCTTTCAATAAAATGAGATGAAATTTCACCAACTGACTAAATACAATAAATACTCTTGGATTGAGAAACAATCTATTTAATCATTTGAGCCGTGAAAAAAAAACTGTGATACCATTACCTGTGGCAGCAATGGATAAAAGCAATACCAAGTTTTTTTCATTTTTACTATTGAGGGATGAAAGAGTGACATTAAAAGCTGGGCTGGGGGTGTAGCTCAATAGTAGAATACATGCTTAGCATATGTGAGGTCCTGTGTTCAATCTCCAGCACCAAAAAATTTTGAAAGTTATATTAGACATACCTCAATACTAAAGACTTTTAAGAAAATGCTTTTATCTATTTTCTTGCCAAATGGAAAATAAACATTTTTCTGTTCCATTAAGACAACTTCTAAAGCTTCTGAAAAATGTTATAGTGTGCGGGCTTGGGATGTGGCTCAAGTGATAGCGTGGTCGCCTGGCATGCGTGAGGCACTGGGTTTGATCCTTGGCACCACATAAAAATAAAATAAAGATATGGTGTCCACCTAAAAAACTAAAAAATTTAAAAAAACTTTAAAAAAGTGTTACAAAGTGCATACACACACACACACACACACTGCTTAGAATTTAAGATCATGAAAGAGAAGATAAGGCCTCTTTTTTCTCCATTATTTCTGAGTAAGTCTAACAAGTCCTGCTATTTAGTTCTCTGTATTTCTTCAATCAGTATAGTTATTCATTGATTTACCAACTTTGTGTCTCCCCACCAGTGAAAGATAAAAAAATTAAAAAATTTTTCCTTCATTCTACCTTTCCTTTTCATTTTAATCATTATAAAAATTTGTAACATTTATATTTCTGTGACTTGCATATAGATTAACTAAAATTAAAAACTCAAAACCAATATTTGCCATATTATAATTATATATATATATGATATAATAAACAGTATGATTAGACCCTTAGTCATGGAAGTAAATTCCTATGTCATTAAAACTTTGAAACTCAAAAAGGAGTGTTCTGTGCATCAAGATCTTAAGATCTTGCTTTTTTCCCCTTTGCTTATATATCTCAATTATTTTATATCCCCTAGGCACCTCTTAGATTCCTCCTCTTCCCACCCTCATCCCTCCTCCCTCTCTCTCTGTGCTGAGGATCTAAAGGAGAACATCATGCATACTAGGCAAGTGCTCTACCTTTAACCTACATCCCTAACCCTAGATTCCATTTTCAATTTGCTGAAGTCTGTCTTTGAGAGATTTTCACATGAAGCATGTAAGAGACTCTGACAAATTCTGACAAACTCTCTCTTTGATCAAACTTTCGACAGGCTTCTCTGGGTTCTCTTTTCAATTGGGCCTCATCCTTAGGCTCCGTCCTTAGCCTGCCTTGCCCAGTTTTAGAGTAAGAATCTTACAAAGTCAGTTTAATGAGCACCCCTCCATCCTTGATATCTGATCACCATTAATATCTGATTAATGTCCTCAATGTCCTAAATCCTTGGCCTACCTTTGGCAAGAGTCCTGTTAGGCCAATTTACCAAGAGCACCCTCACCCTTGAGGTCTCCCTTGTAATTCTCTACCCACTGACCTATCACTCTGTTGGTTGGTTATAGATCTCCAGCCATTTTAGCTGTTTTTACTATATTTAAAGTCCAGCTCAGTTTTACTGAATTTCTCTCCTTTATTGAATAGTACTGAAAGAAAATCTGTCTTTATTACCTTTAACTTAGGGTCTGGCTCTAAATCTCTTGAACAATTCTAAGGTCAAATACTTCTTATCTTACAATTTTGAAGACATTCATTGTTAAAGATGACTTCTCATTCCTTTAAGGAAACCTGAGAGAGGTGGTTTATTTGCTTGGGGTTTTGTTTGTTTGTTTGTTTGGTTGGTTGTTGTTTTTTTGTTTTTCTCTTTGGATGCCTGGTTGCCCACTCACATTGCTATAGAGCAAGCTGTCATGAGTTTCCTCTGCATGGGTATTTTCCCCTTAGGCCTATCCCAACCAGGGGCTCTATAAGAGCAAGAAGAGCATATCATCAGATAGCATACTCATAGGGTGCATGGGTAGGGAGTGGCAGGCAGTGTGGTACCTTCATAAGGGACTCCATCATGAGGGTGGTAGAACCCTTGCATAAAACTTTCCTGAGTAAAAGCTGCTTCTCCTTTTTATCCCCCTCATCCTTTTTTGCAAGTCTGATATGCTTTCTGTCAGGTAAAATATTCTCTCTAGGTGCCTTTCCCAGGCAAATCCCTTCTGTCTTTAGAGGGCCATTCTTATACAGTGGCCTTAAGGCAAAGAGTACAGTTCCAGGTACCCTTACAAGGGAAAGGAATAAAGACCCAACTGTCCCAATTGTTTTTCTTTTTTCATTTAAAAAATATGTAATACTTTAATAAATTATCTGATATTTAGCTTAAATCTCACTTTTGATCTTTTCAAAATTTATTGACACTGAGAACTACCCAAATCTTCTCATGTTCATTTCAAGCATCTTTTCTTTCCTAGACACTCCTGTGTTCTCCCGTAGCCCTCTTGTGCTCAGCTTGTTTTAGAGTATCTGCACCCATCTATTTACCCCAGTCTCTCCATTAGACTGCTAAATTCTCAAGACTAGACGTTAGATCTTATTCTCTTTGTATTCAGATGATCTGGCATAAGATTGGTGCTCCACGGGTTCTTATTTAATAATTGATGAGTATCGAAGGCAAACATTGCAAATATGAAAATCCTTCAAAGGACAGCAGTCCAGATTCTAGTCTAAGGAAAGCATGAAAGGGAGACCTGGGGAGCCTGCAGTCTACTCATCTGTAGCTGCTACAGGAGAAGCCCAGGCCCCTTCTCTGTGGCCTCTAGCACAGGAAGGAAATGGATCATAGGCTCTAGGCAGCTGAAATTTTTTTAAAAATTCAATTCAAATCACATCATTCCTGTATCTAAACTCTTCAATTATATCCAATTTATTTAAGTAAGAGGAGGTGCTTGGTGTACTGTGGTCTACTAGACCCTATTATGTAGGCCCCAGATATCTCACCAGGCCAGAATGGCAGTCTCTCCATCCTTCTCGCCCTGACCTCACTGGACTTCTGTCTGTTCCTCAGATGAGTTGTGAATTAGTCATCTTCATGTTACTATAATTAAATCTCTGACATAGTTAACTTATAAAAAGAAAAGTTTATGCAGAGTGCAGTGGCACACACCTGTAACCCAGAGCCTTGGGAGGCTGAGGGAGCTCAAGGGTGGCCTCAGCAACTTAGCAAGACTCTCAGCAACTTGGCAAGACCCTGTCTCAAAATAAATAAAAATGGGCTAGGGATGTAGTTCAGTAGCAAAGCACTTCTGGGTTTAATCCCAAGTGAATAAGGAAGGAAGGAAGGAAGGAAGGAAGGAAGGAAGGAAGGAAGATTGATTTTGGCTAACAGTTCTGGAACTTTCAGTACAAGATCAGGTGGCCCATTGCTTTGGGTCTCTGGTAAAAGTGGCACATCATGAAGGGTGAATGGCGGAGCAAACCAAGTATATCATGAGTCTCTTTATTGAGAGAAAGAGCAGGCTGGGGCTGTAGCTTAGTGGTAGAGCACTTGCCTAGCATGTATGAGGCACTGGGTTCAATCCTTAGCACTGTACAAAAAAATAAATAAATAAAATAATTATGTCTAACTACAACTAAAAATATTTTTTTAAAAAAGAAGTATGACTGAAAATGAAAGGAGTCTAGAGTTATGGTTTGGATCTTAAGCATCTCCCAAAGACTCCTATATTAAAAAGTTTGATTCCCAGCTAATGTGCTGTTGGGATCTGGGGTAACCTTTAAGAGGTAGGCTCTAGTTGAAGGAAGCAGGGCTGTTGGGGGTATGCCTCTGATAGGATTTCATTTTCATTTGACTCCAAGTACATTGAGACCTAAGCCCCTTCCTCTCTTCTGCTTCCTGGCTGCCATGAGGTAAGCAGCTTTCCTCCCTGCCATGATATTCTGCCTTGCCACAGGCCCAAAACAAGGGGTCCAAGCAATGACGAAATGAAAGCCCTGAAAGCAAAAGCCAATGAGCCAGAAGAACTCTTTGCTCCTTGTAAGTTGATTAGCTCAAGTAGTTTGTCACAACAACAAAAAACCGACAAATCCACTAAGCAAGGGTATGATATCAGGCAAAGCCTCACAGACAATCAGTTTGGCTCAAGCCACAGGAGACTCCTATAGACTTTTAGAGTCTTGTCCCAACTGGGACAAGGGAGCTGAAGGATTTAAATATCCCTGCTCATCAGCCATTGGTAAGGGCTGCTACCAGGAGTTACTACATTTTTAGGCACATCTGGCTCTTCCTCCACACGTGCAAGGAGTGCCCTGCAGCCTGCGAAGCCCTCCAACATGTACGGGTGCAGACAAGCACCACTGGGCCAAGCTCTGGGGGATGAATTTTTGGCAAGATCTAAGGTTTTTGTTGGATGTGCCCAGCACTATGTCATCCATTGGTCTGGCTTCTGTTTTAGTAATATGAAGATAAAGGTCAAGGCAACTGAGCTGGGGATGTGGCTCAAGCGGTAGCGTGCTCACCTGGCATGCTTGCGGCCTGGGTTCGATCCTCAGCACCACATACAATCGAAGATGTTGTGTCCACCGAAAACTAAAAGAATAAATATTTTAAAAATTCTCTCTCTCTCTCTTTAAAAAAAAATAAAACTAAAAAAATAAAGGTCAAGGCAACTGCTTTTCTTTAAAATGTTGCTGCAACATTGCTGTAATAACATTGTAGAACATTTCTTAATTAAGTAACCTTCTATAATTTTCCAGCAAACGTTGCAACTATTTTAATTATTTGTACACTGCCTTCCAGATTCTGTCCACATGCAGATAGAACTCTTTTCCCTATTTTGCATACACAGAAGACACCATCAAAACTTTTTCCTTACAGGTGGTCTATTCCTGTAATTCCAGCTATTCAAGAGGTTGAGGCAGGAAGGTTCCAAGTTCAGCCTGAGCAATGTAGCAAAACCCTGTCTCAAAATAAAACTAGGGAGTAGCTCAGTGGTGGAGCACTTGCCTTGCATGTGTGAGGCACTGAATTCAATCTCCAGTGCCACAGGACTGGGTATGATGGCACACACCTGTAATTCCAGCAGCTCAGGAGGCTGAGGCAGGAGGATCAAGAGTTCAAAGCCACTTAGTGGGACCCTAAGCAATTTAGTGAGACCCTGTATCTAAATAAAATATTAAAATGTACTGGGGATGCGGCTCACTGGTTATATGCTCCTGGTTTCAATCCCCAGTAAGCCCCTGCCAAATCTTCAGTCCCCCACATCCCCCTCCCCACCCAAAGAGAATGGTCTTCAAGGCTATGGAACTAAGATAACATACCAGGAGCCTGGAAGCTGGGAAACCAGCTCAGCCTTCTGAGACTATGTGATCAGAAATACCAAGAAGCTGGAGCCGGATAAGACAAGGTCACTAAAACCAAACCCACTGACATAGAACAATAGTCTGTCCTGTTCTAAAAATAATATTAGGAACTCTCCCAGATGATAAGGGACAGATTTCAGGTGGTGAAGGGCAAACATATGCATAAAATAGTCTAAATAGCCCATGTTACTGTTATTTTATTAGCAGAGTAAAAACCCACCCTGAGAGAGAGAGATCTAAAGTGGTAATGAGGCATGCATTGCATAAAGAGGCATAAAGCACAGGAGCAACTGAAACGCAACCTCTACAGGTGATGACATCAAGAGATCAGGTCCCTTTCTGCCTTGTAGAGTGACATAAAAACTGTACACCTTTGACCTTGTTTGAGTCAGCCTAGGATTTCTGTTCCCCACATGCTGTCTCCCTTATGCTTGGCAAAAGAATAAAGTCTCAATTGTGTTTTTATCCAATTCTTCTGATAACACAAGAATCCATGGAGGGGCTTCAGTGGTGGCTCAGTGGTAGAGTGCTTGCCTAGCACATATGAGGCACTGGGTTTGATTCTCAGCACCACATAAAAATAATGAATAAAATAAAGTATGGTGTCCAGCTACAACTAATATATATACATATACACACATTTATTTTTAATCCATAGAGTTGGTAACAAGGAGATTTCACCACCCACGGCCATTTTTAAAGAGTACTGAGTAAGGAGACAAATGGCTCAGCCCTGGGAGTAAAGTGATTGATGATCACTGGAGAGGCCAGATGGTACAGAAGGCAGGGCTCTGCTAGTTTATTCATTCATCCAACAACAATTATAGTCTACTATAGAATCTCATAAATATTTTCGTTGTTTCTACAGGCTCTGCTTTTTTTTTTAATCTCTTTAGGGCTGGCTAATAGCTTACCATAACTTATTAAACCTATTCTGTATTGGATTGTTGAACATGTAAGTCAGACCCATTATTGAATCTTATAGAATTCTTCAATTAACTCTTCCTGCATGGAACTTTTTAACTTTCATTGTATTACTTCCATATAAAATAGTGATTATGAGTGTAGGTTCTGGAAAAAAGAATGTCAGTGTAATTCTATGACTTCTTATTTGTGGTAGTTTGGGCAAATTACCTAACGTATGTGTTTCTCAGTATTTTATTTGTAAAATAGAATCATTAATACCACCTTCCTCATGGGACTGTTGTGAGAATAAATAACATGTTAAATGTTTGAACCTGAGCTAGCATTCAATAAGGAATAACGACTATTATTGTTAATTATTGAGCCAAGAGTAATTTCAAGAATATAATATCTTCAAGACTGTTTCTAGATTGTGGAAATGGTTGTGTAACTGTAAAATATACTAAAAGTCATTGAACTGTACATTAAGTAAAAGCTGACATTAGTTATGGCTATTTTGTTTTCCCAAATGGTATTCCTATTTTAATTTCTATTCTCATCTCAGTTTTGTCACTAGCTCATCAGAAATGGGGAGTCTTTTTTCAAGGATAGTTTGCTTTAGTGGAGAAAAGCCAAATGGAATATTAAATGTACTTTCTTTTTTCTTTTTCTTTTTTATAGAAAAGTTTTTGATATTCAAAGCAATCAGGGAAATGCAAATCAAAACTACACTGAGGTTCTATCTCACTCCTGTTAGAATAATAATAAAAAAATACAAATAATAATAAATTCTGACAGGATGTGGGAGAAAAGGCATATTATTCATACATTGCTGGTATTTCTGCAAATTAGTACAACCATTTTAGAAAGTAATATGGAGATCCCTCAAAAGACTAGGAATGGAACCACCATATTACCCCTAAATGTGCCTTCTTTTTGCATTTTTTCTTCACTTTAAGCAAAAAAAAAAAAAAAAATATATATATATATATATATATATATATATATATATATGTACATGTATTGTTTACTATTTACTTCCTAGTTTTTTTCCCCCCCAGAGGCACAGATTCCCTTAGGAAAGTGGACCCACAGGAGAGAATGTAGGCTATCTCAAGGGAAAGACATTTTAGGGGACAAAGTAGGAAATACCCATTTAAGGGAGAATGCTGACCAACTTGAAAGTGAGAAGTTTTGAGGGGTAAAGCAAGAACTATACATTTAAGGGAGAAGGAAAGTCATCTCCAGAGAAAAAGACAGCCTCATTTCCTCTTTTTCAAATTCCTTGTCCATTTAACTACTGTGGTTGATGCCCTTCTTGAGCAAACTCTTCCTTAATATGTCTAATTGAGTCATCATGGTGAGTTGGTCTCTAATAAAGAGAGATTAAGAGGCCAGTTGTTTGCTCCACAAAGGGCTCCTCTTGCTCTACTAGAACTGGTTCCTCATTAGCCCAGGGTCTTTCCAGTAATCACGTCTTCTGCCAGCATTGTCTTTCCATCCTAACGCACCTGTGGCATTTTGCCTAGGGCCTGAACTCTAAAGGCAGGCTAAGGAAAAGACTTTAACACATGCTCATATCCCTTCCTTCTTGCTCTTTGTATCTGGTGATTGCTGTATGTTGCTCTGTGTGTCTGCTCTCTGATCTTCAAGGAAGTGCAAGGCTCCTTATCCATATTGGAAGAGCCTGCTCCAGATGATAAGTCCACAGCATGCTCACAGGGGAACCTTGGATCCAGAAGACCCCCATTTAGAGATCATAAAGCTCCAACTGAAAATAAACCATCACTACCTTTTCCTAGTAGGGCAGTGTTTATTAAAATATACAGAATGCTGTAACTCGCAGTTCCGTCTAGATAAGCTAGAGATGAGATGACATGCAAGCTACCCAAATAAAGACTTCCTAGCCCAGGGTCTGAGCTCTGTCAGTGTGCAGAAAGAGAATCAGGCTCAGAGAGTGTACTCATGATAACCAAATTTGTAGGCGCCGTTTTAAACCTTCATAAAGGATTTCTGAAAGTTTTGTTTCTGATGGTCATGCTCTAAGAGATGAGGAAAGGAGACCAGATGTTAGTCTGCTTACATGGAAAAGGATTGAAAACCTTCTAAGAGGACTCCTGAAGCTACAGGTGACCCCTTGGCATTTCCTTCCCAATACAACTGAAGACGTTGGTGCAGGAACAGTTGGTTCAGGAGGGGCCCCCAGCAGCACTTCCAGGAAACTTCATTCTGAGGGAAAAAAAAATGGGCAATTAGGAATAATGAGACTGTTGGTGCCATGTTTACTCTTTTGTCTACTAGTGCCCAATAAATAAGCACACTTGTCCCTCTTATTAATGGCCCCTTATTTGGAGGGCCCTGTTTAATTGTCTCTGGTGGGTGGATTTAGAAGAATTGGAATTTCTTCTATCTTTAATTCTTTTGTCTCATTTGAGAGCCATTCAGAGCAAAACATGCCAGTTTATTAGTAAATATTCTCTTTGATGAGAATGCTCCTATCTGCTGAGTATATAAAATAAAATAAAAATGATATCAGTCTAGCCCTGAAAAACACCGGGAAGCTTGAGGCTCAGCTTTATTGGATGTTAGCCAGAAACACTAAGCCATCAGAGTAAAGAAAATCTATTCAAGTAAACATGGTCAGTTATTTACTTAGAACAAACAAAACTCTTATTTCTAAGTAAAATAGAAAATGCACATGAGATTATTTCCCTGTAAGACCAGTTATCAAAATTGCAAACTTTACAAGATAGTTGAATTATATGGAGCTCAGCAATTTCTGCTTGCTTGCTGGTTACCTCCAGAGCTGTATTTATGCTAACTACCAGAATTTCATAACTAAACTGTTTGTAATAGTTGAATGGCGTTTCATGATACAGTGGATGGCAGCCCTTAATAAAATAGTAACTATAATCATTGGGAAGATGTATCTTTACATAAGAAGGAATTGGATGAATGCACTAAAATTTTAATCAGGTTATGCAAGAATACCATAATAGGAAAAAAACTTTTGCAGAATATAGCTTGACTCAAATATGCCTTCAATCCAGAAGTTGTTAGTTTTATGGTCACTTCTGCCAGAAAAATGTCAGTTTATAGGACTTCATCAGAGAACACAAGCTTCAACTCTCTGCTGCCAGCACCCATTAATAGACTTTTCTAGCTGGGCACAGTGATGCACACCCATAAACCCAGAAGCTTGAGAGGCTAAGGCAGGAGGATTACCGAGTTCAAAACCAGCCTCAGCAATTTAGCAAGCCCCTAAGGAACTCAGAGAGACCCTGTCTCTGAATAAAATATAAAAAGGGGTGGGGATATGACTCAGTGGTCTAGCATCCTGGGTTCAATCCCTAGTATCCCCCAAAAAAAGTCTATTGTGGGGCGGTTGGAGTTCTAGCTCGTGATAGAGTGCTTGCCTAGCACGTATGAGGCACTGGGTTCCATCCTTAGCACCACATAAAAATAAATAAAGTTATTCTGTCCATCTACAACTTAAAAAATATGTTTAAAGTCTATTGCAGGGCTGGGGATACAGCTCAATGGCAGATAAGGCCCTGGTTTCAATCCCAGCACCACAAAAACAAAGGAAAAAAGTCTATTGTAGCCAGGCACGGTGGTACATGTCTGTAATCCCAGTGACTCAGGAGCCTGAAGCAGGAGAATCGAAAATTCAAGGACTGCCTGGGCAAATTAATGACACTCTGTCTTGAAATAAAAAGTTCTTGGATCTATCTCAGTGGTAGAGCACTTGGGTTTAATCCTCAGTGTAAAAAAAAATCTATTAGTCTACTGAGGTATATACCTCAGTGGTAGAGAACTTTCCTAGCATGCCTGAGATCTGGGTTCAATCTCCACTTGCAAAAAAAAAAAATATATATATATATATATATATATATACACACACACACATATGTATATATGTGTATTGTGTACATAATTAAATTTCTGATCAATTCTATACAAAAAAGGTATAGATGGTGTCAGATTTAGCAGTAGAACATAATTTAACAGTTTCCTACTTCATTTTTTAAAAAAGGAACACCACCAAAGAAGAAAGCAAAGAAAACCGTACCATACCTGAAAATTTAAATTAAAAATTGTAGGCAACAGCTCCACATTTAAATATTGAAAATAAAAGTATCTACCTTCCTGACCAATTTTGATATTATTTTGGTTTAAGGATCAAGAATTATTTGATCCCATGCAGTGAGGTTGTTCATTGTTTGGAGTTTTCCAAATTTTTATGAGCAAAATTAAATGCTTACTTTTCTGTAAATTGTGCATGCATGTGTATATGTTTAAGTGTGTAATGGGGTATGTTGTCTATATCTGCAATTATTTGGAAACTTTAGGGGCAAACCCAAAATAAACAGAGATCAATTTATTAATTTAGTTAATATAAACAAACGTGTATCTCAAAATGCAATGGAGAGAAGCTGGAGTAAACAGGCTGGCTTATTGTCAACAAGAAACGCAGTTTTACTTTTGAATCCTTACTATGTAAGCAATGAGATCCTTAGAACTCAGTTTAAATGACTTTGCAGCATCTTGGTGACTAGATCCAGTGTCCTGGAGAACAGCACAGTAGTGTAAAAGAATACCGTGGATTTTCAAAAAGTTTTATAAGGGTATGAGATTGTACTGTTGGGTATAATTTATTATATGTAATTTGGATTAAAAAAAATATTTTTAGTTGTAGATGGACACAATACCTTTATTTTATTCATTTATTTTTATGTGGTGTTGGGGATCAAACCCAGTGCCTCACACATGTGAGGCAAGTGCTCTACCACTGAACCAAAACCCCAACTTTAAAAATTTTTTTAAAGTTCTAAATTTTAGAATATCATTTGGAAATTTGATGTTGGCATTGGATAGTAAATATCCATATATATGTATTTTTTTATACTTGAGATGTGACCTCACTGAATTACCCAGGTTGCTTTCCACCTCCTGGGCTCAAGTGATCTTTTCACCTCAGCCTCTCAAGTGCTGCAGTCTGGCTGGGCACAAATAACCTAGCCGCCACAAAGCCTTGTAGGTTCAAACAGCAACTCTTTATTCCCGAACTCTCTCTGGCACTCTACACACACTTCCTGGGAGCACACTCCCTCCACCGGGAACACACTCCCTCCACCGGGCTCCCCTTGCCAATTCTCCCCAACCCCCCCCCCCCCAGAACTGCCCGGGAACTCCAAAGTAGCGGGCGCCTGAGGCAGATTCCCGGAGCCGCCCTCTTCCCGGAGCAGGGTCCATATATACAATTCAATCAATCCAGCATCACAGCAATTATATACAGCTTAACTCAAATCATCATCTCAATGGTTCCCTGGTGTCACCTTTCAACCATTCCCTTTGGCAATATGCCAGGCATCATTCTGACTCGGCTGTGGCTCTCAACACTCAAGTGATTGAGACTATAGGCATGTGCCACCGCAGCTGGCTAACATATGTGTTTTTAAAGGCTTTGGAGATTTTCAAGGTCATTCAGTCAATTAATTCAACTAATATTTACTGATGTTACTCACTGGGTACCATTTCAGGCACATAATTAGGTCAGTCAACAAAATGGACAAAAATTTTTTACAGCACTCAGGGAATACAGATGACAGCAATAAGCATACTAAATATGAAAGGATAAAAGAAACTGAAGTTAAAATGTAAAGGACCAGGTATTGTAAAGTTTCTAAACTGCACTCAGAACCTGAAATTCCTGTGGCAGTTAAGACAATTCCCGGAACTGCCCATTAGATATGTGTTGAAATCCCCCTGACCACTTAGTTGCTTAACAACCTGGACCCTGTGCAGCTCTGCACGCAGGCACCTCAGGGCCAAAACCAATCAGTTTGAATGTATCCCCCTCCTTAGGACTGACCTATCACTCTCGCCCGACCTGTTCCCGCCAATGAATGTGCTAATCATGTTTGAGAGTTGTTGTTTGATTTTCCCACGCCTCATGATGATTTACTCTGATGTATGCAAAGCCCCCGCCCTCCCCAAAAAGTGTACTTAAGCACTGCTTAACCCCTGCTCGGGGCTCTTGGCCGCTCTCCCTTCTTGAGTGAGCATGGAGCCCCAGCGCGCTGGATCTTCAATAAACCCCCTTTTGCTGTTGCATGAGTCGGTCTCTTACAAATACACAAAGTAAATAATAAATTGGAAGGTAATAAATAAAATAGAATTAAAAAATAGAACAGAGCAAGAAGGATTGAAGAGAACTTGTAAATTTAAATAAGAAGATCAAGGTAGGTCTCACTGAGAAGGGAAATTTATTTAAAGACTTTAAAAAGGAGAAGTGATCCAGTCACATATTATTAGGGGAAGAGGCTCTTAAGCAAAGAGAATAACATGTGCAAAGATTCCAAGGTGGAAGTGGGTTTGGTGTGTTTGAGAAGGCAAATGGGCCAGTGCTTCTGAAGGAGAGTGAGTTGAAAGGAGAATGAAGGGAGATGACAATAGAGTCCCCAATTGCCAGATCAGTAGAGACTTACAAGCCATTGTAAGCATCTTTCTTTTTACTCTAAATCAAACTGTCTACACTTGGGTACTATTGACATTTTGGGCTGGATAATTCTTTTTTGTGAGGAACTGTGCTATACACTGCAAGCTATTGAGTACCAACATCCTTGGCTTCTTCCCATTTGATGCCAGTAGCATCCTGCCAGTGGGACATCCAAAAATGCCTTCAGACTTTTTTTTTTCTTTTATTTATTTATTTATTTATTTTTTAATTTTTTATTGTTGGTTGTTCAAAACATTACATAATTCTTGATATATCATATTTCACACTTTGATTCAAGTGGGTTATGAACTCCCATTTTTACCCCGTATACAAATTGCAGAATCACATCAGTTACACATCCATTGATTTACATATTGCCATACTAGTGTCTGTTGTATTCTGCTGCCTTTCCTATCCTCTACTATCGCCTTCAGACTTTTTAAAAATTTTTTTAAATAGTTGTAGATGGACAGCATGTCTTTATTTTATTTATTTATTTTTTATGTGGTGTGATCAAACCCAGTGCCTCAAACATGCTAGGCAAGCGCTCTGCCACTGAGCTACAGCCCCAGACTGCCTGCAGACATTTTGAATGTTTACTGGAATAAAATCCTTCTTTCCTCCCACTCTGGTCAAGAACCACTGGCAGCCAAGGCCCTGTAAGGGCAGAAGTGGAGCAGTGATACCTGGCATATTTTTAAACTACTTTATTGACATGTAATATCAATAATTACTATACAATCCACCTGCAGTGTAAAAAAAGTCAGTTGCTTTTAATGCATCTTGTTATGCAAATATCACCAGAATCTAAGTTTAAACACTTTCATCACCCTTCACCCCCACCCCTGTTAGTAGTGATTTCCCAACTCCATTCTTTTGTATGTGGATGTCCAGTTGTCCCAGAACTTTTTATTGAAAAACAAAATTTTCTTTCTGCTTGAATTGTTTCCGACAACCTTGTAAAAAATCAACTGACCCATAATAAGAGGGTCTGCTTTTGAGCTCAATTCTACTCTATTGGTCTATATGTTTATTTTCATGCCATTAGTGCACGGTTTGGGTTACTGTAGCTCTATGGTATGTTTTGAAACCAAGGAGTATGAATCCTTCAACTTTGTTCTTTTTAAAAGACTGTCTTGGCTTTTCTTGTTCCTTTGCATTTCCATGTGAATATTGGATTCAGCTCATCAATTTCTGCAAAAGAAATCCAGCTGGAATTTTGATAGGGATCACATTGAATCTGTATATTTATTAATTTGGGGGATATGCCCAACTTCTTAACAATAGTAAGTCTTCTGATCCAGAATTAGATGCGCTTCCCCACATATTTGGATCTTCTTTGAATTTGTGGGGGTGGGGGAAATACTGGGAATTGAACTTAGGGCCTCACACATGCTATGCAAGTACTGTTCTGCTGCACTACATTCCCAGTCTCACTTAACACACACACACACATACACACACACATACACACACACACGATTTATTTTGAGACAGAATCTTACTAAGTTGCACAATCTGGCTTCCAACTTGTGATCCTCATGCCGCAGCCTCCAAAGTTTCTGGAATAATAGGCTTGTGCCACTGTGTCTAGCTTCTTTAACATCTTTCAACAATGTTTTGTAGTTTTCATTAGAAAAGTCTTAAGCTTTTTTCTTAAATTTATTCCTAGTGCCTTATTCTTTCTGATGTTATTTCTTGTTTAAAAAATATTTCACTTTTTATTTGTAGTTGGACACAATACCTTTATTTTATTTATTTTTATGTGGTGCAGAGGATCGAACCCAGGGTCTCACACATGCGAGGCGAGCGCTCTACCGCTGAGCTACAACCCCAGCCCCTTCTGATGTTATTTCATATGGTATTATTTTTTTTGTCATTCAACTTTGGATTTTCCATTGTAGAAACACATTCAGTTTTTGTGTGTTAATCTTATATATTGAAATCTTAATGAACTGGTCTATTGGTTCTAATAGTGTTGTGTTTTTTCCTTTTCCTTAATACAGTTCTGTTTTTCAATACTTTCACTATACCATAAGCAGTATAAAATAACTTATGCTGAAGGACAACTTTTCTGTTCTACCCCTCCTCACCATCTGCCTCTTCCTATTCCCCAGTAGAAAGTGGTTTTTCGTTGTTGTTTTGTTTTGTTTCTATTAAGAGTTTTTCCAGGGGCTGGGGATGAGGCTCAAGCGGTAGCGCGCTCGCCTGGCATGCGTGCGGCCCAGGTTCGATCCTAGGCACCACATACAAACAAAGATGTTGTGTCAGCCAAGAACTGAAAAAATAAATAAATAAAAAAAGAGTTTTTCCACTTGGTGCTTACCTTCATATTTCTAAATAATATGCTGAGCCACTATTTATTATTTTGTCTATTTTTGTCTTCCTGCTATGATAGATCACAATTTATTTAAACACACCCCTTTCCCTTTGTCAACATAGTTATGGCATTATTTTAGATCCTCTCTCCTCTCTTCTTTTCCCTCCTCTTCCTCCTCTCCTCTTTCTCTTTATTCACTCTCACATGCTCTCTTGCTCTTGTGCTCGCTCTCTCTCTCTCTCTCTCTCTCTCTCTCTCTCTCTCTCTTCCCCCAGCACTGCAGATTGTACCAAGGGCCTCACACACAGTGGTAAGCACTTTACTACTGAGCTACACCCCCAACCCCTGGATCCTCTCTTCTTAGTTTAGTAATTCTAACTAATGTTATTACACATTCATTTTATGTCTATTCAACAATTAAAAAAAAACAAAACTCTAGATTCTCCATTTTATAAAATGCTCCTATCAGTGACTTTTTTCCATTGTGGTGCTAGAAATTGAACTCAGAGGCCTGCACATGCTGAGCACACACTGGACCACTGAGCTATACCCCCATCCTGTATCAGTGACTTTCCGTTTCTCCTTCAGCATTTTTACCTACATTCATCCCCAACTTTTGTCATGCGTGCTGCTACTTTCACGTCATCAACACGGGAAGCATTTACATTCAGACTTCTGGGCTTTGTCTGTAAGTTGATTCCAAAAGTTGAAATTTTATAGTCTATTAAATTTTATAGTCTATTAATTCAGAGCAAAGCCAAATAATAAATTATAATTTATATAAATAAATTATATTTCCTCGTGTGTGTGTGGTGCTGAGGACCAAACCTACAACCTCACGCATGCTAGACAACTGCTCTGTCTCTGACTATGTCCCAGCCCTACATTTCCTTTCTTAAGTTTTTTTTTTTTTCTTTTTCTTTCTTGCAATGTTAGGGATCTACCACTGACTGAGTCACATGCTCACCCAGGTATTTTTTTAATTGTATTTTAAAATTTAATTATTGGCAAAACTGTTTATGGTAAATATGAACAAAGGAACTCATTTCCAGGAAATAGTCAAAAAATATTTTTAAAGGAGGATTGCAGCAAAAAATGAGGGTCAGGACACCAAGATCTGGAAGCAACACTCTATTAGTGGTACCATGGCCCAGAGGGATAACTCCCGAAGTCTGAACCCCAAGCACAGAAGGGCTTTTACTTTTATACATCAGCAAGTTTGGGGTACATCAAGGCAAGGGAATTGGTGCAATTCTACTGGAGGGTTCATTCTACATTCCTTATAGGGGTGCAAGTTTGTCAACAACTTAGGGACTTTTAGCTCATACAGCTTAGGGACTTTTATTGCATTAAGCCTCAAGGGAGATTGTTCTGTCCCCATTGCTTTGTTTTCTGCTTCTGCTAATGTGGTTGTTATAGGTACCTGTGTGTCAGCATGCAAAACCACAGCCTGTCAGCTAAAGTTTCCATTTTGCTCTACCATAGGATCATTTAGTCAGTGACCATGTATAGAACAATTCAAAAGGGGAGATGAAAATAAATGAAAAATCAGATTCACATAATAAAAATAACACAAATTTAAGATATCTGATAAATTATGGGAGACCTTAATTTGTTGTTTAAGGGCTGGGGATAGTTCAGTGATAGAGAGCTTGCCTAGTATATGCAAGGTTCTGGATTAAATCCCAAGTACGCCCTCAAACACACACACAAATTGTGCTTTTATTTTTATGATTTTAATTGGTACGTTGTAGTTGTAGGTAATGGTGAAAACAAATTGTGGTTTAAGACTCTTAGTGAAATTGCTAGGTCCAGTGGTACACATCTATAATCCTAACTTCTTGGATGCTGAGGCAGTAGGATTGAAAGTTCAAGGCCAGCCTTGGAAACTTAGTTAGATCCTGTCTCAATGTTTAAAAAAGCCAACAATTAGTAAGTTAGTCTAGTCTGCGGGCATCCATTTGAGGTGGCACAGGTTTTATGAAATGTTTCAATGTTCCTTATTCCACATAATCCTGTTTTTGAATTGGATAAATATTGTTAGTGAAATGATACCATATGTTAGTTCAAATGTCTAAAAGTTTATCCTATTGAGTCCTTAAGTACCTGCTCTGGATATAGTCATGAGCCACAAAACTCTGGTGTGTGTGTGTGTGTGTGTGTGTGTAGTGTTAGGGAGTAAATGCAGTGTTTCAGGCACTGAATGCTAAATACATCTTCTGACACTGAGTTACACCCTCATCTCCACAATACATGATTTTTTTCCCAGTCTGATCATTTAAATGTATGATTTGGTATGGCCATTTGGCATATGTCCATATTTGCCAAGACCTCCAGGAACATACCTATAGTCAAAGTTGTGTGGGTTTTTTTTATTTTTGTTGTTGTTGTGCTTCTTTTTATTTTTTTTTCCTTTGGTACCAGGTATTGAACTCAGGGACACTCAACCACTGAGTCACATCCCCTATTTTGTATTTTTAGAGACAGGGTCTCACTGAGTTGCTTAGCACTTCGTTGTTGCTGAGGCTGGCTTTGAACTCACGGTCCTCCAGTCTCACCCTCCCAAGATGCTAGGATTATAGGCATGAAAGTTGTGATTATAGGCTCATTGCAATGAGGGAGATAGTAAACAATTAGGTCCAAGGTATATCTCAGAAAGAAGGTGTCATGAAGAACATGTGTAGTTTGGTTTTGGCTGTGACAGTTTAGGGGAGGATTTAAAGAGGCAGGGCTCTGCTCTGAATTGAATGCCTTCAGGGATCAAGAGTAACTCTGGGTATCCTTTTTTTTTAACTTTTAAAATTTCATTTATAACTTTGTATCTTTTTTTTCAGTACTGGCGATTGTGTCCAGGTCACTTTACCACTAAGCTATATCCCTAACTCTTTATTTTTGAGACAGGGTCTTGCTAAAATGCTAAGGCTGTCCTCAAACTTGCTATTGGCTCTTCTCTCAGCCTCTTGAACTACTGGAATTATAGGTGTGTACCACCCTGGCCAGCATGACTTCGTATCTTAACGTTTTATCCAGAAGACAGGAGGAACAAAGCAGGGTTAAAGCTGTCCTTGATAAAGAATAGTAATCACTTATATTATCCAGAAAAGAAAATGTGGGGCATATTTAGTTTCTGTGGCTTAGATCGTGTTCTTGGTTTTGTCTATTCAGACATGATTATGGAATAATCTACTTCCACCATCACCATAGAATGGCAGCCTTGGCTGATATTATGTTCTGTAAAAATTTCTTTTATGTTCAAGAAGCGAATACCACTGCTGACCTGTGCATACAAGGCCAGCTCCTAGCTAAGCTCTGCCCCAGGTTGAATGTCAAGACAGCTCCAGATGTCAGACTATTCTTGTCTTTCCATATGATATTAAGATGTATATGGTAATGAATTAACCATGTATTAAAAAATTAAAAAGCAGGCTGGGGCTGTAGCTCAGTGGCAGAACATTTGCCTAGCATGTGTGAGGCACTGGGTTCGATCCTCAGCACCACATTCAAAAAATAAATTAAATAAAGGCATGATGTCCATCTACAACTATAAAAAAGATTTAAAATTTTTTTTTTAATTAAAATGCTAGCTAGGAGTGGTGGTGCATGCCTATAATCCCCACAGCTCTGGAGGATGAGGCTGGAGGATCACAAGCTCAAAACCAGCCTCAGCAACTTAGCAAGGCCCTGAGCAACTTAGTGAGACCCTGTCTTAAAATAAAAAATAAAAAGGAGTGGGGATGTGACTCAGTGGCTTAGTGCTTCTGGGTTCAATTCCTGGTACCAAAAAAATTAAAAAGAAAAAGAAAAAAGAAGCTGCTGGGTGTGGTGGTGCATGTCTGCAGTCCAGTGGCTTGGCAGACTGAGATAGGAGGATCATGAATTCAAAGCCAGCCTCAGCCAAAAGCAAGGCACTAAGCAACTCAGTGAGACCCTGTCTCTAAATAAAATACAAAGTAGTTCTGGTTATGTGGCCCAGTGGCTGAGTGCCCTTGAGTTCAATCCCCCATACCCAGCAAAAAATAAAAATCAAAAAAGATTTTAAAAGTAAAAAAAATAAAAAGCTGCCAGGCATGGCAGTGCACACCTATAATCCCAGCAATTCAGAAGGTTGATGTAGGAGGATTATCAAGGAGGAGGCCATCCTGGTTAACTGAATGAGACCTGTCTCAAAGTAAAAAATAAGAAGGGTTGAGGATATAGGTCAATGGTAGAAAGTTTGCCTAACATGCACAAGGCTCTGGATTCAATCTCCAGTACTGCAAGATAAAATAATATTAAAAAGCTGGTAACATAGGTAAGAAAGTAAAAAAACATTAAAAGGTGATATATTGAGAATATAAGTACCGTAGGAAAAATAAAAGAGGATATGGGGAATAAGAACATTGGAGAGTGTGGATTACAATGTTAAATTATTAAATTTGTTAAGTAGAATTTTTCATTTTTTTTCTTTTCTTTTAGAAGAGGGGGTCTTCTTGCTGTGGCTGGCCCCAAACTCTTGGGCTCAACAATCCTCTGTGTCTGGCTGAATTTTTATTTTTATTTAGAATTGTTTATTTTAGGTAAAAGTAATGAGGTTAAGATTAAATTGAACTCAAGACTCTGAAGTACTTCCACTTTTCAGTGAAATGATTAGTGTTTTTGTTGTTGGCTCTGCTGACACCAACAATTACTGAGAATGATACAAATTAGCCCTGCTCCCTAAATCCTTCATATTATCCTTCCCTGAAAGGAACTAGGGCTTCTTAGCAGCCAGTGCCAAATCTCCAAGCAGAGAAACTCCTGATACATCTTATTATTGCTGAGAAGCATCAACCCTTTGGGGATTTCAGATATGGTATTGAACACACAGCACAGTTTGGGAAGATAGTTTCACATCCAGGAACAGTCAAGCCATGAGAAGCTGAATACTGCCAAGTGTAGTGGAGCAGGCCTGTAATCCTAGAGATTCAAGAGGCTGAGGCAAGAGGATCACAAGTTTGAGGCCAGCTTCAGCAGTTTAATGAGACACAGCCTCAAAATAAAAGATGAAATGTTAACATGAAGTATAGTTAAAAGTTAGTTGTAATATAAAGGTAAGTTATCAATACATGCTTATGAATATTGGGAAATTGTTTATTAATTAATATTATTTTTTGTGTAAGCCAAATTAGGGAAAATTCACCTTAAAGCTGTGGCCATAGCCAGATGTGCTAACACATGCCTGTAATCCTAGTCACAGGAGGCTAAGACAGGAGGATGGTAAGTTCAAGACTAGCCTGGGCAACTTAGAGAGACACTGTCTCAAAATAAAAAATAAAAAGAGGTGGGATATAGCTCAGTGGTAGAGAATGCCTGGGTTCAATTCCTAGTATTGAAAAATAAAAACAAGCAAAAACCCCCCCAAAACTGTGGCCTTGATTTGAGTAAACAATCACTAATTATTACCATATAAAGCAGCATTGTCCAATAGATACAAAATGTTAGCCACATAGGTAAAAGGTAAAATTAATTTAGTAATATAATTATTTAATCCAATATATTTGAAATATAATTAAAACATGATTAATGTAAAATTATTAATGAGGTTTTTTTTTATTCTTCTTCTCATGCTAAGAGTTTAAAATCTGGTATAAATTTTTCCTTTGTGGCTCAGCTGAATTTGGACTAGCCATACTTCAAAGGCTTAATTGCTATATGTGGTCACAGGCTGCCATATTGAACAACATAGGCAGAGGCCTAAAAAATGAATTTAGGTGAAGAATAACCACGAAAAAATGATTCTTATTATGATAACAAATCCCCCATATATCTAAGTTACTAAAGGTGTGTCATAGAAAAATCCAGAAAAGTTTGTTTATAATTATAAACAGTATTTATTTAGCACTTTCTATGTGCCAGGCACTGTACAATAGGCTCTACGGAGTTTTTTCATTTACCTTAATCTTCACACAACATCTGATAAGATGATGATGATGATGATGATGATGATGATGATAGTATTCACATAATATTGTTTTAACCATTTTGTATATATTAGTACATTTGCTCTTTAGGCAAACTCATGAAGTATTTTCTATTGTTTTTCCATTTTAAATATGTGAGACACAGAAGTTTACCAGCCTTACATTAATAAGTACAGAAGTCACAGAATCTGTATATCTGTTTTCTTTTTAAATACATTATTTTTTTACTTTTTCTTGTCTTAGAAGTTATATTGAGGGGCTGGGGATGTAGCTCAAGCGGTATCGCGCTCGCCTGGCATGCCTGTGGCCTGGGTTCGATCCTCAGCACCACATACAAACAAAGATGTTGTGTCCGCCGAAAACTAAAATAAATAAATATTAAAAATTCTCTCTTTTTTAAAAAAAGAAGTTATATTGAATCATTCAATTTCAAGTGCATTATATTATTTAAACAAATGAATTAAAGATCATTTTATTCTGCTGAGTGATACTTAAAGGATGCTGTGAGTATATAGTACTTGTTAAATTTTGTCTCCATGAATAAGATAAAACAAACCTATGTCAAGAACCATTAAGCTCATGACTCTGAAAAGGCTTGTGGTACAAACCAACTAACGAGATAGATGCTCTATTTTCTAATGTAATGGGGTTTTGGAGATCAACCAGAGGTTTGCAGAGCCTGCCTTAATGGTCAGAAATAGGGAAGATCTTGGGCTGGGGATGTGGCTCAAGCGGTAACGCGCTCGCCTGGCATGCGTGCGGCCCTCAGCACCACATGCAAACAAATATGTTGTGTCCGCCGATAACTAAAATATAAATATTAAAAAAAATTCTCTCTCTCTCTCTCTCTCTCTCTCTCTCTCTCAAAAAAAAAAAAAAAAGAAATAGGGAAGATCTCATAAAATGTTGAGAAAAGCAAAGTACTGCCTACAAAAAAGTGCATAGTTAGACCATATTCTTGTTCTAATTCATTTTTTCCAGCTCTTGATTTTTAGAAAACTTGTAATCTGGCAAAAGAAAAGAAATTGGAGAGGATGCCTTATTTTCAACATAATAGCAGTTGCCATTTACTAAGCAATTACTATGCATTCGGCACCATATTAGCACTTGCATGAATCTATCCATGTCTCATTTGATCTTACAACCCTGAAAGGTACCTACCTATTATTACCCCCATTTTACATGTGACTCAAGAAATACCACTATAAGCTTTTACATAGCAGTAAAGGAAGGTTTTCAACCACATTCCATCTCCATTCTCAGAAATAATTGCAATTCCCCCTGTGACTGCTGCTTAGCGATTGCTGACTTTGCTGTCTGTGCTGCCCTCTCCTGGACCACTGAGCTTTTTGTCTGGCACCCACTGCTATGCTGTGGTCAACCCACAGGGATGATCTGGAGCCCTTCTCTGTCTCCAGTGTGTCTGAAGAACTCACAAAAATCCTTAAACTTTCTTGGGGTTCACAGTCTGTTCTCCCAGAAACAAAATTCCTAAGGGCAGTGTGAATAAACTCTTTGGAATAACTTAATAAGTTACCTCTGCCCAAGTTCAAATTCTGTTACACACAAGGAATGACCACTAAGGCTCAGAGAAATTCAATAATTTGGTCAAAATTACGAAGGAGTCAATATTAGAGCTAGGGTTTAATTTCTCTCTCACTCCAGAATGACTTCGTTTCACTCTGTAGGGCTACCTTCATAACTATTCATTAAACTGAAGGCAATAGGACATAGTCAGTAAATAGTGACTGAATAAATAAACCTATGTAGAGTACCTACTCTGTGCCTAATCAATTAAGTGAAAAAAAGGGAAAATATATCACAGAAGCACTGTCTTTTGGGGAAAGCCATGACTAAATGAAAGAAGAGAAGCAACTGAGAATATAGGGGATTTTTCTGTTGACAGACCATGAGTTCTATGTAACTCATTCAGTCATTCAAGCAGTCAGCAAAATTCATGTTTCCTATGGCCTGGCACTGTGAGAGTCACTAATATAGGGTAGAGAACAAACAAACACAAACACTGTATGCAAGTCTATAGGATAGAGGGGGACTAAATAAATAAAGGAATATTCAAATGTATAATTACAGATTCTGGAAAGTGTTATGAAGATTAAAAAAAACAGAATTTTAGAAGATGAAAAATTGAGGACTAAGTTTAAGAACTATGAAGACTGAGAATGAGCTGGATAGTAAACAATGTTTCAGACAGAGGGAAGAGCAGGTACAAAGGCTCTAAAGAAGGAAAAATTAAAGTTTAAGGGGCTGAAGAGAGATTAATGTAACTAGAGTTCACTCTGCTAGGTCCAGATGACATCATTTCTTAATTCCAATCACTACAAATAAGAGGGAGTTCCAAGAAGAAATGACAAATTGAACAGACACAAAGGCAGGAAAATTGATATTTGGGGCCAGAGTAACAACAGCTTTGAGAAGCTAGCAAGGAACTCTGTAATTTTAGGAATAACAGGTAATAAAGCTAGATGGTTAGAATTAAAGATAGGCTGAAGATTTCAATTATATTTCAAGGGGAAAGGGGCTGAACAACTTAAAACAGAGTTAAATTTGGGAAGATGAATCTCATGGAATAAATGGGATAAACTAAGAAATATTTTCAATAGTTCAAGCAAGAAAAAGTAGGATTTGTCTAAGGGTGGTGGTACAATGAAGGAATTGGCCCCCTTAAAAAACCTGGAGAGCAGAGACGCATTCTCCAGATGAATCTCTGGCAGAAAGGGAAAGGCTGAAAGAGCTGAAAGAGTCTGTGAGATTTTGGAGTCACCCTCTCCTTTGGGGTTCTCTGACTTTGGGCCTTTCTCCTTTTGTCAAAACACAGCAACAAGACCTCTTAGAAAGGATCCATAAGCTGCAAAGAGAAGCAAAGGAAAGTTCCTATGGTCCCAGTGAAGTGATAATAGCAACTCTGGGGGAGGCAACCTGGGAGGTCATGATGACAATCATGGAGGGTAATATTTCAAAGTGAAGTTCTGAAGCGTATACTCTCTTCCTCACATCTTGCAGTTACTCTCATCCCTCAAGTTTTTCTCCTGCCTTTAGAGGAATATGTTCTCATTCCTCAGGCATGAATAAATAGAAATGGGTATGAGAAAAGATAGATGGAAGTTAGGTGTGGTGGTGCACACCTATAATCCAGCTGCTCAGGAGGCTGGAGCAGGAGGATTGCAAAGTTTAAGGCCACCTTCGGCAATTTAGCAAAACCTCAGCAACTTCATGAGACTTTGCCTCAAAATTAAAAATATAAAAAGGACTAGGGATATAGCTCAGTGGTAAAGCACCCCTGGGTTCAATTCCCATGGTCCAAAAAAAAAAAAAAAGATGGAAGAAAATTTTCTAAGACAAATTGAATTGATAGGACTTGAAATATAACTTTACTAGATTTTGAATAAAAGAAAGAAAATAGAAAATAACCATGAAAGAACCCTGAATGTGAGACCAGTGGTGATTTAAGAACTTGCTTTCTTTACATTGATTCCATCCTCCCTAAGTAATCTTCCAGTGGTTATTTTGTTTCCCAAGTTGACTTTTCTGTAAGGATGCCATTGAATTTCTTAGGATAAATTAGAAAATTGGGCTCTTGTGACTTAATCACTACTGTGCGAAATGATAAAGTTCTTGAACAATTTTAAACAGTAGAGTTGAATGGGATTGTGGAACTTGCAAATTGGAAATTCTATCCCCATCAGCTCTTTTAATGATCCACAATATGGATCTGTTCCTTGATCATTTTGATACAGGACAAAATCAAGAAAATAGATGGTTTCCATGGTCAATGTGTATGGAGTGTCTACAATAAGGGGATCTAAAGTTATCCTCTGAAACTGAACCTTGTAGAATAACATTTATTGAATACTTACTACTTGTATGGCCCTGGCCCTTTGGACACTTCTCATTAGAAATCCGTCTTATTATTATATCCATTTTAAAATAAGAAAACACCTGGGCTCCAATATTGCTGCCTATTGACTCAATACTTCTTTTCTCTGATTGCATTTGTCATGGTGGCAGCAGGTGTGGCCTTGACATGCAAAAGGATAACAGCAAGTTTGTAGACCTCTATTTGCTAGTAGAAATGATCCACTAATGGTGACATCACAGATACTAAGGACCACGTCTTCATTCAGATGAATGGAAGTTGACAAGATCATGGTGCTGTAGTTTGGATCTAAAGTGCCCTGAAAGGCCCAGGTGATAAAAGTTTGGTCCCCAACTTGGTACTACTGGGAGGTAGTGTGTTGAGAGCCACAGCCAGACGCCTGGCATATTGCCAGAGGGAATGGTTGAAAGGTGACAACAGCGAACCATTGAGATGATGATTTGAGTTAAGCTGCATATAATTGCTGTGATGCTGGATTGATTGAGTTGTATATGGACCCTGCTCCGGGAATAGGGCGCCCGCTACTTTGGAGTTCCCGTGGAGTCCTCGCGGCGGTTCGGATTGGGCACGCGGAGCCCGGTGGAAGGTGTGTGTTCCCGAGTAGTGTGCGTGCAGTGCCGGTGAGAGTTGGGGAATAAAGAATAGCTGTTTGAACCTACAAGGCTTTGTGGCGGCTTGGTTATTTGTGCCCAGCCAGACTGTGGCAGTGGTGGAAACAAAGAGATGGGGCTTAGTGGGAGGTCTTCAGGTTGCTAGGGATATGCTCTTGAATGGGATTGTGAAACCATCCCACTCTCTCTTTTTTGCTTCCTGACCATGAGGTGAGCGTTTTTTGTTCTACCACAAGTTCCACACTATGATGTGTTGCCTTGTACAGGCCTCAAAACAACAGGACCAACCAATTATGGCCCGAAAGCTCTAAAACTGTCAGCTAAAATTAATTTTTTCTCTTCATAAGTTCATTACTCAGGTATTTGTTACAATGACATAAAGTTGACAAGAAAGCTTAATGTTGACAAGAAAGCTTAGTAGCAGTTGAAAATCCTTATTATCAGTGGGAACATTTGCAAATGGGCGAGTCAGAAATTTTATTTTTCAATTGGCCAAGGCTAATAGCATTGTCTCAAAGAACTTCTGAATGGAATCACTGACTTGGGATATTTTTCCATAAATATAGTGAGAACCATACCACACCCCCTCAAAAAAAAAAGGGGGGGGGAAAGAAAGAAAAAAAGGAAACCTGAAGCTTAAAGAGATTAAGTGATCTAAAGGAACATAATAAGCAGCTGGAGCTAAATGATCTAAAGGAACGCAATAAGCAGCTGGGATCTAAATCTACAAACTTGGCCCCAGAATCCTCTGGATTTTATCTACATTGAAAATAAAATATCATTACCATAGTAGGTTCCACAATTTTTAAAAAATTTGAATAGATGAATTTTCAAAATTTAACTACCCTTCTGGGCAAGGTGGCACACAGCTATAATTATTATATATATATATATTCCCAGATACTTGGAAGGTTGAGGCAGGAGGATCCCAAGTTTGAGGTCTGCCTGGATAATTTAGCAATCCTATCTTAAAAGAGAAAATAAAAAGATATAGGTTTAGAGCACCCCTCGGTTCAATTTCTCATATTGAAAAATTAGTTGTCCTAATTCCTCACTTGTAAATGTCTTATTGATGGTGACTGAGAAATAACTAGGGAGCTGGGTACAGGGGCACTTGCCTGTAATCCTAGAAACTGGGGAGACTGAGACAGAAGGATCACAAGTTTGATCACAAGTCTCTGCAACTTAACAAGATCATGTCTCAAAAAATATAAAAGGGCTGGAGCTGGGAATGTAGGTTGTTGGTGGAGTACCCCTGGATTCAATCTTAGGAAACACACAGGAACCATACAGGAAAAAGAGAAATAACCAGGGGAACTGGGAGTATATGAACTGGGTAAAATTAAAGAAAGTTACAATTCAATTAGCTGTATTGTAACTCCTGGAGGTGGTGGAATGAAAGAATACAAAAATCAGGACTTGTTTTTTTTCACAACATATTATCAGTCCTTAAGACAAAACCTGAACTAGATTGGACATGGAGAGTGGGGGAAGGGAGGGGGGTTAGGAATGGGGAAAACAGTGAATTGGACATAACTTTCCTATGTTCATATATGAATACACAATCAGTGTAACTTCACATCATGTACCAACCACAAAAATGGGAAGTTATACGCCATGTGTATATGTCAAAATACATTCTACTGTCATGTATAATTAAAAAGAATAAAAATTTTTAAAAAAGAGCCTGAAACATGATTGCTGATACATATTTGTTGAAGAAATGAATAAATGCCACTCAACACTGCCCTGCAGTATTCCTGCACATATCCAGCATGTGTTCTTTACTAACTCACTCTAAAATAATTCTTAACAAAGTTTTTTCTCTCTCCACTAATTCAGTTGATTTTCTCTCACATCCATGGAGAAAAAAAATAAACATTCAGGAAATGACTCCTAAATCTCTCACTATCAAAACTCACACGCTATACCCATATTCTAGATTCCCTCCAGTTAAAATAAAAATGCATCTCTAATTTCTATTCCAGACCAAACCTCTTGTATTCTGGATGCTATCCCCTCTTGCCTTCTCCAAGACTTTTCTCCTGCAGTTCCTCCTACTCTTTTCTGCACTTTTCTGTATCATTTCCATAATATAACCATGCACTCTAATTTCTCACTACTTCATCCCAATCCTTGGGGTCCATCCACCTTGACTTTAAACCCCATGACTTTTGCACCTACTATTTCCTGTGCCTGAGAAGCTCTTACCTTTTAATTTTTTTTTAAACTTTTTTTTTTCCTTTTCGTTTTTGAGGACTTTAATCCATGTGAGCTTTAGTTTTGGATATGGTTTAAGGTAGAAATATAATTTCATATTTTTCTCTTTTGGGAAAAAAATGTCTCAGCGCTATTTATTGAAATATATCTTTTCCTCCACTGACTTGTAATACAAACTCTTGTAATAAGCCAAGTTCCTTTGGAGCTAGTTTTCATTTCGGCCTAACAACCTTTGCTTCTTATTTTCCTTCATCAGGCACGCTTCTCTCTTGGTTCCTCTCAGGGCTACCTTTCCCTCTCTTTCTTCAGATCGTCCTTCATATCCAGATTGTCTATAGGCATTTCTGGCAACTTCAAAGATCCTGGAAGAACCGAGGCTGGCTAGAGCTTCAGACCAGTTGTTGCTAAGGTTGTTGCTAAGGCGGCTGTAGCTGAGAACGCCGAAAGGACCAGCCCTCGGCGCCCTAGTGATGGAATCAGGCGCGCGCCAGCGTCGCCAGAGGGTGCGTCACCGCGCGCGGACGACAAGGGGCGGGGTCGGGGATTAGTCACGTGGCTTGGTTGCCTACGCGCTGCTGGGCCGTGGGAAGATGGCGGACGGAAAGGGAGACGCCGCCGCCGCCGCCGCCGGGGCCGGGGCTGAGGCTCCAGCGGTAGCGGGAGCCGGAGAAGGAGCCGAAACAGAGTCCATGGCTCGGGGTCATCGCCCTGCATCTCCGGCGCCGGGAGCCCAGGGCCTGCGACCGTGTTTGTGGCAGCTGGAGACAGAGCTGAGGGAGCAGGAGGTGTCTGAGGTCTCATCTTTGAACTACTGCCGGAGCTTCTGCCAGGTGAGGGGCTGACTGGCTGATTGAGGGCGGCGGAGCGGGGAGGCCAGGGAAGGAGGCCCGGTATCCGTTGCAGCAGGAGAGGCTGAACTCAAAGACACCACCCCCGTGTCTCGCCGCGCCCCCGGGCCGCAAAGGCCCAGCTGGCCCCCCTCCGCCCCAGTCTGAGTTTGGCCACTGTCGGGGCGGGTTTAGCTGGGCTATACTGAGAGCCGCGAGAGCGCCGACGGCTCCCTGGAAGGGCCGTGCCCTGTCGCGGTTGCTTGTGTCCTGCCCGGGTGGTTGGAGCGCCACTGCCCCCTGAGGGTTTGATTGCTCGTTCCTGGTGGGAGATGCTTTTTTGAGTGATATGGGTCTCTCCGAACTGGAATACCCAGGTTTTCTTGAATAATCCGGAGGGGTATATTGGGGCCAGAGACTTATCTTTGGAGTCAATGTTTTCTGGCCCCTAAAAGGCTTGATAGTTGGCTTTGAAAGACGTGTCGGACTTTCCGATTAGGGATTGTGGAGCCGTTTGGTTGTTTGGTTTTTTGGTTTTTGCCCATTTTGGAGAGCAAGGAGATATGTTAATGCCTTCTTTAACCTCTTTTGTATTCATTTGTGGATTGTAGTACCAGGACTGAGGCTGGTGATTAGAAGAGGTTCAGGAAAGAGATGTACAGTGTGGCCTCTTTTGGCAGTCGTATGATAGATCGCTTCTGTGTCATAGAGGGTCCCAAATTTAATTGCATGTTTATGGATGTATTGGTTTCCATGATCACTCCAAGGTGTTTCTCGGTGTTTTCAAGTCTACTACATTCGTACATATTTGTTATTATTATTTCTACTTCTGATGTTTGTTCTATCAGGTTTCACAGTCACTCCTTTGCTCCCCACCTGTGGTACTTAGAGAATATAAATTAATTGAAGTATATTGGTACTTGGATTCTTAAAGAGCATTTGAGTTTGATGAAGAAATTGTGGCGTTCTAAAGTTATAATTTGGGTGGGGGGTGTTTTCTCTGTTGGTTCAGGGCAGTATCAAAAGTTGATTTGCTTGAGCGCTTTTCTTCCCCCTTTTGCTGAGCCAGAAGAACCTCATCTCTGAATTAATTTTATTCTTGCTAATCTTTTTCATCCGTTATATCGCTCCAATTTTTGTGTATTCAACCTGTAGTATTTCCCTCCCCTATTTTATGTCAAGGTGTAATTGTTATCTACTTCCTTGCCTAGTGATAATAATTTAGAAAACTCGTTTTTACCAACTTCCTTAGAATGGTGCCAGACATTACCAAGTGCTGAGGAAGCATGAATAATGCACAGTACCTACCCTTGATGAGCTTATAGTTGATGGGAGGTTTTAGAAATGACAGTATTTCCAGTGCAGTTTTGGTAATAATAGAAAAGGAGTTGTAGAGACAGTAGTGAGGAGAGAGCCCTCTTGGGGCATCCTTGTGGAAAAGACAGTTAACTAGTAAAAATAAAGTTTAAAAGATTGATTATAGAGCGTAATATGTGTTTAGAACTTGTAGAGGCCACTTTATATAGGATAAGGCTCTATGGCTGAAAGGATATAAATGGGTCATGTGAAGGTCTGGGGGGAACATCACTCCAGTGCCAAAGGTAGACATGAGAAGGGACATAAAATGCTATAGGAGAAAAGGGAATTAATTGCAGAGGGAGTGTGGGGACAGGAAAATAATCATGGGTTTTGAGTAAGGCTTCTAAGCTTGAGTTGTCTTTTGCAAAGATAAAAAGAATGTATATGGCCAGTCAGAATAAAGCCTATCAAAGATAGATATATACTTTGGATGCCAAAGAGATTCAAATTGTTCTTTTTTTTTTTAATATTTATTTTTTAGTTCTCGTTGGCAGACACAACATCTTTGTTTGTATGTGGTGCTGAGGATCGAACCCGGGCCACACGCATGCCCAGGCAAGCGCGCTACCACTTTAGCCACATCCCCAGCCCCGAGATTCAAATTGTTCTTGAGGGGAAGAAGTTGGAAGTGGGATAATAACTCTCTGTATGGATGCATTGCTGGTTTTATTGAAAAAATATAAATAGCATTGCAGTAGTCTCCTTTTGCAATGCTTCCCCCTCCCATTCTTGATTTCATATAATTCAAGGGTGTGAAACAATTTTTTTTGTCAGGTTATTCTCATGATGACATCTGTTGCAAATTAGTAACCCATAGCACATACATTTAAAAAAATAAAGAACCATCAGGATTGAAAAAAAAAAAGATATATAGATACAGATTTAGATATAGATTTCGTTTTATGTCTACTGCTTGCATTTCCAGTTTTATTTTAAATGTTTTAATGTCAAAAGTCTTGATAAGGCCTAGAAATGTGAGGACCCAGAAGAATTTTTAAAAGATAGCACTTTTGTGATTTGTCTTTTCTATGAAATTTTTCCTGAACATTTTCCAAAAACATTCTTTGGACTAAAAAGAAAATAAGAACAGTGTTCCTGTAACATTAGGTTGTCCTAGAAGGCACATTGGATTGGATGTTAGTTGGATCCTAATTGTGATTCTACTACTTCTTAACTAATAACCTTGGGCAAACTATGACTGTGCAACTATATCATGTTTTCTGACCTTTATGTCCTCATGATGCTTTATACAAACAATAGAGCAGAAAGTTTATGTACAAATCTTCACAGAATTTGTCATAATATTTTGTTACATTTTTCCAGTAGCTCAGATAAAATCAACTGTGTCCTTCATCACCAGACCACAGAAAAAAACCTTAAAATTAATGAAGAAACAGGAAAAATTGCACTATTAAGTTGATTGAATAGCTCTTGGTTTCTCATAAGATTTTTTCATTCACTTACTGTGTGACTAAGTGCTGAAGATGGGAAGCTAGGAGCTTATGATATGAAGAGATAGGTAGTAAGTATTAATTATCATAAAGGCCTGGATGTTTAACTACTACCACAAATCTATTTTCATCAGGTGTTTACTTAGAAATATTGTCCTGAAGACTTAGATTATATTAAGTAGATCCCTTCTGTAACATGCTTGCACCATATTCTCTTTCTTGAATCATTTAAAAGAAGTCACTTTATCTTTGGAATTGCACTAACTCAAGAAATAAACTAAGTGGATAGGGAATCTTTTCTCATTCAGGGTGTATTTTAAATTTTCTTGAGTTTGTGAAGACGGTAAACTCTAGAAGTAGTAGTTACTAAGAAAATGATACTTAGATCAAGTTATATTCAATGAAAATTTGTATTCAATGACTATGGGATGTGTCCCCCCCCCCTTCTGTTTCACTCAGTTCCTTTTCTGAAAACATTGTCAGACAATGTAGATAAAATTAACATCACAAAACAATCCTCCTTTGTTTTGCTGAAAAAGTGATGTTTAATTAAAATTTTGCTGTATTTTGGGAGTCAAGATTCCAAAAGTTTTACAACTGGTGGCTCTATTTGTAACACAAATTTTTGAAGGCTTTTCAGTAAACTTCATTAATAAACTTGAATTTTTTTTAATTTAGTTGTATACAACACGTTTATTTTGTTTATTTTTTTATGTGGTGTTGAGGTTCGAACCCAGGGCTTTGCGCATGCTAGGCGAGCGCTTTACTGCTGAGCCACAACCCCAGCCCAATAAACTTGAAATTATTTGGTGAATCTTTATACTTTGAGAATACCAAAGGAATTTTATGAGTATACCACTTTATATGAGACAATTTTAATTTCTAGACTGACAGTGACTTTGTATGTTTTTAATGGTTAAAATAAGTAAGTGCTGCTTGGTTTAAATGACACATGCTTATAATCCCAGCAACCAGGGAGACTGAGGCCAGAGGATCACAAGTTTGAGGCTAGTCTCAGCAGTTTAGCAAGGTCTTAAGCAACTTAGTGAGAATCTATTTCTAAAGAAAAAATAAGAAGGGTTAGGGATATAACTCAGTGATGAAGTGCCCCTGGATTCTATCCCCAGTAACCCCCCCCACCCCCCAAAAAGGGGTGCTATATTTGCTTTCCCTAGTAGTCCTCCCTTATGTACAGGGTATAGATTCTAAGACTCCCAATGGATGCCTGAAACTGCTGATATGAGCTCTTATTATTTTTCCCCTTTACTTACCTGTGATAAAGTTTAGTTTATAAATTAGGCACAGTAAGAGATTAACAATGACTAATTATAAAATGGAACAATTATAATGATGTACTAGTTATAGTATATCATTATATTAATATATTTTCTCTTTCATAGTGTCTTATTATGCTATACTCTTCCTGTGATGAGGTGAGGTGAAACAGTGCCTAAGAGATAAGATGAAGTATAGTGAAGGATGTAGGCATTGTGACTTAACCATAGTCTACATAACTACACAGGGTTACTTAAACACAAGCACTGTGATAACCGAACTGGCTAGTAAGTGACTAACATGTGGGTAGTGTATACAGTTTGGATAAACTGGACAATGGGATGATTTATGTCCTGGGTGGGACAGAGCTAGATGATGTAAGATTTCATAGATTACGTAAAATGGTGTGCAATCTAAAACTTTTTGCATTATTTCTGTAATTTTTCATTTATTATTTTTGGACTGCAATTGACCACTGGTAACTGAAACCACAGATAATGCGGGGCTACTTCACATGCACCAACATGTAAACTAGCTCTGTAACCTTGGGCATATTACTTTCTTAACCTTAATTTGCACATTTGCAAATGGAATGATAATAGTACTTATTGTTCTGTGTAAATACATGGTTATGAGGACTAAATTAGATTATCTCTATTAAAAAAAGCAATACCTTTGAAATTGTCTGAGTAATCCAGATTTCTTAGCTTTGGCCCTAGGTTGCTATTCACTTTTCACCTGGACCATCACATCACTCTGGTCCTAGTGTTACTGACACTTTAGTGGTCACTATTTGGGGTTCTTTGTTTGGAGTCCATGGATCAAAAGTATGATCTCAGTCACTCCTAAGATTAAAATTTACCTGTGAGTTTTCAAGTGCATTATTTTGGGAATGTTATTTTAATTTTTATTTGTTTCTTCAAGATCCACAACACATTTTTTTTAAGAAAAGGAAATATCAACTGACTGAACTCCAAAAGGATAAAATTACTACTTTGACAGGATTTCAGGTCATCAAGCATTCTCAAGTCTTTCCCTTGCATTGTACCATTGTGCTGTTCTCATTGTCTCTGTCCCTTTTTTGGCATGGCAAAAATTCCTTCTTTAGTGCTCAACACAAGTATTATCTCTGTGAAGCTTTCCTTGATTTCATCAGACAAGTTTCCTCTTGTTTGTGTTTTGACACTTTGTGAATAACTTTAACATATTTTCTTGCTGTCACTGACTTAATTTAAGCTTCCTCCTTTTGCAGCAACCTTTGCACTCTCTCTTGCCTTCTAAACGACCTTATCTACAGTCCACCTTTGTGTTGTAAATATAATTGAGTCACTTTATTCCTAAAAAACTTTAGTAGTTTCTTTTCCTAAAGGCATGGTAAAGCTTGGACTCATTAGCCAGGCATACTAAAATTTTTAGAATCTGGACCCCAACTACCACCTTTCTAGTCTTGTTTGCTTGTTTTTCTGTCCACCTTCATCAGTGTCCTTTTCTGCTTGATTAGCCCTAGGATTCACCACAACTGCCTATTTATCCTTTAAGACCTGGCTCAGATATAGTCTTTCAGAACCTTTTTTGGATTTCAGCATTTGGAATTAGGTGATTCTTTCACCAGAGTATTCTGTTAGCATTCTGTACATAAGCCTGCTGCCTAAATATTTGTTTCCATGTTTGTTTCTTGTATTGATGAGTAAGCCAACAAAAGCAAAGATCTTGTTTTTTCTCTTTTGTGTGCTTAGTACCTAGCAGATACTACAGTGCCTGGCACACAAAAGTAATTTTTGAATGCATTGTATTGTGGGAACTGCACAATACACTCAAGAGATGAGTATTTTAACAAAACACCTGCCTAGTGGTGTAGTTCGGTGACAGAACACCTGCTTAGTGTGTACAGGAACTTGGTTCCATACCCAGCACCAAAACAAAACCAGCTCATTTATCAAAAGGAACCCATAATGTAAAGTTTAGTTAAGTAAAAATAATTTTATTGTAGAATATTACTATAAAGGAGCAGAATAAGAGATTTTGGTCCTTTCTTGAAGACATTACTTATCAGCTTAAACCTATATTCATATAAGAATATATACATTTACATGTATGTAAAAAGGAATAGAGGAGAGAGAAAATGGGAGGCATTATAGTATTGGTAGAGAGTTAGCTACCAAATAGAACAACAGTTGGAGGTGTTGAGATTAACAGGATCAGTTCTCCCAACTCTTTGAGGTTGGTGGCCATGAAGATTCTTGAGCTTGGGGTTGGGGGGCACCACACACTTTTTTTCTTTTTGATACTGGGTATTGAACCCAGGAGTGTTCAACCACTGAGCTACATCCCTAGCCCTTTTTATTCTGAGACAGAATCTGGCTGAAAATTCTGTTAGCATCCTGTAAATAAAAGCCTAGTGCCTAAATATTTGTTCCCATGCTCAGGCTGGCCTTGAACTGGTGATTGTTTTGCTTCAGCTTTCCAAGTTGGGGGCATTACAGATCTGTGCCAGCATGCCTATTTCTTTCATATATTTTAAAGAATTTTTAGTGTATTACCTTCTGTTTTTTTGCCCTGCCTTCTCTTGGGAGATGTCCAGATAGAAACTGCATGACAAGTAGTAATCATTGCAAGAGCTAGCTTTGTGTAGTGCTTGTGACCAAAACATAATATAAATGTGACCTGCGAAACAGTGAAAACTAGGTACTATCATCCACTGTAGTACCTACCACTCTTGTCTCTTGCTGTATATTGGGACACCTACAAGTTTCTGTTTCTTCCTATGGATCATGCTTTTTTGAACAACAATGAATAAAAAATCTAAACAGAAAATACCACTTAATGCAAAAAATGGCAGACATACTGATAAACTGTTTTGTTTTCATTCAGGTCTAGACACCTGTGACCTCTCCTAGAGGCCATCTTATCTAAAACAGCACTTCCCAGTTACCTTTGACCTCCTTAACACTGCTTTATCTTCAAATCACTACTATCTGCTCTGCCTGCCTCTGTCTTCATCTGGAATCTTGACTGTTTTATTTACTAACTACTTAAAATAGTCCCCAGAATAGTTCCTGGCTCTTATTGAATACTCAATAAATACTTGATGCTCTTTATATCTTTCTTTCCCTAAATCCCCTACTAGACTTCATGAGAGTAACAATTGAGTCTTACCTGTCTTTAAGGAGAAAGCAGTTTTTGCTCCTTACCAGCAGGAGCCAAACCTTTTGTTTGTATCTTGATTACCTTAGAACCTTTTTTTTAAAAAAACTAAACTACTTTTTAAAAAATATAGCTTTATTTTATTTGTTTTTATGTGGTGCTGAGGATTGAACCCAGTGCCTCACTTGTGCTAGGTGAGCATTCTACCACTGAGCCACGACCCCAACCCTACCTTAGAACCTTTAAGCTGGGTCTGGTGTACATATCTCAAATGTGTGTGTGTGTGTTGGTGGGGGGCGGATAGAAGAGAACTTGATTTAACAGAAGTTTATACAACAGATTTTATATAGATAATTTTAACAAATAAAAATTTGTATTATAAAACTTTCATGTTGGCACAAAGCCAACCTATAAACCATTATGTGAAAAATTAGGGGCACTATATAATTTCTTGGGTATCTTTTGTGTGCCATTCTCAGGTGGGTAATGTTATTCTCATTTTACAGATAGAGAACCAAAGCCCAGAAAATTAACTAACTTTCCTAAGGTCATATATGCATACCCTGTTGCAAGGTCTTTAGACTCCAAAGCCCATGCTCTTTTTCCCCTGTATCATAATCATAATTTCCTAAATTGTGTTTTGTGCCTCCAGATGTGTAAGTTAGTAAACTTTTTTTTCTTTTTTCTTTTTACCAGGGATTGAACTCAGGGGCAATTGGCCACTGAGCCACATACCCAGCTCTATTTTGTATTTTATTTTGAGACAGGGTCTCGCGGAGTTGCTTAGCGCCTCACTTTTGCTGAGGCTGGCTTTGAACTCCCGCTCCTCCTGTCTCAGCTTCCCAAGCTTCTGAGATTACAGGCATGCATCACTGTGCCTGACATAAACCTTATTCTTAAATTGGGTTCTGTGTTCATATAAATTAGGATAATGATGGGATAAATGTTTCTAAATGTATCTTTTATATTAAGATTAGTGGGAATCTTCTAAAGAGACATGTTTTATGCAGCATTTTACCACTTATCAGGTCCAAAACACTTTGCCATGTCTAATGTTTATATCAGCCCAAAAGTCACATGCCTCCCCCCCCCCCCGCCACTAAAATGAAGCAAAATGTGATAGTGAAGAATTGGTTGCTTTGTCTTTCAGCAGGTCCCTGAGATTAAAAAAAAAAAAAGTGATCTTCTTTCTTCCTCCATTCCTCCCTTCCTTTTGGCATACCACCGCGCCTTTTTTGTTTTTGTTGTTTTTTTGTGTCATGTTGGGTATTGAACCCAGGGCGCTCAACCACTGAGGTACATCCTTGGACTTTTTAGTTTTTATTTTGAGATGGGGTCTTGCTAAATTGCTCAGGCTGACCTCACATCTGTGCTTCTCCTGCCTCACCCTCCTGAAGTGCTGAAATTACAGGCATGTGCCACTGTGCCTGGCCACATATTCAATTTTGATTCTCTACTTTCCGTCTAAAACATGACCATGATCTTTCTTTCCCCCTCCATTCCTTAGTCCTTTCCTTCATTCCTTCCTTTCCTGGAAGTTAAACCCAGGGCCTTGCACATCCTAGGCAAGGACTGTACCACTGAGCTACACCCCTGATTATGAGCTTTTTATGAAAAAAAATTCCCACCAAAGTTTTCCAAGTTTTAAATTACATTTATTTCACATCAAATGGGTTTTAATGTATTTGAGAGAAGTTGAGATGAGGTATATTTCAGACTTCTTCAAGGTTTATTCAGATTCACTTGTATTTCTGTATCATAGCTGGCCTAAGAATTACTAATGTAATTTCTCCACACTTCTGTGCCGATTTCTCCAGTGTCCTTTTTTTTTTTTTTTGAGTGCCTTCATTGTTATATTTTTCTTTTCTTTCTTTCTTTTTTATTTGTTTTAGATATGGGAGCATATGGTGTTGACATTTAATTTCATAGTATTTATACTCCCAAGAAAATAACCCTAGCATGTTACATTAGCCAGCACAATGTCTAATTACTTTTTTTTCATATATATTTAAGTACAATATTTTAAATAACAAAAAAATTATATAATTTAGTTTTTTTTTTTACTCAAAACTAATACATGCTCATTCTGAAAACTTAAAAATAATATTTATAAATACATAAAGCATTGTTTAACATGTCTGAGGCCCTGGGCTCGATCCTTAGCACTGCAAAAAATACATAAAGGAATCTGTAAAATTACTACATAAATTCAGCTGTTGGAAAGGTACATATAGAATGTGTTTATGTAAGTATTAAATTTTTTTAATTGCCTAAGCAATTCATGAATACATTCTCATTGTAAAAAACTAGAATAATGGGCTGGGGCTGGGGCTCAGCAGTAGAGCGTGGTGCTGGGTTCGATCTTCAGCATCACATATATATAAATAAAAGAAAGGCATTGTGTCCACTACAACTAAAAAATTTTAAAAAATGTTTAAAAACTAGAATAACAAAAAGAAAGAATAAAAAGTGAAAGCTCCATCCACACCCTCCCTTATGTTCTAGTGCTGTTTTATCCTAGGTGAGCCTATGTTAAAAGTTTGAGAATTTATATTTGAAGAATTTTTCTGTGTGCTAAGTACTTAACTCGTGCTATTTTTAGAAAAATCATTTCAGGTTTATATATTAAAACTTTATTTCACTAATAGAGAAACCTTTTTATTAAATATATCCAAATTTACTGTATTTAAGAAAAAAATGCATAGTGCAGTATTCTACCAAAAATGGCATTGATTTTTTATTTTATTTTATTTTTTGGTACTGAGGATTGAACCCAGGGGTCCTTAACCACTGAGCCACATCCTTGGCCCTTTTTTATGTTCTATTTTAGAGACAGGGTCTCACTGGGTTGCTAAGTGTCTTGCTAAGTTGATGAGGCTGGCTTTGAACTCACAGTCCTCCTGCCTCAGCCTCCCAAGCTGCTGGGATTACAGGCATGCACCACCTGCCTGGCTGCATTGATTATTAAATTCTACAGGTAGAAAAACTTTAGTACTTAACTTTAAATTATTTTAAAAATACAATGCCTATATCAAAAGTGATTTGAATTTTTTTTATACTATAAAAGCAAGGCTTAAAGCAAAAATATATATATATATATATATACAGTTAGATAGGGTTTTAAGGAAAAGAAAAGCTCCTTTCCTTCTGCTCTCCATCTCTCCAGTCATTTCCTAGAGGAAATCCTGTCTTAGTCTCTTGTATATTCTTAAAAACTCAAGTATACTTTTTCAATTAACTTTTTAGTTTAATATATAGAGAACATTTTTCTTTATCAGTACGTTTTGGCAGGCATCGATAAATCATTCATGTTATTTTTTATTGTCACAGATAGTGTTTCAGAGACTGTTTTTAAATATTAAACCTTGGTTATTTATAGTATAAATTCCTGGAATTAAAATTACTAGATTAGAGGGAATTTTTTTGGGGGGGTACCAGGGATTAAACTCGGGGGGCACTCAACCACTGAGCCACATCCCTAGCCCTCTTTTGTATTTTATTTAGATACAGGGTCTCACTGAGTTGCTTCGTTCTTTGCCAAGTTGCTGAGGCTGACTTTGAACTCCTTTTATCCTCCTGCCTCAGCCTTCTGAGCTGCTGGGATTATAGGCATGTGCCACCCTGCCCAGCAGAATGTTTTTAATCTTGATGGTTTTACAAAAAACTGAATATATACTTCTTGGATACCTTCTTTCCTTATATCCTTGCCAACCTGGTGTTAAACTTTTTAATATTTGCCAATCTGATAGGTAAAAAGTTAACTTAATGTTAATTTTCATTGAAACATAATTTGAGTATTTTTTCATGAGTATCAGACATTAAATATTTCTGAATATCAGACATTAAAACTTTTTGCAAAATTTTTTAGTGTTGATGAACCTTTATTTTATTCATTTATTTATATGTGGTGCTGAAAATTGAACCCAGTGACTCATACATGCGAGGCAAGCACTCTACCACTGAGCCACAACCCCAGCCCCTGCAAAATTTTTTTACATAACTGTCTTTTTTCCCCCCTTGTTTTAGGTGGACACAATATCTTTTTTAATTTATTTTTATGTGGTGCTGAGGATCGAACCCAGTGCATCCCTCATGCCGGGCCAGCACGCTACCACTTGAGCCATACCCCCAGCCCCCATAACTGTCTTAAATGTTATAAGTTAAAAATACTTAACTAGACTTTGTCTAATCATTGAGTATGATGATATGATTTTGAAATTCTATCCTCTTTTGAGGGTCTCAAGAAGCAAAACATAATCCCAAAGGGTATCAGTCACAGCCTAAACTGAAGACTTTGGAATATGTGATACAGATAGTGATTGTGGTTTTGAGAGATTTGTCAGTGTAATTGTTAATTGATCAGACATTGTCTTTTATACATTAGGCTCTAGGAAGACAGTCATAGCTGAATAATTAGGAAAGACCTAGTGTTTTCCATTAACTAATTTTTGTTTACATTATGAGCTTTAAATTTTCTAGTAGAATACCACTAAAGGATCTATGACCTTTGGCCAAAACAGTTTATTGTTTGGGGAGCTTCAGATTGTTGCTTACATAGGATGACCTTTAAATTGATTGTGCTCCAAAGTCCTATAATTATATTGAGAAATTCTGCTAAATTTGCTAAAGACTAATTACACACACACACACACACGTCTCTTTATTTGGCTTTTTTTTTTTAGTTGTCCATGGACCTTTATTTTATTTATTTACGTGTGGTGCTGAGAATAGAACCCAGTGCCTACCATATGCTAGGCAGGTGCTTTACCACTGAGCTACAACCCCGGCCCTAAAGATTAATTTTTAAGCTTTCTTCAAACATTTGTTCATTGTTTTATTTTTTAAATAAATGAATACCTATAAGTTTTATTTATACCATACTGATACATTGTATAAGTTTATAAAACAATACCAGAAATACATAAAAGGGATGACTTTTTTAAGTTTATTTAAATGCAAGTGTTAATATTCTATGCTTGTCCCAGTGGGTTTTCATTTTCCTCTCTAGAGTAAATACCACCCCAGAGGAAGTCATTCTACTAATTTGAACTAAAACTATTTGTTTGCATTAATTGTTGTGTCTCTTTCTTTGGCTTTTTTCTTTTGTAGGGAAACTTGAGTTCAGTCTTTAAAGGAGTTGGTAAATAAAATTGTTAAATCTAGAGTAAATTATCCCATAAAGTTCTAACAGTAAATGCAGATAAAATATGTTTGGCTCAATTTCATGTTTTATTCTTGTATAAAATGGAGAACATATACATAATACATTTGAAGTTAGGAAATTTCACTGTTTTTGGTGGTACCAAGGATTAAACCCAGGAGTGCTCTCTTACTGAGTTGATTTTCCATCCCTTTTTATTTTTTTATTTTGAGATAGGGTCTCAGTAAATTCAGAGACCTTGAATTTGTAATCCTGCCTTAACCTCTGGAGTAACTGGGATTACAGGTAAATGCCACCATGCCCATCAGGATATTTCACTTTAAATCCTCATTCCAATATTCTGATCAAAGATAGGTGTCTACAAAACTCTTTTGTGGGGGAGGGGTGTACTGGGGATTGAACTCAGGGCATTCAACTACTGAGCCACATCCCCAGTCCTATTTTGTATTTTATTTAGAGACAGGGTCTCACTGAGTTGCTTAGTGCCTTGTTGTTGCTAAGGCTGGTTTTTGAACTTGAGATCCTTCTGCCTCAGCTTCCCAAACCACTGGGATTACAGGTGTGCACCACCGTGCCTGGCCTCCAAAACTCTTAAACGTTGAAAATAAGTTAACAAATCATTTCATAAAAGTACAAAACAGGGCTGGGGTTGTGACTCCGTGGTAGAGCGTTTGCCTCGCACACATGAGGCACTGGGTTCCATCCTTGGCACCAAATAAAAATAGATAAACAAGATAAAGATATTGTGTCCATCTACAACTAAAAAAACTTTTTAAAGTACAAAACATCAAAAGCAACTAATTGTAACTTGCTATGTGTTAGTCAGAATGCTGGATTCTGATTTACAGTTTTGAATAAAACAGATATGGTTCCTGCCCTCTGAGTTTATTCTCTGGTAGAGAGTGAACATTAATACATTTACATATGGTGCAGAAGAATATGATGATCAAGTGTATTTATCTACCTTCTAACCAGTTTGTCTTTAGGGAACAGGAACATAGGTACAATAACTCTTAGTGGGGTTGGGGATATATATATAGCTCAGTGGTAGGGTGCTTGTCTTGCTACTGTGAATTGCACTGATTCCATTCTCAATTGTAAGAGATAAAACGACAAAATACCTTTCAGGAGATGTAGCCCAGTGGTAGCATGCTTGCCTAGCATGTATAAAGGCCCTGGGTTCAATCACTAGTGTGGGTGAGGCAAGGAAGCCAACAAAACCAAACAAACAAAAAAAAAACCCACCTCTCAGTGCCTATCTCTCCCTTTTTTAAAAGAAGTTTTTAATATTTATTTTTTAGTTATTGGTGGATACAATATCTTTATTTTATTTTTATGTGGTGCTGAGGATTGAACCCGGTGCTTCACACATGGTAGGCGAGCACCCTACCTCTGAGCCACAACCCTACCTTCAATGCCTATCTCTTGCACAATAATTTAAAAATCGAATATAAATAATTTCTGAATAAGCTGCATTATTGCTTTTTTCTAGTTAGTATAGTTTAGAAGGAGATAATTATCCTTACCTTGTTTCTGTAATCAGCTTCATTGAGGTTGATTGCAATTGAAGCTAGTGTGTGCTTCAGAAGAGAAGGGAAAACAGGAATGCAAGACTCCATCTTGGACTGGATGAGGGCTTTTTATAAAGTATTCTAGGTTTAGAAATGCCAAAACTAACATATGCTTTTTAACTTTCCAGAACCATATAGCATTTGAACCCCAACAAAAGAAAGCTTATATTGTGTATAAGGCCTTATAAGGATAGGAACCAAATTTGTTTTGTTTTTTGGCGGGGACAGTGGGGATGGAATTGGATGGAATAGAGTTGTAGACTTTCACTTCTTTATTGTGTACGTCCTTTAAAGTGGTAGTAGTGTGTGAATTTTAGTATTGCCCTGAAAGAATATGCAAGATCTGTTGTAAAAAATGAAAATAAAGAAAACTATTCTCTCTGATATAAGGAGGTTGATTCATATTGGATTGGAGTGGGAGCAAGGGAGGATTAGACAAACTCTAGATAGGACAAAGGGGTGGGAGTGGAAGGGAGGGAGCATGAGGGTAGGAAAGACGGTAGAATGAGATGGACATCATTTAACCCTAAGAACATGTATGAAGACAGGAATGGTGTGACTGTACTTTGTATACAACCAGAGGTATGAAAAATTGTTCAGTATATGTGTAATATGAACTGTAATTCATTCTATTGTCATATATAACAAATTAGAATAAAAAGAAAACTATTCTCTCAGTTTATAAAGAAATAACTTATAGAACATGTTTTGAAAGACATACTAAAGTATTATTATTTGTTATATTTCAGTGAATAATTAGTGAGATATTTGCTTTGTTTCTTGTGGGTTTTGTTTTTTCCCTTTGTTTTTTTTCCAGTACTGAGGATCGAACTCAGTTTTTTTCCAGTACTGGGTGCTTTCCTACTGAGCTACATCCCCAGCCTCATTCATTCATTCATTCATTCATTCATATTTTGTTTTGAGTCAGGGTCTCATTTAGTTGCCAAGGCTGACCTTGAATTTGCGGTCCTCCTGACTCAGCCTCCCAGGTTTCTGGGATTATAGGCATGAGCCACTTTGCCTGACTTCTTTGTGTTTTTTTTTTGTTGTTGTTGTTGTAGTTGTTGTTATTTGTTTGAGGAAATGTCTAGTTATGATGCTTAGGTTATCCCCAAACTCTTGGGCTCAAATGATCTTCTTACCTTAGCCTCCTGAGTAGCTGGAACTACAAGCATATGCCAGTGCACCTGGTCGTTTGTGGTGGTATTATTATTTTTTAATTTTTTATGTGTTCTTTTTCTTTATACATGACAGTAGAATGTATCTTGACATATCTACATACATGGAGTATAACTTCCCGTTCTTGTGGTTGTACATGATGCGGAGTTAACACTGGTTGTGTATTCATATATGAACATAGGAAAGTTATGACTGATTAATTCCACTGTCTTTCCTATTCCCATTCCCCGCCAACTTACACACATTGTGTGTTAGCATCCGCCTATCAGAGAGAACATTCAGCTCTTGGTTTTTTGGGGACTGGCTTATTTCACTTAGCATGATAGTGTCCAGTTCCATCCATTTAACGGCAAATGCCATGATTTCATTTTTCTTTGTGGCTGAGTAATATTCCATTGTGTATATATACAACATTTTCTTTATCCATTCATTTGTTGAAGGGCACCTAGGTTGGTTCCATGATTTAGCTATTGTGAATTGAGTTGCTCTGAACATTGATGTGGATGTGTCACTATAATATGCTGATTTTAAATCCTTTGGGTATATGCCAAGGAGTGGGATAACTTCATCAAATAGCAGGTCCATTGCAAGTTTTCTGAGGAATCTCCTCATTGCTTTCCATTATGGTTGCACCAGCGATGTATGAGTGTATGTTTTTCCCCATATCCTCGCCAACATTTATTATTACTTGTATTCTTGATAATTGCCATTCTGACTGGAGTGAGAATTACTATTACTATTAGAAGTAGTACTACTGCTATTACTTCAGGGAATGAAACCAGGGCCTTCCCACATGCACCACTGAGCTTCGTCCCAGCCTTTTTAAAGATTTTATTATAAGACAATGTCTCGTTAAGTTACCCAGGCTGGCTTTGAACTTGCAATCCTCCTGCTTCATACTCAGGAGTAGCTGGGATTACTGGCATGCACTTGTGCTTTTTACCATCTATATATTAGCCTTTTAAACTACTTTTCTTGTTACCAGATACTTCAGTACTTGTCATTGTTTCCTCTCTGTTTTTTTCTTGTTTTACTTATATTTACCTTATATTGGCTATTGGGTTGTCTTTTTCTTAATAATTTTTATGAAATTTTTATGTTATAGATACTTTTGGTTATAAGCTTTGGAAATGTCTTAACAGTTTATCTTTTCACTTTTTATGTTGCCTTGATGCACAGAAGTTTTACATTTTATTGTAATAAGCATCATGTTTGTTATTTTAAATGCAAAGCTTATTTCTATTTATGATTTTTTTTGCTTCCCATGGCCCATTTGCATTTTTAAAATGGTCTTATTGAGGTATAATTGACATAATAAATTGCTTATATTTAAAATGTACTGTTTGATAAGATTTGGCGTATCTTTCACATGCATGAAATCATCATCATAATCAAAATAATGATTATATCATTCCCTAGAAATTTCTTTCTACTCTTTTGTATTTGTTTTTTCACGCCCCACTCACATATAGTCTTCCATTTCCACACAAGTACTGATCCATTGTAGATTATGTTGCATTTTTTAGAATTTTGTGTAACTAATCAGTCTCTCTTTGACCGCTTTCACTAAGTATAATTATTTTTAAATTTATTTAATTTGTATAAAATCAAAAGTTAATTTCTTTTATTGATGAGCATTTATTATATGTTATTCATTCACTTATTGGAAGACATTTGAGTTGTTTTCACTTTGGGGCTACTACAGATAGATATGCTAGGAACATTCCAAGTATGCTTTTGGGTAGACAAATGTTTTTTTCTTGGGTAAATATTTAGGTGGAGTGACTGGGTCATATGACAGGTTTTCCAGGGTAATTATATCATTTTACATTCTTATAAAAAATGTATGAAGGTTCTAGTTTTCTATTTCCTGGTTAACACTTGGGGTGCCCAGGGTTTTAATTATAGCTAATTACAAATTTGTGGTACCTCATTGTGGTTCTAATGTGCATTTTTCTCATGATTTATTATGTTGAACATTTATTCATTTTGCTTATTTGCTATCCTTCTTTGGCAAAGTATCTTTTGATATTTAAAAAAAAAAAGGTTTTCTTACTGTTAGGGTCGTGTCGTTCCCCCCCCCCCCCCCCCCCCCCCCGCATACTGGCAATTGATCCCAGGGCCTCCCATGTGCTAGAGAAGTACCCTACCTCTACAGCTTGATTACATCTCTAGTCCTTTTATATTTCGTTTTGAGATGGGGTCTTGTTAAGGTGCCCAGGCTGGCCTCGAATCCTCCTACTTGAGCCTCCTGAGTAGCTGGGACTATAAGCATGTGCTATCCCTGGCTGGAACTTTTTTTTTTTTTTTTTTTACCTAGGGGCACTTAACCACTGAGCCACATCCCCAGCCCTTTTCGTATATTTAGAAAATATTTAGAGACAGGGTCTTGCTGAGTTGCTTACATTATGGTCTCACTAAGTTGCTGAAGCTGGTTTTAAACTCGTGATCCTCCTGCCTCAGCCTCCCAAGCCACTGGGGTTACATACATCTGGCTAGAATTTCTTTTTTAACATGAATATCTAAATTTTCCATTATCATTTGTTGAAAAATTATCCTTTCCACTGAATTGGACTTGAATTGCACCTTGTTGAAAATCAGTTAGTCATATGTATAGGGTCCTGATTCTGGATTCTTTTGTTTCATTGATCTGTTTGTCTGCTTTAATGCTAATACCACACTCTTGTTTTTTCCAACAGAAAATATACCATGAAAGCTGTATTGCACCTAGCAACAAAAAGTACAATGGAAGTAGAATGGAGGGAGCGGGAAAATATGGAGGAGTTATATTTTAATGGGTTCAGAGTTTCCATTTCATAAGATGACAAGAGTTCTGTGGGTATGGTAGCACTAATATACTTAGTATCACAGAACTGTACACTTAAAAATGGTTCATAATGTAACGTTTATATTAAATGTATTTTACCACAACTTTTTAATTTTTTAAATTATTAATTTTTTAAAAATTTTTTATTTGTTTGGTTGTAGTTGGACACAACACTTTATTTTTATTTATTTATTTTTATGTTGTGCTGAGGATCAAACCCAGGGCCTCTCATGTACTAAGGAGCGCTCTACTGCTGAGCCACAACCCCAGCCTATTATCACAACTTTTTAAAAAGCCATATTATAGTAGGGCTTGGTGACACATGACTTTAATCCCTACTGTTTAGGAGGCTGAGGCAGAAGGGTAGCAAATTATTGAGGCCAGCCTAGGCAATTTAATGAGACTCTCTCAAAAATTTTTTGAAAAGGGCTGAGAATGTTGCTTAGTAGTAGAGAGCACTTGCCTTGCGTGGGTGAAATCCTGGGTTCCATACCCAGTACCACAAAACAAAACACCAAAACTATTGCACAGTGTCTGGTAAAACAGGTTTTCGATATCAGTTGATTAATCTGAAAAAATCAAGACCCAGAGAGGTTATCTTTTTTATTTTATATATATATATATTTTTTCCCCTTAAGTTAGAGCTTTATCGTTATATATAGTAGTTGGGTTTATCCTGATAAGCTCATACCTGCATAGAATTTTATTTTAGTTCATGATCTAGATAGATTATCTTATAAATGATGGGGCATTGATTGAAATCCAACAGCCAAAATGTGTGTTGTTCTAGTCTGTTTTACACAGTTGCCTCAGATTGTGGTATTTTTACCCAGTATGATAAAGCTTAGATTTAAAAATCTCTAGACTTAAAAAAAAATATATGAAGATCTTTTAAGAGTAGCAGTTCTGGCTGGAGGTGTAGCTCAGTGGCAGAGCACTTGCCACTGAGCACTGGGTTCAATCCTTAGCAACACCTAATAATAAACAAATAAAATAATGTCATTCTGTTCTACTATAATTACAATTTTTTTAAAGGAGTAGCAATTCATTGAAGCAAAATGAATTGGATGTGTTGAACTATTGAAGCAAAAATTGGAGATAATTTATATTTTTCTTCATTTCTCCCCCACCCCATGATCTTTCTTTTGCATATTTGCTTTGGTTTCTTGAGCGTTTCTAATCTAAAATCTTGAGACAGCACTTTAAAAAAAAATTCTGGTAATATATATATAACATACAATTTCCTGTCTTAACTTTTTGTTTTTGCCATGGAGGTCTTGCCATGGCCCAGGTTGACCCCAAACTCCTGAGCTCAAGAGGTCCTCCCTCCCCAACTTCCTGAGTAAGGGGCCTACAGGTGTGTACTAAGAGCACCTGGCCTCAATCATTAAGTGCACGATTTAGTGGCATTAGGTATATTCACATTTTCTGTACCCATTGAACACTAACTCTTCATTCTTCCCTTTCCCTAGCCTCTGGCAGCCACCCTTCTTTCTACCCTTTGTCTCTGAATTTGACTATTTGCTACGTTATAAAAGTGAAACTACAAAATCTCTTTGTGACTTGATTATTTCCTTAGCATATTGTTCTCAGGGTTCATTCATATTGTAGCGTGTGTGAGAATTGATTCCCTTTTGAGCCTGAATGATATTCCATCATATGTATGTACCACATTTTGTTCATTCATTCATGTTTATGGACACTTTGGTTGCTTCTACCTGTTGACTGTTGATAATAATGCTGCTGTAAATATAATTCTCCAAATACATCTTTGAGATTTTGCTTTCCATTATTTTGGGTAAATAATTAAAGTGAAACTATTGGATCATGTGGTATTCCTGATTAATTTTTGGAATCATTGTACTATTTCTATAGCAGCTGTGCCACTTCACATTTCCACCAACAATGTACGGAAAGTTCCAATTTCTCCACATCCAACACTTTAAAAAATTAAATTTATAATAGCTATCCAAATGGGTATCAAGTGGTGTTATGGTTTCAATATAAGGTGTTATTTTGGGAATATTCAGGGGTGAGATGTTTAGATTATGAAAGTGTAATCTGATCAGTCCATTCTCATTTGAATGGGCTGACTGGATGGTAAGGTAGGCAGGTGGGCTCAGCTGGAGGAGGTAGGTCACCAGGGACTGCCCTGAAAGAGTTCATCTCCCCAGTGGCGCCTTCTCCTCTCTCTGCTTTCTGGCTTTCATGAAGGGAGCAGTGTTCCTCCACCACACCCTTCTGCCACATATTCTGCTTTAGTTTGGGCCCAGGGCAATGGGCCAAGCCAACCATAGACTAACCCTCTAAAACTGCAAGCCCAAATAAACTTTTCCTCCTCTAAGTTATTCTTGTCAGGTATTTTGGTCACAGCAACAAAAATCTGATTAACATAAGTGGTATTTCATTGTGGTTTTGATTTGCATTTGCCTAATTTGTAGTACTAAGCATCTTTTCATGTGCTTGTTGGCCATTTGTATATATATTCAAGTCTTCTGCCCATTTAAAAATTGTTTTTAAGTGGTTGACACTTAGAAATTTTTAAATGTATTCTAAATATTAATTCATTAACATGATTTGCAAATATTTTCTCCCATTTTGTGGGTTGCCTTTTTACTCTGTTGATAAGAGACCTTCAGTGCACAGTTTTAAATTTTAATGTAGACTAGTTTATCTATTTTTATTTTATTGTTTGTGTTTTTTGGTATGCTGTTCAAGAAATCATTGCCAAATCCACTGTTACAAAGCTTTCCCCCTTATGTGTTCTTCTAGTGTTTTGTAGTTTCAGTTATTAGGTTTTTTATACATTTTGAATTGATATTTGTGTCTAGTCTAAGGTAAGGTCCAATCTTCATTGATTTGCATACGGATATCTGGTTTCCCTGACACTAATGAATACTCATGGTCTACTTGTTGAAAATTATTTTACTATATATATGACAGCGGAATGCATTACAATTCTTATTACATATATAGAGCATGATTTTTCGTATCTCTTCTTGTATACACAGTACATTCACACCAATTTGTGTCTTCATACATGTACTTTGTATAATAATGATCACTACATTCTACCATCATTAATAACCCCATGCCTCCTGCTGTCCCATCCAACCTGACCTCTGTCCTTTATTGATAGCTCCAGTAATTAAATTTTAAGTTTATATCATTAAAGAAACAATTTTTTCTCAACCACAAGTGATGAAAAGATTGTAAGTTGAGTAAACAAAATATTATATATTCTCGATCATGCTGGTCCTCAAAAAAATCGTGTTTAATTTATAATATATAATAATTGTGATAGCTCCTCAATCTGTCACCATTTTATGCTGATAATAGAAATGTAAATTGGAACAAATTTTCTGGAGCACAATTTGATACTCTGTAAAGTCTTCAAAATCATGCACCCAGCAATTCTATTTATAGGACATTATTCTAAGAAAATTGTCATGAATACATGGAAAAAGTTAGGCATACAGTACTCATTTCAGTGTTATATATAATACTGCAAAGTTAGAAAGCATGTGTCCATAAATAGAAAATTAGGTAATAAGTTGTGGTAGCCACACAAGGTTGTACAGCCATGAGGATACTGATGTTGAAGAAAACTTTACAACAAATGTAGAGACATATAGCATGAGTCTATTAAAATACTTTAAACATTAAAGGAGTGTTGATATTACTTATTAACATTATTCTGTTTCTGAGTAGTGGTAATAGTACAATAAATGATATTACTATTATAGCAAAATAGCAGAAGGTATGTTTTGAAATTGAAAATGAAACAAAGCTAGAAAGCATCCTTAAATCCCTAACAGAATCTATATCTAAAAATAATCTTGGTAGGTTGAGATGATGAATAATAAGATTTAGTCATTACAGAAGAAAAATTATAGATAGGTGAATGGACTAACAAGTAGGTCTTTTTTGGTTTTGGCCTTAAAAAAAATCAACCATAGCCATGAGTGTTGGTGTACAACTGTAGTCTCAGCTAATTTGGACATTGAGTCAGGAGGATCACAAGTTGGAGGTCAGACTCAGCAATTTAATGATACCCTATCTCAAAATTAAAAAGGATTGGGGATGTAGCTCAGTGGTAGAGTATCCCTGGCTCAATCCCCAGTTCCTAGAAGAAAAAAAAAAGTCAACTGTAACTAATATACAAAGTGTGAGTTGGAGCACAGTGACACATAAGTAAAAGATTTAGGATTATAATTTATTTTAGCCATTTACTCTCTCAGTATAAGCAGCTTGCTGTTTTTCTTCTTGTTTTATTTCATCTCACACCCAGCTTATTTTCTTTACAGGAAACATTCAATACTTCCTCATTATTAACTGATATTTAAGTCTCTTCACCATTTATCCCCCATCTGTCATAGTCATTTTCTGACTTTGTTCAAGCTGCTCTCTCTTTGGAGTCCTCCCATTACCTTCATCTTTGCATTTTAAAACTTTACTTTTTATATTTCAGAGATTCCAGCTCAAGTGCTGCTTCCTCGTAGAAATCTAATTCATATAGTATTGATCACATTTTATTCAAATTTATGATTTTGAGACATTCATGTGCTAAGAAATTTAAATCATACAAAAGTTTCTTCATATGCAAAATTCAAAATAATGCATACCTTTCTCTGTTAAAATCACATTAGTTCCTATTGCCATGGGATGTTCAGTTTTCAGAATAAACACCAGCTATCTTTTGTCAGGTTTGTATGAACCACTAACATTCTAAAATATGGGTTTTCAGCACCATTGTTGGAAAACTGGGCACTTTAGAATGGAAATTAGATGTAAACTCTTAGGAAGAAGGCCAAATGATGACCACAATACTACTTGCTACAAAATATTAAAGATAATGCTTGGGAAGAAGCAGCAGAATTTGAAAACATACTTAAGAAAGCTGTGGACTTGTGCATTCTGAGATGATGTAAAGCATGGTAATTAAGTTTGGTCTTTGGAGCTAGGTGTCCCTAGTTCAAATTCTGAATACAACACTTAACTTTGGAATGGGGGTTTCAAAGATAATTTCTTAGTTTTGGCTTCTGAAAGGAGGCAGATAGAATGTGGAAGGAAGAGCATATCTGCTGGGGAAGATGTTTGGTTTTGGACATGTTCAGGATTTGAATAGACATCCAGATAGGAATGTATAATAGGTAGTTGAGGCATGTAACAAGGGCGTGATAGAGTGATCTGAGGGTAATATACTTGGGATGTGAATGGAAGCATCCCTGTTAAGAATGGTCAAATTTAGTGTCTAAGTTGGCTAATTTTTTTTTTTTTAAATCTCAGTATGCATTATCTTTTAAAGGCAATGATAGTTTCCATCCTCAGCACTGGGCTCCCACATTGTAGTGTTGATGTAATAAATGACTTTACTGAAATACAGGGAAGAGTTCATCAATTTGATCTCTGTAGAATGCCACCGAACTTGAAGGGGTCATATTTATTATTTATGCCCCATTTCTCCTTCAATTTTGTTAATGTCTTTTAAAAGAGAAACAAGAGATCTCTGTTTTTTTCTTTACTGCTCCTGATTCGGTTTTGTTTACATAAAGTATTTAAAATGTTATTTGGGTGGCTATGATTCATTCAGCCTAATCTTGCATTTAAAAAAAAAAATCATAGAGGGCTGGGAGGGTAGCTTAGCCCCTTGCATGCACAACACTCGGTTCAATCCTCAGTGCTGGGGTGAGGGGAGGAAGATATTAATGAAGATTGTTCCAGTGATTCTTCAAATACCAGAAATAAGTTCATAGTGGGTATGTTATGGAGACTTCACTATTTAATTTCAACTAACATGAGGGTGTAGATTTAGAAATATAGAAAGTGTAAATCAGTATAGAGCAGATTGTAAGCAAACATTCCACAGTGAATTTAATAATTGAAATTGTGTAATTTATAGAAGTCTTAATGGAATATCTGCATCAAAAGATATTAGATTGGTGGCAGGGGCTCTCTTAGTGGGCTTGGGGATTGTGAAAAGACCAATCCTGTCAGTATGTGTTCTGCCCTTCCCTTTTCTGTACTAGCAAAAGTTGGTTGTTTTGTTTTGTTTGTTTCTTTTTGATACCAAGGATTGAACCCAGGGGTGTCCTATTACTAAGTCACATCCCCCGTCCTTTTTATTTTATTTTTTTAGTTTGAGACAGAGTCTGGCTAAATTGCTTAGTGCCTTGCTAAGTTGCTAAGGCTGGTCTCAAACTTGCAGTCCTCCTGCCTCAGCCTCCCAAGTTAACAGGATTACAGGTATGTGCCACCATGCCTGGCTAACAGTTGGTAAATTTGCATGTGTGGTTTCAGCTATCATATTGACTCATTCTCAAAGGTTATGAAGGTAGGTCCTATCTTTCTCCAGCCCCTAGCAACTGTATGATAATAATAAACTATCAATAGTTATCAAATGAGTAAAAAAGTGAATGTATTCTACAAATAGGGAGACTTGAGAATGTCCATTGGAAGTGGGTCAAGGAGGGGCTGTGTTCAGCAGTAGAGTACTTGCCTAGCATGTAAGAGGTGCTGGGTTGGACCCTCAGCACTAAATAAATAAATGTGTCCAACTACAACTAAAAAAAATAAAAAAGAAGTGGGTCAAGGAATGGTAAACTTAACAAAGATTGATAAGACATAATATCTGACTTAAAGATCATAAAATCTTGATATCAAGGACGGAGGATATAATTTGATAGTAGACTAGTTGTCCAGCATGCAGAAGACCCTGGGTTCAATCCACAGCAATACCAAAATAATCTAGTATCAATTTAAAATTTTAATGCTCCCTGATTGTTAAGATTAACTGATAAAAGCAATAAGTTATTTGCTGACTTGATTCAGAATTCCTAACATTGATTTTAATAAATTTCTTCTGAGAAATTAGTAGAAATTATTTATGTAACAGTTAAGCACATATTTTACATTCCTTTTCTCATTTAACTGGGAGGTAGAATTGTTTGATGGTCAGTTTTATGATCCTTTCATCATTTTATTAAAATTTGGGATTTGATTAAATGGTGACATGATCCTCTTCTGAAAATATAGAAGGCAACCAGTTACCTAAAATAACTGTAACCAAGTAGCAAGATACTTAATTGACTGGACATACTAAAATAGCTTATCTGATATTAAAGTGTGCAAAAATCAGGCAATTCAATGTGTTGGTTAGGAATATTTTCACTATACATGGTATAATGACTTATCTCATATGTTTCCTTATAAGGGTCTTAAAAATTTTAAGCAACCATGACCATGCTGTCATATCTCACTTATCAGAACTGATAATAAGGACCATTATTGTAGAAACTAAAGCTTCAGGAAATCTGGTCGAATCCTGCAGTGCAACCATATCTATTTGCCATCCAAAGTTTTGCCATATCTATTTGTAGTTTTCTAGGCAGGAAAATCAAAAACAGAAAGTAAGCTAGGAATCTTTGAAGAAATTATTCTAGGGGTAATAATTCATATCAGATAGAGTGTATTTAAGATAAAACTACCCTTTAAAAATAAGACTTACCTGTAGAAGTAAGTTAGGAACTCTCTAGCCTGGTCAGAATGTGTATGATAATACGAGAGAGAATAAATCCCTTGAAACTAGAGTCTTCAAATAAGAATTTGGCAGGAATTTTTTTAGCATTCTCCAAGGAGAACATAAACCATCATTTGAACAAATTTTTAGTGATAGGACACATGTAATTTGTTAAACTTTTAATCACAGTTCCATTTAATTTTGATTTAAATTCCATGCTGACCAGAAGTTATCACTCCTCATCTACAATAAAGGATTCGGGGATGCTACATGGTGATGTGATCATCCCTTGTTGTGAGCAAATAAACTGGCATTTGGTTTTTATGATGAATTCTTTTTAATAAACCTTTTAAAAACAATATAAAATTTGCCTTTTGTAATTTGGTCAACATAAATTAATCTCTGGAAGCCTAATCAATTTTTTGTGAGTAGAAGATGATTTTATGGAACCCTAGAACTGTTGGGCCCTGTGTAAGAATAACTCCTCACCCTTACCCCTTGTCTTCCTCCTCTTCTCTCTTTCTCTCTTAAGTTAATGTTGTATTAATGAAACTCACTGTTTCATTTCAGGGCTATAAAGAGAACTGTAGGCATTTTATGGTTTTGCTTTTAAATTTATTCTCATATCAAAAGAATAAGTCTGCCTTTTCTTTAAGTCCTTGAAACAATTAAGTGATGAAAATAGTATCCTCTAAATAAACCAGAGCCTTAAAAAGACAAATAAACGGTGTGTCTGTTAGAAGAAAAGGAAGGGACAGTGCTTTTGAGAACAAAGACAAATTGTTTCATTAGTTCTAATTGTAAAATAATTAAATATTTTTATTTTTTAGACTTTATTGCAATATGCAAGCAACAAGAATGCATCAGAACATATTGTGTATCTTCTGGAGGTATATCGACTTGCCATCCAAAGTTTTGCCAGTGCACGTCCATTTTTGACTACTGAATGTGAAGATGTCCTCTTAGTGCTTGGCAGATTAGTACTGTAAGTTGAATATAAATCACTCTAAATATTGAGTACCTTGTGTCATAGTGTTTGCCTGACTTATTTTTTAAAAGACATTACATTCTTCAAAGCACCATTAATTAATAATTTTGAATGAAATTCTCTTTGCTTTCTTCAGGTTCCCAGATCATATAGTCCAGGTGGAGTTCCAACAAAACAACATAATCTTATTGCCTCTAGAGCCTTTTTTCCTACTCTTTCTTAGAATCCAAGAATGATACATTTTACCTCTGTCCCTTAGGTATATATTCAGATGACAGAATATCTGGAAACTGCTGTGATCTTTGAGGATCGCAACATACTTTGGGGACAATACCATGCAATCCTGCAATTTGATTATATTACTTGAACTACGAATAATTTAACCAGCAGAAAGCATCAGGATACAATATAAAATTACCATCCTAAGGTCCATGGTCATTTTGCTGTTTTAATATTGACTTCCTGGTAGCAGATAAAATTATACCTTTAATGTATTGTCCATCAGCAAACTGAAAAAATACAACAGCTATTCAAGTTTAGGTTGGCATTATTTTATTCAGCTTATAGATGGTTTACTGGGATAACTTCTTGTCTAGGTAGTTCCTTTTATTTTTCTCTGATCTGCCTTGTTTTCCTTTCTGTTCTTTAAAGCCAAAACCTCTAACATCATACCTTTATGGAACACAAACATTCCTGGTTTTGTAATCCCATTGTTCTTCCTGCCAAGTCTCATATTTTCTGTTACCTATCCTAATAATCCCTGAGTGATAAAGTAATATTCTGCAAGATTTTAGGGAGCTCTTGTTTGAGCTGTTCTTTATTCAAGTTATTATACATTTTCTTTTAAAAAATTCTTCCTGTCATTGCTTTCCCTGTGTCTGGGTAATGATTAGGACACAAAAAAGAAACTTGTTTTTTTTCTTTGCTTGATTTGTTAGTGATGAAGAAATGACTTCGCTAATCATTGTGCTTCCTCTTCAAGTGACAGAAACCTGTATAGATGACAGTTACATATATTTATCACTTTACAACTGAATTAGCAATAGATTGAGCTTCGGTTTTTGATTTATGGAGTCAAAACTGTTCCTCCTACCTAAACAAAACTGTTTGGGATATAAGTTGAAAAGCCAAGATATCAATTTGAAGAGTGAAAAAGTTTAAAATAATCTCATCAAATGTAAAATGTATATTCACTATTGCTTTCATACTGTAATTATTACTGTAACCACCATTTTATACTTATTTAGTTTTTTGTTTTTTGTTTTTGCTTTTTTTGGTAGGAGTTGTTTTGAATTACTGCTTTCAGTGTCTGAAAGTGAACTGCCTTGTGAAGTCTGGGTACCATTCCTTCAGTCTCTACAGGTGAGTTGATTTTAAGTCAAAATATTCTCTGTATAGGTATCCAAGACACCTACTTAATTACTCCCAGCAAACTAAAATCAGAAATTTAAAACAAAAACAAGTTCATTATATATCAATAGTAAGTTCATGACATGAGAAAAAGAATTTCTACCTTATGAGGGGGTATGTTAAAAAAAAAATGGAGTTTTTCTTTCATTTGATTTTGCTTTCTTTACATAGCCTTATTCTGTCTATATTTTCAAATAATGAAAAATATTTGTTGATTTCCAAGCTATCAAAAATTTAAAATCTGGGTTGGGGATATAACTCAGTGGTAGAGCACTTGCCTAATATGTGTGAGGCCCTGCATTTAATCCCCAGAATGACAGAAATAATTTAAAAAACAAAAAACTAAATCACATGTGGTTATACGGTCGTATAGATTATGTTCATGCATTTTACTTATGGGAGAACTATTTAGGCTCTCACGTTGACTTGGTTGTCACCTTTCTTAGGTAAGCAGATCAGAAAGTGATAAATTAGGGTGGGAGATAGAATATGAAAAAAAGCAAATACAGTGCCAGCAACAGTAGACAGTCTTGTTACTGATGGAGATCAAAAAACTATTTTTAAAAATAGACATAATAAATAATAGCAATCATTCATTTATTGATCACTAATTATGATCACTGCTCTATACTGGCAGGCTTTATGTCCTTTAGTCAAATAAACCTTATAATTTGAGGATGATTTTACTCTCCATTTACGAGTAGGAAGACAGGCACAGAGAGAGGTTAATTAACTTGTCCAGAATAACACTCACATTCAAGCCCAGAGCTTATTTTGTTAAATGCTTTCTTCAGGACACAAACTCTTGGATCTGTTTCATATAGGGACAAATAAAGATTTACATATTAAAAAACATACCTCATTATCTGGAAATTTCTTTCCTTTGGGATGTATAACCAAAATGAAATTATGTTTTTCTCTTTGGGGAGAAGAGGAATCTTTGTCATGTTATTGGCTTTTTTTTTTTTTTTCCTTCTTTTTTCTTTTTTGGTACTAGGAATTGAACCCAGAGATGCTTAATCACTGAGTCACATCCCAGTTTTGAGACAAGGTCTCATTAAGTTGCTTAGGGCTTCCTGAGCTACTGGGATTACAGGAATGAACCACCACACCAGGTTTAGCATATTTTAATCCTTGTAATGCAGTACTAATTTCTCACATGCCTTTATAGCTACTAAAATCATCTTTTATGCATAGTCTATTGATTTTTGTCACTGTGTTTTAAGGCCTGTTGGTAGTTTCATCCTGGCATATGCCATTCCAGAAGAGCACATACTCTTAACACTATTAGTATTATTTTTATTAGTCTTTAGAGAAAATACTCTATTTCTTCATTGTTTTCTTAAGATTGTTTGCCTGAATAAAACAAATGCCTTCTCACTACCCCTTCTCCCTACTCCATGTAGGTTTTTCAGTTGTTATCAGATACTTAGGTTGTATTTTTAAATATACGTTCAGTAAAATTAATGAAGGTAAGAATATTGATTTAAGAAATGGTCCCTTTTGAAATCTGAAAGACAAAACTCTGAATTTCTCTTATTTTATGTAATAAGTGGACAAGGCCCAGATGGTATTGAGGATACTTTCAGCAAAATAATCTTTTTTGTTTCTTTGCTTGCTTTGTGGTAGTGGGAATTGAACTCAGGGCCTCACCTATACAAAGCAAGTGCTTTACCACTGGGCTGCATCCCTGCCAGACCCTGTCTTTTCTGAACAAGATCTCTCCAAATTCCCTGACTGGTCTCAAACCTAACCTCCGGAGTAGCTGGGATTAAGGGTAGATGTGGTGATGGTGCTCAGCAAAAGAACAGTTTTTGTGAAAACAGGCCACAAGGGGCTGAGGTTGTGGCTCAGTGGTAGAGTTGGTCCCTAGCACATGTGAGGCACTGGATTCCATCTTCAGCACTTCATAAAAATAAAATAAAGATATTGTGACCACCTACAACTAAAAAAATAAATATTAAAAAAAAAAAAACAGGCCACAAATACAACATTTCTCAATCATGTTTAAACTATGTAACTCTTCCAGACTTTTTTTCTGTTGATATGAAAATATTCACTGAAAAGATTTTTTTAAATAATAGGTTCTTTTTTTAAAAAAATTTTTTTTAGAGAAAGAGAGAGAGAGAGAATTTTATTTATTTATTAGTTTTTCGGCCGATACAACATCTTTGTTTGTGGTGCTGAGGATTGAACCCGGGCCGCACGCATGCCAGGCGAGCGCGCTACCCCTTGAGCCACATCCCCAGCCCTGAAAAGATTTTTTTTTACTATGTATTTTTTAGTTGTTGGTGGATTTTATTTATTTATTTATTTATTTACTTACTTACTTATGTATGTGTGGTGCTGAGACTCAAACCCGTGCCTCACAAGTGCTCTACCACTGACCCACAACCCTAGCCTTGAAATGACTTTTTCTTTTGTTTAAATATTTTTTTAGTTGTAGATGGACACAATTCTTTAATTTTATTTGTTTATTTTTATGTGGTATCAGGGATTGAACCCAGTGCCTTGGGCATGCTAGGCAAGCGTTCTACCACTGAGCCACAACCCCAGCCCCTGACCAAATATTTTTAATACTTATTTTAAATGGTATGAGAGTGAACATCTTATGTTAATGTTTCTGTGTTGTGGTTTCAAGATGTGGTACAGAATATTTTCCTCTAACAGGAAACCTGATTTTTAAAATTATTTTTAAAATGCCACCATAGTTTTTAAAAAATCGATTTAAGACTATTTTTAAAAGTAATTTTGTTATCATATATGCACATATTACATATATGTATGTATTATAGATATATGTAGGTAACAGGGTTATATACTGTTTGTATTTTGAGTTAGCTATATTTTGAACTTCAGCAAATGAAAAGTAAAAGATGCTTTAAAAAAAATCAAACTTTGGTTTTTTTAAATGTGGCTGTGTTTCATGACAGTGATACTGTTTTCTACCTAAGTGTAACAGTACAGTCCTGTTAGTGTAAATTTGGTAGCCAGGCAAAGAAAATTATGGTGCTTCCACATAGAGTCTGTCTTCACTGCAAAGTATATGTCTGTCCTAACTTAAAGAGAAAGAAGTCTGAGGACCAGTCAACTGATAAAGGAAAATTGCAGCATTAGTTTAGTATTGCTATTAGCAAACTGTTGGTTGAAATTATCATTTTCTATATTAGTGCTATATCTTAAACTCTTCTCAGTGAAAGATAGCAGCATATTGGGGTATGTGTAGTTAAAGCCAATCTTTTATATGTTATATATTACTTGAGTAAATATAAAACTATATTCTTAGTTCTCTGAATATTTTTGGTGAATATTTTTCTCAAGAAAAATTGCTATAAATGGAAGCTTATGTTTGTACAGAATTTCAGAAGTTTAAAATAAGAGAAACAATTTAGAATTTTAGAACATGGGAACAACCTCATTATAATTAGTCATCCTCGATAGTAATAAAAGACAGTGAGATATACATAATCATTTATAGTAAAATTCCTGACCATTTTTTCTTTACCCACTATATATAAATTTCCATGTTTATGTGCTGAAATAGAATATCAAATAATAACCTAGACTTTTCTTAACATTTTATGTAGAGCTGCCTCTCATTTAAATGGTAATTGAAGAATTTAAATAGTTATATAACAATTAGTATAATTAAGCAATATTTCTCTTTGAAGGCATAGACTGTGAATACTGCAAAATCTTTTTAAAAGAAAGCTGGACCAGTGGCCTCAAAATAATTAAGTCAGCTATTGCTAAGGCTGTTGGGTCTTAGAGTGTCTGACCATCTTAATAGTAGGGCACTTTAGATACTCAGTAGTAGTGCAAGAGCTAAATTATTGATTGTGGTGATAATTTTACCTGAGGGGAATTCAGGAAAACATTTTAAAGTTTTCAGTAATTTAAAAAGTAGCAACAGAACTGCATAAAGCTTTGAGGATAGTGTAGTCCTTATGTTTTTGCTAGTTTATTTTTAGGAAATCCAAGTTAAAGATCCTTTCAGTTCACAGATGTTCAGCTATATTGATAAGACAAAGTGTTAATTACTGGCTTATTTTCTGTTTTTGTTTTAGGAGTCACATAATACATTGTTGGAATTTGGAAATAATAACCTACAAATATTGGTTCATGTTACCCAAGAAGGGGTGTGGAAAAACCCAATTCTTCTTAAAATTCTGTCTCAACAGCCAGTAGAAACAGAAGAAGGTAACTCTTAATACTTCATTGACTATTTGGGAGGAGAATTTAGTTGATTATGGGTTAAAATTTTATGAATTTTGCCTCTATATACCTGGTCATTCACTTTTCTTTTGAGTAGTAAAAATTATTAGCATTTAATGTTTTGCTTATATAAGTAAGGATTCTTGGAATTTTAGGTAGTGTTCAAAATATCACTTTGCAATAATCTGCTAGTCTTTGGTATATGGTAGAGCTTTGCTTATAATGAAAATTAAAGTATAAATGTGAGTTGACATTTGCATTTTAGACATTGTTTTGACATTTTAGGCTATATTTGATATAGACAACAATTATAACTATTTACTTGAAGTTAATGGAAAGCTCAGAGGATCACATTCTGTTATAATAAAAACAGGTTCAAAACAATTATACTTTTCTACAAATCTTCAGTTTAGGTCTTGGAATAAGAAGCTTGGTGCCTTAAAATATCCCAGTTGATTAATTTATTCACCAAATTTGACCACCATGTACATGCTGTTTAAGTCTTTCTGTATAGTAAGAAAATTAGCATAAAGTTGTTTAGATTTTCTCTTGGTCCTGGTCTTTGATGAGTCTATTGTTTATCATTGCACTGACAATTAAAAAATAAGAAAAGAAGGAGTAGAGCTGTTAAATAGAAAAGAGATTGGTATTTTATTGTTTTCTGTTGAGGTCCTCAATAAATGGTATCTGTAAATATACATAGATGGAGGCTAAAGTATTAACTTTATAATTGCTAAAAGCTGCTAGAGGACAGAACTAAGTATAGTCATGCGCCACTTAACAATGGGAATTTGTTTGAGAACTGTCATTAATTATATCATTTTCAGATGAAAGTCAAGAATATATTTAAACAAAGTCATTCATTTCAGGTGCCCTCTTGCAGTCAAGAGGTGTAGTATAGCAAGGTACACCTGTAATCCTAGTTACTTAGGAGACTGAGGCAGGAGGATCTCGAGTTCCTGCCAGCCTCACAACTTAGTGAGAACTTGTCTCAAATAATAACTAAAAAAGGGCAGGAAGTATGACTCAGTAATAGAGTACCCCTGGGTTCAATCCCCAGTACCACATGCACAGACACAAAAAAGATGTGCTTTAAACCCAAAATGTATGAGGCTTCTGCTGGTATAACACAACATACTGTTTTACGGTAAACTATTTAATAAATAGAAGGAGTATACTCAACTATAAAAAAGAGTATTGTAATACTGGTAGTCTAGTAGGTTTATTTACACTGACACCATCATCACAAATATGTGAATAATACATTACATTATAATGGTGGCTATGATGTCACTAGCAGTAGGAATTTTTCAACTCCCTTATAATCTTACAGGACTACCCTGATGTGTGCAGGCTGGAATTGATTGAAATGTTGTTATGTAGCCCATAACTAGTTTCAAAAGTATCTCAGACTAGCATCCTCATCTAGATAGTCTTGACTAGGACAGAGAAGAATTCATGCTCCATCCAAGCAGGCCAAATCCCTAGAGGCAAAAGGGTAGAGTTGAGTTAAACATCCCCCGTATATTTTCCCATGATGGACTAATCAAATGTGTCAACTACCTTAGGGATTATTAGTAATTTTTTTCACACAGGGAAATATCAAGAAAGGGGGAGAAACATTGTTCATCTAATGACCCATGGTATCCTATCCGTTCAGTAAAGATTAATTAAGCCCCCACCATTTATAAGATTCTGGGTACATGGTATGTACTGAAGAATTATACTGAGGATCACAGTGTAAGTGGTGGGCAACCTGAGGCCTACCTACTTTTACATTGATCCTTAGCCTAATTTCAGATCAAAAGACTAGAAAGCTTACTTTTTAATTCCACTGTTCTTGCAACACAGATGTCAATATATTTGATACCAAAAGCAGTGATTATCATCTCATTGATTTCTTAGTATCAAGCATAAAAGTGCACATTTTTTACTTCCAAGGAACTCAGTAAATGCATTTCAGTATAGTTTTTTGAACCAATAAAGGCCTATAAACATTTTTTTCCTGTCTTCTGATTTTGTGTGCCTCTGCCTCAAATTAAATAGTTCATAACTTGAGGTATGTATTAAGTGCCAGCTGAAATTTCTGCCTGGTATGATCATTAAAGACATCATGATAGAGCTCTTTTTAACTGAATCTTAAATGTTAATTGTTTTTATATGATGACATATACGAAAGGTGAAATTTCATGATTTCTGCAACTTTCTTTTCTTATTTTTAATGTCTTTATTTTATTTATTTATGTTTATGTGGTGCTGAGGATTGAACCTAGGGCCTTGCACGTTCTAGGCGAGCACTCTACCACTGAGCTATATATAACCCCAGCCCCTGCAACTTTCTTTTAAATGGCTCAATAAAAGAAAAGTTAGGCAAACAAATCTAACTGGAAAGGAGGGTCTAGGTATTTTACATTGTTTATATTGTTTGAAAAAAATAGAGTTGATGCGGTGGTACACACCTGCATAATAATAATGATAATTAGTTATATTAAAATAGTTTTTAAGGGCTGGTGATGTGGCTCAAGCGGTAGCGCGCTTGCCTGGCATGGATCCTCAGCACCACATACAAACAAAGTATGAAAACTAAAAAATAAATATTAAAATTCTCTCTCTCTCTCTCTCTCACTCTCTCTCTAAAAAAAAATAGTTTTTAAAATACAAGATTTTAAAAATGGGTATAGCAATGGTTTAATTATAATATATTGAATAAAATAGTTTTTACCTTCTAGATATAACAGCGAATTTTTAGAGTGCCTGCTATTTGTTGGGCACTATATTAGTGCTTTTGTATCTCATTTAATCTATAAAACAGGTGAGAGATCACACATGCACAAGACCATGTAGTTAAAATTGTGGAGGCAGAATTTGAATGAAGTTGAGATGTTAAAAAAGTTTTTGACTGGGGATTGATAACCCTTCAGGTACTAAATACATGGTTTTATTAAATATCTGTAATGTGCATGGCATTGTGCATAGTTCTCTAGGGAATACAAAAGACATGGTTACAAATTGCTGACAGTGTAATAAAGGAGTTATTACAAATACTATGCAGTACTATTGAACTTGTTAGTATTGTGCCTGGCCTTGTTCTATGTCTTATCTATAATATGGATATTTAATAAATGTTGTGGGAACTTAAAAGGGCTTGGAGTTATGTAAATGACATGCCTGTTTTCAGGTGTGTTACCTCCTGAGTTATTTGTAAGATTGCTTACAACCTAGTAGAGCAGTGTCTTACATTAGGTTGAATAGGATACAGAGAAGAGATGTGTGGCAGAAAATAATATGGAGGAATTAAAGTGAAGAGAGTTTTAAAAAATAATAGCAAGGACAGAAGAGCTAAGTTAATTTTCTTGAGGAAAGGAGGTAACAAGGGGAAAAAAAAAGCAAAAATTTTACTTTTTGTATAATTGGGAGAATAGCATTACTGAAAAGAAACAAGGAGCCATTTGAGAAGCAGGGGATATATGATTGTGAGTTCATTTTGTGGAGACTTATAGAAAAGGCCGGCCCTTCATGCTTTTTCAACTTGCCCACATATTATTAAATGTCTGGAATTTAAAACCAAACAGAAAAATAAACAACAACAAAAAAGTTGGGCGTGATGGTCCACACCTGTAACCCCATCAACTTGGGAGGCTAAAGCAGGAGGATCACAAGTTTGAGGCCAGCCTCAGAAACTTAGACAATGTGTCAGAGTAAAAATTTTTTAAAAGGCGAGGGGGTATGGCTCAGTGGTAGAGGATCTCTGGGTTCAAGCCCCTTTACCAGAAAACAAAAACAAAGCAAATCAACAACAGGAAGAAAAACAACTTACGTCTGTATGGAATTTCTAGAGATGGAGCTCTGGAGCCATAACTTTCTCAAGTGCCTTAGGAAATGGGCAGTTACATTGTTTGGAGTGCAAATCGGTACAACTTCTGGAGAGCTGTTTGGCAGTAGGAGTCAGTATTACAAATGAATGAAGTTGCCGGCACAGTAGTGCACACCTGTAATCCCAGCTGCTCGAGAGGCTGAGGCAGGAGGATTGCATATTCAGAGCCAGCCTCGGCAATTTAGCAAACCCCAAAAGCAACTTAGTGGAGACCCTATCTCTAAATAAAATATAACAAAAGGGCTGGGGATGTGGCTCAGTGGTAAAGTGCCCCTGGGTTCAATCCTTGGTACCAAAACAAACAAAACCCAAATGAATAAAACCTTTAATCTAGCAATTCCACTTCTAGGAATTTGTTCTACTGATAAAACTCACGTGTGTACAGGGTTGCAAACTGCAGCATTATTGATGATTGCTAAGGATTGGAAACTGGGGGCTGGGGATGTGGCTCAAGCGGTAGCGTGCTCGCCTGGCATGCGTGCGGCCCAGGTTCGATCCTCAGCACCACATACAAAGATGTTGTGTCCGCCAAAAAACTAAAAAATAAATATTAAAAAAAATTCTCTCTCTCTCTCCCTCTCTCTCCCTCTCTCTTAAAAAAAAAAAAAAGATTGGAAACTGATTGCAAGTGTATCAGTTGGAAATTATTGAGATGCATTATGATCCATCCATACAATAGATACTATTCAGTTGTTAATGAGATAACTTAAATGTGCTGGTGATAGAATGATCTGTATAATATATTAAGTGGGATAAAAATGTCCTTTGTGCCCATAGTATATTTCTTGAAGTATAAACAAACAAACAAAAAAACTGGAATCAATTATTTCTCAGGAAGAGAAACCAGGGCACTGGGGTCAGACTGCAAGGGAGACAACTTTTAGCTGTAGACCTTTTTGTTTGCCTTTTGAAAAGTACAGTGTTATCTGTTTTTTTTTCCCAATATATTTTTTAGTTATCAATGGACCTTATTTTATTTATTTATATGTAGTACTGAGAATTGAACCCAGTCCCTCTCACATGCTAAGCAAGCACTCTACCAGTGAGCCATAACCCCAGCCCTAGTGCAGTCTATTTTATAAAAATAATTTTTAAAACTCTGATTGATACATACATATAAAGAGAAAGAATGAGAAAATCATCAAGGAAATTATTCAAAAAACAAAATTTAAGGTCCCATCTAAGACCTCATAATTTATTAAATCCCATAAATCAGAATCTGCGTTTAAGCTCCCTGGGTAATTCAGAAGGCCTTTTTGGAGTCAGAGAAACACGATTCTAAAATAACCACCCAGAGCAGTTTATTCACCCATCATGTGACTTACCATTCAGTATTCCAACCTCTGCTCTATAAGTAATGTTATGTAATATCACATTTGTCAAGGATGGACTATTCAAAAATTGAGGGCTTTTCCAGAGCACTATACACTCAGTACTCAGGTGCATATTATTTAATAGTTCTAAGAATAGCTCCCCTGAACCCCATTACTGGGGATTGAACCCAAGGCTACCTTACCATAGCTACATCTGCAGACCTTTTTATTTTATTTCTGAGACATGGTCTAAATTGTCGAATTGTTAGCTTCAAATTTGCAATCCTCCTATTAGCCTCCCAAATAGCTGGGATTACAGGCTTGTACCACCACTACTGCGCCTGACTCAGAGCAGCATTTTCCAAAGTGTGTACTAAACCAGGAACATATATTTTACAGGGCATTAATAATATGTGTAAAAGGGTTCTCTGGTCAAATCAGTTTGGGAAACATTGGGATAAATAAAAGTGAACAGTTTTCTTTATTGCAGGACTGTTCAGAGATTTGACCAAGGAATCCTTTTTTTTTCTAGGACTACCTCTCAGGTCTTTTGGTCGGTGGAACACACTTTGAGAAATGCCTGGTTTAGAGGAAAGAGCACCACTGGCTTTGGAATCCTTGGCAAGTTACCTAACTTCTCTGAATATTAATTTTCCTAACTTTAAACTGGGGATAATACTTGCCTTGGTGGTGGTGTGAAGAATAAATAAGAATATAAGAAAATTTTTAAATGCTTAAAACTTGATACCTCATGAGTATTCAGTTGATAGTTATTAATATTATGTAGGTTACTTGCTTCATTTTCTTGCCTTTATTTGCATAGTTCATTTCACTATTCCTTACTAGTCTCACCAGAAAGTGAGGGAAAGACAAGGCCAAATAATTTATTTTTATAAAATGTTGATAACTTTATTAAAAGGTTTGATATTTGGAATAAAAATACTAATTAATGTGGAAATCATTAGCATCATTTTTCTCTTATCTCTGATAGATGAATATTGAGACCAGAATAAACTTCCCATTCATATCTGCTGAATTTTTATTAACCAAAAGCAAGACAACAAAGATATAAAACTTTCACCATATGTGGTATGTTATCAAAATTTTATTTTTCCTTTTTTCTAGTCAATAAATTGATTGCACAAGAAGGACCTTCCTTTCTACAAATGAGAATAAAACATTTGTTGAAATCTAACTGCATCCCCCAGGCTACTGCTTTATCAAAACTATGTGCAGAATCTAAAGAGATTTCACATGTGTCATCTTTTCAGCAAGCTTATATCACATGTTTATGTTCCATGCTCCCTAATGAAGATGCTATTAAGGAGGTAAGTAAATTAAATAACTGTTATTATTATTATTTGTAGAGATGATGTATGGTTACTCTTTCCCATCAGAATGAAAACCAAGATTATTTATTTTTAGTGTACTGCAAAGTATTGCTTTAACTGTGTTTGTAACTGTTTTAACAGATTGAATGTATAGCAATACTTTATAGGTGGATTTGAAAGTAGGTAATTAAATAATACACAAATGATGTTTATCTTTAGATGAGGGTTTTCTGTGAAATCTTTAAATATGAAAGTTTTTTCTTAATTTTGTTGTTTTGAGAAATGCAGAAATTGTTAATAGTAGTGTCAAGAGATAAACTAAAAAGACTGGGAGCTTAGTTACTTTATGCATTTAACTCTGTAAAATGTAGGACTCCTAGACTCCCTGAAAAAAAAAAAAAGTATATCTTTTGTTTGTTTTGTGGGATATTGAGGATTGAACTTGGCACTTGACCACTGAGCCATATCCCTAGCCCTGTTTTATATTTTATGTAGAGACAGGGTCTCACTTAGTTGCTTAATGCCTCACTTTTGTGAGACTGGCTTTGAACCCATGTCCATGAATATATTGAGCAACATTTGAGTGGCCAAATTAGATACCATGGAAAATAATTATGTGGCTGAGTTGTTTTAAACTATTTTTTGCAGTCACATTATACCTATCATTTTCCTTAGAAAACTTTGGATTAGTTTTCTCTTTCAGTTTTTGATTCTACAGAAAAAATAAGACTGCTTCATCTTTATTTCATTATCTACCTTTAATTTTCTCACCTACCATTCAGATCTGACCCATGAATTTCATTTATTTCTACTCTGAAGTTTCTTACTAAATGTAGGAATCCCAAAGATTTTTTTATATAATAATATTTATTAACATTTTGTAATTTTACCTGTAAATATTTTATTCTCTTTCTACCTCGTTCACTTTAATGTATAGACTCCACTTGGATCTGTTGATCCTAACACATTTTCATTCAGCCTCAATCTCATGTACTCATAATCATCACTTAATGGTGTATACATTCTCAATTCCTCTATTGATCCTTCATTATACTTGTTTGACTATTGGTATCCTGGTAATCCTAAATCTCCATTTTTATGACCAAATTTAGATGGAAAAAAACTTGCCAGCAAATTTTACTTTAATTGTGTGTGAGTGATGCCCACCTGCAGTTCCAGCAACTAAGGAGGCTGTAGCAGGAGGATTGCAAGATTAATGGCAGCATCAGCAACTTAGCAAGACTTGAATGTCTCAAAATAATAATTTAAAAAAAAAAAAAAAGGTCTAGGGATATAGTTCAGTGTGTAAAGCACCCTGTGTATATCCAAAAAATAAAATAATGCCCTCTATCCCTGATCTACCTTATTTTTAATATCTGCTATCATTACTATAAATATATACTAACCCATCTAAAATGGCTTTTCTGTGTCACCTTATCTAGCTGTATTTTCTTTCCAGCACATATCAGTTCCATGAAACATATTTGCTTTTCTATGTCCATCCCCTGCCCCCCACCCCGCAATGAAAAATCCATATGGAAAGAGAAATGGGTTGGTCACTGTTATATCCCTACATTCTAAAGGAATATTTAGCTGCACAGGCCCTCAGTACTTACTTGTTAAATGAATGAATGACAATTACAGCTCCACACCTTACTCTTTTGTTAATAATATTTTGAGTTTTCATTGTATGAGTTATGACCAGAATGTCAAGCTGAAACATGCCAGTCATGCTTTGTAAGTTTTTAAATTTTGCTTGAATGTCTTTTTGAATTCTAAAGTGATGCATATTTTTCTTAAGTGTATTTCATCTTAAAATATTTAATGCTCTCTGTGCATTTATAAAAACATAGACCAAGATGAAGCTAGACTAACGGATTTCTGTAGAGATTGGTTGCATCATAGATCTGTAGTTATTTTAAATGGCTAAAATCCTCTATAGCACAGGTCTTACCTCATCAGTATGAGAAGCTTTTGTCAACTCATTGTTGAAATTTAAGGTACTTCCCAGTGGCCAAAATAGTGACTCCAAGAATTTGTGATTCCATCTTGGCTCTTAGTAGCCTTTGCATTTCTATTAACTACATTATTATTGTTGTTGTTGTTGTTATTTAGTTGTAGATAGACAGTTCTCTAGTCCCTCCCTCCCTGCCTTCCTTCCTATAGCCCCAGCCTTTTACCTTATTTTTTTTTAAGTGTTTACAAACTTTTTATTGGAACATCCATGTTGGAAACAGTTTAGCCTAGACATTGAAATTTGGTAGTCACTTGAATCTGAGAGGATTATCTAAGCAGATAATATGTGGATAGAGACAAAGAATGTTGGTCATCTTTGTTTTGGAATATGGCCTTGAGAGAAGTGCCAGATACAGAACGCAGAGATCAAATAGCCAGCTGGTAGCTGTGAAATGGGCAACAGCATGTAGTTGCTGCAAATGAGGTTGAAGCTGTGACCCCATGGCATCAATTATGCATGTTCTAATTTGTTGGACTGTGGTCAAAAAGAAGGATAGAATGCTTAATAATGCCTGCCTTCCCAGACTTCTCACTTCAAGAATTATTACAGAATGACTCTGGAGGCTGAGGCAGGAGAATTGCAAATTCTAGGACAGTCTTGGCAGCTTAGTAAGATCCTGTCTCAAAATAAATTTTTTTTTTTAAAGAGAGAATTTTTTAATATTGATTTGTTTTTTTTAGTTTTCAGTGGACACAACATCTTTATTTTATTTTTTTTAATGTGCTGAGGATCGAACCCAGAGCCTCGCGCATGCCAGGCGAGTGCGTTACCACTTGAGCCACATCCTCAGCCCAAAATAAAAATTCTTCAGAAACTAGGGGTGTATAGTTCAGTGACAAGTTCCCCTGGGTTCAATTTCCAGTACTACTGGAAAAAGAAAAGAAAGAAAGAAAAGAACAACAACTATTACAGAAAACATTTATTGGGAACTTGTCTATTCTAAGCTCTATGCTATATGCCTTTAGTGTGTTGGCATATAATCCTTATAATAATCCTGTGAATTTTATAATAATTAACAGAGTTCAAAGAGATTATATAACTGGCCCAAAGTTATATAGCCACTAAGTGGAGAGCCCAGGGTTTAAACCTTACTTGGTCTGCCTCTGCTTCTCTTGTGTACGTATTAATTTCATACTCACACATGTCATATGTACTGTCCAGCTCTTCAGCATGGCCAACCTTTTTTTTTTTTTTTTAAATATTTATTTATTTTAGTTCTTGGCGGACACAACATCTTTGTTTGTATGTGGTGCTGAGGATCGAACCCGGGCTGCAAGCATGCCAGGCGAGCGTGCTACCGCTTGAGCCACATCCCCAGCCCGGCCAACCTTCTTTTATAGATCTGGTTCTTCCTGATTACCAGTTCTTAGAGTGGGTTTTTTGCTCAGGAGAGTTTTTTCTCTTGCTTGCCCAGAGGAGAAACAAACAGTCATACTTATTTTTAAATCAGAAGAGATGAGGTTGGCTGTAGAGTTCTGAAAATTCTGGGTGACTGATTACTGGACTGAATTGATTGGGGAGCATAGTTTTTTTTTAAGAAGGTATCTGGAGAAGCAAAAGCAACAGTTGGAAAACATAGACTTGAATCCTGACATTATCATTTACAAACCATTCAACGTTGGGCAGCTAGCTTTCAGGTTCTGTAAAGTAGTCAAAATAATAGTAACTATCTCACAGTGTGGCTAGATATTTCAAAAGGGATAAAATCAAAAGGATCTAACATTGTTCTTATAATATCATAGAGTGCAAGAAGAATAATTCTTCCCCCCCTCCCCGTTTCTTTTTTCTTGGTACTAGAAAAGTACCACTGAACTCCATCCCCAGCACTTTTTTATTTTTTATTTTGAGACAATCTTGCTAAGTTGCTGAGGCTGGCCCTGAACATGTGATCCTTCTGCCTAAGCCTCCTGAGTTGCTAAAATTACAGAAGAGTTCTTTAGGCCTAGGGTACAGAACTGGGGAGAAATAATCCAGGAGAATTAATCACAGATGAGCTGTAGATTTGAACAGAGAAATAGTGTGTTATATACAGAGATAGTTTTATCTCTTAATCTGTATTTAAAGCCTATTTTTTTCCTAGCATTATATTAGGCATTGACAAATACAGAACAGTAGGAATGGCCTGTTCATATGATTCTGCCCTTTAGAGATAGAAGATCGCCATATAGATTAAGGTACATACAGCTTTATAGAAAAATTGATGTTTAAGTTGTACTTTGAAATGATGGTGGGATTTGGATAGATAGAAGGGTTTAGGAATAACTGACTAAAGAATACCTTGCCTAAGGCAGAAGAGTATATGTTAAGGTTTTGAGAGACATAAGACTGTTGGATGGGGAAAATGAGGGCCTCAGAAACTATAGTGTATTAGAGTTTAGATTTTTTAAAAAAATCATTTTTGTAATTGTAGATGGACAGCTTGCCTTTATTTTATTTATTTATTTTTGTATGCTGTGGTAAGGATTGAACCAGTGCTTCACATGTTCTAGGCAAGTGCTCTGCCTGCCACTGAGCCCCAGCCCCAGCCCCTAGAGTTTAGATTTGATGCTGTAAAAATTAGGGAGGCTTTGAGGTAGGAAGCTAAAGTCACATCAGTGACTAAAGTGACATTTTAGGAAAATCAGACAGAAGGAGTTATATTAGGTTTAGGGTAAGAGGCTGGAGTTAACAAGAGGGAGAAAGTGTAGGATTTGCTGATAGGGCATAAATACAGGATGATGTACAAAAATGACTTCAAGTGGTTCATAAGACTTTTGAGACTGGGAGAACAGTGGTGCTCTCCTATTAACAAGAATGGCAAAGAAGGGGTGGAGGTGACAGTGGGAAGCATAGGAAGATAATTACATGATCTTTCCTGGTTTATTAATATCACAGAAATAGGATTTTTTCTTAAATTACTTAATTAACTCCTTTCAACAAATGTGTTGAGTTTGCAAGAACTGTGTTACAGGAAGTGTGGTTTTATGCTACTCTACATAGACCACATGCATACACTGTGGTCTGTCAGCCAAAATTCACCCAGCTATAATCATGTATTGCTTAATGATGGGGGTGTATTCTGAGTAGTGCATCATTAGGCACTTCATGATTGTACCAATATTGTAATGTATTTACACATACATAAATGGTAAAACCTAGTACATATCTGGGTTATATGGTATATACTGTCATAGAGTTTTCTTGGCATACAGTTATGCCAATTTGTTTATTGGCTGTGATTGTTTTTGTACTACAGTGACAGAGTAGTTGTAGCAGAAATTGTGTGGCAAAGGCCGAAAATATTTTGTTTCTGCCCTTTTTCAAAAAATATTTGCCAACCCTTGCTCTAGCATATTTTGCTGAACCCAGTACTACAAGCCTGTAATCCCAGCTACTTGGGAGGATCACAAATTCGAAGCCAGCCTAGGAAGCTGTCTCAAATAAAATAGAAAGGCTGAGGATGTAGCTCAATGGTAGAGCACCCCTGGGTAATTCCCAGTGCCACAAAAAATTAGAACATATTTTTCAGTCTGCTAACAACCATTAAATTATCAGTTAGTCCTCCATGTTCTACAAATGACAGAACTGAGGCCAAGATAGTAATGTCCCCAAGGCCCTACATGCATTAAGCTAATTATCAAGTCCAAGGCCAGGCTAGAATGCAGGGCGCACTTGGACCTGGATCTTCCACTTTACCACTTATTTCCATTTGGTGGGCACTGAAAGCATCCATGAATTAGGGGTGCATTTCCATCATTGAGTTTTTTGTTTGTTTGTTTTTTGGGCTTTTTTGGGTGGTAGTACTAGAGATTATACCTGGGGCCTTACACATGGTAGGCAAGCACTGTACTACTGAGGTATACCCCCCCAACCTTAGAACTGATTTGATAGGGAACATCTTGGTGGTATGTCATTCCATTCATTTTTATGTATAGGTATAGATGTGATTTAAAATATTTTTATAATTTGGATTAATTTTTTAAATATATCAATGTAAAAACATTTAGCACATATAAATTTCCCTTCTTTCTCGTTGGAGATTGAACTCAGGGCCTTGCCTATCCTAGGTGATTTTCTATTACTTAGCCACAACCCCAACCCCATAAAATTATTTTAAAGGAAATAATGGTATCAACATTAATTAGTCTCTTATTTAGTGATGTTTTCTTTTGTAATGATAAGTGAATTAAAGAGAATCTCTAGATTGCTTTGGAAATGTACTAATGAATCCTTAGATGTTCATGAATTGAAGATTAAAATTAGCATATGTTCTAAGGCAACAGTTACACATTAGCCATCTACTTGGGTTCAGTTAAGGGCTGGGGCTGGAGCTTAGGGGTAGCACACTTGCCTGTCATGTGTGAGGCACTGGATTTAATTCTCAGTACTGCATACAAATAAATAAAGGTCTATCAACAACTAAAAAATATTTTTTAAAAAAAAGAAGAAGAAGAAGAGTTAAATTAACTTAAGGAACAGCTGGGAATAAAGATACTTAGTATGTTGGCACCTGTGGGTATCCCAGTAGCGGGTGTGTGTAATAAGAAACTTCTGCTGGGGACAGTTTGCTAGACACATGCAATTAAGATTAATTGACTGGGGGCTGGGGTTGTGGCTCAGTGGTAGAGCGCTCACCTAGCACATGCGAGGTGCTGGGTTTAATTCTCAGCACCATATAAAAATAAATTTTAAAAGGTATTATGTCCAACTAGGACTAAAAAGAGATTAATTGACTGGGTCTAATGAAAACCAAAATTCTGACCTTGGTGTGTAAAGAGTTGGGCTTTTCAGAAATTGGGTAGGTCTAGAAGGCAGAAGATTACCAGGGATTCTAGATTACCAGAGTTCTAGGTTGTCTTACTTCATTTACATAGAATCAAAAGAGATGACATTACTATCTTTTTTCATATGAAAGGATTTTAGTAAAAGTTACAGTCTTGACAATGGCCAAGTAGATGTTTCCTATGTGTTTTCATTACTGAAAAGGGAAATTTTGCAAAAATCAAGCTTTCCATATATTAAAGAATAGATACTCTTTTAAACACAAATTCCTCTATTATTTTAAAGATCCAAGAAATCTGTCATCAGAGTTCTTGGTGCACAGTAGGAGTCCATTTCATCCTTGATCCCTGAATGAACTGTATCTTCAGTGTCTGATGTGGTTGATAGGCACAATAGCAGAGATATTTCTTCTCTTGTTGGGGAAAGGAAAAGACAAACAGGATCTAATTTACTCACCAGTGTAACACAGGTGGGAATTGACACAGTCACTAGGTATAAATGATAAACAGCAAATACATTTAAACAGGACCTTGAGGGAATTCAGTTTGGGAGTAGAAGTAAACACGAGCATAGAAATTTCAGATGTAGCTTAAATAAGAATCAAGTAAAAGGAATCCTGAATAAAAAGTTGTTACAAAATCTGTAAATTTAAAAATCACACTCTTTATATTTATTTATTTAGTTAGTTGTAGTTGGGCACAATACCTTTATTTTATTTATTTTTATGTGGTGCTAAGGATCAAACCACCCACCTCGCATGCTAGGCAAGCGCTCTACCACTGAGCCACAACCCCAGTCCTTTAAAATCACAATCTTAATGTTTTAACTTTATCCTTTTCATAGGGGGGGAATGAGATGAACACTACAAAATACACTAATGGTTAAAAAGGCTGTATGAAGACATTAAGCAGTTACCTATTTAAATATTTAAATTCCTAAAACAGTTATTTTTTAAATATATATAATTTTTTTAGTTGTAGATAGACTCAACACCTTTATTTTTATTTATTTGTTTTTATGTAGTGCTGAGGATCAAACCCAGTGACTTAACATGTGTTAGGCAAGCGCTTTACCACTGAGCCCCAGCTCCAGAGTTATTAAATAGCACTGGAAAGTTATTAAATCTTCCCAGGAGTTAGTATGCATTTGGATTTCACTTCTGGTCTCACTTGTATGGGTTATGTGTGAGTGTTTTGATTGATGTGTGGTGACACTGGCAGGGTCACTATGGAGGGTCAAGTAGACACCTCATTTTCAAAAATCCTGTAGAACATTTCAGGCTTCTCTCAGATATTGACAACCATTAGGTTTAAATAGAAGTATTGATAACTTTTTTTTTTTCCCTCCTCCTTCCCTTCTTCCCTGGAGTCTTGACATGTTACCTAAGCTGGTTTAGAACTCCTGGGCTCAGACAATCCTCCTGCCACAACCTTCCAAACAGCTGAGACTGCACATGTGTGCCACTTCACACCCTATCAATCTAACAGATGATTTTTCCCTAAACATAGGCCCAAGGTTACTTGAAATACATGCTTGCTAACTGTATAACTCCCACCTTTCTCCTAATGAAGTATGCAGTCAGAGGAATTTTATTATATGGAAAACTTAAAACTACTTTCATTCCTTTTTTTTTTTTTAAAAAAAAGCATCAACTAACTTCAGTTTTTAAAAATCTATAAGAGCAAATTATTTGCAATGTACCTCAGAACTGATCGGGAACATACTGCATTGAAAACCTCTGTTTTAGAGAAAGGTAAATGATAAAATATTCCATTAATGGCACTGCCAGAATACTAGTTTACCTCAGTAGCCTAAGCAAGAAAATAACTTGGGAAGATAAATACGCTGTCTCTATCCACCTTCTCTTAGGCCTGATATATTATTGCCTGATTATTATGAAAGCCTTCTAACTATGTCTATTCCCACCCTCTTCATTTTCTGTAGTAGTCAAGGTGATCTTTTTTTTCTTTTTTAAGATAAAATTAGACTATGTTATTTTGAGATAATTCTAGATTCTCATGTAATTATAAGAAATAATAGAGAAATGCCTTCCATTTGTTAAGTATATATTCATTGGAGAACTCAGGGGATAGAAAGATGAACAAGATACAGGGGAAGGAATAGTAGACAGTGTTCATACACTGTGAGACTTAGGCAGAGGTCTGCCTGGAAATTAAGAGTTCTGGGTCGTCGGCATTTGAAGCCAGAGAGTAAATGAAATTAGCCTTGTAAGAACTTTGGAAATTAAAGGCTTACAATAACCTAAAGAGATTTTTCTCTCAAAAAGCAAACAAATCTCAGAAGAGTAAGCTTGATGGTTCTTTTACTTGCCCTACTTTCTATCTCCCTTTCCCTAGATCCACAGTAGCCTTGAAAATAAATGGTTTCACAACCACAGTAGGTGTAAAAACCAGCAACCTAGCAGCTACCTAAAGAGTCATTTTGGTTTGGAGTTCTCCAAAAGCCCGTGTCCAGAGAATTGTCACTGTTTGAGCTATCTGATAGCTTGCTGTAAAGCTCCATTCTCAGGACTTGCCTATATTTGATTCAGAGCTCACTCTCCTCAGGGCTTTTGTCAAAAAGCAATCAGTGGTAATTGTTTAATGTGACAGTTGTCCGAGGAGGCATCACTAGTTGTGCTAAGAGGAGACTGGCAAAAAAAAAAAAAAAAAATAGAAGGAAAAACTGGAATACAAGATGTTCATAGGTTACTTACCTATGATATTTTAGAAGCTATATGTCGCAGTCTGGCTGGGCACAATCAGGAGCCACTTGTCAAAAGAAACTAAGGCAATATGCATGTATAGGGTTAGGTGCCTACCAAGGAATAGCCTGGGAAAGTCCAAATCTCTCACCTGTGGTTTCTTGAGGCTCTGCATAGGAAATCAAGGCAAGGAAAAGTTGTAAATTGCCTGAAATAGTGAAAGCATGCCCCACCACACACACATAGACATTTAGTAAAAGCAAAGAGACGTTAGTTTTTTGTTGTTATAATCAAAATACTTGATGAAAACAACTGAGAGGAGGAAAAGTTTATTTTGGTTTAGTTTCAGAAACTAAAGATTAGCTGACTCCATTGTCTCGGGTCAAGGCAAAGCAGAATATCATGGAAGAAGGGTGTAGAGGAAGAGTGCTGCTCCACTCACGGCACCAGGAAGGAGAGAGGGGGAGCTAAAGATGCCACCTGTCTAGTTATCACCCAATTCATTCAAACTGTAAACTGATTAGGATACATCTCTCATAATCTAATCATTTCACCTCTGAATATTCCTGAATTAACACAGGACCTTTGGGGGACATCTCATACCCAAACTATAACTCTTGTTCAAAACATTTAAGAAAATTTCCATTGAATGCATAGCTGACCATTAGGCTAATCAAGCAGTGACTATAAGTGAACACAAGAGACAAAGAATTCAGACTTTACAAAATTATTCCAGAAAAGTCACTAAACTACCAAACTCTAGGAGGTGGGGGTTTTTGGTTTACAGAGTTTTCACAATATGAGATATCTATTTATTTATCATACAAAGAAATATGATAAACTGATACATAGGGTAAAAAGCATCCAATAGCATGGTGGCACGTGCCAATAATTCCAGCTCTTGGGGAGACTGAGGCAAAAGAAGCAAGCTCAAGCCCGGCCAACTTAATGAGACTTGACTCAAAATTTAAAAATTAAAAAAAAAAAAAAAGGACTGGGGATATAGCTCAAATGGTAGAACACCCCTAGATTCAATTCCCAATACTACAACAAAAAAAGTAGCTAATAGAAACTATTTCTGATTAAGCCCAGATGGGAGACTTAACTAGGCAAAGATTTAAAGTAAGCTGTTAAAAATTCAGTCAGTTCTTATTATTCATGGCAGCTATGATCTACTGTTGTTGCAGATATTAAATTATCAAAAACTGCTCCTTAGGGGAAATACAGGGTTACGTTCCCATGAGTTTAGATCACAACATTTCCATCAATCATTTAACACATACCTGTCTTTTTGTGTGTTTCTGCTTAAAGTTGCCTTATGTAGTACAGGTTGTTGCTTTGTTAGCATTGAACTCATGGACAGCAGTATTATAATTCATGCCTGAATGAAGCTTACCTAACACATGTATTTTCTGCTAAAAGCACGTAATTATCTTTTTGCTCTTAAGAATATTAATTGGAATTTCATCATTTCATTTGGGGTCATTTTTAAAGAGACTAGCACAAAAATGAGAAAAATCTGACTCTAAATAGAATGCAGAATCATTTACAGAATGACAGCTGAAATAGGAAAGCAAAATATCACATAGTGTTCTCAGCTGATAATATGCACATCAGCTAACTCAGATTTTCTTGCCAGCTAATGAAAGACCACATAGATAGTATTGATATTTGGGGTTACAAATAAATTTCAGCAAGTAGGCTAATTCACAGATAAGGAATCTGCAAATAGTACAGAACAACTATATATTCAAAGAATTAAAGAACTATGTTTAAGGAATTAAAGGAAAGGGGTTGGGGATATAGCTTAATGATATAGTGTTTGCCCAACATGTGTGAGGCACTGAATTCAATCCCTAGTATGACACCCCCAAGAAAAAAAATTAAAAGTATGAGAACAATGTTTCAGTAAATAGTGAATATCAGTAGAGATGGAAATTATAAAAATAACCCAATATAAATTCTGGAGTAGAAAATTTTAATAACTGAAGTTAATTCATTAGAACACCATTCAGATTTGAATTTATAGAAGAAAAAAAATCTATGAACTTGGTGAAAAAAGTTCAGTTGAACTTTTGTAGGCTGAGGAATAATAGGGGAAAATAGACAATATGGTAGTTGGAGACTATACCATTTTCAAAAGCGGAAAGCAACTAGTAAATGGAAGACTTGAATGATATAAACCAACACAGAACAGATATCTATAGAATATGCTACCCAACAGTACCTACATATACATTATTCCCAAATGCACATAAAGTATTCTCCAGGATAAGGATATATGTTAGACCATAAAACAAGATTGCAATCATTCATAGTAAGTTATCTGATCATAATAGAATGAAATTGGAAATCACATGCACAAGGTTCTGGGTTCAACCCCCAGCACGCAACCCCTCCCCACCACCAAAGTGTTAAGACTTATACAATTTTTAAAACTTTTTTAAAAGAATTTTTTTTAGTTGTTGATTGACGTTTATTTATTTACTTATCTTATATGTGGTGCTGAGAATTGGACCCAGTGCCTCACACATGCTAGGCAAGCATTCTTCCAACTGAGCCACAACCTCATCCCTTAAAACACTGTTGAAAGAAATTAGTCTAAATGGATGTGATAGTATAGCTCAGTGTTAGGGCACTTGCCTGAAATGCATGAGGCTCAGAATTCAAACTCTGGCACTGCCTTAACAACAAAATTATCTAAACAACAGCATCCATGTTCATGGATCAGAAAATTTTATTTTCTTAAGATGGTATAGTACTCCCCAAATTGAATAGTACAATGCTACTCATATCAAAATCTCATCTTTTTTTGTAGAAATTGACAAACTAATCCTATTTATACAATATTCAACATAATAGCTATAACATATAAATCCTAAGACTAGGAATCATATTTAAGAATAACTACTGTATCTTGTCTAAGTACATAGATAACTCACTGAAATTCTCAGAAATTTGTCAGTGACCTTGATTTTTAATTTAGTTGAACTGAGAAGTGTTTTGTAGCATGTGTTTGGTTTGTAGTGCAAACTGTTTATTAGAAAAGGTTGGGGTCAAGTAATATAACCATTTCGTTATTTTGTTTTTATCTCTTAGATTTTTCATTATCAGAAATAGTTTTGTATTCTGTGCCAAGTGCCAAGTGAAAAGTAATATTAAGTGCTACTAATAGAACATTTGTACTTCAAGTTTGCTGGGACATATGTAACATTTGGAGAAAATTGAAGTTACGTTTAATTTAAGAAGTTGGTTGAGATAAACTTTGCTTGATTAGGGCTGTGCCTATAGTAGACTCGGAAGGCACTGAGATAATAGAAAAACAAAAGTGTTTCTACTCATGGCAACTGCCTAGATTTGATGCTCCAGCACTACTGCTGGGTTGTCCTTAGCTATACTGAAATAATTTTATTTCTACTCTTTAATTCTTTTTGAAGTTTTTCTTGTTTTATTGGGATTGAGATTGAACTCAGGGATGCTTTCCACTGAGCTACATCCCCAGCCCTTCTTATTTTGTATTGTGTTTTATTTTTTATTGTCTCACTAAGTTGCAAGGCTGGGCTCAAACTTGCCATCGTCTTATATCAGCCTCCCAGGTAACTGGGATTACAAGCCTGAATGACTGAGCCTGGCTTTGGTTTTTATTTTTGATGTCACTTCAACAAGAAAGTGCTTTTGGATCCCCCAAATTTGCATTAGGTTCTTCTTACCAAAGATATTTTTTTAAATATTCTATATTCCCCTGTTGTAGCTTTTAATATACTTTATAATTCTTAGTAATTGATTCCTTATTAATTCTTTCTGACTAGACTAGAATATCCATGAGGGCAAAAATCAATTTGGCTTATATCCTCAGTACTTAGCACTGTGTGAGTATTAGTGAATAGCTGCTTTCCCAGGCAACTACATTTTTAACAGAGATTTTTTTTTCCTTACAGCATTTTATGTACTGAAGATTTTAAATATTATGTGTAGGGCTATGCTATACATAATATTATGGTCTATTTGGAGGGCCAAAGTAAGAACACATAAATAGTAAAGGGCAAAAGCCAGTCAGTATGAGTCAGAAGGTTAAATGTTGACAAGATGCTATGAATTCAGAGCAGAGCAAGCAAATACTGGATACTAGAATAGTCTGTGAAAGAATATTTCATAAGGGAAAGAGTTTTCAAGTGTACCTTGAAGAATTGAGAAGAATTAAGGCCTATGGTACACTAGTTATTAGGCAGTTTTCTTCTGTAGATTATTTGTAATAAATGGAGATAGTAGAAATAAGTATGCCCTTTAAACTACTAACTCAAATTCTTCATATCATTTCCTTTTCCCCCCATTACATTAGGTTAATGAAATTTTACTTGAAATGCACCATTTTAAACTTCAAATACTTCCTTGTAGAAGTGAGAGTAGTTTTTAATTTTGTTTACTGTTATTTCTGATTCTTTGCCATAATTGACTTGAAACAAGAAGTAGTCTCTTCTGGGTTCTCCCTCCACCCAAGTAGAAATAGTATTGCCTGCCTCCACAATCTTATAGATTCTTGGGTTTAGATTCAACAAAAAATGAGATAATACAATAAAAAGGATAAAAATGTTCTAGAGGGCTGGGGATGTGGCTCAAGCGGTAGCATGCTTGCCAGGTGTGCATGTGACCCGGGTTCGATCCTCAGCACCACATACAAATAAAGATGTTGTGTCTGCCGAAAACTAAAAAATAAATATTAAAAAGAAAATGTTCTAGGGCTGGGGATGTGGCTCAAGCGGTAGCACGCTCGCCTGGCATGCGTGCGGCCCGGGTTCGATCCTCAGCACCACATACAAACAAAGATGTTGTGTCCACTGAAAACTAAAAAAATAAATAAATATTTTTTTTAAAAAAAAGAAAATGTTCTAGAAATAAAAGTTGGATATTATTTCCATTCTGATTTGTAAATCTGGTTTAGAGAGTTTATCCTGCCATTTCTAAACTTAATTGCTTTGAGTTTTAGGATTGCTTTTCTATTCTTTCTTTTTCTTTTTTTTTTTTGGTACTGGGGCATCCAACCCCTGAGCCTCATCCCCAGCCCCCCCCCTTTTTTTTTTAAATAGAGACAGCACCTTGTTAAGGCTGGCTTTGAACTCGCCATCCTCTTGCCTCAGCCTCCTGAGCTGCTGGGATTACAGGCATGTGCCATCGTGCCTAGTTTAGGATTGGTTTTCAATGGGAGTTTTAGCATGGCATGGATCATAGTGCTTGTTCTGAAACAGTTCTTTTCACTTACTATAGGAACTCTTTGGTCTTTGGGTGAGTATAATTTTAAGTGGTTATATAGTGGTGATTTTCTCTCTAGATGAGGCTTCTGATTTGTTCGGCTTACAGATGAGAAAATGATTGTTTTAGGCATCTATAGAATTCCTTCTTCATGATGTCTGATAAGGTTTTTTTTTTTCCTCCTGAAAATTGAAATTTTATTTTAGTTATATTTTAGGCTTTAGCAAACTAATTTTGCCTCTAGTACTAATGAGATAAAATTACCATCAAGTGATTTTTCTGAGAATGATGTTATCTTTTGAAAATGATTTGTATAGTATTCATTTTTTATTTTCTTTTAGGGTACTGGGATTTCAGACCCAGGGATTTACACATGATAAGCAAGTGCTATACCACTGAGCTACATTCCCAGCCCATGAAAACATTTTAACAACACTTACAAATTACTCCCTATTTGCCAATTCCTTTAAAAAATGTATTTTTCTACTGGGTGCAGTGGCTCATGCCTAGCAGCTCAGGATGCTGAGACAGAAGGATCACAAGTTCAAAGCTAGCCTCAGCAACTTAGTGAGACCCTGTCTCAAAATAAAGAATAATAAAGGGATAGGGATATCGCTCAGTGGTTAAGTGCCCCTAAGCAAAAAATAAATAAATAAATAAATAAAACAGAAAAGAAAAAGCATTATTTTTATAATAACTCTGTGAGGGAAATTCTCCTATTCCTACTTTACAGATGAGGAAACTACAACACAGAGGATTTATGTATCCTAGCCAGGCTCATACCCCTGGTAACTATAGAGCAGGAATAGAATCTAAACAGTAAGATTTTATACAACTTATCTTATCCAGCAGCTCCAACTCTGTTTCTAAAATGATGCTCTTAACCACTATACTATACTGTTGCTTCAGAAAAGTTTAGAGAACACAGAATTGTGTAAGGTTTGCTTTGTAAATATGAACTTCTTATCTTGACTAAACCTGATTCATTTATTCCATTCATTAACACCTATTTACTGAATGTCTCCTATGGTCCAAACACTGTCATAAATGCTGAGTTTTGAACAAAAATGTACTTAGTCCCTAACCTCATGGATTTTATATTCTAGCAGAGAAGACAGATGGTAATCAATTGCCCAGAAAATGATTGAATTGTAGTTGTGATAAATTCAATAAAGGAGGAATTTGAAAGTGCTTGAAGGGTATTCTAATAACAGTCGTAGAAGTTAGGAAAGGTGTTTTAATCAGCTCTTATGCTGCTGTGACCAAAAGACCCAATGAGAACAATTTTAAGAGGAAAAGTTTATTTGGGGGCTCACAGTTTCTGAGTCTCAATCCATAGATAATTGACTCTACTCTTTGGGGCTCTAGGTGAGGCAGAACATTATGGCAGAAGAATGTGGCAGAGGAAAGTAGGTCAGGACATGGAACCATGAAACAAAGAGCTCTTAACTACCACAACAAAATATAAACCTTAAAAGCACACTCCAGAGACTCCCCTCCTCCAGCCTACCTGCCTACTGTTACTGCCAAGTTAATCCCAGTGGGTTAATGCACTGATTAGGTTAAGGCTTTTCTGACAATCATTTCACCTTTAAGCCTTCTTGCATTGTGTTACCCACATGAGCTTTTGGGGGACACCTCAGATCTAAAGCATAACAAAAAAGTTTCTCTGAGAAAATGGCATTTGAGCTGAGCTTTGAAAGAAGACTTTCTCCTCCTGTGTTAAGATGTGACTAAATTAGAGACTTAGAACCACATTCTGCAACTTGATAGTACTCTGGAGGAGTTGATTTGTTTACCTCATTTGCTGTGATACGTATCACATTTGTCCTGAGATTATCTGTTTTATATATTTTGGTGTCCTATATGATATTTATAATGCTGACAGTTACAAGATTATGTCCTGATAATGCTGTTTACTAAGAGAAATGATAAAGTAGCATGAGAAAAGGTCTGTAAAAGTCTGATTCTCATTTTATCCTCTTTTTCACTATAGAAGAAAGAGCCCCCCCAAATTTGGCTGTTTTTCCCAAGGTTTTTTTTTTTGTTTTGTTTTTAAGATTTCTTTAAATAAACTGGATGTAGTGGCATATACCTATAATCCCAGTGACTCAGAAGGCTAAAGCAATGTAGCAAGACTCTTAGCAACTTAGTGAGACCCTGTCTCAAAATAAAAAGTACTGGGGATGTAGTTCAGTAGTTAAAGCACTCCTGGTTCAATCTTCAGTACCAAAAAGGAGGAAAATTTTAAAAAGATGTCTTAAATGAGAATGATGTATTTCTAAAAAGAATTCTAATTGTTTTAAAAACTCATAAGCTGGGCATAATAGTGCATACCTATTTTCTCAGCTACTTGGAAGGCTGATGGGAATTTCAATCACTTAAGACTTAGAGGTTTGAGAGTAATCTGAACAACATAGCAAGACCCTGTCTTAAAAACAAACAAAACTCATTGATACAAAATATTTTTTTCTTAATCCTATGAAAAACTGACTTCTTAAATTTTTTGTTTGGGGTATTAGAGATTGAACCCAGGGGCTGTTTTCTACACAGCTATATCCCCAAACCTTTTTGTGGTTGTTATTATTTGGTACCAGGAATTGAACCCAGGGGCACTTAACCACAGAGCAACATCCCCAGCCCTTTTTTATATTTTATTTAGAGACAGGGTCTTACTAAGTTGCTTAGGGCCTCCCTAAATTGCTGAGGCTAGCTTTGAACCCACAGTCCTCCTACCTGAGCCTCCCGAGCTGCTGGGATTATAGGTATATGCCACTGCGCCTGGCCCACAGCCCTTTTTTCTTTATTATTTTGAGGCAGGGTCTTGGGAAGTTGCTGACATTGGCCTTGAACTTAATCCTCCTGCCTCAGCCTCCTAAATTGCTGAGATTACAGGCGTGCACCACCATGCCCAGCTGAAAAAATAATGTTAATATACCATTTATATTTAAAACAGTTTCTGAACTGGTCTCCTTTAGCCCTATTTGGCAGTAAGGGAAAGCCATATATTAATATCTGTAACTAGAGTGACCTGAAGAAAATTGGGGAAAAAAAGAATCAAAAACAGGAAGGAAAAAAAAAAGATTATACTTCAAGGCAAAAATAACCTATGGTTATTATGCAAAATTTGACTCATTTATGTGATAGTAATGTTCATTTGTATAGTTTTAAAAAAAAACTATGCACAATGTTCATATCTGTGTTGAGAATGTAATAGAACTTCCTTAGAAGTATTAGTTCCCTTCTTTGTTTGTGAACTATTTATGCAGTACTATTCAGCCATTAGTCAATAGAAGAAAATTCTTGCCTCAACAATTATCAAAGAAAATACTACAAAGAAGATTTATTATTACATAACAAAGTTTATAGATAAGTCACCAACATTTTCTCTTTAACTTAGTCATCTCATTTTTGATAGATTGCAAAGGTCGACTGCAAGGAAGTACTAGACATCATATGTAATCTGGAATCTGAGGGTCAAGATAACACAGCATTTGTTCTTTGTACGACTTATCTTACCCAGCAGCTCCAAACTGCAAGTGTGTATTGTTCTTGGTAAGTATATTTAGTTTGTATATGCTTTGTTAGCATGTTATTAGCATTTAGGGGCTTATGTGAAATATTGTTTCAAATTTAAAGTCTTAGTAAATTAAATGATGACATGAATAAATTTTGCTCCCAAGTGAAATCATGCAAATAAAAATATCATTGGCTTAATTTAGTCTAGAAACAGAAGTTCCTTTTGATCTTCCCACAGAAAATTGTCTATTGACTATAATATATGTCTCATACCTTGTAAATAAAATGATGTCAGTATGAAATAAATTAGTGTTAGATTGATTTCCTTTACATTTATTAGTGTCTCCTGATAGTCATTTGCCCCTCTTGTTTGGAAACCCACTGGTGAAAAGGATCAAATTATTTAGGTTTCTAGGTCAAATTTGCCTCAGAAAAAATCCATTTGAGTGAGTACTAATCTCTTTTGCAACTTTGTTACCATATAATTGAATTGTATTATTTTGGTTTTAATTCAGTTTATCTTATTTGCCTACAGAGTATAGTACTTACTTGCTTATATATGTATATATATCATATATGTATATATATCAACAGTAAGTGTACCCATGGTTCTTTAATTCTAACTGTATTGGATCTGTTTAGACCAGAAGGACAAACCTGATACACAGGAAAATTCTAAAATGTAAGAGTCAATATCAGGTTAGGGGGGTGTAGGTAATGCTATCGGAGATTAGAAAAAGGTACTTACTGTTCACCAAAGTATTTGGAGGGCAATGCAAGGGAGTAAGCTGTATGACTAGATTGGTTTTGCATAGTCTTGATTAGGGGACCCTGAGTGCTTTTGAGCCAGGATTATTTACGTTGGAAACAGCATTTTGTTTGTAAGAAAGCCTAGTAAATCCTTTCATGTACTTCAGTCTTCATTGACCGAAATAGCCATGTCTGTTTGTACAGTTACATTGTTTTATTCTTTTTGTTTACTATTTTATATAGAAATATTATTTGTGTACAGTAAATTATCTTACCCAGTCTGTATGATAATCATCGCACAGATATGGCAATAAAGGATCATAGTAATCAAAGAAATCTTTTGATTGCCCAGGGTCTCAAATCTCAAGTAATAGAGCAGAGATTCCGACCCAAGGTTTTTAATTCCTAATCTAATTAATGCTTTTCTTCTGTTGGCTTGTTCCATTGGCACAGGTTAAAATTCATACTGTGGTCTTTTAACGCCAAGCCCATTATCCAAAGTTATATCTACTATGAGGAAGGAGATCATAGGAGAGGAATAATTATATTTTGTAATAATCATTGGATATTTTGATAGGAAACCAAGAAGTGATATTAGAAAAAGAATTGTTTAGTAGCAGTTTAGTTTTAGTTTAGTAGCAGTGGAAGTCTTTCTTCATCATCACAAATATAGAGATTTTAGGGATTTTTAACTTCAGTAAAACATATATTTAGTTTAGGATCAAACTTCATTTCTTCTTGTTATGATTAAATTGATTTCATTGTCAATAATGAAATGATACCTGCTAGTTCTTAATGCAAGGATAAATAAAATCATATATAGAATTTTTTTTCCCTTCTTCACTCAGCCGCCATTCACTTTTCCAAAGATGTTAGTGGGACTGGGGTTGTGGCTCAGTGGTAGAGTGCTTGCCTAGCTCATGTGAGGCCCTGGGTTCGATCCTCAGCACCACATAAAAATAAAATAAAGATATTGTGTCCAACTACAACTAAAAAATAATAAATATTAAAAAAAAAAAAAGATGTTAGTGGCTTTAGGATTAATGCTGTTGCCCTGCAGCAGGAAGGGGGATTAACAGGGATTTCTTGACTCCTGAGAAGCTATAATGAGTAAAGGAAAGAAAATATTAGTCATTTACTTCAGTTTGTTAAAAGTAAGTGTCTTCTAAGCAATTCAAAGAAAAATAGAATCTATTTTTTAACCCTTCCATGTTTTAAAAGGCTTTTTTTTGGGCGGGGTGTGGTATTGGAGTGGAATAATAGAGTTAGAATAGCCATAACATAAAATAGTAAATTTTACTAGGAAATATTAATCCCACAAATTCTGTTCAAATAGGATAGATTCTTTTGTTATACTGGAGGTATTCTGTATTCAGGATAGTGGGACATACAAAGTATTTGTTCAGAAGTCTTTTTTTTTTTTCTTACTAAGTGATAATATAAGTGCTTTCCTAGCATGCACAAGGCCTTGGGTTTGATCCCCAGGACCACCAAAAAAAAAAAAAAAAAGGTAACTTTGATATGAGAGGTATCAAGAGTTTTTTAAATGTGAAAAAAAATTGAAATACCATAATAAAAGAATAAAAGCAGTCACATTTATTTTTATTTTGGAAGAGGTTTTTTTTTTAACGCATATGATAGCATTTATTTCTTAGAAGTATCATTCTTGAATGAGGTCAACATGGAAGATAATATTTCAAATGTAGACTGTGTAACTAGCACCCAGAATTTTTTTATTTGTTGAGAGACATTTATAAGCCATAATAAAATTTAAAAAAAAATACAGCAGTTACCAAATTATTATTCTTAAAAGGTTTAGCACTTAGTTTATTCATTAACCCTGGCCCCAAAAAATTTTTGACTATCTGAAATAAAATGAAACACTAGAGTAATAAACTCCCTGTGGATGTCTGGCATTGGTAATATAATTCCAGTAGCCTTGCAAACGAAAAAGGTAACCATTTTGAATGAGATGATGTATCATCAATGTGTAATTATTGCTGCTACTTAAAAAATAAAATCATACAGTTGAACTTGAAACCTCCATATTAAGCTTTTAGTCAGTATTTGATAGACTGGCATTTTTTTTTTAACTTACTTGAGCTTAAATTTTGTATATTGAACACTTTTTTCTTAAATGTATTTTCATGTCTATTCTGTACCAACTGAACTATAAATACTTTATATGCCATTCTCTAACCATTCTAAGGTCATGAATATTGTCTAATTCACAATTGTGGCCCCAGCATGTGGCAAAGACCAACATGTGTTTTATTCAACTGAATTTTGTAAGAAAAAAGATCATGGGATCAATTACTATTATAGTAATCACTGCCTTCTTTAGAATATGGTCATTTTTAAATTCCATATTGTATATAATTGAAGAAGAATTTGTCCTAGTACATATATGATCCAGCAGGCTTTTAATTACTATTGATTGATTTCAGTTTTTTATTATGCAGATTTGAATGGATGGTTGAATACTAATCTTCCCATTCTCAGGAATAATACATTGGTTGTCATGATTTCAGGCATATTTATATATTTGAATGGATAATAGTAGTTGTAGACCATTGATTTGTAACTTTGCAAATATCAATGTATAGCAGTATGCTGTTTTTTGATCATGCTTATTTGGAATTAAGACATATATGTGGAATCCTATTTGAACAGCACAAAATTATCAAAGCCAGTTACGATTATGAAGATATAATGTAAACAACATCAATTATCTAAGATTCACTGACTAGGTACAAGTTTAAAGTTGGGCAAATCTGCTAAAGTGGTGAAAGTTAGGTTGAAAACTTACGTCTCTCAAATACTTTTTTTTTTAAATAGTAAATCAGAATGGGGCTTGATTTATTCCAAATTAAGCATTTTAGGCTCTTATATTTTGAAAGATACTCCTTTTTCTCTCTGAGCATATATATAATTCTTCATTTCCATTGTTTTTTATAATTTTGCACTATTCTCAGAACTTTTCTGTTAAGATACTTAAATCTGAATAAAGCAATCTTGTGAGTATAAAAATAATCATCTCAGTTTGCCTGACTAGTGGCTATTTTCAAAGCTGTCCTATTTCAATTTTTATTTCTAGTTATAAGACACATTTAAAGGCATTTTAATGTTATTCATTAGATATTATTGTTATGGGCCAGGCTGTATGGGCAATGACCAAACAGACTCCATTTTACCCTGAAACTCCATATCATGTAAGAAATGCTTCTCTCATGTGAAAGCCCCGTCCATGTACCCATTAATAGATATTTGAACACAAAATAGCAACTCTTATACAATGTAAAATTGTTCTTCTCTTTGATTTTCCATTTTTCTTAGGCAGTGTACCTTGTCAGAGATTGTTTAGACATCAGTAACCATTCTCTAACTTGTACTGAACTAGGGTCATTTTCACCCACTTCCCTTCTGCTTGCTTGCTGCTTATGCCAACCTGGAAAGTCCCGTGAGAAATACCAATGTATCCATTGCATTGTCTCTAACTGCCCAATTCAGCTTCTGTACCTGCTTGCTTGCAGCTATGTCAACCTGGAACCTGGTTGTGGTTTTTGTAGTTTTTGCCTTTAAATATCCTAAAGTGCTCAGGTTTGGGGCTGTTCCTTGCAGAGACGGTTATGGGTCCTGTGGGAGGCAGTCACCAGCCAGCCGGCTAAATAAAGACTCTTCAATTTGGACAAAACTGGGACTTGGTGTGTTTTCTGAGCAACTTCCAGAATGTAAGAAAAGTAGACCCTGTCTCTGATAAAATATAAAAAGGGGCTGCAGATGTGGCTCAGTCTTTTAAGGGTCCCTGGGTTCAATCCCTGGTACCATAGACAAATAAATAAATAAATGGGACTGGAACTAACTCAATGGTAGAACACCCTGGGTTCAATCCCCAATACTGCAAAAACAAAGAAAAAGAATAATCTGTGTTAATTGCAAGATAATAAACATATCTGTGTTTTTAAACTGACTTATGAAAACAAGATGAGCTTTTTTATTTAAAAAAACTCAAATAATATATAGCATCCATTTTAAGTTTTACTTCAAAGAGCTACTTTCTTTTTTGAGTAATAGCATGCTTTTTTTGCTATTGTCTTTTCTTGAACTCATATTTTACATTAACATTTCTGTCCTTGGTGGCTTTTAATTTTCACATGCTTTTGCTTTAGCATTTCCTAAAACATTATCCATTAAATGTTTCTATCTAATGTATTCTCTTCAAGCTTTCCTTTTTTTCATAATGAATATTTATTTTAAGATTCCTGTATTTTAGCCATTTCTTGGAGTGCCTTTTTACATAAGTTTTTCTTTTTCTTTTCTTTTTTTTTTTTTTTTGTACTGGGAATTGAACTCATGGGCACTCAACCACTGAGTTGCTTAGCACCTGGTTATTTCTGAGGCTGGCTTTGAACTTGAGATCCTCCTGTCACAGCCTCCAGAGATTCTGGGATTACAGGCATGTGCTGCTGCACTTGGCTACATAGTTTTATTAGCTTAAGTAGCATCATGACATTTTAGAGCAGGAAAGACACAAAATAAGATCAGTATAGAAGTGTGCCCATTGAATATTTATTAATTCTATAGATTTCATTGGTAGTATAGTCTAATGATGCTTGCCTCATAGGACAGCATTTAATTCAGTCAGTATAATTAATTACCAATGTTACAAAGAAAGACCTTTTAGAACAAGGTGGAATATAAATAAATAGATTTTATATGCCATCATAAAGGAAGTAGTCTTTCATTGATTTTGTTTTTCTCTAAACAAAAAAGGAAGAAATTGGAATTTTCAGGGAGGATTCTTAATGTTACAAATTTAGGAGGTTTTTAGGAGTGGGATAGCAAATACCAGTTGCTTTAAGTGCTTTAACATTTTTTTCTTTTATAGGGAGCTGACTCTCTTCTGGAGTAAACTGCAAAGAAGAATTGACCCTTCTTTAGATACTTTTTTGGAGCGCTGTCGCCAGTTTGGTGTCATAGCTAAAACACAGCAGCATTTGTTTTGCTTGATTAGAGTTATACAGACTGAAGTGAGTAATGTATACTTTCTATGTCAGTTGTGGCTAGAGAGAAGAGATGAGTGATAATGAAGTTTAATAAAATTATGGAATTGGCTATGTCTAGCTGTTTCTGCATATTGTCTCTTAGGAATCCATAGGTTCTTTGTTGCTGATTTCTTTAATGGAAAGTAGTAATTTGAAATGAAGACCATGTTCCCTAGGGGAAGGGAAGATTATGTTTCCTGTGTCTTTTCCTAGAATAATACTGCATATTTTATATAGGCAGGTCTGCTTGCTAATTAACTTAGTATTATAAATGAAAAAAAATAATTGTTTTTTTACTGCCCTGTTAATGAAGTGGTACTCTAGATTTTAACATACTAGAATAGTTCCAAAATAATCTATTTTTTATACAAGTTATAAACTTCTGTACAAACAAATAGGAGATAAGTTAGATATTTTGAGGAAAGGTGTGTTTTCTAAAATAAAATGAAACGTCCTAAACACAATTTATTCTCATAAGGGTTTGGGATAAGAGTTGTTATACTTCCCTCCCGCCCCCGCTTTTTCATGTCTGCTCATGTCTGAGCTTTTAATATGACCATATCTATAAAGGTTCATGATTTTATGTTTATGAATTATTTATTTGGTTACATCCAAGAAGTATTTTTATTAAAGTCAAAGCACAGTTGTATCTTTGATAATCCATTCCCCCTCCCCAATGTAATGTTCCATATCCTATCCTTTACTTAAAAATATGTTGATCTGGTCTTCTCCACTGAAGACAGGAAAGGGTAAAAATGTTCTCATCTCAGAGTATCACAAGGCTAAAATCAAGGTGTCAGCTAAGGTAAGTTCTTATGAGAAGCTCTATGAAAAATCCATTTCCAAGATCATTTTTGTTGACAGAATTCAGTTCCTTTTAGTTGTAGGTTCCTCTTTTCTTTCTGGTTATCAACCAAAATCTCTTGTTGATTCCTAGAAACTGTATATTTACAAATTGAACTCATGCTTAAGGGGAAGAGATTATATAAAAGTGAGAGTCTACTAGGAATCATTTTATAATTTATAATTCTGCTTACCACAAGAAACTGAAAGTGTAAAGGGTAGATGAGATATGAATTGGTAGGCCAAAGAGGAGTGAGTAGAGAATCCCTTTCAAATTGAGACTCCACACTGGATGCTGTGGTGTGCACCTGCCATTTCAACTGCTCAGTCTAAGGCAGAAGGATTGAGAGTTCAAAACCATTCTGGGTAGCATAAGTGAGACCCTGTCTCTAAAAAAGGGAAAATTGAGCCAGGCACAGTGGTGCATGCCTGTAATCCCAGCAACTTGGGAAGTTGAGACAAGAGGATTGCAAGTTCAAGACCAGCCTAAGTAACTTAGTGAGACCCTGCCTCAAAATTTAAAAATTTTGGACTAGGGATGTGGGTAAGTGGTTAAGTGCCCCGGGTTCAATCCTGATACCAATAAACAACAATAACAAAAGACAGACTTGGGATGGATGAGGTTAATGATGCTGAAAATCCTGTATGGATATTTAGTTTCTTGCAGAAAGAAACCATGCATAATAGAAACAACCTTAATATAGTGCCTTTTTATTTTCTGGGCTCTAGTTTTCTATAAATAAAGAGCTTAAGCCAGACCATCATTTGGAGATTTAAATTTAGAGAGTTATTAAACTTTGATTCTGTGATTTAAGAAAGTCATAAGTGGAAAGGATAACTTTTCAGTATCATGAGTATATCTAGAACTTTAAAATTAGTGTGGCAAAATGAATGTTAGATGTGGTTGTTGGGTTTTTTTAAGTTTTTTTATTTTTAGTTATACATGACAATAGAATGTATTTTGACATATTATACACACATGGAGTATAACTTCCCATTCTTTACATTGTACATGATTTGGAGTTACACTGGTCAAATCATTCTCCTGTCTTTCCTATTCCCATCTCCCCTCTCTTCCTGTCATTCCCCTTTGTCTAATCTGAAGTACTACTGTATGGTTGTTTTGAAGTAGATATAAGAAAGGGGGTCATCTTGGACCTAGTTTAATATGACCATTTAATATGTTTTCATTTTTGATGAAATATATTGTGGTATTACTATTTTAGGAAATATGACTTTGTCTAGTTTAATCCTTTCTTAATAATAAAGAAGCTGAAAAGGAGAGAGATGTGATTTGTAAGGACCATATGCTCATTCACAGCAGTTTGGGCTAGACTATGGATGGATGGATGGATGGATGGATGGATGGATGGATGGATTGTGTTTTTTGTTTGTTTGGTACTGGGGATTGAACTTGGGGGCACTTAACCACTGAGCCACATCTCCAGCCCTTTTTTATATTTTATTTAGAGACAGGGTCTCAGTGAGTTGCTTAGGGCCTCACTAAGTTGCTGAGGCTGGCTTTGAATTTGTGATCCTTCTGCCTCAGCCTCCCAAGCTGCTGGGATTTCAGGTGTGTACCACCATGCCCAGCTTGGATCTCTTGATTTAATAGCATAATGTGATGTAAGGTTGTCATTTATAAGTAAGAGCATAGAAGATGTGAAGAAAGTCAGGTAAATCTTAAGATAATTCACAGGCTCTCACCAAGTGATTATTACTTAACTCCTTTTGGAAGACTGTATGAAGCAAACTGCACTGAATTTCCATTCTTTCTTAAACATCCTAATATGGTTGAGATGGTAAAATTTGTGAAATTTCTAACATTAAAAAAAAATAACTAGAAATACCATTATACCTCTGAACAGATGTACCAAGAACTTAATGGCTAAAGGAGTGGTGAATAAATTAGAATCAGGATATGAAATATGGAGCTGAATTTTGAAGAAATTTGTGGACACAAAGAAATTGTTGGATTTTAAACCAGGAAGTTCCCAGAACAAGAGTGGCTTGGCATATTTGTATCAAGGGCACATGGAATATAGCCAAGTCAGTTAAGATTGGAGCCAGTATATAATAAAAGTGATTAGGACTTCCAGCCCTGGAAGCATGCTATATGTTTAAATCCTTGCTCCTCTGCGCACTAGCTGGTATTGCCATTGGACATTTTAACCTCCCAAGCCTTGGGTTCTTTATTTACAGATGAGGATAAAGTATGCAAAAGACTTTATTTAGAACAAGTGCCTATAATAATTAGGATTCTGTTAATTAATAGTATATATGTTTCCAGTATTTAGAATGATGCTCAATGCAGAATAATTGCTTATCAAATTGTTTACTGTTTAATAGTGGAATTTATTGTTACTTTACATGGTATTCTGTTGAGTACTCGCTATGTGCCAGCATTGTAGCAATCATTTTATATTGTCATTTCATTTTTATAACAACCTAATTCTACCACTTTTGTTAATTTACCAGTGAAGAAAAGAGAGGGTAAGGAAGATAAAGGGAGTTGAGAAATTCATCCCTTGTAGTAAATCAGGTTCAAAGACATCAGATTCTGCCTTTAAGGTCTGTACTTTTACTCACCACGTTCTAAACCATCTTTCACATATCTCACTTCTTTTCTCAGGTATTCTCACATTCCATTTCAGCTCTCAGATACAGAATTATTTTGTAATCACTAATCTTTATCTCAGACAAGATCATCTTCCTGATTTTTGACTAGTTCTGAGAATTTGCTATGATAGAAATATTTTTCTAATTCCTGATATTTTTTCCATGGAAAACTGAGATTTGGTTCACCTATGTCTGTGAAGTACTAAATTTTTTTAGGAGAAAATAGAAAAGAATCATGATTTTAGCTTTGGGGTTTTGAAAAACCCAAGTGTTCATGAAACAGTGGTGTTCCTTAAATTGAATTCAGTTTTAAACTAAGTTCTATACAAGTTTCCTCTTCCTTGTTTACTTAAACCCTGTTCTTTTTACCCAACTTACCATCATTCTTTAAATCCTTATTTGTCCTGTATTCCTTTGAATTCATTGGTATTTATTGTTTATACATCACCTGGCATATAGATAATTATCTTGAGCGTTAGGGACTGCTTTTTTAAAAAAAAAAATAAACTATTTATTTATTTGGTAATTGTAGATGGACAGCATGCCTTTATTTTATTTGCTTTTGCTTTTTTTTTTTTCCCAACATGGTGCTAAGGATTAACCCAGTGCTTCACATGTGCTAGAAAAGTGCTGTGCCACTGAGCTACAGCCCCAGGGAATGCTTTAATATACTATGCCATGTATAATTGGATATTCCATAAATATATATCATTATTGTTCATGGTTGTAACATCTTTCTAATCCAGTACTTTGCTTCTTGAAACAAGAAGGATCTAAATGTAATTTGCATGGACAAATATTTAAGATGAAATTTAAAAACTCTATAAAGATTTTAAGACCTAAAATAGCTTATTAATGGGGATGAATTGAATCTCTCTATATATTTAACAATAACTTTTCTTCCCTCTTTTTCTTACAGGCACAAGATGCTGGTCTTGGGGTGTCAATTTTATTATGTGTCAGAGCTCTTCAACTCAGGTCAAGTGAGGATGAGGAAATGAAGGCATCAGTTTGTAAAACAATTTCCTGTCTTTTACCAGAGGATTTGGAAGTTAGACGAGCCTGTCAGCTTACAGAATTCTTAATTGAACCCAGTTTGGATGGATTTAATATGTTGGAAGAACTATATTTGCAGCCAGATCAAAAATTTGATGAAGAAAATGCACCCGTTCCAAATTCTCTTCGATGTGAGTTGTTATTAGCTTTAAAAGCCCACTGGCCTTTTGATCCTGAATTTTGGGACTGGAAAACTTTAAAACGACACTGCCACCAACTCCTAGGACAAGAAGCCTCAGATTCTGATGATGATTTAAGTGGCTATGAAATGTCAATTAATGACACAGATGTTTTAGAGTCATTTCTCAGTGACTATGATGAAGGTAAAGAAGATAAACAATATAGAAGAAGAGATTTGACAGATCAGCATAAGGAGAAAAGAGACAAAAAACCCATTGGCTCTTCTGAAAGATACCAGAGGTGGCTTCAGTATAAGTTTTTCTGTTTGTTATGTAAGCGGGAATGTATAGAGGCCCGGATTCTTCATCATTCTAAAATGCATATGGAAGATGGAATTTACACCTGTCCAGTTTGTATTAGAAAGTTCAAGAGAAAAGAAATATTTGTTCCTCATGTAATGGAACATGTTAAAATGCCACCAAGCAGAAGGGAACGCTCTAGAAAGAAATTGCTTTTGAAAGGCTCTCAAAAGAGTATTTGTCCCAAGAGCCCCTCTGCAACCCTGGAGCAGAATGAACAAGCCAAAGGAGAATCTCATGAATATGTCACATTCAGCAAATTAGAAGATTGCCACCTGCAAGACAGAGACTTGTACCCATGTCCCGGGACAGACTGTTCCCGTGTGTTTAAACAATTTAAATACTTAAGCGTGCATCTTAAAGCTGAACACCAAAATAATGATGAAAATGCCAAGCACTACTTGGATATGAAAAATAGAAGAGAGAAGTGTACTTATTGTCGACGGCATTTCATGTCTGCTTTTCACCTGCGAGAACATGAACAAGTGCATTGTGGTCCCCAACCTTATATGTGTGTGTCTATAGACTGTTATGCTAGGTTTGGATCCGTGAATGAACTACTTAATCATAAACAAAAACATGATGATCTTCGTTATAAATGTGAATTAAATGGCTGTAATATTGTTTTCAGTGACTTGGGACAGCTTTACCATCATGAAGCACAACATTTTAGGGATGCATCTTACACTTGCAACGTTCTTGGCTGCAAAAAGTTCTATTATTCCAAAATTGAATACCAGAATCACCTCTCAATGCATAATGTTGAAGGTTCAAATGGAGACATAAAGAAATCAGTGAAACTTGAGGAGTCTGTGGCAGGTGAAAAACAAGATTGTGTTGCTCAGCACCATCTACTCGACCAAACTGATAGATCACATTTACCTGAAGATCTTCTTTTCTGTGCAGGAACAGCTAGTTCTCAGATAGATACAGAAACTGCAGAAAATCTGAAAGAAAACAGTGACAGTAATTCTAGTGATCAGTTAAGTCACAGTTCTTCAGCTTCATTAAATGAAGAGTTAATTGACACATTGGATCACTCTGAAACCATGCAGGACATATTATTATCTCATGAGAAGGTATTTGTGCCTTCCAATTTGAAAGAAAAATGTTCCAGTATGGCAGTTTGTTTTGATGGGACTAAGTTTACCTGTGGTTTTGATGGCTGCAGTTCCACATACAAAAATGCAAGAGGGATGCAGAAGCATCTGCGGAAGGTACATCCATACCATTTCAAACCCAAAAAGATAAAGACAGAAGATCTCTTTCCCTGTTTGGGTAATGAACATAATCAGACAAAGTTTGATGTAGATCCTAAACCTAGTTCAGATACAAACAGTGACTCCCCAGATGAAGGTCTAGATCACAATATTCATATTAAATGTAAGCGAGAGCCTCAAGGTTATTCCTCAGAAGCTTCTATTTGTGCTTCTAAAAGGCCATGTACAGAAGATACTATGTTGGAACTTCTGTTACGTTTGAAACATTTAAGCTTGAAAAACTCAATAGCACATGGATCTTTCTCAGGGTCATTGCAGGGGTACCCATCCAGTGGTGCTAAGTCTCTTCAATCGGTTTCATCTACTATCTCAGACCTTAATTTTCAGAATCAAGATGAAAATGTGCCAAGTCAGTACCTTGCACAGTTGGCGGCTAAGCCTTTTTTCTGCGAGCTTCAAGGATGCAAATATGAATTTGTGACCAGAGAAGCTTTGTTAATGCATTATCTTAAAAAGCATAATTATTCAAAAGAAAAAGTCCTTCAGCTAACAATGTTTCAACATCGGTATTCCCCATTCCAGTGTCATATTTGCCAAAGGTCATTTACAAGAAAAACACACCTTAGGATTCATTATAAAAATAAACATCAAATTGGCAGTGACAGAGCAACTCACAAACTTTTAGACAATGAAAAATACGATCATGAAGGCCCATGCTCAGTAGATAGGTTGAAAGGTGATTGTTCTACAGAACTTGGAGGTGATCCCAGCAGCAACTCTGAGAAGCCACGTTGTCATTCTAAAAAGGATGAATGCAGTTCAGAAACAGATTTGGAGTCATCTTGTGAAGAAACAGAAAGTAAAACATCTGATATCTCATCACCAATAGGCAGCCATAGAGAAGAAGGAGAAGGAAGAGAGGGAAGAGGTAGCAGGCGAACTGTTGCTAAAGGAAACCTGTGCTATATTTTGAATAAATACCATAAACCATTCCATTGTATCCATAAAACTTGCAATTCTTCATTCACTAATCTAAAAGGCTTAATTCGCCATTACAGAACTGTACATCAGTACAACAAAGAACAATTATGTTTAGAAAAAGACAAAGCAAGAACCAAAAGGGAACTTGTAAAATGTAAAAAGATATTTGCTTGCAAATATAAGGAATGTAACAAACGTTTCCTGTGTTCCAAAGCTCTTGCTAAGCACTGTAGTGACTCTCATAACCTAGACCATATTGAAGAGCCTAAAGTACTTTCTGAAAATGAATCTGTAGCAAGGTTTTCCTGTAACCAGCCTCAATGCCCTGCTGTTTTTTATACATTCAGCAAGTTGAAACACCACTTGATGGAACAGCATAATATTGAAGGAGAAATACATTCAGATTATGAAATTCATTGTGATCTTAATGGTTGTGGCCAGATTTTCACCCATCGAAGTAATTACTCACAACATGTATATTACAGACATAAGGACTATTATGATGATCTATTCAGAAGCCAAAAAGTAACAAATGAAAAGCTACTAAGAAGTGAAAAGGTATGTCAAACAGCTCACACACAGGGGCACGAACATCAAACTACCAGGAGGTCATTTAATGCTAAATCTAAAAAATGTGGTTTAATCAAAGAAAAGAAAGCTCCAATTAGTTTTAAAACAAGAGCTGAAGCCCTCCATATGTGTGTAGAACAGTCTGAGCACACACAGTACCCCTGCATGGTTCAGGGATGTTTATCTGTGGTAAAATTGGAGAGCAGCATAGTGAGGCATTACAAACGTACTCATCAGATGAGCAGTGCCTATTTAGAGCAACAGATGGAAAACCTTGTTGTTTGTGTTAAGTACGGTACCAAAATAAAGGAGGAGCCTCCTTCTGAAACAGAGCTCTGTATAAAGAAAGAAGAAAATATAAGCTGTGAATCAGAGCACATGAAGCACAGCCATTCCCTGGGTGACAGTAAGGCACCCCTCCAGAACACTGATTCTTCTCATCCAGGTGAAAGGGATAGTGGTCAGAAAGGGTGTGCAGAAAGCAACCCAGCATTTGATACAGACGCTCTGCTCTACAGAGGAACTTTGAAATGTAACCATAGTTCAGAAACCACTTCTCTGGAACAATGTAATATAGTTCAGTCTCCTCCCTGTAAAATAGAAAATTCCATATCTAATCCCAGTGGGACTGAAAGTGGGACTTATTTCCCAAGTTTCCAGCTGCCTTTACCAAGGATCAAAGATGAAGAAACTGGGCAGCACAGTTCAGGGCAAGAAAACACTGTAAAAAATTCAACCCATGTCCCAAAAGAGAGTTTTAGGAAACATTCACAGCCCAGGTCATTTGATTTGAAGGCTTACAAACCTATGGGATTTGAATCTTCATTTCTGAAATTTATTCAGGAAAGTGAAGAGAAAGAGGATGATTTTGATGATTGGGAGTCTTCAGAGCACTTAACATTAAGTAATTCTTCACCACCCAGTAATGACTTAACAGGGGATGTTACGACAAATAATATAGTTAATAACAACGACCCTGAAGTTGACATACCTCATTCTTCCAGTGACTCTACAGTTCATGAGAACTTGACTGCAATCCCACCATTAATAGTAGCTGAAACAACAACAGTTCCTTCTTTGGAAAACCTGAGGGTTGTATTGGACAAAGCATTAACAGACTGTGGAGAGCTTGCCTTAAAACAGCTTCATTATCTTCGGCCAGTGGTAGTCCTTGAAAGATCGAAGTTTTCCACACCAATTTTAGACTTGTTTCCAACAAAAAAGACAGATGAGCTTTGTGTAGGAAGTTCCTAAATAACAATTTTGTTTCAGAAACAGACTGGCTCCATCACTGCAACATGGGGACAATTGCCAACATGAACAAAGGCTGAGAACCAGCCACACCGTTGTTTAGGGTAGAATAGGCTGTGTATTTACATGAATGTATAATATCTATGTCAGCAGTATTGGCTGAGTCCATTAGCTCTCCAGTTGGTTTATTGATTGGGTTTTTTGTTTGTTTGTTTATTAAAAAAAAAAAACGGAACTGTACTCTTGTTTGGTGCTAATTAATACATCAAAATATACTGGGGCTTCCTTTTTCAAATTAAGTGTGCATGATTGTATATGAAACAAATACTACGGTCCCAGGGTGGGAGGGCTAGGGAAAGGGATATGGAGTTCTTACTTGACTTGAATGTGCACCCAAGGGTGCTTTGTGTAATATATTGTACACTACAGCATCTTATATTTTTTGAGTTGAGTTTCAATAAATTACAATTTTTCACCCATTTCTGGTTTACTCATAATGAGTTTTCATGTCACATATAAACTGGAATTGCACTTGTGTTTCCTGGAATGTGCACTCATATTTTACTCCAGTAATTTTTTTTGTTAACCAGATCATCAGATCAAGGTTCTTTTTGAATGACCCTTGACTTTTTGTAGAAAATTCTGAGAGAGTAATTAGCTCTGGGATTCAAGATAGCTCCCAGAGGAAGAAGTTCAGAGGTTGACCAGTAGAAAGGAAAGAGTATGCTAAGCAGAATGTGAAGGGCACAGTAAATTCAAAGGCCTGTTTCCAGGGAATTACAAATAATTTGATATACTAGCAGTAAAAGGGCTGATACTTATTGTAGAGATAAGTAGGAACCTGTGAACATTGAAGAGTTTGGGCTTGAGTCTATAAGCAACTGAGAACCTTTGAAGGATGTTAAGTACACATTCAAATTAATTTATAGATGACTTGAAATTCAAGTGTGATTTGAAGTTCAAAGAACAGGATAGGAGGTAATATGACTGTTGAAGTAATCAGAAATTCTAGCAAAGGGAAGAGTAGATGAAACAAAATATGTAAAAAGACAAGATTGTTGGGACTTGAAGGGTGAAGAAAAGGATTTGAGAAAAACTTAAGATTTGGCAGTGATGAAACCAATAAGATGGGAATACAAAGAGATGAGTGGGTATTTGGGAAGAGCATGGAAAACTTGAGTTTGGTCATGTTGAGTTTTAGTGACACCAATAGAAGAAGCTCAGTTTCTGATCTCTTGACTAGAATGCTAGCCTGGAGGGACACTAATGAGAAAGAAAAACAGGTAAAAGGTATTGAAGTACCCAAAATACCACTTTTCCATAATTAAACTGAGTATTATTTATGAAAGTGAATGGTGAAACTAAAGTTCCAAGCATAGATGAAAGCCAGGTCATGCACATCACCTCATAAATCCAGTGCTGACATTTCTTCATTTAAGTATAGAAATGGAAAACTTGTGCATATTGTTTCTGACTAAGATGTAACCTGTGAAAAAGTCAAGTTTGCTTTCTTTGTAAAAGAAACATGAAAATCAGAAAGGTGGTTCCTTTCCACCCCCAAAATGATGCCTCCTGTCATCATACTACTGATTAATATGTAAGCTGTCATGTAGAAAGTCTGGCCTAGTGTGACCTACTTGGTCTACACCTTCAAGAATAAATATTTTTGACAGACTGCATTTGGAGGTCCGAACCCCTTTGAGAAAGAAAGGTAAATGGAATAGGCAGGAGATTATAAAACCTATAAATGAGGTTTAGGTTGTGACTCAGTGGTAGAGGGGCAAGATGAATAGCATGTTGAAGGTTACAGTCAATCCTTAGCATTGCAAAAAACGAAAAAACCCTGCAAACAAATATTTGGCAGATTTAGCTAGGAGGTGTAGAAAAAGGACTAGAGACCTAGGAAAGTTATATGAATAGTTAACAAGAAACCATGTATTTACTAAGCATATGCCATCTGCTAGCTTCTGATTGAGTATAGAACAGGGTGTAAGCTTCCTGTATCATACACATCAGACTCTAGTAGGGAAGCCTGATATTAAGCAAAATAATACAGATAATTAAAGTTGTACCATAAAAAAGCTAACATTGAGGGCTAGGGTTGTTGCTCAGTGGTAGGGCACTTGCCTAGCATGTGTGAGGCATTGGGTTTGATCCTCAGCACCACATTAAAAAATAATAAAGGTATTGTGCCATCCACAACTAAAAACAATTTTTTTAAAAAAAGCACCCCAAAGGGCTGGGATTGTGACTCAGCGGTATAGCACTCGCCTAGCACAGGCAGGACCCGGGTTCAATCCTCAGCACCACATAAAAATAAAGACATTGTGTTGTGTCCACCTTCACCTAAAAAAAAAAAAAAAAAGCACCCCAAGGGCTGGGATTGTGGCTCAGCAGTAGAATGCTCACCTAGCACATGAGAGGCCCTGGGTTCGATCCTCAGCACCACATAAAAATAAATAAAGATATTGTGTCCAACTACAACTAAAAAAAAAAAAAAAAAAATTTTTTTAAAAGCACCCTAAAATTGAGGACCAAAAAAAAAAAAAACAGCAAAATTTCCTTGAGAACATCGTATTTAGACAAACGAAGAATCAATATCTATTGATGGATAGCCAGGTAATGTAAAGGTAATCCTCTTAGCAAAGTGACACATGCCTCTAATCCTAGTTATTCAGGGCTGGTTGAGCCAGGTGGATCACAAGTTCACTGCCAGCATAGGCAATTTAGACCCTGTCTCAAAGGACTGGAGCTCAGTTGTAGTATATTGCTAGGTTCAATCCTGGAGCGGTGGTGGGTTTGTGGTGCAACAGCTTTGACTGTTAGAGGCATTAACAAGAATACTATGACTGTAGTTGGAAGAATAAATGGGAGAGGCAAAGGAGAGAAGTTTGGATAGCTAAATAGAAAAAAGAAATTTTAGTGTCCTATAGCCATGTTCTTTTTTTTTTTTTAAAGAGAGAGAATTTCAATATTTTTCAGTTTTTGGCGGACACAACATCTTTGTTTGTATGTGGTGCTGAGGATTGAACCCGGGCCGCACGCATGCCAGGCGAGCGTGCTACCACTTGAGCCACATCCCCAGCCCCTAGCCATGTTCTTCATAGGATTTTATTTGAAAGGCAGTGAAGAACCTATTGAAGGCTTGAAAGTAGCTGTTAAGTTAGGAAGGTGTGATATTAAAGACTGCTGAGTGGTGCATGGGTGGATGACACTCTAGGGGTGTGCTGAGATGCCTGCATAGATGGTGTTTAAGTTTATTGTTAAATGTGTTCATGTGTTGAAAAGAAATCAAAAACTTAATGATTTTTTTGAGCCAGATTTTCTTTGAGGCACCTTATGCTTTGGAGACTTACCATACCTTTTATTTAGTCATAAATGTTACAGTAATAGTAGCCCTTACCTATATGTGTGACATGGTTCTTTTCACACAAGTTATATAATCCTTTTTACAGGCTCTGCAAGATAGGAATTATTGTCACTTTGCAAATGAAGATATTGAGGCTTAGGTTACATAACTTGCCCAAGTAAGCAAAAAGAGAAAAAGAGCTAAAATTCAAACCCAGATCCATTATACTTCAAAGGCACGGGGTGGGAGGGCATTGCTGGGGATTAGGCAAGCATTCCACCACTGAGCATCCTCAGTTCCCAAGGCTTATCTTAACAGCTACTCTGTAATGCTTCTGTCTAAACAAATAGTAAAATACATTAATAACCACTTGATGAATGAACAGTTTTTCCTATAAATATATTTGCAAAAATGTTCAAGTGGGCTGGAGCTGTAGCTCAGTGATAGAGCACTTGCCTAGCACATCTGAGTCATTGGGTTTGTCTTCACCACATATAAATAAATAAAGGGATTGTGTACATCTACAACTAAAAATATATTTTTTAAATGTTCAAATGCCTATTATGTGCCAAGCACTAGGGATACATTAGTCAATAAAGTGGATATATGGTTGGTTCCTGTGTTGGATTGACAATAGTCAGGGAAAACAGATGTTAAGCCCCAAATTGCACAAATGGATATAGGTGTGCTGGAAGTATAAGGTGCTTATCTAATCTAATATAGGGAGTCTTGTGAAATATTTCAGTTATCATAATCCTATCTTTATTCAAAAAGTTTCTGGATACCATTCTTTAATAGTTTTTGAACTGCTGGTGGGCTGTGGGTTTAACATTAATAGCAGTCATTCCTAAATCAGTCAATCATTTCTTTCTGACAAGCACTCCATCTCCAACAGCATCCTAGACACCTTTTTCTGATGCACCTCTGCTGACTCAAGCAACTTCCATGGCTCCTTTTATTCCTGCAGGTACAGAATGGAGTGGTTCCCTCTCCATGAGGCTCTTCTATTCCTGTTCTTTCTCTCAGCTAGAATGAACACATTAAAGCCTGTGGTATCTAGTTCTCCAACTCATGTATCAGATAATATTTTTTTAAATTTGTCATAACATCCTTTTTCATTTATTGTGCCCCTCCTCTCATTGCAAACTTTTCTGAATTCTGTCTTTATAATCTGATCTAACAATTTAGATGATATTTACTTGTGAATTGTTTTTTCATGAAAGTTTTTTGGGAACAGGACATCCACTTAATATCTTCCCACCATCTTGCTGAGTTGTTAGGTACTAGTCAATAAATCATTGATTTGATAACCCATCATGCAGGTTACAGTGTAGCAAGCAATTGCTTACAAAATATTTTATAAAATTATGCCATTTGTTCCTAATAAAAATCTTGTGAAGGTGGGATCCCTCATCTGTAAATAGGTATGCAAATGAGTCTCAAATATATGAAAACCCTTCTTAAAAATCACAATTTCTAAATTATAGTGATCTGGGGCTGGGGATGTGGCTCAAGCGGTAGCGCGCTCGCTTGGCATGCGTGCGGCCCGGGTTCGATCCTCAGCACCACATGCAGACAAAGATGTTGTGTCTGCCAAATACTAAAAAATAAATATTAAATGAAAAAAAAAAAAAAAGAAAGTCTTTGATTCTATATAGCCCAGTATGCAACTAGCCATTTTCAAAAAAAAAAATAATAAATAAATAAATAAATTATAGTGACTTGAAAAGAATGAAAAGCTACAAAATGATCCAGTAGTAACTGCCTTCCACATTTACAAAGTAAACTACTCACTTTTAAAGAAAGCCCTTTCTAAATCCTATCTTCTCAAATTTCCAGTTTTCTCACATCATGTGAGAAATAACTGCCATTCATTTCAAGGAATTGTTGGAAATGTTCTCCATCTACACTGTCCAAGAGAGTAGCCATGAGCTCCATGTGACAATTTAAATTTAATTAAAATTAAAATATAAGATTTAGTTCCTTTGCAACACAACCCACATTTATGTATGTGTTTATGCACTGGGATTCAACCCAGGGCTTTTTACTACTCAGCCACATTCCCAGTATTTTTTGTTTATTTTGAGACAGACTCTCACTAAGTTGCTGAGGTGGGCTTAGAATTTATAGTCCTCCTGCCTCAACCTGGAGAATGACCAGGGTTACAGTCCCTAATGTATGCCACCACACCTGGCCACTACCCATATTTGAAGTGAAGGGTGGCTACCACATTGGACAAGGCAAATATAAAATATTTCCATCACTGCAGAAAATTATATCCAAGAGTGCTGCGACTAGCCAAAGATGAAAGGAAGCGATAGAATAAACTGAAAACACAGGCTAGTGCCTGATTTTGAGTGAGAAGGATCTGACCTTTGGAACAGTGACATCACAAAGCACAGCTCACAATGACTCCAGAACATTTGGGCTCCCAGATCACTCTCCCTAACTCAGTCTAAATTCCTGAAGCCTCTGCACATGTAGTTCCTGAAGCTGTATTAAAATGACACCATCTTCACCTTCATCTTCTACTTGGGACAACCTCTTAGATTCTCTCTCTCTCGGCACAATATGGAATTGGCTACAAGCAACTTTTCTGGGAGAGACCAATGTGCCTCAGCAAACAAATTTGGGGCTACTAGAAAATCTTGCTCCGGCTGTGCAAATCGCCCTGAGGATTTGCTTTTTAATTTTGTTGGCAGTAGGATTAATTGTCTTATGGAAACGAAGTGTTCGGTCAATTCAGGTTGTACTCTTTTGTTACAGAGAAATTTAAATAGTTATAAATTGAATTTTGATTGTTTCTCCCATGTTGCTGCCACCTAGCTTTATTTAAGACCATGTAGACGATCAAGTGTGAACCCATGTATCAAGATGGTAGAAACTAAGTTATCCTGGAAAATCTCCACCTCTGGGTTTTGAACATAAAATGTTCTTTTCTTACAATGATCTTTTGCTTGTCTGCTGTCATAAAATAGACCAAACAAATTCATAAACTTATTTGATCACTTATTTATCTTTGAGTGCCTACTATGTTATAGAATAAACATTGTAGGATAACCAGGATCTTGGGTATTTCTGTTCTTACTATGACAGTGCTCTTTAACTGATAAGGAAGTATATAAAGTCATCACAATGTTTTTTATTATTCTGTTTTAACAAGATAAGCCTCCATCCATATATAGGGGCTCTTTGAGGGAATAGGAATTTAACTAGCTGGGATTGTGAGAAACATTCAGGATTTTACATTCTTCTGTTTAATAATTTCTTGTTAATAATAAAGTGTTTTGGGAATCCCAATAGTTAATATGAAATGGATAGAGGTTATTTTCACATGACAAATGAGGAAACTAAAGTGCATTGATGTTCAATAGAAGTAAAAGGAGACGGGATTTAAAGAGGACTTTAAAAAAAAATGTTTTTGTAGTTGTAGATGGACAGCATGCCTTTATTTTATTATTTTTATGCAGTGCTAAGGATCAAACCCAGTGCCTCATATGTGCTAGGCAAGTGCTGTATCACTGAGCTCAGCCCCAGCCCTACAGAGGACTTTCTTAAATAGTGGTTTACTTGATAAATACAGAAGTTTTTACGGGATAATTTTGTAGCATTCACTTTATTTGCAGTACTGGGGATTGAATCCAAGGACATTCTACCACTGAGCTACATCTCCAGCCCTATTTCTCTTCATCATCTATATAGGATATATATATATATATAATCTGGCCAAGTTGTCAAGGCTTGCCCAAAACTTGAAATCTTCCTGCCTCAGCCTCTAGAGTAGCTGGGATTTACAAATGTGCACCAATAGGTCCAGCAACCTCTCAAAACCCTGCATGGTAGCCAGGCCAGGGATTATCACCTCCATTTTGTAGGTGATGTAACTTGGTTATCACCTGCTCAAGTTCATGTCATTAGAGCTGACAAAACTGAGATTTGAACCCAATTTTTAGGATTCCAAATTAAGTTCTCCAAAATGTCATTGAATGCAATCCAACTGACTTTCAACAGAAGAGAGTATATGTGTACACACATATTCAGTTAGTTAATAGAAGAACCAAATAAGAAAACAAACTTACTGGGCACAGTGGTGTGTACTGATAATCCCACAACTCCAGAGGCTGAGGCAGGAGGATTGTAAATTTGCAAGTTCAAGGCTAGCCTCAAAAACTTAATAGAGAGACACTGCCTCAAAAAAATAAAAGGGGGTGGGGATGTGATAAAGCACCCCTGGGTTCAACTGGAAGGAAGGGAGGGAAGGAGCAAAAGGAAACAAACTCTAATTCTGGGTTTAGCTCAGTCTGAAAGAGGATCTTGCAGGTCTTCAGACACCTCAGCCATTTTTTTTTTTTTTTTTTTTTTTAAGCAGTGGGGTAGTAATGGTATTACAGAGTAGTTAATGTTGTGGCTCTGGACTCAGACTGCTTAGGCCTCAGTTTCTATTGAATCACTTGTTCTGTAACCTGAGAGTAATCACTTAACCTCTAAGCACCTTTTTCCTTAACTAGCAGTACTTCCCTCATAGGATTGTTGTGCAGATTAAAGCTTAGCATATGCAATATTCAATAAGCAGGGCTAGTTATTTTAACAACAACAAAAAAAAAAGTGATTGATTTTATTCCCATCCCAGCAGGAATCTGTCTTAGCATATTAAAACAAACTTATGACCAGGAAATCTAGCTTTTCAGACCACTATACTTGGAAGTGAAAATTCCTGGATTAATTTAGTCCTGGTTTTATACTGTTTCCAATATGGACCTTGAACAATGAAAGGGTCTAAATTTGAAGATATCTAAATAGTTATCCAGGGTTTTTTTCTGCATAAATATAGGTCATGCATAGGCAAAGTGACTTCTAGCACAGAGTCTGGCATGTGGCAAATTTCAGCAAGTTAATAACATTGCTTACTACATATAATATTTTTTTGATACCTGGGGATTGAACCCAGGGCCTCACATGTGCTACTCAAGCTACCTACTGAACTACATCCCTAGCCCTTTTTATTTACTTTGGTACTAGAGATTAAATCCTGGGTGCTTACCCACTGAGCCACATTCTCAGTCCTTTATTTTTTATTTTGAGACAGGTTCTCTCTAAATTGCTTAGGCCCTCACTAAATTGCTGAGGCTGGCCTTGAACTTGTAACCCTCCTGCCTAGGCCTCCCAAGTAGTTGGGATTATAGGTGTGTACCACTGTACCTGGTTTATTAATCTTCATTAAATAAATGCAAAAATACTTCCAAAATATAGTGGTCTGAAAAACTGCCTACCGCTTCAATTTGTAGTAATATTCAAAAGATTAAATAGATGTGAAAATGTTTTGTTAAATGAAAGTTCTGGCATAGGAATGAGGTATAACTGTTACTATTAGACCTTTTGTATTTATAGTAAACTGGCATTTGACATGAGTGAACAAATAACACTCAAATTCTGTTGTTTTGTTTTAGAAAATATTGCTGTTTATAATCACACTCTACCAACTTTACAAGAAGGGCTCAGATTTTTTTCAGGCTTTGCTAGCCAACCCAGAAGGGAATGGTCAGAATCAAAACAGTAGTAATTTCTTCCTGTCCTTGGGTCTGCAAGAAAAAATTCTGAAAAAACTTCAGATGGTGGAAAACAAAGTGAAGGACCTGGAAGGGATGATCCTTGCCCAAAAACCTGCCACGAGGAGGGATTGCTCCTCTGAGCCCTACTGCAGCTGCTCTGACTGCCAGAGTCCCTTGCCCACATCAGGGTTTACCTCCACATCTGAAATGTGATGAACTCCAGTTTTTTTTCCAGAAAAACACTGTTTCCCTCATGTGTGCAGTGGTGTTATTAATAAAGATAGAGAACTATATTGAAATTATCCTGCAAGGATTGGCTCTTTATTCAGTAGGGCCCATCTTCTACTTGTGTGTGTCGTGGGGGAAGATGGAATATAGAGATAGTTAAAAATGTCTCTAGGGATGAGGCTTCAAGGTAGAATGCTTGCCTACCATGCACAAGACTCTAGGGTCAGTTTCCAGTGGGGATAGGTGGAATCTGGGATTGTAGTGCTCACTTGTCAGACTGAAGACCATAAGCAGCTAAGTAGGAAAGGAATGGAAGTGGATGAGAAAAGAAGGGAGGGTGGTCAGAGCTACTGCCTTAGGATCCATGCTGAAGAGGTGTGACCAGAGGTATTGAAAGGAAAGTGCTGTGCTGTGGACTGTGCCATAGATATAGGCTGGCCTGTGCTGGTCCTTTGCATAAGAAAAATATGCAGCCCAGGGCATTCCTGCATTAATTACTCAAATGTGAGTGTTTTAGTCATTTTTTTTTTCTGTTCTAACTAAAAGACCTGACAAGAATAATTTTAGGCTGGGCACAGTGGTACACACCTGTAATCCCAGCGGCTCAGGAGGCTGAGGCAGGAGAATCAAAGTTCAAAGCCAGTCTCAGCAAAAGTGAGGGGCTAAGCAACTCAGTGAGAACCCTATCTTTAAATAAAATACAGAATAGGGCTGGGGATGTGGCTCAGTGTTTGAGTGCTCCTGGATTCAATCCCCTATACCAAAAAAAAAAAAAAATAGAGGAGGAAAAGTTAGTTTATTTGGGGTCTCATGGTTTCAAAGGTATCAGTCCATAGACAGCCAATTCCATTGTGTCCATCTACAACTAAAAATTTTTTTTTTTTTTAATATTCGGGGCTGGGGATGTGGCTCAAGCGGTAGCGCGCTTGCCTGGCCTGCGTGTGGCCTGGGTTCGATCCTCAGCACCACATGCAAACAAAGATGTTGTGTCTGCCAAAAACTAAAAAATAAATATTAAAGTTCTGTCTCTCTCTCTTTAATAAAAATAAAATAAATAAATATTTTATTTACATTTTAGTTTTCGGCGGACACAACATCTTTGTATGTGGTGCTGAGGATCGAACCCGGGCCCCACGCATGCCAGGCAAGCGCGCTACTGCTTAAGCCACATCCCCAGCCCTAAAAATATTTTTTTTAAAAAGTGATTTGTTGCCATGTTGGAGAAAAACTGACTCTGCTGAATAACAAGAGAACAATATAGCTGTCTCCTAGGTTGTCCCTTCCTAAAGGATTTCCGAGGATAATTTTGACCATAATTCCTGCCTAGTGCACTGGTGTTAAAATGCAACCACTGCAGGGTGGGGCCAGAAAAGGATTTGCAGAGGAAGTGATATTGAGTTGTCTAGTAAAGGATTAAATAGGCGATGAACAGAAAATATTCTTCCTGGGAATCATTATTGGTGTATATAAGAAAATAGGAGGGGCTGGGGATGTGGCTCAAGTGGTAGCGCGCTAGCCTGGCATGCGTGCGGCCCGGGTTCAATCCTCAGCACCACATACAAACAAAGATGTTGTGTCCGCCGATAACTAAAAAAATAAATATTAAAATTAAAAAAAAAAAAAAGGATGGCTCAATTAAGAAACAAGGAGAATTTTAGACTGATGCACTGGCTATTTTCAGAGTTATAATTATGAATTCTGGGTTCAGGGAAAAATTCTAACCTCACCTTCAAATCAACTTTAATTCATGATATGGTGAACAGAACAGATGGGAGTTGACAACATGCATTATCCAACAGTTTGGGTGAGAAGTTTCTTATTATGCTGCTGCTGGAGTGTCATGCTAATCTCTGAGAGTCAGTCTCAATTGTCTAAATTCCATTCCAAACCTCTTGTCTTGATTACCCCTCTGGGGTATATAAAAGGAAAGTATTAGAAAAAGGGCCTTGAATAGTAAGTAGACTAATGTCAGTAATGAAGGACCTTTAAGGTCATATCTTACTGAGGTAGAATGAAAGGAATAAAGATAGGCAGAAAGAAGACAAAGGGGAAAGAAAGAGACAGTAGCTGTAAATCTAAAAGCCCCATGGTCAGATTTACTCCCCAGATTTGTTTTTTTCTCCAGGTTTATCAGTCCCAAATTTCTGAGAGATCTACAAATCTTAGAGTTATTGTTAGTTAATTAATCTATGAAAATTGCCTCATTTTGATCAAAGTTTAAGTACACTGTTAGCCTACACAATGTGTTTTTGGATTAGATAAAGCATAGGGAGATGTATTTAAAGAAACCAATAATATAGACACATTCCAAACATCATCCAGATAGAAGAGATAATGTCAGTCTGAAGATCCTGGAAGATCAGACCACCATCAACTTCTAGAGATCTGCAATCAAAGAACTGAGTTCACTAGGCTGATGTTGCTATCCCACACCTTCCTATGCCACCCATCACAAAGTATCCTTTAAAAGAGACTTCAAAAGCACTTCTAACTCTAGAGATAGCCTGAATTCTGCTCTGAGAATGTGTATCTTCACCTTTCACTTTCTAATAAACTCCTCCTCTTTGTTAAAATCTGACAAATCCTTAAATTATTTTCTGTAAAATGTCTAGAGCCTGGAAGGTTGAAATAGAGGTCTTGTCTCCTCTTCCTCTGGAAAGACCCTATGATGAAAGTACAGTTTGGGTTTTTTTTTTTTGTTGTTGTTGTTGTTTTTTTTTTTTAAGAGAGAAAGAGAATTTTAATATTTTAGTTTCTGGTGGACACAACATCTTTGTTTGTATGTGGTGCTGAGGATCGAACCCGGGCCGCACGCATGCCAGGCGAGCGCGCTACCGCTTGAGCCACATCCCCAGCCCCTCTGTTGGAACTTTCTATAAGTGACACATAATTATTCACTTTCTGAAATTCACTTATCTATCCACTGCTACCTCTCTGGACTCTCACTTGGATTCTATTGTGTGTGTGTGTGTGTGTGGTGGTGGTGGTGGTGCTGGGGATTGAGCCCAGGCCTTGGACATACTAAGCACAGATTCTGAGTTTCATTAACATTTCTTTAGAATGTGCTCTGGACCTTCGGAACATTAATATTTCAATTTTCTGAGCTATACTTTCAGACCTCACCTGGGTTCTTGAAATGGGCTCCTAATTGGACCACTGCTTTGATCTGGATCTGTGTCCTTATTACATTTACCCTTCACACAGTAGTCAGAGGAATCATCATTTCTCAAAACTCTCCAATGGCTTATTCTTTCATTCTGAGTAAACATCAGGGTTCTAACTAGGAGGTTGTGGATGATGCCAGTGAAGCCAGATTTATTTATTTATTTATTTTTTAGTTTTCGGCGGACACAACATCTTTGTTTGTATGGTGCTGAGGGCCGCACACATGCCAGGCGAGCGCGCTACCACTTGAGCCACATCCCCAGCCCCGAAGCCAGATTTAAAGATAGGTAGTGTAGTTAGGTAAATCGGGTCTAATATTGAGTAAAATCGAAAATGAAGGCCATGTTGAGAATGGAGCCTGGGAAAGCAGAGCAGCACTTGGAAAATTGAAATATTAATGATCCCAAGGTCCAGAGCACATTCTAAAGAAATGTTAATGAAACAGCTCCAGCAAAGAGGGAGATGCTAATCAAAAGCGCCTCCAGGCCCTTCCTGCCCAAGATTACTCCTCAGGCCCATCTGCCCCTCACCTTTTGGGTCTCCCCACCTACATTCTATCACTGCAAGATAACAACAAAGGACAGGAACCTGATAGAAATGCGGGAAAGCTGAAAGAAGACCTTAGCTATAAAAGAGGGACGACCTCACCCTTCCAGGGATTCCACCTCTTGGGTCCTTTTCTTCATCCGGGGAGAAGACTTTTCTGCTGTCCTTTAATAAAGCTTCTACTTTCCACTCTAAACTTGCCTTGGCGTGCTTCTCTGGTGTTATACTTCAGCATTGCAGAAGCAAGGACTCTTTCAGCGGTAACATCAGGATCTGCATTTCCCTTTCTCCTTACTCTTTCTTACCTTCTTACCAGTCCCCAGGTGGGTTAAGCATTGTCCAACCTCAGGGTCTTTACACTGTTCACTCTGATTGACATTTTCCCCAGTTACCCACTTTTTTTTGGGGGGGGGTCTGAGATCAACTGTTGGCTAATCTTAAAGGCCTTCCTTGACCATCTTATGTAAACTAGTGCCCCTCACACCAATACACTCTATTCCCTTTTCTCTGCTTTTTCTTCATAGCACTTATCACCACCTCCACTTTTACTGTGATATATTTGCTTATCATCTCTCACTCCATCCACCCCAGCCCACTAAGAATATAAGTTCCAGGAAAGGATGGGCTTTGTTTGGTTCACACTCACACTTAGCAGTGTCTGGTATTTTGCAGATATTTTTCTTGAATGAATGAACTGCAGTCAGTTTTGGCTTTGAAACTTCACACCATCTTCTGGTTCCTCTCTCTTCAAACACAGGGACAGATCACTGATGCCATTTTCCCAAGCATGAAGAGCTAGTAGCTAGCCTTTACTGGGTACTTATTTGGTCATGTACATTGCTTAGAGCTTTACATGAATTTTCTTATTTGATCCTAACAATGAAGGAGGTAAGTACTCTCTCACTGTACTGATGAGCAACTGATGCACAGAGGGTAAATAACTTACTAATCATGGTTATGACTGGCACTCAAGCAGCTTTAGTCTAAACTTGTGCTGTTTGTCAAAAGTTTGAGTGACAGAAGTTTCAGTGAGGCTTTGGACTCACGGATAAGTAAGGACAAGAAAAGTAAGAGGGCATAATAATGATGACCTTAGAAGAGAATATTTTGAAGGTGTTTATCCTTCCATCTAAAAGTTTTCAATGTAAGTTTAAATAGTTGCAATGTAAATTCTAGCAAATTAAAAACACTGACAATTAAAAACCGTGAAATCACTTTTTATAATACATCCAACAGAAAGTATATAACAATTGAATAAACACCCTCATCCATTAAAAAAATACATAAATGAGCTTTCAACATCATTCTCCCCACCCTACCCCAGTAGGCACAGAATTTTATTTAGAAAAGCAAGGGGAGAATGCAGGCCATTCCAAGAGTAAGAGACATCCTTTGGGGTAAAGTAAGAAATACACATTCGGGGGAGAATTAATCTTGAGTCAGAACCTTTGGGGTGAGAAAAGTAATAAACATTCAAAGGAGAATGTGACCCCTCTCTAGCAGGCAAGACAGTCTTAGCATTGCTCCTTTATCATCTCTAACTTATATTTAGGTTCTTTTCCCCCAAGTTATCCAAATGTAATTAATGTTTGAAAAACGTTTTATTGATCACTTCTTTACAATAAAAATATGTTTGAAAGTAAAAGTTTTAACAATTCCCTATAACTTATGGTTCTAGGTATTAGAAAGAATTCTGGGGCTGGGGATATGGCTCAAGCGGTAGCGCGCTCGCCTGGTTTGCGTGCGGCACGGGTTCGATCCTCAGCACCACATACAAACAAAGATGTTGTGCCCGCAGATAACTAAAAAAAAAATAAATAAATGTTAGAATTCTCTCTCTCTCTCTCTTTAAAAAAAAATAATAAAAGAAAAAAGAAAGAATTCTGAATTATTGCAATTTAGTATATAGCTAGTCAAAACAACACAATTACAAATTTTGATAATATAGAAATATAAGTGGTATAATTCTATTGAGAAAGCATTTCTTATGTCTGGGGATGAAGCTCAGTTGGTAGAGGGCTTGCATAACATGTATAAAGCCCTAAAATAGATGGGGCTTTCCTATCAATTAATTCATGCACCTAGGTGAGTATTTCTTACTGCTAAATCAACAGGGGTCAGTTTCAATTCCATTCCTTTTTTGTTTTAATAAACACAAGGCTAAGAAATATTCAAATAAATAAGAATATGAAAATGCTAGTAGTTTTGTTTTAGTAATGTCAATCAATTTTGGGGCTTTTTTCTGAGTTATAGTTCCAAAATTAAAAGTGATCTTTCATCAGCTAACAATTCAATTAGGTCAGCCATTAATTTTGCTGTAAATAAAGAACTGGAAAACATCTGACTTGCAAAATAATTTGTTATCTTATTATTATAACCATTTGCTTTTTTTTTGTTGTTTGTTTAAATTCTAGACAGAGCCTTCCTAAATTGCTGAGTCTGGCCCTGAACTTGTGATGATCCTGCCTCAGCCTCCAGAGTCGCAGTATCACTAATTTAAATAGATTTAGTTAAATTTATTGTTTAAAAAAATTAGGCAACTTAGCAACACCAGTCTATAGAACCAATTAACCAAATTAGATTTACTTTTGGTCAGAAAAATTCGGTTTTCAAGTAAAATAAATGTGTTGACAGGTGTCGCAGTGACACATTTCACTTCTGAATTCCAAGACAGAAATGGCACTAAGACTTGATCAGAGTTTGTCCCCTAGATAAAGACAGGACTTTCATTTCAGGTATTTCTAACCTACCCTATTCTTGCCTTACCCCAGGGCACACTTGGGCAAAATGCCACTTCCAGGTACACTTAGGGTGGATGAGATAAGGTCTGCAAGTGAAATTCTCATTGCTACCGTCATTCTCATCTAATACACTTGAAGTCAGAACACGCCAATACAAGCCAAAACACTCCATGTGCAATGCCTCGCCTAGTTCTTCCGGTATCCCAGGGATGCACCTACCGCAGCTGGACAGCACGAGCCAACAGCAAAGATTTTGACAGCCTGGGACGCCTACTAAACTCGCCCATTCTTCCCAGCCACCTCTGGGCGCCGATGGCGGCCCACTGGGTCGGCGACCGCTAAACCCAGAATTTCTGTCAGCTCGTCCCAGCCCGGGAAAGCACAGAATATGCCGCAGCCCATTCTGGGCAACCAAGGCCCCAAAACCTAAAGGAATTGCCACTTGAGAGGTTAGAAAGCCCCGCCCCCGGCCGCGCTACAAAGCCCAGGAAGAAAGCCAGAACCCTGGGCAGGAACCCAATGTCGAGGGGCGGGGGATGGATGTTGGTGCAACGCAAGCTCAGCCAGGGCCGGAACTCAGCGTCTGGGCTCCCTCCCCGCTTTGGGCCGGAAATGAGGAAGGTGGGGCTGGTCATTTCGTATGAGAAACTAGAAGTCCCCAGCGGGTGGAGGCAAGAGGAGGAGTGCTTTTGCGACACTGCCGGCAGCGCGGAGGGGCTGGTATGGGGGCGGGTGTCTGTGTAGAGACACTCGGAAGGGACCTATATCGCTGTGGCACCGCGGGGACTCTTTGAGAGGACGGGTGTCAGTGTGGCACCGGTGCACGCTGAAGGAGCCGGTGGAACCGGGTGGCCATGGGGATGTCGGCGTCGCTGGACGCCATGTGGGAGATGCCCGCCGAGAAGCGTATCTTCGGGGCGGTGTTGCTCTTTTCCTGGACAGTGTATCTTTGGGAGACCTTCCTAGCACAGCGGCAGGTGAGCCTAGACAGGGCCCACCTGAACTCAACACCCGCCAGCCCTAGGCCAGGCTCGGAATGGACCCTAAGTCCTAGATGTTTGCTCGGGTCCCAGCACCAGTTTCAACTCCGTAACCCTTGCTGGGCCTTCTAACTTGGCCCTATGGCGGACTTGGCTTTTAGGGGTTCTTGGTACCTCAGGGAAGTTTTTCGTGAGACCCTAGGGCCTTAAGAAAGGAAAAGGTAGCCCCCTCAAGTTTGAGCTTATGCCTGCCCTACAGCCTCTTTGGTTCTTTGGGTCCAGACCCAGGCTCCTTTATCTTTGATGTAAGCCTTCAAAAGGAAGCTGCTGACATGTTCGAATCACAACTTCCCCATGATATTCGTGTTATCCTGCTCAACCACAGGATTAGGAAACCATTTTCTGAAAATAAAGATGTTGCAATTCTTCCAAGGACTGACACTCTCTTTTTTCTTTTTGATAAATTTTTCATATTTTTTTCTTTAGTTGTAGGTGGACACAGTACATTTATTTTTATATGATGCTGAGGATGGAACCCAGTGCCTCACGCGTGCCAGTTGAGCGCTCTACCACAAAGCCACAACCCCCTGCCCATCCTTTTTTCTTTTTTTTTTTTTTAATAAATATTTTATTTTTTAGTTGTAGATGGACACAATATTTTATTTGTATGTGGTGTTGAGGATCGAACCCAGGGCATCGCTCGTGCTAGGCGAATGCTCTACCTCTGAGCCACAACCCCATCCCCCTTTTTTCTTTTTAATCTCCTTAAAGTACATATGTTTTTGCCAAAAAAGTATTATATTTACATTATTTTCGTTAAAAAAATTTTTAAATAGTATCCTAGCGGCACACACCTTTGGCCCCAGCTACTCTGGAGGTGGAGGCAGGAAGAGCAAAACTTGGAGGCCACCATGGGCAATTATTTATTATGAATCTGTCTCAAAATTTTAGAGGGTTGGGGGAGCGGTAATCCCAGCAACTGGACCGTCTTTAAAAAATAAAAAGAGCTGGGGATGAAGCTCAGGGGCAAAGCTTCCCTGGGTTCATTTCCCTGTAACAAATAAAAAATGTGAGGTGGGGATGGGGTTTGAAGATGTAGCTCACCGGTTGAGCACTTGACTAGAATGCCTCAGTCCGTGGGTTCAATCTCCAGCACTGGTGGGTGGGGAGGGGGGGAGTAGAAGGCAAAAGTTACTTAATAACAGCTCTCTAAAGATAATCCTAATATAATAGCTTGAAAAATTAGAGATCTGAACTTTTTCCCCCAGTACTGGGGATTGAACCCTGTAACTCTTAAGATTGAGTTACATCCCCAGCACTTAAAAAAAAAAAAAATTGAGACAGGGTCTTGCTAAGTTGCTGAGGCTGGCCTGGAACTTTGGATCTTCCTGCTTCAGCCTCCTGAGTAGCTGGGATTACAGGCATGGATCACCTCACCTGACTGAGATGTGAATTTTTAGTACTGGGGATTGATCCCAGGGATGCTTTACCATTGAGTTACATCCCCAGTCCTTTTTATTTTTTATTTGAGAGAGGGTCTTGCTACATTGCCCAGACTGGCCTTGAATTTGTGATCCTCCTGCCTTAGCTTCTTGAGTTCCTGGGATTACAGGCATGTACCACTGTGTGTGACTAGATCAGAACTTTTAAATGAGTTTAAATGTTTAAATGAGTTTAAATAATTGACATTTTATTGCAGTCTTTCACCGTTGGTTGCTTTATTTAGAATCTTCTGTGTTGTCACTGATGATGGTTGTAAAAACCTTTCTAACTGTTCTCTCTTGAGCATTTCAGTCCTTTCTCTTTTCAAATTTTTTTTCTCAATTTACATTCTACATGAATCTATAAACAGTTTTATTTTTTTTTCTCAATAAGCTATTGACCATCTATCTGTCTTTCTTTAATAATAAGCCTTAATAACTACTTATTACTAAGTAGTCAGAGTAACTACTTTTCAGTAGTGCCTCTACTGAATTATGCATTATTTAATGCCCTCAACTTTTATTGACATACAATACATAGAGAAAGCATTTGTTGCAAAACCATTGTAGAAGATGTTTCTGTCCTATTTTTTTGGTATCTGCTTCCTGTGGTATGTCTCATGAGCCAAAATTACCTTTTAAAATTTGGCATACTGAGAAAATTGATCTTAGAGACCTGATAATTTCTTTGATTCCTTAAATCTCTCTTAATTTGGACCAAATTTAATGACTAGCAACAATATCTGTTATTGCTTGTGGTTTATATGTTTGCTTCTCTTTTTCACAGTTTTTTTTTTTTTTCCTGTATTATAGGACATAGTCATACCCAGAAAGAGTGGGCACCCTTGTGATGTTAAAACTTTGGTTTGCATATGTAAAGTGAAGTGTGAGGATAATCCTGATTTTTATTCTACCTAGTCAGCTAGCCTCATATTCTCTTGTTCTGCCTGTAACTTTTCTGCATCAGTTGTTTCAGTAATCAGTGTATGTGACCAAATGTAGTATTTTCGTATATATGAAACACTCTGCAGATATCCAGATTAAGTGACAAGTTAATGTTATAAACTATTCAATGTAAGATCATAAATTACTATTGTAATAAACAATTGACTGTTTTGTTAAAGTGTTTTCTTTAAAATATTTCAGAGAAGAATATATAAAACAACAACTTGTGTACCCACGGAGTTAGGACAGATCATGGATGCTGAAACATTTGAGAAATCTCGACTGTATCAACTGGATAAAAGTACTTTCAGCTTCTGGTCAGGACTGTATTCAGAAGTTGAAGGCACTGTAAGTAATTTATGTCTTGGAGAGATGGTCTCTCAAATTATTTAATACTTTGCAATGTTCTCATTTTTGTATTTTTATGACACAAAAGAGGGTACTATTCCTACCAGTCTCACAGTGCTTTCCTAACCTTTATTGTTGCTATTTTTTACCCACTTGGGACACTTTTATGTCATAAGCATGATCTGATATTTATGATTTCAGTAGCTATCGAGATCTAATTCACATTTCATAAATTCACCATTTAAAATGCACAATTCGAGTGTTTTATTATAATTATACAAATAGTGTGATTCATTACAACATTCTTACACACCACACATAACATAATTTGGTAAATTTTTTTTGCCTAGTACCTTCTGTTTTCTCCTCTCCTCTCGCTCCTTGGCCCCCTTCTTTACTGTACTAGCCTCTCTTTTTTTCTGAGATTCTCCTTTTTTTTTTCCTCTTTTTTTCTAACTCCCATATATGAAAGGAAACATATGACTTTTGACTTTCTGAGTCTGGCTTATGTCACTTAACATGATGTCCTTAGATTCCAGGCATTTTCTTGCAAATGACATAATTTTGTTCTTTATAGCTGAATAAAACTCCATCGTGGGGCTGGGGTTGTGGCTTAGTGGTAGAGCGCTCCCCTAGCATGCATGAGGTTCTGGGTTCAATTCTCAGCACCACATAAAAATAAAATAAAGGTACTATGTTCACCTACAATTAAAAAATAAATAAACTCCAGGGGCTGGGGTTGTGGCTCATTGGTAGAGTGCTCGCCTAGCACATGCAAGGCCCTGGGTTCGATCCTCAGCACCACATAAAAGTAAATAAATTAAAAATAGAGGCATTGTGTCCAACTGCAAATAAAAAAACATTAAAAAAAAAACTCCATTGTGTATATATGTCATATTTTCTTTATGGACACTTACAATGGTTCCAACTTGGCTATTTTGAATTGCACTGCTAAATACATGGGTTTGCATGTATATCTATAATATGCTGACATTAATTCTTCTGGATAAATACTGAAGAGTGGGATAATTTTGTTATTGATAGTAATGGGTGTGGAATAAAAGAATCCGAAACATATCGGGCATGGTGGCACACACCTGTAATACCAGTAACTTGTGAGGCTGAGGCCAGAGCCAGAGAATCACAAGTTTGAGGCCAGTCTGGGCAACTTAGGGAGAACCCTGTCCCAAAATAAAAAAGAAAAAGGGCTGGGGATATTGGTCAGTGGTAGAGCCGCTCTGGTTTCGATCCCTAGTACTGCAAAAAAAAAAGAAAGAAAGAAAAAAAACGGCAGATACATAACTGCATAGTCAGTTGAAATATGATGATTTTCACCTGCAGGTCAGTTGTGACAAAGGACCTTACTATGTGTGTTAATCTTTTTGTTGTTGTGCTATGCTGGAGATTGAACCCATGGCTTTGTGCATGCAAGGCAAGCACTCTACCAACTGAGCTATATCCCTAGCCTGCCAAAGGAATCTTTCTGAAGCAGTTTTGATCTTGTTATTCTATATAAAATCTTTCAGGGGGCTGGGGATATAGCTCAGTTGGTAGAGTGCCTGCCTAGCATTCATAAGGCCCTGGGTTCAATCCCCCGCACCACCAAAAAAAAAAAAAAAAAAAAAAAAGTCTTTCAGTGGTTTGCTGTTTCCATTAGGATAAAGTACAAACTTCCTGACTTGGTTTATGAGGTCCTTTTCAATCTGGCCATAGAGTCTTTTTTTTTTTTTTTTTTGATAGTTTTTTAGTTGTCACTGAACCTTTATTTTGCTTATTTATATGTGGTGATGAGAATTGAACCTAGTGCCTCACACATGCTAGGTAACCCCAGCCCTGGCCACAGATCCTTGAGGCTCATCTTTTTGTTCCTTCCCCTTGAATCTTCTTTCCGCTTCTTTATTGACGATCCTATACCGAGGTTGGCTTTCTAGGACTTGGCATGTGTTTTCATGCTGGTATCTCTGCCTAAGGTGCCATTCTCCTCATGTTTCATGACCACCTTCTCAGTGGAGGTTGGTTAATCCTTGTTCTTCCCTTAGAATCCAGCTGACTGAGACATCATCTCTTCTAAGAAATCATTTGAAAACTCCTTGCCCCTCAAGACTGGTCAGAGTACTTCACGTTGTATTAAATATACTTGTTTAATTGATAGATCCTTTTTAAAGAAGGGGTACTTTAAGGTCTGTTTATCATTTTATTCCTGGTGCTTGACATATATAATAAGCACAAAACTCATATTTAGTCATTGAAATAACAAATGAGGCAATTTTAGCAAAACACAGGACCAGTCTTACCTGCATGCTAAAAAAAGAGAGGCTATGTGTTATAGAGCAGTGTTTGCCATCCTTTTTCATGATCTCCCCTTCATTACCCCTCTCTTCTATTACACATTTTTTTTTTTTGCTAATTGCCCCCTTCATGAAATTTTAATATCCCAGATCTGTTTTTATACTGTGGGTGTATATATTTGTGCTTCATACATAAAAAGAGTAAGATTTTAGCTGGGCATGGTGGCACATGCATATAATCCCAGTAGCTTGGGAGGCTGAGACTGGAGGATGGTTAATTTAAACCAGTCTCAGCGACTTAGCAAGGCCCTAAGCAACTCAGTGAGACCTTGTCTCTAAATAAAATATATTTAAAAGGGGGGCTGAGGATGTGGCTCTATGGTTAAGTATCCCTGGATTCAATCCAAAAAAGAAAGTGAAATTTTCTTTTCTACTGTCAAGAAGAAAGTTCATGGTGTAGAGATTCTGAGTAACTTTGAGCTTTGGTGATTAGTTTGAATCTCAGCTCTGTCATACTAGCTTTGTGACTTCAGACATTCTAACCATTTCGGTGCCCCAGTTTTCTCATTCATTAAAGTGGTATGGGAATAATAGTTTCTCATAATATTGTTGAGAGGATTAATTGAGTTTATATATGTAACATTTACAGTTGGGGTCTGATCCATTGTTAAGTGCTCCATAGTGTATGCTAATAGTATGTTTGTCATCACCATTGTTCCTTCAGAACTCTCTCAGGTCTACCAGTTCTACAAAGAGAAAGATTCCTATATCTTTGAAAATAATTGAGATTGGCTACCATAATTGTTACATGAATTAAAGAAACAAAACTGTATTATAGCTTTGTTAAAATGATGACGAATTGTCAGGGGCAGTGGTACACACCTATAATCCCAGCTACTCAGGAGTATGGGGCAGGAGGATTACAAATTCCAAGTCAGCCCAGGCAATTTAGTGAGATCCTGTCTCAAAATGAAAAAAAGGAGGGAGAGGTTTGAGTTGTAACTCAGTGGTAGAACTCCCTTTTGGTCAGTCCTCAGTGTAGCAGCAAAACCAAAAGACAAAATTGTCTAGCTAGTCATAAAATTTTCCTTGACAGGGCTGGGGATATGGCTCAAGCGGTAGCGCACTCGCCTGGCATGCGTGCGGCCCGGGTTCGATCCTCAGCACCACATACAAAACAAAGATGTTGTGTCCGCCAATAACTAAAAAAAATAAATATTAAAAAAATTTTTTTTTCCTTGACAAATATGAAATTGTGATTAGATCCAGTTTATTAGAACTGCTTTCATTTCCTTAAGGTAATGGAAAATGACATACTGGAAGAGATAAATCAAATCTTGGTGTGTTTTTTTGGGGGGGGCGGGTGGTACTGGGGATTGAACTCCCAGGGACACTCAGCCTTTGAGCCACATCTCCCAGCCCTATTTTGTATTTTATTTAGAGACAGGATCTCATTGAGCTGCATAGTGCCTTGCTTTTGCTGAGTCTGGCTTTGAACTTGCAATCCTCAGCCTCCCGAGCTGCTGGGATTATAGGCATGTGCCACTGCACCAGCAAAATCTTGGTATTTTATTCATTTATTTGTTTGTTTATACTAGGGATTTAACCCAGGGCACTCTATCACTGAGCTACACCTGAATCTCTCTCTCTCTCTCTCTCTTTTTTTTTTTTTTTTTTTGGGGGGGTGTGTGTGTGGTGCTGGGGATTAAAACCTAGGGCTTTGTGCATGCAAGGCAAGCACTGAGCTATATCCCCAGCCCCTATTCCGGTCTTTTTTATTTTTATTTTGAGACATGGTCTTGCTAAGTAACTGAGGCTGGCTGCCACTACACCCAGCTAATTTGGTATTTTAGAAAAATAAATAAAAGATTTGGGCTGGGGATGTGGCTCAAGCAGTAGCGCGCTCGCCTGGCATGCGTGCGGCCCTGGTTCGATCCTCAGCACCACATACAAACAAGATGTTGTGTCCGCTGAAAACTAAGAAAACAAATATTAAAATTCTCTCTCTCTTTCTCTCTCTCTCTCTTTAAAAAAAAAAGAATCTATAAAAAAAAAAAGAAATAAAAGATTTGGAAAATAAAATTGCATTGGCTTTTTGGGCACACAGTCTTTTCAATATTGACTTTTTAATTATATTTTTATTAATCAAAGATAATTTAGGTATTGAGACATTGAAAATTAGTATTAAAATTTGTTTTCTTCCAACTAAACCAGGAGAGGTAGCATTATTGCAGATTATATTTGACTTTAATTAACTTATCTGCACATTTTTTTTTTTCTGTTCAGGGCTTTAGTAGGAATTCAGCCTTCAGAGAGAGATGGAAATAAAGCTAGTGAATTTAGACACTTTCCTCCTTCCTCTCTGGTGATTGCTTCATTTTTCTTTTTCTTTTAACTACCCCCTCTCCGCTGCTGGGCCAGGGCCTTGAGTGTGCTAAGCATGCTTCTACTATTGAGCAATATACCCAGCCCTGATAGTTGCTTCTTTGAAGTTCTTTAACTTACCCCATTGATAAACTGGCATGGAAAGCATTTTCAATCTCCATGGTTGTCACTAGTAAATAATTCCAGCAAAGATGGGCAGTCACTTGGTTATTATGGTTGGTGATCATGGGATTAACTCAGTTTTTTCTAGGAGATGATAGAAGTTGGGTGAATATGTATATAAAGTAAGAGGCTTGCAGTAAGCTGTGGCTTAACTAGAAGCAGTACTGATGGGCTAAAGCTGGGCACAGTAATCATGATTTGCACTTCATACAGTTTTTAAGTTCATTGTTTTGTTTGATGTTTACAACAATGAAATAGAATGGATAGGCATTATTATGCCTTTATAAGGAAGTGAAGGCTCAGAGAAATTAAATGGCTTAAATTAAGTGAGACAACTGGGTTTTAAACTCTGCTGATCTAAGTCTTTATAATTATATGAAAGAAACAATTCTTGAAACTCTAAAGATGATAACCTGAATGTGCCAAATTTATCTCTGGGGAATTAGTAGCTACATTTACCATTGGATAGGAAGCAAATTTGGTGTGACTTTGAAACTGTTCTTTTTAAAACAAGTTAATTGATTCCTGTTTTACATTGATAAAAATTAATGGATCTGCATGTTTTTGTCACAAAGGGTGAGATTAACTTAGACCATTTATCTTAATACTTTCTACCTGAGGAAATTAAGCAGTGGCATTATGAATGTCTAGCCTCTCTAAAGCAGACTTTCCCCCCCGAGTCACACAGATGTCAATAAAAACCCTGTTCAAGAAATGGAATGCCTGGGTGCTGTGTTGTAGGCCTTCAGTCCCAGCTATACTGAGGCAAGAGGATCACTTGAACCCAGAGAGACCAGTATGAGAAACATCAGGAAATGGAATGGCGGGGGTGGGGGCTGGGGTTGTGGCTTAGTGGTAGAGCACTTGCCTAGCAAATGTGAGGCCCTGAGATAGATTCCCCCCACCCCAATATATATATATATATATACACACACACACACACACTCAAATAAATCTCCATCAATAACTAAAAAAAAAAAAAGGAATGGCTGAGGAATAGAGAAGAGTAGAAAAGCTCAAATTGTTGCTTCTCTAATTTCTGTGTGTTTCTGTGTGAGCAGCTTTGCCTTTTGTAGCCTCATTTGTCTCATCTTTAAAATGAGAAGTGGTGACTTGGGAGACAGAGGAGGAAGATTATAAGTTGGAAGCCAGCCTGGGCAATTTAGCCAGACCCTGTCTCAAAATAAAATGGAAGGAAGGAAGGAAGAGATATATGATTTTACCCAGAGTTTCAGTTGCCTTGTCTATAAAATAGATTATTATACTCCCACCATGTCTGCTTTTCAAGACTATATCAATGTAGTATGTATAAAAGCACTGGGATTGCTTTTGTTAGGAACATTAATTCTTGTCCTAAGTCATTCCCAGGCGTGTGCTCAGTGAGATTATTAACATAGGGAAATGTTATAGTTCACCATGCTTGATTTCCTGGTCCCCAAAGTAAATTAAACAAAGTTTGGAACAGCAGTTTCCAGTTGCATTCATAAATCATTCAAAGTTCATATTTATTTAAAAGCTGGACTTTTAATAATAGGTGTTTTAGCCTTTCACCAAAAGCATTATAAATCCTTAATCTACATTATTTATTAGTGTTGGGAATAGGATAAAAGAAATGACAACCCAGGTCAATTCCCTTAATAACTGGAGCATATGCCAAATAGTAGTGCCAAATCATGTCTTTTGGGAACAGTGTTTACTTAACTGCCATGGTTGAGATAATTGTAAGGTGAAGATGCCTGGATATAGAGGTAGGGAAGCTTATAAAACAGCAATTTATTTAAATTATTTTTAAATGTTCGTTTCCATCAGATTCACCTGTAGCTGGGCCCCACTTCCAGTATCTGATTCCGAAAGTCTGGTTAGGGCCCAAGAATTTGCATTTCTAATACATACTGCTGTTGTTGCTACTTATGACTAAAAGTCAGACTTGAGACCTGTGATATTAAACCAGTCCAACATACTGGTAAAAATCGAAACAGTAGATAATATAAAGTATAGGTAAGGTTGTAGAAAACAGGAACACAAAGATGCTGCAGATGGAAAAGTACAGAAAGCAAATTGTGGGATGAAAAGTATAATATGATATCATTTTATGTAGTCTTAAAAATACATAAGTCACTGTATTATTCATACATACAAACTGGGAATGAAGGCATATACCTGTAATCCCAGCAATGTAATTACAAGTTCAAGGCCAACCAGGGCAATTTAGTGGGACCTTGTCTCAAAATAAAAAATAAAAGGTTTTGGGTATAGTTCACTGGTAGAGTGGTTTCAATCCCCAGTGCCACAATAAGTAAATACATATATAAAAATGGAAAGCATATCGAAAAGATATCCATGAAATATGATAGTGCCTAAATCTTTCAAACCAGGCCTTGGTATAGCTCAGTTATGGTAGAGCCCATGCTTAGGATGTACAAGACCCCGGATTTAATCCACAGCACAAAAAAACAAAATAACCCTCAAACCACGAGAAACCATGTCTGAATTAATAGAAATATTGTGCTGCTTTTTTAAAATAGTTTTAGGTGGATACAATATCTTTATTTTACATTTATGTGGTGCTGAGGATTGAACCCAGTGCCTCATGTATGCTAGGCGAGCACTCTACCACTGAGCCACAACCCCAGCCCCGAAATATTGTGCTTTTAAGCAAGGCATGTAATTAATCATTGCATTTCAGGAGTCCTGTCCAGAGAAAAAATAAATTGATGCCTTTTGACAAAATGAGGTCCAGAGATTTAGCATCTGTTGTGAGAAGTAGAGTTACTGTTTTATTTTTGGTGTCTGTGTATGTGTTGCTGGGGATTGAACCCCCTCATGGGTACCAGACAAGACCTCTACCACTGATCTGAACCCCCATCTCCAAAAGTCAAGTTTCTTAAGCACGCATTCTTTTCAACTTCTGAGCTGTTTCCTAGTTCCTGATGTTCTGGTGATTTGGTGAATGTCTGTGTTCACTAAATCTCCCAAGACAAGGGAGGTACTGATAAAAGGGCCTGCTCTTATGAATCCCTGACCCCTACCTCAGGATTCACCTTTTGCTGACCCGAAGAAGGCAAAGATATCCCATTCTATCCCATGATTTGGTAAATTGACTTGACTTTCTACTTCTGTATCAGTACTGACACTTAAGTAAGTCACAATGGCATGAACCGTAGTTCCATCTACTTCAGAGGCTAAGATGAGAGGAGAACTTGAACCCACAGGTTTGAGAACAGCCTGAGCGACATAGTGAGACCCTGTCACAAACAAACATACAAATAAAACTTTGTCCTAAATGACAAGGACTGTTTTCCTTTCATGGAAAAGGCAGTTATGGAACCATGTAGCCTGATTCAAATTCCATCTCCATCACTCATTAGTTGTGGGACTTTGGACAAATTATTTAACCTTCCTATATTTAGTTCCTAATTCATAAAGCTTTTATTGTGGTCTCTTGACAAAAGTTTTTATTTATTTACTTTAAACATTTTATTTATGGTTGACACATAATATTGTATATTTCTTTTTTTATGTATGTATTTTTAGTTGTCAATGGACCTTTATTTTATTTATTTATATGCAGTGCTAAAAATTGAACTCAGCACCTCATATGTGCTAGGCAAGCGCTCTACCACTGAGCCACATCCCCAGCCTTATTTTGTATTATTTATTTGTTTGTTTATTTGTTTATTTAGTTGAGCACAATGCCTTTATCTTATTTATTTTTATGTGGTGCTGAGGATCAAACCCAGTGCCTCACATGTGCTAGGTGAGCGCTTGGCTGCTGAGCTACAACCCCAGCCCCCTATTTTATATTTTATTAGAGACAGGGTCTCACTGAGAGTTGCTTACTGCCTCTCTAAATTGCTGAGATTGGCTTTGAACTTGAGATCCTTCTGTCTCATCCTCCGGAACCACTGGAATTATAGGCGTGTACCGCCGTGCCCAGCTTGGGTTTGTTTTTTACACAGCTTTACTGAGGTATAATGTACATACCATACAGTTCACCCCTGTGTAGTACACAGGCTAATAGTCTAAACTTAATGTCCCAGTGGTTTTTATTCTTTTTTTTTGGTACTGGGGATTGAACTCAGGGGTACTCATCCACTGAGCCACATCCCCAGCCCTTTTTTGTATTTTATTTAGAGACAGGGTCTCACTGAATTGCTTAGTGCCTCAATGATACTGAGGCTGGCTTTGAGCTCAGGATACTCCTGCCTCAGCCTCGTGAGCTGCTGGGATTACAGGCCTGTGCCATGACACCCAGCCAGTGGTTTGTATTCTTTTTTTTTTTTTTCCTAAATATTTATTTGTTTATTTTTATGTGGTGCTGAGGATTGAACCCAGTGCCTCACACATGTGAGGCAAGCACTCTGCCATTGAGCCACAATCCCAGACCAGTTTGTAAAAACACATATTTTATTCTAAATGAAGTAGGTGTTTTTTCTTCTGTAATTATTTTATCCTTTTTTCTTTATAAATGCTCTTATGTTACATGATAGTTTCAAGTACTGCTGAGATGTAATCAAAGTATGCTTTGTTTTGTAGCTTATTCTTCTCTTTGGAGGAATCCCTTACCTCTGGAGACTTTCTGGACGATTCTGTGGTTATGCTGGCTTTGGACCAGAATATGAGGTATGTGATTCATTAGCATATATTTGTCAAAATCCTTTTTTATGCTTGCAAACTTATACTGACGTTAACATTTTGGCTCCTACCATCATTAGGCTTGCTTCTCTGGCTGCACAATCCTTGTCTGCCCCTGTATTAGGATGATACTGGTGACTGTAACAAACGCCCAGATTTCAGTGGCTTATCACAATAGTTTTTTTTTTTCTCATTCATGTAAAAGCCAGGTGTATTTTTAGTTTGTAGATGACTTTATTCCATGGGTAAACTAGGGTCCAGTCACTTTTCATCCAGTGTCCTAGAGATAGTGGAGAGATTACCGTCTTCTTATTTTCCCTCACTCCCAAATCATGCCTGGCCTTTGCCATCACATTTCATTGCTGAACCTGTCATTTGGTCTACCCAGATGCAAGGGAGCTGGAAAATGCACTCTGTGCTTCTTAGGAATAACTCTGTGCAATGAAAAAAGAAGCATGAATTTGTTGAACCTATACTAAGCATGTTTGGGTCCTAAACATTTAGCAGATAAGACAGAAAGTTTGAGCTGCTTGAGTTGACCATCCACTTTTCTAAGAAATCTAGTTATTGGGTAAAGTGTTAAACATGAGACTCTCCATCTATAATAGATACTACAGCACTGCTTCCTGACTTCTACTTGAAAATTGCCAGATGTTACTTCCTTCCTGATTGTGTATTTGAAATCCTGAATCTCCTGTATGTGTAGGTATACTGGGTTTTAATTCAGCTCATTCTGTGTCCCTTTTCTGAATACCTTTTCTGAGGCAATCAGACTCTTTAAGACCTCTCTTTCCTGTGCAATCTCTCTATCTGCCCAAGTTTGGGAGTTTGATTTGTCATGTGGTATGAAAATTTGCTTACACATTCTCTGCCTTGTTTCATAAATTATTTGTGATGGTTTGCTTTATTTTATTTTTTTTGGGGTACTGGGGATTGAACTTAGAGGTACTCAACCACTGAGCCACATCCACAGCCCTATTTTGTATTTTATTTAAAGACAGAGTCTCACTGAGTTGCTTAGTGCCTTGACTTTGCTGAGGCTGGCTTTAAACTTGCAGTCCTCCTGCCTCAGCCTACCTAGCTGTTGGTATTACAAGCATGCGCCCACCCCCAACCAAATTGCTCTTAAGTTTTTAAAAAGAAAGTTTTAAAAAACCTCAGTATTTCCAATATTTGAAATAACAGGATACTAACAAATTTTATTTTTAAAATGTTTTCCTGTACATTTAGAGCTGGTATGATAACCAAAATTTTTAAAGATGATAGGAAAATCATAATTTTTGCATTGATCATTAAAATATAAAGATTGAGTTTGCATAGTCATTTTTATGCTTTTAGACTATTATGTGAAGCAAGAGTTGTCTACGTTCATTATGTGCATGTAAACATGTATTTATTTACTCATCTATTGGTTGGTTTCAGATTTTCCTTATTACATATAATGCTATAGTGCACATCTGTTATCTAAATCTTTATGCATTATGTATGAGTATTTATGGAAGCAACTTAATCAAAGGTTATATGCAATTAGAATTTAGATAGCTGCTGCCAAATTCCCTTCTAAAACAACTTTTTTGGTTTATAGGCTCTTTTGGTTTATAGTCTTCCATGGTGTATGAAGCATTAAAATAGTCTTTTCATGGATCCTTGCTAACATTTAGTATATGCATGATCTTTTTATTTTTGCCAGTCTAAAAGGGTAAAATGTGATGGCTCTATTACTTCATATAATTTATTACTGAATGGCAAAGTCAGAATATGAAACAACATAATAAAAGCATGCATGTGAATATCCATATAGATGCTTATTTATTTTTTTCTTTTTCTTTTTTGGTACTGGGGATTGAACCCAGAGACCCTTTATCACTGAGCCCATTCCCAGTTCTGTTTTTTTTTTTTTTTAATTGTAGATGGACACAATACCTTTTCTTTGTTTATTTATTTTTATGTGGTGCTGAGGATCTAACCCAGTGCCTCACATATGGGAGGCAAGTGCTGTACCACTGAGCCATAACCCTAGCCCCAACCCCTAGTTCTTTTTATTTTTCATTTTGAGACAGGTCTCACTAGGTTGTTGAGGCTGACCTCAAACTTGGCAATCCTTTTGCCTCAGCCTCCAGGTCACTGGAATTACAGGTGTGTATCACCATACTCATATACCCATATTCATATAGATTTTTTTTTATACAACTGGTATCCTATGATGAATATTCAGATAAATTTGGGGGTTTTTTCAATTTTTTTAAATTATAGTGGTGTGCATCCTTGTACATACATCTTTGTGAGCATATTCTACATCTCTAAAAAGTCTGAAATATATTTTTTATATAGTATATACCAAAATGTCAAAAGTGGTTTTCTTTGAGGAGAATTTGATAATTTTTTTTTTTTTTTTTGGTGCTGGGGATTGAACCCAGGGCCTTGTGCATGTGAGGCAAGTTAAGCACTCTTCCAGCTGAGCTATATCCCTAGCCCCAATTTTAATTTTTGTTTAGTTCAAAAAAATTCGGCAATGAGCATGCACTTCTTAAAATCATTTTCTACATTAAAAAGAAGAAGAAAAGGAGGTTGATCTCAGCTTATCCTAGGTATAGGCAGTATGTGTTTTGGCAAAAAATTCTGCTTTTCCAAACTACCAACAAGGGTCTCATAATCAGTGTCCTTATTTGTGGACAGTGAGATATGACCTGACCCTTCTCAGTAAATAATGGACTTTGAATGCTTTGGAGCTCTTTTGCTGTTATCATGAATTTGAGGTGAAATGAGTTGGTTTATCTTCAAAAAAGGGCTGCATTTTGCCATTACTAAAGATGGGTTGGTCTGAGTCATTCCCCTTCATGTTATAGGACTTTTAAATGTTCTGTGTCCCATTGCCTTGAGGTGTTCACTGACAGGAATAGAGCCAGATCTTGTTGCCTTTGAGAAGCAATGGGTTAAAACCCTTTTCCCCCACTGCATGGGAGTATCCTGTCCTAGGATATTTTTTCCTTTCTGGGTTGGTTTAGAAATCTTCTGAGAAGGGCTGGGATTGTGGCTCAGTGGTAGAGCACTTGCCTTGCTGCATGTATGAGGTCCCAAGCTTGATTCTCAGCACCACATATAAAATGAAGGGCTATTGACAACTAAAAAACTATTAAAAAAAAAGAAAAGAAATCTTCTGAGAAAAGCTGCTGGTTGTATACTCTGCACATTTCCCCCAGGGTATCTTTCTGTCACGATTCCTTTATCAACTTTTGTGAATGTTAGGAGTAAACCGTTCATAAAGAGGAGTAATGGAAAGAAGCATTTGAGTTCAGATTATGAAAATCTTTAGATGTACAATAAATTTAACCAGCCAGAAGTGCCTATAATTCCAGCAACTCAGGAGGCCGAAGCAGGAGAATCGTAAGTTCAAGGCCAGCCTGGGCACCTATGTGTGACAGTCTCAAAATAAAAACTAAAGAGGACTAGGGATATAGCTCAGTGGTAAAGTGCCCCTAGGTTCAATCCCTGGTACAAAAAAAAGAAAAAGAAAAGTAATTATTGAGGGTAAGTTTTTGCATTTTGTCTTTTTTTTGTGTGAAAAACTGGGTTTACCCTACCCTTTTTACCCTGGTCCAGATTTTTTAAGTCTCCATTTTAAGTTTCCCTTCCTGATCCCAACCAGACCTGTCATCTTGTCATCTTCCACACACTGGGTGTAACTTTCTCTCTCCATACTTTTTGCAAATTGCTTGAAATTCCTCCTCTTCTCTCTTCTTTCCTGTCCCAATAATTTCTTTCTCTCCAGAAAGGCATCTCAAGCCTCATTAGCTTTGTAAGCCTTTCTTGAATTCATCAGCATGTGTTGCGGTCTCTTTATGAATTTTTTTAACCACTTTATCTATATGATTTAAGATTACTTTGGTATAGTGCCTATGTAATAGAAGAGTAATTGTTTTGTTCTTTTACTCCTTCCCTTGAATTAAACTTTTTCTGAGGATAAGGGTGATATTTCAGTTTGTGTATTAACCTTAGGATCAAGCACATTGCTTGGAATAGAATGAATACTCAGCAAATATTTGTTGATTTGCTCCCTAGTAGTTTATTTGAAGAATGAATTACATTAACTGCATTCCCAGCTACTCTGGAGGCTGAGGCAGAAGGATCCAAGTTCAAAACTAGTCTTAGCAATTTAGTGAGATCCTGTCTCTAAATAATAATTGTAAAAAAGGACTGGGAATGTAGTTCAGTGGTAATGCCCCTGGATTCAGTCCCCACTACCAAGTCAGGTGGGGTGAGGAGGCCGAATTATATTATATTATTAAAAACTGCCATTATTTTTTTCCTGTGCCTAGATCACTCAATCCTTGGTGTTTCTGCTGTTGGCTACACTTTTCAGTGCATTGACTGGTTTGCCATGGAGTCTTTATAATACATTTGTGATAGAAGAAAAACATGGTTTCAACCATCAGGTATAATAAAAAATACAGGATTTTTTTAACGTGAAAATGTTCTGTGCTTTTGTTTAGTGCTGGTAATAATTTTAACATAATTTGCTACTTTAGAGAATGAATTAATTGTATGATAAAGATCATAATTTAAAATAAAGTCTCGTATATCGGGGCTGGAGTTTTAGCTCAGTGGTAGAATGCTTGTCTAGTGGTAGAGTGCTTGTGAGGCACTGGGTTCAATTCTCAGCACCACATATAAATAAATAAAGTAAAGGTCCATTGACAACTAAAAAAAAATGTTTTAAGTCTTGTTATGTGGCTGGGGCCGAGCACTTGCCTAGCATGTGTGAAGCATTGGGTTCGAGCAGCATATACAAATAACATAAAGTCATTCTGTTCATCTATAACTGCAAAAAAAATTATGAAAAAAAAGTCTTGTTATAAATTATTTGAACACTAATGTTTAGTGTTTTTCAACTAGTAACATTTAAGTGAATTTATCTTATGCTGTAAAATGCAGAAGATTTACTTATTATCTTAGGCTGCCTAGTGTGAGTCATATAATACAGTCTCACTGCATGTTAATTTTAAAAATTGTTCTAGTAATGTATCCTTTGTATTCACTTGCTGGCTATTAAAAAAAGCAAAAAGTTTCTCAGTTTCTAGTGGTGGTATTTTCTTTTTTTAGACTTTGGAGTTTTTTATGAAAGATGCAATCAAGAAATTTATTGTGACTCAGTGTATTTTATTGCCTGTGTCTTCACTTCTGCTTTACATTATTAAAATTGGAGGTGACTATTTTTTTATATATGCCTGGCTCTTCACATTAGTTGTTTCTCTGGTGAGTAAAATACTTAATTTTCTTTTACAAAAGTTCCTTCATGATATCACTGTGATATAATATTCACTAGCATGTTAACAGTTCTTAAGAAGAAGATGAAATATATATAGGTGCTCCTATAAATTTCCCTCTGGGCAGGCACAGTAGTACATCCCCGTAATCCCAACTACTTGGGAGGTTGAAGCAGGAGGATCACAAGTTTGAGGCCAGCCTGGGCAACTTAATGAGAACCTGTCTCAAAATAAGAAGGGCTGGGAGTGGAGCTTTGTGGAAGAATGCTTGCAAAAACAATTTTCCTTGATTTTTGCTTTTGGGTATATAAATGGAAGAGTTGATGGACTATACATTTTCTTCTTTTTACGCTGACTCTTACAGATCCTAAAAGCTAGTTATTGATCACTTTTAATGATCCAGTTACCAGGCAATTCTGGGTTGTGCATTCGTGAGTTGCCACCAGAATGGATGACTGAATGTGATAATTTAATGACTTTTGACTGAACCCCAGGGCCTTAAAATAAGCAAGGCTCTTTTGAAGAGAGATTTAAGAGGGACAAGAGAAAGAAAGCATACACTTAATATGGCTTTCTTCTGCCTTCACTTTTTTTTTTGCCCCTCTTCTTCTCATTTTCCTTCTTTGCTTCTCCTCTCCCTTCTTTGCTCCTTCTTCCCTGTTCTCTTTCCCTTCTTCGTTTTATCCATTCTCCTCTTCTCCTGTTTCTCTTCTCTTCAATCCCCCATTGCCACCTCCTCTTCTTTCCTCTCTTCTTTCTCCTTCCCTTGTTCTCAGTTCTTACCCCCTCATCATCTTTTCTTTCTTTCCCATATGCTAAATTGCTTCACAGCACAAATATGACACAATCAAATAGCTTGCTCACAGCCCCCAGAAAATATCATCTATCAGTTTTTCAACTTCGCTGATGATGATGTTTATTTTAATCTGAATTGCATAGTGTTCATTGCTTTACTTCCCACTGGTGGGATCAGTATCAGAAAATGGGTGCAAAGCAGATTTATAGATACGTATGGCAAACTGAACTAAGAGGAAATACAACAGAGGAAATATTCCGGAAGTGCCTAAACAGGTACTGTTTTAACCCCAGTAGACATTTATGAATTGTGGGTAATTGATTTTAGCAGAAAAACCAAACAAGTAACAGGTCTGGTAACAATGTACAGTCTCTTGTGATGTTTGTTTAGCACAGACTTCAGGTGTATCTTGATTACTCTGAAAGGGAGAATTACTTGTTATGATTGGCTTATGATGTTCCAGCAATCACTAAAATAGTTTTGACAGGTCTGTTTATCACCACCCAGATGTTAGTCATGGTAAGTAGCATTATCTTCTTAAATAAAATTGACAGATATACTATATTATAAGACTACTACTTTGATTTAATTCCAATGAAACAGATATTAAGCTGTTACTGTTTGGGACTATTTGAATCTGGGAATACCAGAGTGTTTCCATTCTTAAGTTTGGGGTGGATGTAATTGTTTCAATATAATTGAATCAATATAATAATGAATAGTTTTTCTTTAAGAACATATTCATGGGTTATTCTGACCTATTTTCAGGTTCTAGTCACAATCTATGCTGATTATATTGCCCCCTTATTTGACAAATTCACACCTCTGCCTGAGGGAAAGCTTAAACAAGAAATTGAAGTAATGGCAAAGAATATTGACTTTCCTTTGACTAAGGTGTATGTTGTTGAAGGTAAGGCTACCTGAGGGTAAGGGTTTATTCAAGTGTTTTGTTTTGAGTACTCTATTCCTAAATTTTAATGAAAGAATGAACCAGCTTTTATTATTTTTTTGTTTTAATTTATTATTAAAGATTTTTTTTTAAGATTTTTAAGAATTAATGACATAGTTCAGGGATAAAAACTGGGGTTTTGATGCCAAATCCTGCTCCTGACTGCAGCTGTGTTTGGTGAGCTTTATAGTATTGTTTCTAATCTTTGAGGCCTTTTTTACTTTCTGGTATATTGTATATTAGACTGATTTATTGTCTTATCTACTTAGCTCCTTTAAGTAATTGAGTTGGACTCTTTTATAGTCAAATTCCATTTAGCAATAGTAAAACTGTAAAACAATAGTAAACAATAGTAAAGCTGTAAAATAAAACATTTGTTTTGTTTCTTCCAGTATTCTGAAGGACTCTGTTTAACCTGTGGGTTACCAAAACTATAAGTACTTTTGGGTAACTCAGATTAGTTATACTCTGCTTTTCTGATGATTGCCTTTGAGAGTTAAGCCATTTGCTTGTGTAAGACTACTAAAGTCTCAAGGAAGCCTACAAAGATGGAAAGAAAAACTGTTTTGTGTAATATCATGATTTTCATAATCTATAAATTAAAATCCTTTTAAATGAGCTGGGCGTGGTTGCGATATGGCTATAGCTTGGAGGCTGAGGCAGGAAGATCGAAAGTTCAAAGCCCTTTATACACAATGGAGAATTACTCAGCACTAAAAAAATGACAAAATCATGGCCTTTGCAGGGAAATGGATGACATTAGAGCAGATTATGCTAAGTGAAGCTAGCCAATCCCTAAAAAACAAATGCCAAATATCTTCTTTGATATAAGGAGGGCAACTCAGAACAGAGCAGGGAGGAAGAGCATGAGAAGAAGATTACCATTAAACAGAGGGAGAGGTGGGAGGGAAAGGGAGAGAGAAGGGAAATTGCATGGAAATGGAAGGAGACCCTCATTGTTATACAAAATTACATATAAGAGGAAGTGAGGGGAAAGGGAAAAAAAAAAGAGAGAGAAATGAATTACAGTAGATGGGGTAGAGAGAGAAGATGGGAGGGGAGGGGAGGGGGGATAGTAGAGGATAGGAAAGGCAACAGAACACAACAGACACTAGTATGGCAGTATGTAAAAATGTGGATGTGTAACCAATGTGATTCTGCAATCTGTATACGGGGTAAAAATGGGAGTTCATAACCCACTTGAATCAAATGTATGAAATATAATATGTCAAGAGCTTTGTAATGTTTTGAACAACTAATAAAAAAAAAAAAGAAAGTTCAAAGCCCACCTCAGCAGCAGCAAGGCACTAAGCAATTCAGTGAGATCTTGTCTCTAAATAAAATACAAAATAGGGCTTGGGATGTGGCTCAGTGGTCGAGTGCCCCTGAGTTCAATCCCTGGTACAAAAAAAAAAAAAAAAAATCCATTTAAATGAATATAACTGATTTTTCTTCTGTAACTTATCAGCTATGGGATCTTAGAGCCTCACCCCTCTGGGTTTTAGTTGTGTTTTCACTACAGTTTGGCAAATATTTTCTGGAAAAAGCTAGATAGTAAATATTTAAGGTTTTGTAGGTTACCTGGTCTCTGTTGCAACTATTCATCTCTGTCATTACAGTGTAAAAGCAGCCATAGACAACGCATAAGCACAAAAACATGGCTGTATTCTAGTAAAACTTCGTAAAAATACCGCAGGTTGGTTTTGGTCTGTAAGCCATAGTTTGCTGATGCTTGCTATAAACAGAAATGTCACTAGTGAGAAGTAGTTATGTTAGGTAAAGGCATAGAAACTGAGAAGCAGTTGCAGAAGGAGAGAACAAAGATGGATCAACTGAAAAGAATGAATTTAATAACAACTGGAAAAGTATAAAAGTCTCAGACATTTAGTGGCTTCTGAGACTTATAGTTCACTAAGGACACATTAGAACAGTTTTAAGATTCTGTGAGGAAATAGTAGTAGAATAAACCAATTTATACTTCTTTAGCCTCCAGAATCACCACATTTTTAGGTAATATTCAACCAGTAACACATTAATCACTATAGTAGAACAATTTCTAAGGAGCTTTTATTGAAGTGATCCCTAAGTTGCTGATCCCTTAAGTTGTGAGCAGGTAATATAAAATAATAGGTAATAATATAACAGTAAAGGTAATCAATAAAATGTGATATGTACATATATAGATATCACATCAATGGCATTTCTATTTTAGATGAAATATGGAAGGCTTTCTGAAGGGTTATGGTATAAGCTGGGACTTTATTGAAAATCAAGGTTTGAGTAGGGCAGCAGTTGCATTTTTGAAGTCAGGCTGTGGAATCAGTAGGCTTAGTTTTGAATTCTAGCTATATTGTGAATTTCCTGTGTGACTTTGGACAACTTAACTTTTGCCAAATAGTAGTTTCCTTATCAACTGCATGTTTTTTATTGTTGTTAACAATAGTAACATTCCTCAAAATATTTTGAATGAATGAATATTGTTACTAACAATACAAGACACATTAAAGACTTATTAGTCTGGTAGGGATATTATAGTGAAAAACTGAGAATCCTACTCTTAAAAAAAATATCAGATAGCCATGCATGGTGACACATTCCTGTAATCCCCACAATTCAGTAGACTGAAGCAGGAGAATCACAAGTTTGAGGTCAGACTCAGCAATTTAGCAAGACACTAAGCAACTTAGCAAGACCCTGTCTCAAAATAAAAAGGGCTGGGATTTAACACCCCTGGGTTCAAGCCTCAGTAACCAAAAAAAAAAAAAAAAAGAAGCAAATGCTGTGCAGAGAATTAAATTAGTATCATGTGATGAAGGATAACTGTAGATATTTTGGATTGGAGAAGACCTTGCTGAGCAAGTGCCTATTAAGCTGAGACCTAAAGGTAGGGACCATTCACACTGAGCAATGGGAAGACCTTCTCAAGCTTGCCTTTTTTAGGCACCATGAAAACGTCCAGTGTGGCTACAGCAAAATAGGACAGTATTATCAGGTAACCTCTGAGACTTAGGCAAGAGTCAGACCACATAAATCTATGTAGTCAAGGTAAAGAGTTTAGAGTTTATTTTAAGTTCAATGGGAAAAACAATCAAACTATGTTGGGCTGCTGTAAGGAGAATACATTGTAGGAAGAGAAAGAGTGGAAACGGAGAGAGCAGTTAGGAGATTGTTGCATTAGAAGTATGAGACCAGAATAGTAACACAGTTTTTCAGAGCCTGATTTCCTATATTATTGACAAAATTGGACTATATGTTTGACTCTTAACATTCAGGCTACCAAACCAAAAAGTGACATAAAATGCAATAAGTAAATAAATAAATACTACCATTTATCAAAGCTTTATTATATTCTAAACATACTGTCAAGTACTTTACATTAGAAATATTGAATAGTTTCAAAATCCACATTTTCTGTTTAAGAGATCTCTCATATCTTCTTTTTTTTTTTTTTAAAGAATATTTTTTGAGAGAGGGGAGAGAGAGAGAGAGAACTTTTTAATATTTATTTTTAAGTTTTTCGGTGGACACAACATCTTTATTTTATGTGGTGCTAAGGATCGAACCCAGCGCCCCGCGCATGCCAGGCAAGCGCGTTATCGGTTGAGCCACATCCCCAGCCCCTGTCATATCTTCTTTTAAAGGAAGGCATGTAAGGTGCTATGGTGCACACCTGTAATTCCATTTATTTGGGAGGTTGAGACAGGAGGATCTCAAGTTTGAGGCCAGTTTGGTCAACTTGGCAAGACCCTGTCTCAAAATAAAATTTAGGAAAAGGGATGTGGCTAGTGATGTAGCTCCGTGGCAAAGTGCTTACCTAGCATGTGCAGGAACCCAGGTTCCATCCCCAGCACCTCAATAAAATACAAATAAAAATAGCCAGGCTTGGTGGTACACAAATATAATCCCAGTGACTTGGGAGACTTGAGGCAGGAGAATCATAAGTTTGAGGCCAGCTTCAGGTACTTAGCAAGACCCTCCCTCAAAATGCAGAATTAAAAGGACCAGGACTGGGAATTCAGTGCTAAAGTAGCCCTGAATTCAATCCCCAGTACCACAAAAAAAAAAAAAAACGACGACAACTATTTCATGAGGTAGATATTAATCTCACTTCATAAATAGGAAACTAAAGCTTAAAGAAAGTTTCCTAAATTTATATGACAGAGCCAGGATTGAGCCCAAAGTCTATAACTCTTATCTACTATACTCATGGCACATTGAAAAATATTTGCAAATTAAAGAATACATAAAAAAGAAACTAAAAATTGACCATAGTTTGGTTGCTATTAGTTACTGTTAAAAATTTAGGTATGGCCGGTATGGTGGTGCATGCCTATAATCTCAGCAGTTTGGGAGGCTGAGGCAGGAGGATTGCAAGTTCCAAGCCAGCCTCAGCAAAAGTAGCTCAGTGAGATCCTGTCTCTAAATAAAATACAAAAAAAGGCTGGGGATGTGGCTCAGTGGTTGAGTGCTCCTGAGTTCAATTCCTGGTACCAAAAAAAAAAAAAAAAAAAAAAATTTAGGTGTGTTTTCTTGTAATCTTTGCTGTTGTTGTTGTTTTTGTGGTGCTGGGAATTGAACCCAGGGCCTTGTGCATGCAAGGCAGGCCTTCTACCAGCTGAGCTATACCCCCCATCCCTTTCTTCTAGTATTTGTAAAAATAATTATGGAAGCAAGTGTTCTATTTTAAAAGATTTAGAAAAGAGAAAAGTAAAAAAGAGGAAACAAAAATCCATAATTCTGGAAGCTAGTGATAAACACTTCAGTATTTTAGTACATTTCTTTTTTCTTTTTTTTTTTTTTTTTTAAGAGAGAGTGAGAGACAGATGGAGAGAGAGAGAGAATTTTTTTTAATATTTATTTTTTAGTTTTCGGCGGACACAACATCTTTGTTTGTATGTGGTGCTGAGGATCGAACCCGGGCCACACGCATGCCAGGCGAGCACGCTACCGCTTGAGCCACATCCCCAGCCCCAGTACATTTCTTCATAAGCTTTTTTTAATGCTTTTTATTGTTTATGCTTTTCATTTACATATTTTTTTCTTGACAATACTGGAATCTTATATATGTGAAGTTTTGTATACTTCATAATACATTGGTTAGGTGTTTCTTGTTAAAATTCTTTGAAAGTATAATTTTTTTCTGGCTGCTTAAAATACCATTTCATAGCTTTACCATCATTAATCATTCCACAACTATTGGATATTTAGAATTATTTTACTTATAAAACTGTGATGAATATAAATATTTGTGTCAGGAATGCAGGGAAACAGTCCACTGCTGGTGGTGATTTTCATTGATACAATTCTTCAGGTGTTAAACAATTTGAAAATGATATGTCCTTTTTAGTAGTTCAGTTTTGTAGGAATCTCTCCAATGGACCCCAAACTTTTTAATTATATTCCATGCTTTGAACTGTCTTTTCCTTAGGATCTAAACGCTCTTCCCACAGCAATGCTTATTTTTATGGCTTCTTCAAGAACAAGCGAATAGTTTTGTTTGACACTCTACTAGAAGAGTACTCTGTACTAAACAAAGACATCCAGGAGGAGTCTGGCATGGAACCCCGCAATGATGGAGAAGGGGACAGTGAAGAAATAAAAGCTAAAGTTAAAGTGAGTTCTTATTTTCCTAAGAGACTGTGCCTTAGTTTGTATACACAGTGCCTTGACAACTCAAAATGACACCAGTTTCTATGCAGTGAGTGTTGGATTCAAGGAGACTACCAAATAAAAAAATACTATGGCTTTTTTATAGTGCTGGTATTTGGGAGAGATTACTACTATAATTATATGCTAACTACCTTGCAGGCTTTTACAGATCATAAATATATGTATATGGCTTCTTCTTCAAGAACATCAAATAGTTTTCTTTGACACTCTACTATTTACAATTAAAGAATTTCCACAGGGAAGATAAAGAGAAGGTAAACATCTAATTTTTAGGTTCATTGAGACAGCAGTTATAGGCTTGGGCACCCCAGAGACAATTTGAGTCCTGTTTCTGCTTTTAGTAGATGTGTGTCCTTGATTACATTACATAATTTAGCCAGTTTCATTGTTTAACATGTATTTATGAAACGTGTACTGTGTGCTAAAGTTATTTTGCTTCTCATTAGGAGTACAAAAGCAAAGAGGCAGACTTTCAAAAGCTTATAATCTAAAGGGGATATGGTCACATAAGCACACCACAGTGTTGTGTTGCTACTGGGGAGCTTGGATTCTAGGGAACAAAAGAGAAAAACATTTCTTAAATCTAACCTGAGAAAGTTGCTTCTGGATCTTTTTCCTCAATGAGGTCCCCTGATGCTGACTCATAAAATTTACCAACACTAAAGGAGGAAAAGGGACAATGATAAGAAGTAATACAAATTTCATCAGAAGCAGTCCCAAGTATTTTGATGTGTAATTGAATGTGCCCCTGGCTTTGGTGTCATTACAGAGATGATTTTAGATCCCTATTTCCTTACCAACTGTGTAACTCTGGGCAAGTAAGTTAATACCTCTGAGTCTGATTTCTTAACCGAAAGATCAGCAGGATTTCTCTCAACCTTGGCACTACTGACATTTTGTGACAGATCATTTTTTTTTTTTTTTGTGGAAGGTATCATATGCATTGTAGGACATTCAACAACATCAATGGCCTCTCCCCATAGGCTAGTGACCTCATGTCCCCCCAAGTTATAAAAACCAAAAATGTCTCTGAATAATCACCAAATATCCCTGGGGTTGGAGTCAGGATGCAAGATCCTGTGGTTGGGACATACTGAACTAAAGATACTTAACTTTTAGGGTTGTAATTATGTGAAAAAGCTGTACACATACGGCGTGGTGGCGCATTTTAGGAGGCTGAGGATCATGAGTTCAAAGCCAGACTCAGTGAATTAGCGATGCGCAGTTCAGTGTGACCTTGACTCTAAATAAATACAAAATAGGGCTGGGAATGTGACTCAGTGGTCGAGTGCCCCTGAGTTTAATCCCCAGTACACCACCCCCCCCCCAAAAAAAAAAGTAAGATTGGTATACATTTTTACTACCAAAAAATATTATCATTTGAGCATCTGCTTTGACCCTAAATCGGTGACCTAGTAGCCAGGTGTAATGATGCACACCTGTAATTCCAGTGATTTGGGAGACAGGAGGATCTCAGGTTCAACCTGCCTGGGCAACTTCTCAAGACCCTGTATCAAAGTAAAATAGTAAAATTAAGTGCTGGCTTGTAGCTTAAAGGTAGAACACTCTTGGGTTCAATCCTTAATACTGCAAAAAAAAAAAAAAAAAAAAAAAAGGACAAGACTTAGTTAAGTGCCTAGCCTGTTATAAATATGTAGATGAAACAAAATTCTGTGAAAGGATTAGATAGCATTGTTAGAGGGTTAATACCTTTGATTATGTTTGTTTTTTAGGATATTAGAATAAAAGCCACTTTGGTCTGACCTAGTATCATATGATTTTAAGCAGAGAAGAGATCTTCAGGTCATTTTATGAGTAGGAAAATTGAAATCCAGAAAGGGTACTCAGTAACAACACTAAAGAATCATGCAGGTTCAGGGCTGAGGCTATAGCTCAGTGGCAGAGTGCTTTCCTAGCATGTGTGAGACACTGGGTTCGATCCTTAGCACCACATAAAAATAAATAAAACAAAGGTATTCTGTTCATCTACAACTACAAATAAAAAAGAGAGAGAGAAGAATCATGCATGTCCAGCATATCAATTGCTTAAGAGGCATCCACATGCAGGGGATGATTACATCATACTTAAACCTAGTCATTAGCTAGTGTTCAGTGATCATAAGCAGTGCAATGAAAAAACAGACCTTTATTTTATGTATTTATTTGTGGTACTGGGAATTGAACCCAGGGGCACTTTACCACCAAGTTACATCCCTGGCCTTTTTTTTTTTTTTTCTTTCTCTTTTAAGACGGGATTTTTCTAAGTTGCAGAGGCTGGCCTCAAACTTGAAATCCTCCTGTCTCAGCCTCCTGAGTCACTGGGATTTCAGGCATGCACCACCATACCCAGCCTATTAGACCTTTAATGTCTGCAGGCACAGTTTTATTTGCTGTGGGGTTGTTTGAAGTGTGTTGAATGGAATTTGACTTCTTTTGCTGGCTTCTTGAAGAGGCTGCTTTATTTCATTGATTTAACTGTAAATGTTTTAACATCTGTCCTCAAGTTACTTGACAATATACATTAGATATAGTCTCACCCTAATTATAACAGGGGAGAGAAATAGACTATAAGGCAGTGTGTGATAAATATCATGAATGGCTGAAAGAGTGTGACTTTTAGATAGCCAGGTAAGAATGCAAATTCCAGTGGTCAAACAGGTTTCTGAGAAAGAGGATATGTGAAGGAGACCGAATTTTAATTTGGGGATGGGGCTTTTCAAGGTAAGGAGCAAAGAAAGCTGTAGAGATAAAACACCTAACTGCTGTTCTGAAACTAATGATTAATGGATTTGTGTAGATGGAGATAGAAAGGTAGACCAAGACTAGTTTATAGAATGGTCAATACATCAAGTGGTTGTTTCCTGTGACCTGGAAAGTATAGATTGATTTGGGTAGAAGCCAATGCTTGTTTTAGGAAGATTAAAATTTGGTGGTAGCACATAAGAGAAAGCAAAGATTTCTTTCTTTCAGAGGCAGGGAGACTTTTAGGGCCTACTGCATCAGGATAAGCATGAAATAATAAGGTTCTACGCTAGAATTCAAAGTCAGAAAAAGTGCAAGAATCATAATAAAGGATGGATTTAAAGTACTTGTGATTGATATTAGGGGAGTGAAAAGGGTTAAAAATTGACTCGATCATTAACTATATTGCTTTCCATTGTGAGTAACTGATGAGATGGTTTTAGGAAGTTTACTAATAATATAAATTTGAATAGTTATGTATTTATTAATGTACACAAGGAAGAGATGAAATTAGCATGTCGAGATCATAATTTCATGTATATTACTGCTAAGTTTTATAAAGGAAATTGGTTTAAGGAGAGATTAAGTAAATAGGTGGAGAATACACAAATGTGGCAAAAGTTTAGGAAACTGATTTATTCAGCACCTGCTACTTATGGCCTACTGTGTACGGGGGATACAATATGGACAATCCCCTTCCTATGTGGAAAGGGATACAATGACAGTTTTAAACCTGAATGATTAGAGAAGATAAAGGTTTTGTTTTTGTTTTTGTTTTTGGTGTATGTGTGCGTGTGTGTGTGTGTGTGTGTGTGTGTGTGTGAGAGAGAGAGAGAGAGAGATATTGATTGATTGATTCTTGGAATGGAAGCCAGCACTTCACACATGCTAGGCAAATACTCCATCACTGAACTACATCCCTAGCCCAAGCATTTTATTTTTAACAGAAGTTTTAAAGAAAACTAATGTTATCTAAAATATTTCCTTTTAGAGATAATTTCTATTAACATTTTGATAAATGCCTACATTTTAAGAGATATCTATGAAACTTACTCTCTGGAATTTTACCTTTCACAAGACAAATGGAATAATTGGAACAATGTGTCTCAAGAAAGCAAGTGCTAGGGTTATGTTGAAGTCCCAGCTGATAAATGTAATAAAAAGGACACATACTCCAGAGAGGTAGGCTTTATCCAGTAAGATGTTTTCATTTCTCAGCCTCCTTTTCTTCATTTCTACAGTGAAGATAATACTTGCCTTCTTACCCAGCTTAGTGTTGCCTCAAATGAGGCAGCATATGAGTTTTATAAAAAGAAAAGTACTATGGAAAAATAAAAAATGGGTCATACTTATTTCTGTTCTTTTATGTAAATTAGTATAGGAAGAAAAGATAATCCAGTTCTGTCTGAGAATCTACCACAAATCAGGTCTCTTTTCTTTGGAAAGTGATCCTTGTTTAAAGCTCATTTCATTCCATATCAGCATAGCTTTGAATGTGACTCCCACACTGTTCTAAATAGCTTTTAAAATCCAATATCAGACCAAGAGACAACTGCCTAATGGAAAACTATCTAATAGATAATTGGTTGTTTTGTAAAAGAACTCAAAATTCACACTGGAAAGCAGGTGACTGGTATGAACAGAAACCTAAGGACCATGTTACCTGGTGATTGAACCTAAGGACACTTTAACACTGAGCTATACATCCCCAGACCTTTTTTGTTTGTTTGTTTGTTCTGGGGAGAGTACTGGAAATTGAATCCAGAGGTGCTGAGTTAACCACTGAGCTTAACCATTGAGCCACATCCCCAGCCCTTGTTATTTTTTTGAGATATATGCTCACTAGGTTGCTTAGGGCCTCCTTAAGTGGCCTTGAACTTGCAATCCTCCTGCCTCAGCCTTCAAAGTCATTATTAGGTTTTATAAACATTATACTTCATCATTTATATGCTCTATCATTTGTTTTTTAGTTCAGTAATAATTTCCAAACATTTACATATGTGCCACTAAAATTGTTTATTTTTTCTGACTGATGCACGATGAATAATTTACTTTTGACTTCATATTTTGTGTAAAAGTTGAAAACATAGCCAGGCAAGGTGGTACATGCCTATAATCCCAGCAACTCAGGAAGTTGAGGCAGAAGGATCACAAGTTTAAAGTCAGCCTCAGCAAAAAGCAATTCAGTGAGACACTGTCTCTAAATAAAAAACAAAATAGGGCTGGGAATGTGACTCAGTGGTCAAGTGCCTCTAAGTTCAATCTCCCAAAAAAGTCGAAAATACAAGCCTTTGGCATCAGACTACTTGGCTTCAAATCCCAAATTTTCCACTTTTTGGCTATACAGTTATAATCAAAATAGTTATTTTCTCTGGCTAGATTTTTTTTTTTCATCTGTGGGATATAAGTGGGAATAACAAGAGTACGTATCTTGTATAGTGGTTGTGATATATAAGATAAGTATGCAGTACACAGGCCTGGTATATGGTTACTGTTTAATAAATGTTAGTAACTTTTGTTTTTATTTTTAAAAATCTTATATATGTGCTAAAAAAAGATAAATGTATGTGTGTGTATGCACATACATACAGACGTGATTGTCTTTTTACATAATATTGATTTGCGAAGTTACATGAAATTAAGAGAAGCAGAGCTTCAATAAATTTTTTTCATAAATTTTAATATTAGTTTTACCTTATTAAAATAATGCAAGGTTATTGCTTAAAATTTCAAAACACAAAAAAAGCTTATGAAATTTAGCAGTTTTATGTTCCTTCCTTTCCTGTGTGCCTCCACCGCCAAGTCCCCTCTCTCATAGATTTCAGTTTTAGTTGCTGCTTTAGACATTTATTTGCACATTTCTTTTTTTCCTTTTCTTTCTTTTTTTCTTTTGTAACGCACCATACCACTGAGCTACATCCCCAGCCCTTTTCATTTTGAGGCACGGTCTTGCTAAATTGCTCAATCTGGCCTCAATCTTGTGATCCTCCTGCCTCAGCCTTCCAAATAGCTATAATTGCTGGTGTGCACCCCACTGTACCAGGCTTCATTTACCCATTTCTATGTCTGAGTGATATATGTATGTTATTGACTGTTGTCACTATTGACTTTCTATTATGATAAATGAGGATTTATCTCTCTTGTCCTAACATCTATTTTGCCTTCCCCCAATTCTTCCAATATAATTATTACAATTCTAGTTTTTATCAATATTCAGTATTTACATTATTGTACCTATGCAATTATTATTCACTACTGAGCATACCTAACCTTTTTTCCATCCTGGTTAATAATTAACTTTTATATGTGCTTAAATTTTTTGTATCTTTTGTTTAATTGTTCTCATAGCTTCCAGTGTTTCTCAGAATAATTTTCTCCAAGGTTAGTTGCATCCAGTTTTACTTTTAGTTACCCTCATCCCTCAAAACACCCTAAGAGAGATCTCTGTGCCATTTCTTCTCTGAAGTCCTGTTGTACATCTCTGTGTTAGACTCCCTTGGTCATCCTTGTTTCTAGGTTGGAACCCGTGTTGATTTATTTTCTTCTCTTGGTGCCTACATCCTATACCAGTTTGATTTCATGAAAAAGCTGATGATGGAAGTCCTCACAGACTGTCTTTGAGTCACCTGGTTCAAATCAGGTTGGAGTACCCTCTGTGTCTGCTATCTAGTCATCATTCTGGTATTGTTCTTTCTTTCACTTCTTTTCTGTGCTGATCTCCTGTGTTCTCTAATGCCTGGCTTTGTGTACTTGACTCCCTCATTTTGGTAGAGACAGGTTGCATAGTAGGTAAAGTTTTTGGATTTGTGCCTCGAATGGCTTCATTTTTTTGTCATACTTGCTTGCTGCTTTAACTGGATTATACATTTCTACATTGGAAATACTTTTCCTTCAGGATTGTGAAGGCATTGTTCCATTGCCTGCTTGATTCCAGCATTGCTGATTCATTTTCTAAAGCCACTCTATTACTGATCCTGAGTATGTCACTTGCATTTTCTTCCTCTATTGTTGGACCCTTTCTGTTGATTTTGTTTTATTTATTTATTTTTTATTTTAAATATGGAACGCTTCATGAATTTGCGTGTCATCCTTGCGCAGGGGCCATGCTAATCTTCTTGGTATCGTTCCAATTTTAGTATATGTGCTGCCAAAGTGAGCACTTTCTGTTGATTTTAATCCATCATGTTGGGTATATGCATTGCCCCTCTTTAACCTGGAAATCAAGATCTTTGGTTCTAGCAATTTCCTGGAATTATTTTATTGATTTCTTTTCCTCCTTTTTTCTGTTCTCTCTTTTCAGAGCTCCTGTTATTTGAGTGAATTTTCCTGTGTTTTCTTTCTTGTTTTCTATTTCTTAATCTCTTTGTTGTACTTTTTGGGTGATTTCTTATCTTCCAATCTTTCTTTTAAGCTTTGATTTGTAAGAATTTCCCATTGTTTTAGCATTCTCTGTTTTTTCCCCTGGGTGCAGTATCTTATCTTTTTAAACTTTACATAAATTCTGTTTATTCCTTTTTTTTCCCCCCTGGATTTGATCTTCCATCTTAACAGCCTACCTCATTTATCTGCTTGATTTTGGTTATATGCTTCTTAGTTAGAAAATTAGACTAAAAACCAGATTGTAATTTCTGTCCCTGTAGGTGATGCTTATCATCTTTGAGCTTCTCTATAAGGTGTCCTGAGTGAAATTTGGTGGGCAAATACTGGTGTTCAAATTGTTAGTTCTGTTCTGTGGGATGACTAGAATTCACAGTAGATATTCTTCAGTCTTTTGTCTGGAGGATCTGTGCTGGGAGCTGAGTGTGCAGAGAGGACTGGGGTGAGAGAAGGAGTCCTCAGTGTTCTTCCTGCATAATAGTAGATGAACAGACACATGGCATGTTGCTAGTGTACCTGACCCTCAGCTATTTTGAACTGCAATTGAAAGGGTCTCTTCTTTTGCCCTTTCTAGAAAGATTAAACTTTTAGGCTTCTACCCTGATGAAGGAGAAGCACTTGCCTATTGATACGGAGTTGGAGAGGGAATCTGGAGCTTTACTCATTTCTCAAAAGTCTCTTACCAAGACTTCTTGCCAGCTCCTCTTCCCCCCAGTTCCAGAGGTACCTGGTGCTGTTTTTCCCCAAGACTTTTGAAGATTCAGCAGTGTAAATCAGAATTGGTTCTCCATTTTTTCCACTGCTGGCTTATGAGTCAGCTTTCTTTGGTCCCCTTAGTCAGTTATCATTTGTCCATCTGTTTTCCTGCCTTCTAAATATTGTTGCTGTTTTCCGTTTCAACCCCCCCACACACACACCACCACCTGGTTTTATATCTTTTTAAAACTAAAAATTTTTTAAATTAAAAAAAAAAAATCACCTGCTGGGCACAGTGGTTGACCTGTAATCCCAGCAGCTCAGGAGGGTGAAGCAGGAGGACCATGAATGAGTTCAAAGCCAGCCTCAGCAAAAAGTGGGGTGCTAAGCAATTCAGTGTGACCCTGTCTCTAAATAAAATTCAAAAAAAGGGCTAGGGATGTGGCTCAGTGGTTGAGTACCCCTGAGTTTAATCCCTAGTACCAAAAAATAATAATAATAATAAAAATAAGAAAGAACTACTGCTAATATTTTGCTGTACTTTGTTTCCTGATTTCTTCAACCAATACACCATTTTCACGTCAGAACATAATCTTTGAAAATATTTCTAATTTATATATATGTGTATATATATATGTCTGTTATTTAATTGTATTTGTCTTGAGCAATTTCTCATGTCAGAATGTAAACTTTGAAAACAATTTCAAATGGGATTATCATTAGCTGTCATGACTATTATGACTTACTTAAATATTGTCTTACTGATAAAGATTTATTTTTCCAGTTTTTCTCTCCCCTAATCTAAATTACTGTAGATTAAGTAAAATTAGAAAATATCTGTTTTGTTTGGATTCTATCTTCAGTGCTTAACCCAGTGTCTCACTAGAGCAGTGATTCAGGGAATATTTTGTTAAGCAAATGAACTGTTTTGCACAGAAGTCTGATTGTTTGTTTCTTTCAGTGCTGGGGATAACCCAGGGCCTTGTGAATGCTAGGCAAGTGCTGTACTACTGAACTACATCTCAGGCTCCTTCCTGTTTCCACTGTGTTTAGTTTTTTTTTTTGGACACGGTACCTTTATTTTATTTATTTATTTTTATGTGGTGCTGAAGATTGAACCCAAAGCCTTGCACATGCTAGGTGAGCATTCTACTGCTGAGCTACAACCCCAGCCCCTGGTTTGGGTTTTTTATTTGTTTGCACTGCGAATTTAATCCAGGAGCATTTTACCACTGAGCTACATTCCCAGCCCTTTTTTAATTTTTTATTTTTGCGACAGGTTATTGCTAAGTTGCTTAGGACCTCACTAAGTTACTGAGGCTGGCCTTGAACTTGAGATTCTCCTCTCAGTGTTCCCAGTCTCTGGGATAACAGGTGTGTGCCACTGTGTCCCTGATTGTTTCTTTAAGTGAGACTCTATGAAGGAAGATTACTGGATTAAAAGGTTCAAACGTTTTGAAGGTTGTTTATAATTTATTATCTTTTTATTTTTTGATTCAGAATAAGAAACAAGGATGTAAAAATGAGGAGGTGCTTGCTGTACTAGGCCATGAATTGGGGCATTGGAAGTTGGGACACACAGTCAAAAATATCATTATTAGCCAGGTAAGTTTGGAGTGACAATGTTTTTTTATAGTATAAGAGTCAAGAGGTCAAGGCACAAGAAGTCATATAGTAGAACGAGTAAGACAGACTTCATAGCCAGGATCCCTGGCTTTCCATCAAAACTCCTAGATTTAACTACCTGTGTGGCCTCAGGCAATTTCCTTAACTTCTGTCTACCTCCATGCCTTCATTGAATGATAATACTTCATAGAACTGGTTAAGAAGAATTAAATGTAAATATGTATAAAGAGCATGGAATAGTACCTGAAACATGGTAAGTATTTATAAATACGTATTGTTGTCACCATCATTATCACCTCCAGAATTGCTCAGATTTAAGAGCTGTAAAAATGAGAAGAAGCAAATCTAGATAAGTTGGACATTAAGATGCTTTTTTAAAAATACCTTTATTTTATTTATTTTTATGTGATTCTGAGGATTGAATCCAGTGCCTAACACCTGCTAGGCAAGCACTCTACCACTGAGCTACAACTCCAGCCCCCAAAATGCTTTTTATAAAACTTTTTCTCATGTTAAAGTAATTTGTATTCATTGAAAATTATAGAAAAAGTAAAAAGAAGAAAACAATTTCAACAGCGTTTCTCCTCTGAATATTAATACCTTTAAACCAATAAACAGGTTCTCAAGTCCTGGGTAAAATAGTACTAAACCTCCTTTCCTGGTTTTGAGCATCTATAGCCTTAATGTCTTAAGTGGGTCTCTACCTTTCTGAAAGGTTACCCAGTTCTGGAGGATGAATTATATGGAAAGACTTGAGCCCCTGGGGACACATTCCTGTTGCTGTTTGTTTTTAGGTAATAAAATGAGTTCTTGTAGCTTGAAGCCATGTTAAATGGATACATGGCAATGAGTAAGAAATTAAATAAATCCAAACCTAAGTTCAAAGTAAGTATTCGGTCTAATAAGGAAAATCACTACCCCTTCCATGAATCAGGAGAGTGTCCAGTGGAATCAGTTTACCACAGGAGGTAGGCTGGTCCCTGAGGTGTGGTACCTTGTCAGTGCTGGTGCCAATTGCATCTTCCAACAGATAGGGTACCTGGCAGGAGCCAGTGGGGGAAGATCTGTGTTGTTGACTAGTGTATTGACTCCTTTTCTCTCTTGAGCTCCTTGATCAAGTCCTAGAATGGCTTGAAGAAGTTGGGGCTGACTTCCATAGAGAAGGTTTCTGCTCTTGACCATCAACAGCCTCCCTACCTCTGGGACTCTTTGTTGAGCATTCATATAAAGTCAAAATTTCATAGTCTGGGCTAATTTTGGAAGTTTTCAATATACCTTTTCCCCAAATCTCTTTGTTAACTGTTTTCTAATTTTGTTCCAAATCCCTGATCATCCAGCCAAACCATTAGTTGCCCACTACCAATTAGTGTGTGTGTGTGTGTGTGTGTGTGTATCTCCTCAGTTCAGGTCCTGAATTAGATTGCCTGGACAGTGAGATATACTACTTAAAAGTTCCCCTCACTGAGAAATTTCCCTTTGCTACTTCTTTTCAAGACCACCCACCCTGAGAGACACTGCGATGCCACAGCAGTCCACTTTGTGCTGGTACCAGTATATTGTATCATTATTTGTACAGTAGGCTCCAGTTTTTTTCTTCCTTCTAAATTAAATGATATAAGGGAACTCATAAGTAAGGATTGGTTGAGGAATGTCAAAGTGGTAGGAGTTGGCATCCTAGAGTATGAACACCTGCTCTTTAACTTCTGCTTCCTGACTTGCTTCATTTGCATGCCTGTGTAGAACACTTGGCTGATAATAGATACCTCTGGGCAAATCAGTTCTCAGCTAAGCAGCTCCACAAGTGTCCCATGGCCAGGAATTCTATTTCTATAGGGCCAACAGCAACCTAGAAATAATTTTTCAAAGGACATAGACTGTTAAGTGTGGGCATCTTCTCTAGGAGTTTTCTGTTGGCGCTTGTCATGGATCTATAGAGTTGTAAAGGGTAAGTGGCAAATCTGCTTACACTTCATCCTGGGCTGACTGGCGCACTTCATCCTGGGCTGACTGGCGCACTTCCTCCCGTTGTCAGCCCCACTCTAAGTGGCAGCTTCTTGAGTCATCTGGTAAATGCTTTGGAGCAGCACACTTAAATAGGGTATGTGTGGCTTCCAGATCACTGATCTGCTAAGAGAAAAGAATGGTATTTATTTTCTAACTTTACTACAAAAGGTTGTATTTTGGTACAGGTATTTGATTTTCTTTTCTTTTTTTTCCCTCTGACCTCCAACTCCTCAGTACAGTTCCTATAGTCCTATAGAGAACTCCAGGGAAACCTCTTGCTTTGGAGCCTCCACATTAAGGTCGGGTAGGAGCCTTGTGTCTGATTGTGGTCTCAACACCAGAATCCATTCTAGCCCTTTAACTTTGTAGAGAGAGAAAGTATTTCAATTACTGTTAACTACTTCAGTCAACAGTATTATAAGAGGCTCAACTCAAACCTACCCCTGAAGAAAACTATGCAGTTTTAAACATTTGGGGAAAATTTTATTTTCCTTTTGAGAATAAAAGGGAAACTATAAAAATGTCTAAATAACTTTTGCTGTAATCACACTAACACCATTCTTAAAACCACACCAATCACTTTTGTAGTATTATGGCACAGTGAAATCAGCCTAGAAATAACTTGATTTTTATGTATTCCTTTCTAGATGAATTCTTTCCTGTGTTTTTTCTTATTTGCTGTATTAATTGGTCGAAAGGAACTTTTTGCTGCATTTGGTTTTTATGACTGCCAGCCCACTCTAATTGGACTATTGATCATCTTCCAGTTTATTTTTTCACCTTACAATGAGGTAACGTATAATCTTTAAAATTATCTCAGATATACCCTTGCTTATTTCAAATCTAGAACCTTTAGGGTAGTATTAAAAAAAAATCAAAACTACGGTTTTAACAAATAGATGAAATAATCTTTTAGTCAGTTGATTGGTCAATATGAGAAAGTAGTAGAAAAAGCTAAGCCATATAAATAAATGTTTGTGTACTTTAGGGAGGTGGGGAGATAAAGAATTATACTTTAGCAGTGAAAACCTTGATATAATATGTACCTCAGAAAATTAGATGTAGATCAACTACTGGAAATCCCATGTATTCACTAGTGCATAAATGAAGGGACTGAAAAATAAAAATTGAGTACACACATGACAAGATTAAGGGAGGTTATATGACTGTGTTCCTCTGATTCTGTTCTATGAACTCCGGCCTCAAAATAGCCTTAGAGTTCCATTCAGGACGTTCTAAATCAAAACTGGGTGAAGTTGAAGAACCACTGCTCTGTGATAGTTGAAGAATCGCTGCTGTGATAGGGGGGTTCCATATGGGTGATAAGACATAGGTTAATGAGACCATGTCACAAATCTGACAATGGCACCATTTCATGATATTTGGTAAGGCTTACAACATAGGCAAGAAATAATACTGGGGATCTAGTCCCTCCATTCTGAAGAATTCTTTTTTCAAGTTGTGTAGTAAGGGTTTTGAGACAAGCTAAATGAATCCTATTTCTTTACTTAAAAAGTGGGTGTGTAGGACTAGGGATGTAGCTCAGGGTAGAGCTCATGCACAGATCCCTGGTTTGATCCCCATTGCCACAGAAACAAAAATAAAATAAAATGTGGCTGGGAATGTGGCTCAGCAGTAGAGCACTTGCCTAGCACGTGTGAGGCCCTGGGTTCAATCCTCAGCACCACATATAAAGATATTGTGTCTAACTACAACTAAAAAAGATAAATAGATATTAAAAAAAAAAAAAAGAAAAATGGAGAGGAATAGATCATATCTGTATAGCATTGTCAACATAAACTAAACTTTGTAGAGAAGTATAAGATTTATTATCTTTAAACATTTGAATACATTTTAAAAATATTTATTTATTTATTTATTTTTAGTTTTAGGTGGATACATTAGTTTGTTTTTATGTGGTGCCAAGGATCAAACCCAGTGCCTCATGCATGCTAGGCGAGCACTCTACCACTGAGCCACCACCCCAGCCCCTAAACATTTTAATATTTTGTTTTAACTTTTGTAGAAAATATTAATATTTTATATTATACAGTTTGTTACCGCTTGTAGAATATCATTTTTATAATAAAATAATCATTTGTCTCTCCACCCCACCCCACCCCAATATTGGGAATTGAACCCAGGGGCACTCTACCACTGAGCTACATCCCCAGCTCCTTTTATTTTTTATTTTGAGACAGGGTCTTGCTAAGTTGATGAAGCTGGCTTTTAACTTGTGATCCTCAGCCTCCCAAGTTGCTGGGATTACAGTTGTGTGTTAATGTGCCAGCCATTTTGTCTTCTGTCACAATTCAGGAATTCCTTAGGGACACTGAGTTGTGTGTACTAAATGAACCCAGACTGCTGTACTTCCTAGCAGTTGTACTTTTTTTTATGTGGTGCTGATGATTGAACTCAGGGCCTCATGTATGCTAGGCAAGTGCTCTACCGCTGAGCTGTATTCCCAGACCTTTTTATTTTTAATTGATAAAGAGTTTCACTGAGTTGTCCAGCGTGACCTTGAACTTGAGATTCTCCTGCCTCAGCATCCGAAGTAGCTGGGATTAGAGGTGTGTGCCACCATACCTGATTTCAGAATAATTTAAGAAAAGACATTATGTTATTCAACTTGTAGAACTTCAGTATGAAAAGAAATGTTCCTCTCATAATTTAGTTTTCAAATGGATTTTTTCCTTTCATAATGGTCTTCAAAACTTGTATACTTATTCTGGCAATATTACCATAGATCAGAACACTAATAAAAAATTCAATTTTGAAATTGTTCTCAGAATGTGACAATTTTTTAGAATAATATCAGTGAAGAGTGTCATGGTCCTTTAAAGGTAGATAAGTGGACCAAGTGTAGTGGTGCACACCTGTAACCCCAGCAACTAAATAGGCTGACACAGGAGGATTACAAATTAGAGGCCCATTTCAGCAATTTAGCAAGACCCTAAGCTAATGTAGTGAGACCTTGTCTCAAAATTTTAGAAAAATGAAAAGGGCTGGAGAGGTAGCACAGTGGTTAAGTACCCCGGGTTCAGTCCCCATACCAATAAATAAATGAATATAGATAAGTGATTAAGAATATTTTTTAAAAGAAAAAAAAAAAAAAGCTGGGATCGGGGGGGTGTTCCAAATACAAATTACCATGACTTAAGTCTGTCTCTGAAAGGTGGTGTCCTCTGGCTTTGGAGTCACCAGGAAGTTCAGCACTACACCTTTGAATTGTGTCACCTCCAGCAGTTTGTCTAACCCCACTGAGCTTCACTTCTTAAACTGTACAGCAGAAGTAAGAGATTGCTAGAGAATATGTAAAATGTCTACCTTAGTTCCTGCACATGGCAGCTTCTCAGAAACAGCTGTTTTTTAGTAAGAATAACATTTGTGTGGATATATATTTGTGTCTAGTCTGTTTGCTTGGTGGGGAAAGGCACAGTTTATAATAATTTCTCTCCATAGTTTCCCCAAATACCAGTGCTGTTTCATTTGACCTGCCCTTCTTCTTACCATAATGGGTTTCAACTGCAGTCTCAGCTCAGAGAACCTTCCTGGACAGCAAAGAGATGCAGGGTGGCTAAAACATTTCCTTTCCCTTTTCAGGTTCTTTCTTTTTGTCTAACAGTCCTAAGTCGCAGATTTGAGTTCCAAGCTGATGCATTTGCCAAGAAACTTGGGAAAGCTAAAGACTTATATTCTGCTTTGATCAAACTAAACAAAGATAACTTGGGATTCCCTGTTTCTGACTGGTTGTTTTCAATGTGGCATTATTCTCATCCTCCACTACTAGAAAGACTTCAAGCTTTGAGAAGTACAAAACAAGACTGAGATGCTCAGGGTCTATGACTGAAGACATTTTTCATTATTTCTGTCCTGGCAGCATGTTCCAGCTCTTGATGTTTTTAAACTTTTTTTTTTTTTTTTTTTAAGAAAAATGATTAAGTACAGAAGATTTAAATACATTTACTATCTCATTTCAAAAATGATTTAAATAATCCATTTCTTAAAGGAAACACTGGATAAAATTTTGAGGCTGAATATTTTTAAAGGCATAGTTTTATCTTCAACATCTGATTCACCATCAGTTTGTAAAATTATTTAAGAAAATACAGACCTTGTTTTATTTATACACTTATATTTAATCTGCCTGCAAGGTAATAGGGCCATTTAAAAGAGGGAACATTACTATTGAGTTCTGTGAGGCAGAAATCATTGTGCTCATGCCTAAGTTGAAACTTGTTTTTTACCTTCATGCTGTTATAATTTAACCTGGCCAATCAGTGTTTTAAATAAGAAAGAAAGATAATAGTTGGTAAGGCTAATATTATTTAATGAAAGTTGTTAGAAATATGCTGTTTGGTTCTCCAAATTTCAAATTTCTGTTCCCTCTCTTTGGTGCACACTGATCAGGAATTTCTAATATTGTTTTGAAATTAGAAATTATGTATAGGATGTTTTAAATCATTGAGTTTTGTTTTTGTTTTTAAAAAAATGACAATTTTTATCTTTCCTTCCACCTGGTGGGTGTGGTAGGTAAACTAGATTTTTCTCATTCATTCAGTCATTTTCTTGTAGTTAATTAAACAATGCTTCCTTCCACATAGCAAAAATTGAACAGATTTTGCAATATTAAAAGTGACAGAACAGGAAAAAAAGAATAACATCTTAAGAGACATACGAGTGATATACTGATGATTCTCTTACAATATTATAGGAAAAATATAGTTTTCTATCTTTCAAGGACAGAAGAGTTTCCATTTTTATTTTTGTAATTTTTATCTGTAATCCTAAGTACTATTTAATTAGGCCTGATTCCAATTTTGAAAATTATAGTTCTTATTATATAGGTAACGTTTTCCATCAAAACAAATGTCATGAATGATTTCCAGTTTTAAAAGCTGTAGGTTTGACTGCTTCAAATCTCTGTCCACTTTTTGAATGAGAACTTATTTTGTGCCTGACGTTTCCACTCACTGATAATGTTTACCTTCTGGGCATTTATTCCAAAGTGGGACGGACTGAGTACCTTTGGTGTCTGGCCATAAAGTCATTTGCTCAGCTGACATTTGAGTGATGTCTTCTTCACATGGAAATATAATAAAAATAAAAATCTAGTTTAGTACTGTATTATTATTTTCCTATAGCTAAAGCACAGCTGTCCTGTGTTTTTTATCCAGCATCCTTTTCCTGTGACTTCATGCTCTGAAAACTGCCTTTCCTTCCTTCTGTGCCTTTAAATACAATTTTCAGTTCTGCACAAGTGAAACATTAAAAATTGCAATGCAGATTTACATAACTTGTATTATTATTTTCCTATAGCTAAAGCACAGCTGTCCTGTGTTTTTTATCCAGCATCCTTTTCCTGTGACTTCATGCTCTGAAAACTGCCTTTCCTTCCTTCTGTGCCTTTAAATACAATTTTCAGTTCTGCACAAGTGAAACATTAAAAATTGCAATGCAGATTTACATAACTTGTCTTTATGATGTAGTTTGTGTGTCATATGTTGCCCACCAGTGTGATTGTTACCTTAGGGGAGTGGGGTGCTAGTGTATGACAATATAGTCCTAATGCTGAGTGTTATCAACACCATTACCCATGTCTCACACAATTCTCTTCATGGCTTCCTCCTGCTCTTCATGGCCTTCCTCTGTAGACCATTCCAGTTCTTGCCAATGTTTCCTCAAAGCTTTATTTGTAATCATTTCTTCATTTTGTAACTAACATCAGATTATTTTGGGTCTGCTTGGTCTGCCCTGGCTGCCTCTTTGATCTTCCTTACATATGGCAGCAGTAATTAGTATTTTATTATGTAATTGATCTAGTCACCCACAGTGTATGGATGCCAGAGGCATAAGTAGAGCCAAAAGGAGATTGACTGATGGGTTCCTGAGATGCTGACCAGAGTGAGACTCTGCTCCCTGAGATCTGGCAGATGAACAGGGAGCAGAATCAAGTTGGTCAAAGTCTGGAATGAAATGGCATGTCACCAACAAAGTTGATCTTTGAATCCAAGGCAGAGCCTGTGTTGTGTGTATATACTGCCTTTATCTGGGTTGACCCTTTGCTGAAGTCTGAGAGCTTGCTAGTATTCTGCCTCTTTGGGAAAGGTTGGGGGAGATGTAGCTCAGGAGTAGAGTGCTTGCCTAGCCATCTGCAAACTCATGGGTTTAATTCCCAGTACTACCTGTATGTCAGAATGAGTGCAGTTTGGTGGGATGAGATTGCACTATCAGACAACATGCCCAGGGGAATCCTAGGCTCTTATTATCCAGGATAGTTTCCAGGGAAGAAGACTTCCTGAAGAGTTGGACTAGAGATGAAGAGAAAGATACCCCCATGTGTTCTGAAAACATGAAACTAGGACTGCATATACCTGGTAGGTGGGTAACTTTGTATCTTTGGATCAGAGCCCCCCTGTGACTCATATAAGATATAGTAGCCCCTGCCATCCTGGTTTTGCTTTCTGACCATGTTGCAAAAATATTGATATTTGTCCTAAGTCTTTCAAGAGACACTATAATTTTATTATAGCATATTATTGTAATTCTTTTATTATTTCTATCCTATTGTGCTTAATTTATAAGCTAAACATTATCATAGGTAGGTAGGTATGTATAGGAAAAAACAATGTAATAGGGTTCAGTGACTAGTGGTCTAAGCAGATGTCTGGGGCATCTTAGGAAGAGGTAGTCTCAAGTATGAAGGCTTTATTGTGGGGGCCAAGGGGCCAGTCTGTGTGCTGGAGGGGAGTAGGAGATACAGTCAGGAGGGAGGGCAGATTTAGTAGGTCATTGTAAGAATTCAGGCTTTTGGTGTGGTGGGAAACCATTGAAGGTTTGGCGCCAAGAAGTGACATGATCTGCCTTGATTTAACAGGGTCACTCTGGCTTCTTTGTTAGGAGAAAGTATAGAAGCAGGGAATTAGTGGGTAGGGGCTCCCATTGCTTTCCCAGCAAGAAGTCCTGTATAGACTGAAGTGGTAGTTAGAGAGGCCAGCCAGACTGTGTCCTGGATTTGGTAGTGAGCCTCTGGAAGGGGCTGGACTGTCTTCCTGCCATGTCTATGTCTCTGTGTCTCTCTCTCTCTCTCCCTCTCTTGGGGACAGAATCCAGGAGCACTCCACCACTGAGCTACACCCTCAGGGCTTTCTTCATTTTATTTTGGAGATGGGGGTTTTTGCTAAGTTGCCTAGACTGGCCTTGAACTTGTGATCCTCCTCCCCAGCCTCCTGAATACCTGGAGTTACAGGTGTCTGCCACCACACCTGGCTCAATGTCCTTTCTGTTAAGCTGCTTAAATCTCTCTTTTCCTAATTGCAAACAGTGGAGTTGAGTTCCTACTTCCTTTTTGTTGTACTAGATTTTCTGTCTTCCAAGACTCGCTTGTAGAGGGCTTGGTCTCTATTCTTGGCAGTAGTAAGAATAACTGGAACACTTGGCCATTTGAACATACCTCAGCCACCCACAAGCTGAGACCAAGTCTCTTCCTTTCTGGTTTGATCATTGGTGGGTGGGGTCTTACTCCTTTGAGCAACCTGAACATATGATTCATTCATTTCATAAGTATTTTGTTGAGCTTGCTGTGTGCTGGAAAATAGAAAGTAAATGGGAGATCAAAATTCCTGCCATTTTAGAGCTCATATTCTGGTGTTTTATGTTGAATATGATAAATGTTCAGAAGAAGCAATCAAGTACAGGAGGGGACCTGGAAGCCTGGAGCAAGGTGGCGAGCAGTAATAATATTTGGAGGAACAGCATTCCAACAGCAGGTTTAGCACATGTGCAGCATGGCATGTCAGGAGCAGCATCAGGGCTGGCATGGCTAGGGTGGAATGGACCAGGGTCTGAGCATAGGGGTGAGGTCAGAGAGGCATGTGGGAGACTTGTAGATCACACTAAATGGGCTGAGTGAAATTCACCCACCAGAAAGTCTCATAAAGGGTACTGGACACTGGTCCTTTGGAATTAGCTCCCTTTCAGTCCTGTTAAAGCCTGAGTCATAAGAAATGAATCATCCATTTCTCTGTGGTAGTTGAAACCCTCTAGTGGACTCAGTCCTGTAAAGTCACAGAGAGGGACAAGAAAAGGATTTGCAAATAAGGAAACCTCAGGGCATAGGTGTATTCTCTAAGTCCAAGGTTTCAGGTACTAGGACCAAGTATATGACCCAAGTTTATAATACTTAAGAGCCTGTTCAGGGGCAGCTTTTGTCCTCTTTCCTCCCTCCCCGGGCGCTCTGTATTCTAAGGGCTTTCTGGCAGGCACTTATCAGGATCTCTGTGGGGTCTGGGGTGCTCTAACAGGATTTGCCAAGCACTAAGAGCAAAGCTATCTTAGTGGCCCTTGGTGCTACTCCACCTTGGCCCTTCTGGTGTCCCTGGGATGGGGTAAGTGAGTTCAGTGTCACTAGCATGAGTGTTGAGGAAGGGAGAAGCGAGGATGGGCATTTGTGGTGAGGTGTGGGAGGGCCACAGATGATCAGAAAATGCTTGGACCTCAGGCTGGAATCCGGGGCCTCCAAACAGCTACGGATGGCAGAGTGCTTCTTTGGGGGGCAATACATTTTCACATCAATACTGGGATAAACAAATTGGTTGCCTTTTGAATTTCAGAAGTTCCTAGCTAGCCTAGAGAGAGCCATGGGCTAGTCTCCTCCAGATTTTGATCATCCAGGCCCATGTGTGTTTTTCTCACAGCTTAAAGCCTGTGGAAGGGTTGGGGATATAGCTCAGTTGGTAGAGTGCTTGCTCGCATGCACAAGGCCCTGGGTTTGATCCCCAGCACCATACACACAGACACACACAGCCCGTGGAAGGCAACAGCCCAGGTAGGTCTTATATCTTCCACTCTAAGCTCCTACCCCAGGGCTGCACATATCAGGCACCAAAACTCCAGAGGACTCCCAGTTGCCAGGCCCTGACAGGACACTGGGTGTGCTATGTTTGGATAAATATAACATGATTGAGTCCTTGCCACAGATATCCAAATGTTCAGAGGGGTTTGCCCAAAGCCACACAGCAAATTATCATCTGCCTTCCCTTCCCTAGATCTTCCCCACAGATGTTCCTCATATAGGCCATGCTGTCTCCATGCTCACAATTCAGGATGTGCCCCACATCCCCCTCCCCTTCCCTAGCCCCTGGCAACTCTGCCCAGGTGGTGGAGGCAGTACCAACCTCCATCCCCATCCACAAGAAATTGAGCCCATGTCTGGGGATGTAGCTAAATTGTAGAGTGTTTGCCTAGCCTGGGTTTGATCCTCCACACTGCAAAAGAAAAAGGAAAAGAAAGAAAAATTGAGACTAACAACTCATGTTTTGGTTTGTAACTAAGTTGGGGGCTTTTATTTACAGAAAGGCCATGGTGGATACTGGGAAAAGGGGGCAGAAGAGGGTAATGGCAAAAAGAAAAGGGAGATGGAGTTTAAATACTCAGGTGAGAAGCAGGAAGGAAGTGGGGCTGGCTTAAGGATGCCCACCTCAGAGAAGTCACCCCCAGCAGTCATCCAGTGAGTCCATAGAATAAGAATGGGTTCAGGAACCAAGAGAGACCTCAGCCTACCTGTCCCAAGGACAAGATGGCCAGTGGAGAATGGAACAGATAAAGGAGACATTTGGTAACATCCAATTGGTGCTCCAGAAGGAAAGCCATCCTGTCCATACTGTTCCCTTTGGAGTGTTCACTCTCTGGTGACAGTTGACCTGTCAGCTACCTTTTCACTCTGATGCTCTCTCTTCCTTTTCCCCATGTTTTAGAACTTCTGTCCTTAGGACCACTGAGTCCCAGACAGAAGGTCCTGGGAAAGCTAGTTTCCTGGGCTGGAATGCCTGTCCACATCGAGGGGACCCAGGATGCCTGTGGGCTGTGTTCTGTGCTGCTGTTCATGGCCCCTTGATGGATCCCGGCTCAGTGAGACGGGCTGAGGCATAGGCTGAAGCCCCCAGGCAGGCTGCAGGCTCACAGAAACCTGGCAGTCCCACAGGGCCTGGCAGGCCAGGTCGGCCTGCTTCTCCTGGAGCCCCTGGGGACCCTCTGTCTCCATCCTTGCCATTGATTGCCTGCCCAGGCCGGCCAGGGAGTCCTATAAAAGAGTCATGACATTAGGGCCTTCTCCTGACTCAGCTTAGAATTCTGAAGTGGAGAAATAGTTCAGATGGGGAAATGAGGCCAGGGATACCACAGGAAGAAGGGACTCTTCGCAGACAGTGATTCTGAGATTGTCCACTATGCCCAGTTCCCAGTCAGTGAATCTTGGGAACACATGCCTGTCCTTCCCCTTCATGAAGAAACTACATCTCAGGAAGTCCTCAGAGTGTCAGCTTCCACTTCCCAGTCAGCCCCCACCCAGGGACTCCTGGGTGCTCCAAGTTGGATGAGTGTGAAGCATCCATGGAAGAAACCCAAGTGTCTGTGAGTCATTAATCCCCAAGTTCAGGAACAATTGTAGCCAAGCAGGGCCAAGTTCTTACCTGGGATCCCTGGGGGCCCAGGCATCCCAGGGTGCCCACGCCCTACTTCTCCTTGGTCACCCTTCTCTCCACGCTTTCCTGCAGACAAAAAAAGGGGTCTTAGTTTTTCAAAATTTGGAAAATGTTTTTCCCACCTGGTTTGATATTTAATTCATGTTTTACATACAGCAATTATTCCAGTTTTGTGCTAGTTCAAAATAGGGGAAAGCTGGAAATGACCACCTAGGGCTGGTTAAATAAAGAGAGGTCCAGACAAAGTATGGAAGACTATGCATCTGATACAGTTACTTACAGGAAAACATGCAATGACAATATCTAGCATTTACCAAGCAGTAAACTAAGAACAACTCTAAATTACTGCTAAAGGTAATCCCCACTAAACACTATGAGGTCAGTACTATTAACATGTCCATTTCACAAATGATAAACCTAAGGCCCAGGGAAATTAATGGGTAACTTGTTCAGGGTACATAGTGAGCAAGTGGCAGAGTCTGGATTCTGAGTCTATCTGCAGAGACATGGAAAGATGATGTTTATGGGGTTACCAGTAAATAAATAACCTTCCCAAAGCTATAAACAGTGCATTGTTTTCCATCAGTGTGGTTTGGGGGAAGAGCCCTGGGGTGTCTACTCCACAGTCTGACTGAGTTGGGGGTGGGGAACAGGAGGTTGAACTTAAGCCAGCCTTGGCCAAATTCCCACTGCCCAGCCCACACTCCCTTCAGAGAACAGCACTCACCCTTGGGCCCAGTATTGCCAATCTGACCCACGGCTCCCACGACTCCTGGAATTCCTCGAGGGCCAGGGTGCCCATTCGGGCCCTGCTTGCCTGGGTATCCAGGCGGGCCAGGTGGTCCTGGAGGACCCATCATCCCAACTGCACCAAGGGCTTCCCGCTTGGCACTCACAGCCACCTCTGCCAGTTGCTCTGGAGGGAGAGAGGGGAAAGAGGTCTATGAGATGGAAGGCCGAGCATCCTGATGGCCCCTGGCCTCTAGGTCTGCAAATTGAAAAGTCCCACTTTTAAGTTCCCTTTTCTTAAGGCCCTGTCCAGAGTGATATATCCAGATTTCCTGCAGCTCCTTGGAGGTAGAGCTGGAATGAGCACTTGGGACTCCAGACCTCTGGCAAGACCACATGGAGAAGCTCCTGAAGGGTGCCCAAGCCCTGAAATGGGCTATGGGGAGGGGTTACCCCCTCCTCTCACCTTGCATCATCTTCAGCACCACGTCTTCGATGTGCTGGTCACTAGCAGCTCGGCCCTGAAGGCAGAGAAGGTCTTTCAGAAAGAAGCCTCTGGCTGCCAGGATGCCCCTCCTGCAGCTTCTGACTCCCTCCAGATCCCTTATCTTCCCAGAAAGGATTTTTGTTTCTGACTGAAACCCCTTCTGCTTCCTTCCCTAGCATCCTTACCCCATGAGCCAGCCTCAGGGAAGCCAGCGGGCCTCTGGGAACTTCCAGACTTTGGGGGATTAGAGATCTCCTAACTAGCAGAACCCCTCTGCCCTGGGGGCCAACTTACCGCCACGCCCTGTCTCCCTGGCAGTCCTGGCACGCCTCTGTCTCCAGCCTGTCCTCGAGGGCCAGGCAGCCCAGGGTAACCCTGCACCCCTGGGGCGCCAGCATCCCCGCTGGGGCCAGGGTAGCCTTGCTCTCCGCGGACTCCTGGCTGCCGGGGGCGGGGCAGAGACAGCGCCCGGTGAGATTGCGCCAGGCTTGGCGGGTTAGGGGCGGGGAGGGGAGGGGATGGGAGGGTCGGGAGGAGGAGGTCCCAGGGCAGCCCAGGGAAGTGCGGTAACCTCAGGGAAGGAAGAGTGTGACTCACCTGTCCCTTGGGCCCCGGCTCACCAGATTCGCCCTGCACGTACAGGGAGCACAGTCATCAAGCGGTGGGTACTCTGGGGTACAGAAGCCCTCGCTCCCCGCCACCCCCGCACTACCCACTCACCTTCTCGCCTTTCTCCCCCGGGAGGCCGGCCACCCCCGGGTCTCCCTGCAGAGAAAGAGTCTCGGGTCAGGTGCAGTGGGGATGTGAGGTGGGGCAGCGCCACCAAGCCTAGGGTAGACAACCTGATGCCCCAAGCTCGGGACCCCACGAAGACTGAACCGGGCACTGGGACTCACCACTCCGCCGCGGGGCCCGGGTTTTCCTGGGGAGCCCTAGAGAAAGCAAGACGAAGGGCTTGGGGAATTTCCCCCTCCAGGGAGGGGAGGGGCCACAAGGTCCCCCCAGGATCCCAAGTCCTGGGCCCGCTGTTGGAGCGCTTAAGATCTAAGCTCCCCCAGCGCCCCTCCCCCAGTTTTGGGGCTGCATTCCCAGAAATTTTCCAGCCCCATTTGGTGCACCTTATCTCCCTTGATGCCTGGCAAGCCTTGGGGTCCTGGGATTCCAGGGGGTCCCTGCTCTCCCTTGGGGCCCTGAGGAGAAAAGAAAAGAGAGTAGTAAATAAACCGAAGTGCCCAGATATGCCCCCAGCAGCCCCCTTTAGTTGGCTATGCTCACCTGTCGTCCTTGGGGACCTGGCTGTCCCACTGGCCCCCTTTCACCCTGGTCACCCTGAAATGGAAAGAGAAGGTCATGCCCTGGCTCTCTGCAGGGATAGCCACCCCCTGCCAGGCCCCAGACCTTGGCAGGGTCAACTGTCCTCCATTCCTGCTGTCACCAGCAGGGGGTCCTTTGCTCCATTTCACAGACCAGCAAATTGAGGTGTTGCCAGAAAGAGGACCCAGATCCTGAATCTACTTGTGCCAGCTGCTGCGAGTACTCCAGGGGAGGGACCACTGCACCAGACACTTACCTTCTGTCCCACGATGCCCCGAGGACCAATTTCTCCTCTGGGTCCTGGCTCTCCCTGAAGGAAGGAGAAATTGGGGATACACAGTAGGCCTAATAGGACCTATGGGTCACCCCTCCCCACCCATAGATCTCAGCTAATTGGCTTCAATTAGGAAATGGGCTCAGAAAGAAGAAAGGTGGTTAGTGGGTCAGAGCAGACACCCAACTAACCCAGAGTGCTCCTCAGATTGGGGCTCCATCCCATGACCTCACTCTGGCCCCACTGAGTGCAAAGCCCTCAGACCTGGAAGAGCCAAATGCCCCTGTGTCAGTGGATAGGGCACTTACCTCCTTCCCAGGGGGACCAGAAAATCCAGGGAGACCCTGCTGGCCAGGCTCACCCTGCAGGAAAACAGTTTTCAGGTTACTCTGGATGACCCAGTTGGCCCTTGGCCTCAGCCCAATGAACACTGAATACAGTCTGCAACCAAATGAATAGGGGAGGGGGAGAGGATGTTCTTGGACAAGTTCTCTGTGTTTGTTTTTCCTCTATTAAAGCCATGCCATCCAGTCTCCACTAAGGCAGGCCAAGGGTGAGCTGGTAGTGGGAGAGCAAGAAGAGAGATAACTTGTATTCAGGCTGATTTGAGAGCCTTGGTTGACCTTGCAGTCATTAAGCCATGCCCATTCCCTGCCCTCCAGCTCCCTTGCTCACATGGAACCAATTCTCCCAGCTGGGGGTCACCTTACCTTATCTCCAGGACCTCCTTTTGTCCCTGGCTGGCCCGGCACACCCTGCCAAGAGAAATAGACATCAGTTTCTACCCTGGCACAAGGGAACCCCAAGTACCTGTTGCTTTGCTTCCCATCCCGAATCCAGATTTCCTCTGTTCCAGGGAGGGAGCTGAACAGAAAACCCAGGCGTGGTGTCAAAAACTTGACAGTATTTTCCACCCCTGCCCTGAGGCCTGGTGGGAGAAGGAGAGGGTTACAGAGACTGGATTGCCTACCAGGGCCTGTGTCCAGGGGGAAAAGATGAGCACCTTTGTATGCATCTAGGCCCACAGTGAGTGCCTGCAGGCACAGGCCGGACCCACAAGAAGTGGTAAGGAGGCAAGACGTGGTGATACAGCAAGAAACCAGGTGTAGGGGCTAGGGATGTGGCTCAGTGGTAGAGTGCTTGCCTAGCATGTATGAGGCACTGGGTTTGATTCTCAGCACCATAAAATAAATAAAATAAAGGTAATATGTCCATCTACAACTAAAAAAAAATTTTTAAAAATGAGAGACCAGGTGTAGATTTCAATCTCATCAGCCACTCATGCCCTCATAGGGAGGTGGGCGACAGAGTGCTTGACTTCCCAGTCTGAGGAGAAGCAACTTGTCCACAGGCAACCCCTGTGGCTCTACCTGATACTTACTGCTAAGCCCTGGTGGCCTGGGCTTCCTGGTCGTCCTGCCTGTCCTACGTGGCCCTGAAGAGACAAGGAATCAGAAGCACAAATTAGAACTGCAGCTAAGGGTCCATGGCTTCCACCCCAGTGCAGATAGGGAAACAGATCAGAGGTAAGAAGAGATGTTCCAGAGATACTACAGAGGATCCCCAACTCCAAGGTCCCCAGGATCATGTGATAGGACCAGCAGTTCCCACTCTTACCTTCATGCCAGGTATGCCTGGAGTTCCATCCTTGCCATCGATGCCTGGGGGGCCCTGCTCAGGAGGACAGTTCAAGGGAGACTCACAATGGGGATATTCCTGGAGTCAGACCACCCACACATGACCCTCTGTGACAGCTGCAGTATGCAGGTAGGAAAGGTGTCTGCCCATCTCAGGAAACCCTACCAGCCAACTGGGGGAGGGGAGCTGAAGTGGGAAACTCCACTGTTCCTCCTTCATGTGAATGAGTACCCCACATGCTACAAGTTTCCCAGGATCTCTCCTACAGCATCACCCCTATTTATGATTGAAGAAACTAAGGCACAGAAAAGGAGAACTTCCCAGATTACAGAGCCAGCCTGCATGCAGCAGAGTTCAAATTCAGGCTCTTCTTCTAGGGGTTTAGACAAACTGACCCAACCCTGTCCACATGGGTCAGGGACTGGGCCTCTGGCACTTACAGTTGCTCCCTTTGGGCCTGTTATCCCCTGGGGTCCTGGAGCACCTTGGCTACCCTGCAAAGTAAATAGAGATCACATCACCTTCAGGATATGGAGCCCCTGCCTAGCTGCACAGAGAGGGGTATAGCTGAGATCTGTAGCCTCTGGGTTCCAGAGTACCTGTGGCACAGACCATCCTATGTTCCTTTGAAGGAGAGGAACATAGAACCAGGAGGAGTGTGTAGAGGTCAGTGCCAAGCAGTGGGGTTAGACTGGGTTCGGCTCAGCAGGAATAGGGATTATTAAGTGATGTTAAAGAATAGTTGTTTGTCAGACACAGTGAGGCATGCCTGTAATCCCAGCAATTTAGGAGGATTTCAAGTTCCAATTTAGGGAAGCCCTAGGGTTAGAGTTAAAGTTTAAAAGGGGATAAGGGTTTAGCTCAGTGGTCAAGCACCCCTGAGTTTAATCCCCAGTAGTAGGAGAAGAATATTTCTTTATTTTGTTAGTTATAATAATGATGTGGTTCTGTGAGAAAACGTTCTTATTTTTAGAGATACATTCTGAAGTGTTTAGGAGTGAAATGACACAATGCCAAGGATTAGCTTGAGAACCTCAGAGCAAAGCAATAACAAATGAAGGAAGAAGGGGAAGGGGGACAGATGAAGTGTGTATGGCAAAATGTCAATAACTGTGGAACCCACGAGACTGCCATATGGGAGTCATTATAACATTCTCTCTACTTTTATGCATATTTTAAAATTTGCATTAAAAATAAAATAATAATGAAGTAGCTAACTGGGCTTTTTGTTCAAATTTTCTGTAAACTTAAAACTGCTCAGAAAGTCTACTAATTAAAAAGAAGAGTGAGGAGAACCAGCATCCGACCAAATCCCATTAGCCCCGTGGCTGATTTGCTGGAATTTCATTGTCTGGCCCCAGTGACCCTGGGACTGGATCCCATGGCTTCTCCTAAAATCTGAATTTGGGCCAACTGAGCTCTTGGCACAGATGGTCTGAACCACCCCCACACAGTCGCACACACACACATACATACTCGCGTGTATGTGTATGTGTGAGTGTGTGTATACATACACCAGCCTTGAGGGGAATAGAGTTCTGCCCAGTAGTCTCCAGGGGCACTGGCTAGACAATGGGTGCCTGAGAACTTACCACATCACCCTTCTCCCCAGCTCGGCCTGGTGGCCCTCTTGGACCTTCCTCACCCTGTCAAGAAGGAACAACAATATAGGTCACATGGGTTCAAGGGGAACATACCCACTCTGTAGCCCTAAGGGTTCCAGCCTGGCTCCAGGGGACACGAGCAGTCTTACCGGTGACCCAGCAGCACCAATGGAGCCCACCATGCCTTTATACCCACGAAGACCCTGGGGAGAGAAAAGGGTTGAGGTCAGTCCTGGCTGGACCTCAGAGGGCTGGTCATAGCAGCTCTTGCAGGACACACCTAGATTTACTTACCGTTTCTCCCTTAGGTCCTGCCATTCCTGGGTAGCCCCTAATCCCCTGGGGACCCTGTCAAAGCAAAAATGATAAAAAGGCAATTACAAGGCCCATTTCATGATAGCTTTTTGGACGCCCCCCCCCCCAGCCCTTTTCACAATGCCCCTTTGAAGTAGGCAACATAGTCCCTATCTTGTAGACGGGAAATCTCATTTGAAGGCTCAGAAATGGAGAGGGACTGACCATGGCCACTTGAAGGACAGTGGCAGAACCTGGACTTCAGCTAGGCCTTCCAGCTGACAGCTTTGGTTCCTGTCCCCTAATTCCTGAAAGCCTCAGTCTCCTTCTTCCTACTCAGAAATACTCCCAACTGGACACAGGTCTATTTGGGGGGGGGGGCGGGGTTACCAGGGATTGAACTCAGGGGCACTCAACCACTAAGCCACATCCCAGCCCTATTTTGTATTTTATTTAGAGACAGGGTCTCACTGAGTTGCTTAGTCCCTTGCCATTTCTGAGGGTGGCTTTGAATTTGTGATCCTCCTGCCTCAGCCTCCCGAGCCTCTAGAATTACAGGTATGTGCTCGGCTGGACACAGGTCTCTTATAAACTAGAGGCCTGAGCAGGGTAATGACCCTATCAAGGGCTCCCAGGAAGAAAGAGGCCACTGGGGAAAGGTGTTTCTTACTGGTGGTCCAGGGATGCCTTGCTCTCCAGAGGCACCCACATCTCCCTTGGGACCCTAAAAACAAAGATGAGTTATCAGACAGGCAGGCAGGTAAAGAGACAAATATAGAGATAAGCAAAGATACCAGTCACCTTCCCTAGCACAGGCAGATAGGAAGGACCTTTAGACCATGCAGTTCCATATCACAGGTGAGAAAATGAGACCACACAAAGAGAAGGGACTTGCCCAGAGACACATTGGTCTGGAACATAATCTTCCTGCCTCCCAGCTCAAGGCTCTGTACCCTAGACCCACGGAACAGGGGAAGAGATGAAAAATGCGGACAGGCTGCTGTAGGACTGTCTCCATCTAGCCACCATCTCATGGCCCTCTGCCCTTAGACTCACCGGCTTTCCCTGGCGGCCAGGATCACCCAGAATCCCCCGTCTGCCAGGATGCCCCTGAAGGGAAGGAATGAACTCAGTAGGAGGTCTCTTCCCAATAGCTTGCTTCTCCTTCTCAGAATAAGGGCTCTTACCTTTACTCCCTGTAGCCCTGGGGGCCCTTTCACACCAGCTGGACAGTTGGTTGGACACTGGAAAGAAAATCCAACAGGACCCCGAGGTAACTTGCCTGGCTCAGGCCAGCTGGTCAGTGCATCTCCATTTTGTCAATTCTTTAAACAGTTTCCCAATTCACCTGGCTGAATCTCTACCACTGCCCCTACTCACTACCCACAGACCCTATCTCCATGACACCCCCATCAGCCTAGTCCCAGACCCCACTTCTCACCAGGAAGTCAGCGCTGCCTTCCAGGCCCTGAATGGTTCCTGGGCGTCCCTAAGAGGAAATGTATGAAGATGGAACCTGAGCAGACCCTTTCCCACCCCAAGCCACTTCCCCAGGAGCACATGGCCGTGTGGCGGAGGGGAGTCTGAGGACACTAACCGGTTTCCCAGGGGGGCCTGGGGGCCCTGATGGTCCCTCTGGTCCTGGATCCCCCTGGAAGCAAAACAGGCCCAAATCATACTACCATCCAGTCCTCCCAGCTCCATCTTCTGGTTCCTGCCACTGCCCTGTCCACCCTGCCTTCCAGGACACTTCCTGAGAGTCATTACATGGGGAGATCAAGCAGATTGACAGAGGATGGTACCAGCCCATAACCTTCCTGAAAGGCGTGCTACAGGGTAGACTCAGCAGGAAAAGTTTCTGCCCTAAACCTGGAGGACCGCCCCCCACAACCACCCCACTGGCCAGAGGCAGGTCCAGAAACTCTCTGGAGTCCACCCAAGTTTGCCAGCCTGGAGACAGAGAGCAAGAGGCAGAGTGAGGCTGGGACTCACCTTGGGGCCTGGGATTCCAATCTCACCAGGGAGGCCAACAGGTCCTGGAGGTCCCTAGGGAGCAGAAATATGGCTGTCCAGGATGCCTCAAGCATCAATCCATCCAGCGCAGGAAAGTAGGGATAGGCACCCAAGGCCCTTTCTCCACTATGACTTTTACCAACACCAGAGAGACTAACAGACTGGGGCTTGAAGGATCAAAAAATTTCATATACTTGATGTCTGCCCTGGAGTTCGTGGACAGGCACAGAGTGGGATAGCAGCGTCTCCAAAGCCAGGCCATTCCTGGCACTATCATAGCATGCTGGCCCCTCCCCATGAAAACTATTCTGCTAGAAGTCCTACTGTTGTCCCCTCCTTCTCTGGGAGTCCCGGGGACCCTGCTGCATCCCTGAGGACTTACAGGAGGTCCAGCAAAACCAGGGCCCTGGAACAGAAGAAAAGGAAATTGGGTTCATGACTCTCTCTGCAGGTCCTTTCTACCCACAGAGGGTCCCTAGTAGCCCTTGCATATTGTACTTACTGGCAGGCCAGGGGGGCCTGGGAGCCCAGGTTGGCCCTGGAAGAACAATGGGAGAGGATTAGAGACTGGGTCTCCTGGGTTCCTGCTCCTTTCTACTGTAGCCTCTTCCAAACTCCAGGCCTAGATTGCCCACACTACAGCTACTTACCTTGACTCCAGGAGTCCCCACAGAACCAGGCTCCCCTTTGGCTCCAGTTACACCCTAGGGAAGAAAGAGAAGGTAGGACAACATGCTCCCTGACCTGGGGGAAAGAGAAGTCTCAGGGGACTCTCCTGACTGGACAGAGGCTTCCTTTCATCATACCCCATGAAGGCCTAGGGACCTTAACATACTTCCTTTCCCCTTTCCCTGGTTCCCACAGTAACCCTGGGAAGCTATGAAAAGAACAATTATCCTCTTTTAAAAAAATATTTATTTTTTAGGTGTAGATGGACACAACACAATGCCTTTATTTTCATGTGGTGCTGAGGATCGAACCTGGGTCCCGCCCATGCTAGACAAGTGCTCTACCGCTGAGCCACAATCCCAGCCCCAATTATCCTCTTTTGAAAGAGGAGAAACTAAGGCCTGAAGACTTGCTGGCCTAGGTTTTATGCCTCCCAGTTTAGAAGTCTAGGAGACCTAGGAGCCTGTGCTGCCCATAAACTTGATGTCTGCCCTAAAGACTTTTCTGATCCTGAATTTTCTCATCTGCAAATTGAGTTGATTATGTTTCCTATCTGGGATGGATGTGAGAACCAATGTGCTGGTAGAAGGCAATGTAATTGGTAATCTTTGTGGGGGTGTATACAAGTTGGGAGGGGCCCTGATAACAGGTCCCAGCCTTGGTCACACCTCTTGAGCCAGCAGGGCAGAGGCAACTCATGGGTGCCCCTCCTTCCTCCCATTCCAGTAACTGATCTAAATGTATCCCCCAGTAGATGACTGTCCTCTTCCCCTTGGAACTGGCTGTGTCTAGTATCCTATAGCTTTGGGGGCTCTTGGGAGCTTTGTGGTATCAACTAAATGATGTTCCTCTTCTGAGTTGTGCCTTGGATTGTGGAGGGGATCCGGATGGATAAAGGAGGAAAGGGTATGGCACACAAAGTTAGCCCCACCTGGTGTATTCAGACTGATCCCTGGATGCCAGAAACGTGAGACTAAGTTCTGATGCTGCAGACAAGCAGGAAAACTCTGAACCCTACAGAAAACAGAGCCCTTCTCTGGACCCCAGTTGGATTCAGTGGTGTGAGGTTCCAGTGAGCTCACAAGTCATATAAAGGTAAAGGGGAGGCTTACAGCTGAAGATTCTCCATCCTGATGCCCACTCTGAACAGAAGATGAGCGAAGAAGCCAGAACCAGGCTCTGGAAGTCAATAGGCTGAGCCCTACCCTGCCCTGCCCAGTATTCAGGTACTCACATCAATCCCAGGCTTCCCATCGGGCCCATCTGGCCCAGGTTTGCCAGGCTCTCCCTTGGATCCCTTAAAAATAGAGATGGAGCAAATATTAGCTAAAGGAGAGCAAGAACTGGAAGAATTAAAAGTCAGAATTCAAAGGCAAAAAAAGCACTCACCGGAGGGCCAGCTTTCCCAGGAGGTCCCTTGTCACCCTGCAAGATTCAAGTTGATGAGACAACACTGACTCATGCTTCCCCAGTGAGCACCCCTGGCTGGCCAGTACCAAAGGCTCATCTCCTCAAGCTCCTTTCTTCTGTTCTGGGTCCCCTCAGTCTGGTACTTTCTGGGAAAATAGCCCCCTTTTCCTCCAAGACATTTGTAGGTTCATTGAAACCAACCCCAGGCAGCTGGAGAGGGGAATATCCACATGCAGGGGGTTTAGTCATGCTGCTGTTGTTAAGGTGTCAGTTCTGAGGCCTGCAACTGGGCTGAGGGCTCTAAGGTAGCTGGGAGAGCTGACCCTCTTGGACTTGGGCAACTGTGGGGGAAAAAGGGGGCAGGACTTTTAGAGAAGGTGGGAAGGAGTGAGGTGAGCTGCTGCTCCATTCTGGACTGTCAGATGAAACTAGTGGCTGGGGTAGCGGCAAGGACGAAGGGGGCCAAGAAGGGGTAGATCCAAAATGTTCCCAAGGAGGGAAGGACCTCTTTACCAGTGACAAAGGACCTTTGGTGAAGACAGGGCCGGTGGAGTAAGATTCTGCCCCAGAGAGGCCCCCAGGCATTCCTGAGCCTGCAGTAGCCTGGGCCTGGCCGGGGCCCAACTCCCTGGGTTTGGGGGTGGGGACACCATGCTGAATAGAAGTCTGTCCGGATGGTAAACGTAGAGCTGACCTCCTGGGGGAGCCTCCAGAATGAGGTTTTTTAACCCTCACCATGCTAGGGAGGGCAGGGGAACAAGCCCAGATGATTCTAAATTGCAGAAGAAAAAGGAAAGGGAAGAGACGGGAGTGTGGCCCCAGTCTGTTCAAGGCTCCCAGTTATCCTGAAGAGGCGTCTAGGTGTGCCAGGGCGGCGCGAGAGGTTAAGGCGTCTCCTACTCCAAAAGGAGAGGAAAGGAAGGGAGGGGGATAAGGACTCGCTGTGAGCTGCGGTCATCAGACCCAACAGCGCTCCCTTGTCTGAGGGCGGCTATAACGGGCTCTGCATTTCAGAACTGGGTTGAGGTTTCTGCGGAACAAACAGGCTCCTTGTGGTGCGGACCGGTGCCGCCTACTGGCGACTGGGGGCACTACAACGTCAGACACATGCTCCCCCATCCCCACCCCATTTCCATCCCTCATAAAGTTCTCCTTTGTCCGCCGCCTCCCTTCCCCCTTCCGTCCCAAGTTAGACTCACGTCGATGCCATCAGATCCAGGTACTCCTGGAGGCCCAGGAGGGCCTGGGGGCCCGGGCTCTCCCGGCGGTCCTCTCTGAAAACACAGGCAAGGGTGCAGCCCTCAGTGCAGGATGCTGGGCATCCCAAGGGTTGCAAACAACCCTGGGAGCGGTGTCCTAGAATCGTAACTCCCCTGGTAAAGGGAGTTAGCTCTTCAGGGAGCCACGAGCTCACGTGTGTTTAGAGCCCACTATGCACTAGGTACTGTGTCATTACGTCGATTATCTTATTAAATGCTCAGAACTCTCCGGCGAATTCTATTAAGGGCCGCAATTTGAAAGCGAAGAAACAGGCACAGAAAGATTAAAGGTTCGTGGACGATTTCCTTCCACTGTAACAAGTTGCCCTAGGGCTGTCTTAATGGGGAACAGATGGAGAAGCTGGCGGCTCAAGTAAATCACGCATGACACGCATAGTGGTGCCTACCCGGACTTTGATCCTCAATGAATAGTAGCTCGTATTGTTACTTTAGGAGGAACAACAGGTATACGAGGCGAATTGGCATCTCCTTCTCTCCCCTTGGTAAAACCCCATAGAAAAGTGGAGGAGGCATAGAGAAAGGAGACTTAGGGAGGGGAAGGTGTACTCTCTTCCCACTGGGAGCACCCTGATCTTTCTTCCTTGGAGTGCTCCTCTTACCCAGAAAGCCCTGACTTAGACAGGGGGTCCCACGCGTGCCAGGTGCCCATGCCCTCCCCGGGCCGGGAAGTGCCAGAATGGCGCACCGCAGGAGAGCTGCGACCCGTGCCGGCACCAGACAGCGCGGACTCTATCCTACCCGCGCAAGGGTCGCGTTAGGTGCCCCACCCTCAGCCGACACTAGGAAGCGAGGACCCGCGCGGGTGGGCGGGAGAAGCCTCAGCCCCGCGACAGCGGCGTCTGGCTGGAGCCGGCGCCCCCGGGAGGTGGCGGGGGTGGAGGCTCTGTAGCCGGGTGAATGGGCAGCATTGTCTTCCCCGCCACCTGGGCTCCCTCGGCTGCCAGGACTGAGCGTCAGTTCCTGCCCTGCGCTGCTTGTCCCGGGCAGGGCCGAGCATCTTGGATCAGGGACCCTCGGGCTCCCCGGCTCATCCACCTTCATTCACGAAGCCGCACGCATAGAGGGGCCTGCGCCCGGGACTGTCTACCGCTGTCCCCTCGGGCCAGGGGGTGTCAGTAGAGGGTGGGAGACAGGCAAAGCCCTTCATCAAACTCCCGATCCTGAACCCTGGACCTCCAACCCAGGAACCCGCCACCAGAGCGACCGCGGAACTTACGATCTGAGCCAGGGCGAGCCCGAGCACCTGTAGAAAAATAAGGAGGCCGCGGGGGGCTGCCGCAGGGGCCATAACGCGCGGCGGGTTCTGGAGGGATAAGTGCCGGTCCACGCACGCACTGGAGGCGAAGGCTGCTCTCAGACCCGGCGGGTGGGCCTCCGGAATATGCAGCGAGGCGGGGCGGGGTCTGGCGGGGTCTGTCACCTGAGAGCACCAGAGGAGGGAGGCGGGCGCCCTCCGCCCAGCTCCGCCCTGCTCCGTCCCGCCGTCGGTGCCCACCCACCGTTCTCCTGGCCAGAGCTTGCCAGAGCCCCAGGGATGGAGACATGGTCTCCTTTCTCTGTGAGGAGGCAGAGCGGGTTGCTGGGAGACTCCTCCGGCCTGAGAGACTCCTTTCACCCCCAACCGCAGCCCCATCATTCCCCCACCTCCCCAGCTGCCTCTGCTTGTGAGCCCCGGCCGGGCCAGGTCCTCTCTCCTCCACAACTCAGGCTTAGAGGCCTCGGGTTTTGCAGACTTTGCAGCAGGGTCTGAGCAGCCCCCATTCATCTTGCTGCTCTTCTGGGGGCTCTTTCCTCTCCACGGACAATCAAGCCTGTTACTTAAAACATACCAAAGTCCTTTCTAGATCAGCCACCTGGTGAATTTCTCCATCTGCTTCTTTCTTCCCCCTGCTTCATTGCCAACTCTTAAGAATGGTCTGCTCCCACCTCTAAACTTCCTCAGCTCCTTGTTTATGTCTCACCTGGGAGGTCACCAGTGAAGTTCAACCCTCTTCAGTCCTCCAGGGAGGAGGCAGTTGGCAACTCAAATGGCCCTTGACCGTTCTGGCCTTCAAGTCATCCTTGCCCAAGCTTCTGTCATTCAACCCCTCTTCTTCTGCAGTCACATTACTTAAGGATGAGGACATATTCTAAGAAAAGTGTCATTAAGGGGCTGGGGTTATGGCTCAGCGGTAGAGCTCTCACCTCGCACGGGCAAGGCCCTGGGTTCGGTCCTCAGACCACATAAAAATAAATAAATAAATTCAGTTATTAAAAAAGAAAGAAAAGTGTCATTAAGATGATTTGGTCATTGTGCAAACACAGAATGTATTACATAAACTAAGACAGCAATGATGTCACTAGGCTATATGATCTTTTGGAACCACCTGTGTATATGAGGTCCATGATTGATCAACCTCTTTATGCCAGGCATGACTATTACCTTACTATTCTGCAGCTCCCTTGCACTGGTGTCTCCAGGACTGGGCCTTCTCATTCACCTTTGCCAAGTGATCTCTCCCACGTTCATGGGAACAACCATCACTTTATTCAATGGTGTTTCCAAAGCCTACCTGTCTAAAAGCTTCCCTTCTCTTTCATTTACTTAACATTGGTAAAGTGCTTTGGAATCTGGCTCTGTCACCAACTGTAGGTATGATCATAGGCACCTCAAACGACATGTATGAAAGTCTTAGTGTTTTCATCTCTAAAGTGGGGATAATAATAGTACTTATCTTAAAGAGTTTGTGCAGATTGAATGAGATGATGCATGGAGGTACTTAACTTAGCACCAGCACATAGTGGGTATTGGTACATTTTAGTTATGACTTATTGAGTATTCTCTTTTTATCAAGATTGCAGTCAGTGTGGGAAAACTGACCATAAGCAGATCAGCTAAAATGGTCAAGGAAAACAGCCTTTGGGAACTCTGCCCCACTCCAGCGGACAGATTAGTCAAGGGCCTGTGCTTTGAAAGGTCTTCCCAGGACTGAGTTTGCCAGGAAACACTTTAGAGAATCTAACTGCTCTGCCTAACAGAGAGAGGAATAATTTGGTGAGTGTAAGAAGATGAGAGGAGGAGGTGGTGAGAGGGGTGAGGGAGGCATGGTGGACACTGCCAGGAGTCAGTGGGGTAATATGTATAAAGAGCTTATAAAAACTGGGATGTCCAAATTCAACTTTAAGATGTTGGGTTTTTTGTTTTGTTTTGTCTTGGTTTGGTGGTTTTTTGATTGTTGTTTGTTTGTTTGGTACCAGGGATTGAACTCAGGGGCACTTAACCACTGAGCCACATCCCTAGCCCTTTTTTGTATTTTATTTTGAGATAGAGGCTCACTGAATTGCTCGCCCTTGTTGAGGCTAGCTTTGAACTCATGATCTTCCTGCCTCAGCCTCCCGAGCTGCTGGGATTACAGGCTTGTGCCACTGAACCTGGCTAAGATGTTGGCTTTTTATTGTCCATCTCTTCATGTCTTTGTGGGCCCAATGCACAAAGTTCTCATATAAGTTTTCTTTTTTTGTGAGGAAGTTGTGGAAATTGCTTGGGCTTCAGATATGGAGAGCACACATTGGTGCATGAATTCTCTTGCTGCATAACCAACCATTCAAAAATTTAGTCGCTTAAAATGACAATTTCTTGGATGAGGAACTCAGGAGTGGCTCTGCTGGTTGGTTCTGGCTTGGGGTTTTTGCCATGAAGTTACAGTCAGATGGTGGCTGGGACTGGGTCATCTACAAGGCATCTGCATTCACTAGACTGATGTCTTCTTGGGAAGTCTCCAATAGCTGGGTCTGAAATAGTTGGAGTTTTTTTGGACGCTACTCTCTTTTACCTCTCTGCAGGCTTTGCATGAGGTCTCTCTCACATGGTGACTTCAAGTGGCTGAAGCAGTTCAGAGAGAGAATGAGAGAATCAGATGCAAGAGATTCACCTCTTCAGTTCCCTTGGCCTGTCCTTAGAAGCTCAATGCATTGATTCCTCCTAGGAAGTCATACAGTGTCACCTTCACCAGTTCTTTAGGTTGAGGCAATTAAAAAGTTCTGTTCAGCTTTCAGGCAGGGGAACAGAGACCCCACCTCTTTTTTTATTTTTTTTTGTGGGGCTCCTGGGGATTGAAATTGGGCAGTTCACTCACATCCCCAGCCCTATTTTGTATTTTATTTAGAGACAGGGTCTCACTGAGTTGCTTAGTGTCTTGCTTTTGCTGAGGCTGGCTTTGAACTCGCAACCCTCCCGCCTCAGCTTCTCAAGCCAGTATTTCAGGCGTGCAGAAACTCCACCTCTTGGAAGAAAAATATCAATGTCACATTTCAAAAAGAGTATAGGAGGGCTGGGGCTGTAGCTCAGTTGGTAGAGTGCTTGCCTAGCACATGTGAAGCACTGGGTTTGATCCTTAGCACCACATAAAATGAAGGTATTGTGTCCACCTACTATGAAAATATTTTTTTTTAAAAGAGTATAGGAGATGGGATATATATATTGATTGATAAAGTCTTCTTTGGAAAATATAGCCTACCACACTTGGGGCTATAAACTGAACCACAGCTGACCAAGAGAAATCTTAGGGAAGGCTATAGGACATGACTATAGGTTCCAGTCCATTGCTTATGGCTCTATTTTTTTTTTTTTACCAGGCCCCCCTGGGGCTGAATTCATCACCATATTTTCTGGTTCTCCAGCTTGTAGACAGCATATCATGGGACATCTTGGCCTCGATAATCATGTGAGCTAATTTTCACAAGCCCTTCCCCCGACTCTGTGTGTGTGTGTGTTTTCTATCTGTTTTGTGTCTCTGGAGAACACTGGCAATCCAACAATAATGCTCATCTTAGCTGAGCATGGTGGTGCACACCTGTAATCCCAGTGGCTCGAGACTGAGGCAGGAGGATCCGTGAGTTCAAAGCCAGCCTCAGCAATTTAGCAAGGCCCTGAGCAACTCAGTGAGACCCTGTCTCTAAATGAAGTATCAAAAAAGACTGGGGATGTGGCTCTGTGGTAAAGCTCCCCTGGGTTCAATCCCTGGCACCCAATAATAACAATAATAATGCTCATCTTTCATACATTTATATAATTATTGTATGTTCATAATAGTATTTAGTATTTGTTATATAACATTGTTCTGGTGTTTTATGTTCATTTTGTTTTTATAAAAATATATGTTCATGAAAACATTTTCCTAATTTTAAACAAAAATGTTTTTGTTTTTATTTTTTGTGGTGCTGCCACTGGGCTATAGCCCCAGCTCTCATTTTTCACTTTTTAAAATCTGAAGCTGAGCTGGGGATGTGGCTCAAGTGGTAGTGTGCTCGCCTGGCATGCGTGCGGCCTGGGTTCAATCCTCAGCACCACATACAAACAAAGATGTTGTGTCCGCCAAAAACTAAAAAATAAATATTAAAATTCTCTCTCTCTCTCTCTCTCAAAAAAATAAATAAATAAATAAATCTGAAGCTGCTGTGGCATCAGGACATTATGGTTTCCTTCTCCACAGGTTAAAATGCCACTGAACTACTGATTACCCGGTGCTTTTTTGTTTTGTTTTGTTTTTTGTTTTTTTGAGCTGGTTATAAAACTTAGGCTCAGGCATGCTAAATGCATGCTCTACCATGAGCTCCATCCACCCCAGCCCCTTTCCAGGGCTCTTTTTGGGGGGAGGGGATACCAGGGATTGAACTCAGGGGCACTTGACCACTGAGCCACATCCCCAGACCTATTTTGTATTTTATTTAGAGACAGGGTCTCACTGAGTTAGCACCTTGCTTTGGCTGAGTCTGGCTGTGAACTTGCCATCCTCCTGCCTCAGCCTCCTGAGCCGCTGGGATTACAGGTGTGGGCCACCATGTTTGCTCCAGTACTCCTGAGACATGTGTAGGACATGTGCTCCTCTGTTGGAAGTCCTTGTGGCATTTTCAAGGGCTTGATTCTTAGAAAATATTTAACCATTTCAGTTTTGCATTGCATGTGTGTGGTACTAGGGATTGCACCTAGGGGTGCTCCACCACTGAGCTACATCCCCAGCCCTTTTTATTTTGAGACAAGGTCTTTCTAGGTTGCCAAGGTTGGCTAGCCTCAAACTTGTGATCCTTCTGACTCAGCCTCCTGAATCACTGAGATTACAGGTGTGTGTCACTGCACCCAGCCCAATTTTTTATATATTTTTCCCCAATATGGACATCTCTTTTTGTACTTTTCACTTTATTAAAAATATGCAGTTTATTAGAGTGCTGTGAACCGCTGCCACGTTTTCTATGATCTACAGATAAAGGCTGAAATGCTTTATCTTTTTTTTTTTTTTTAACCAGGGCAGGGATGGGGCACTCAACCACTGAGCCACATCCTTGGCCCTATTTTGTATTTTATTCAGAGAGAGGGTCTCACTGAGTTGCTTAGCACCTGGCTGTTGCTGAGTTTGGCTTTGAACTCATGATCTTCCTGCTTCAGCCTCACCAGCTGCTGAGATTACAGGCATGAGCCACCCACCTGGGTATCTGGATTTCTTGATCTGGTAACTTCATGAGGAATCCAACCTGTACCAATAAGTGTCCACATCTTTTGTCACAGTGTGTAGGCAGCCTGGGGTCCTGTGAATGACTGCAAAATCCCTGCCATATGTGCAGTGATTGTACTCTTTAGAGGCAGCACCTGCCAAATGTCACACCTGAACTTTGTCACTGTGCATTTTGTTTACACAGGAAGACTGAGGCTTATAGCAATGAAATGTTTCCCCAGGACACATGTTATGGGCCACACTATATGGGCAATGACCAAACAAACTCCATTTCGCCCTGAGACTCCACGTCATGAAAGAAATGCTTCTCCATGGGACCACCCCGCCTCTATATCCATCAACAGTTACTTAGCATAGCATGTTTGGCAACACAAAATGCCAATTCTTATACAATAAAAAGTGTTCTCTCTTTGGTTCCCATTTTTCTTGGACATTGTTTCCTGTCAGAGATTGATTGGCTGTATGTTAATAACCATCCTTTAACTTGTACTCAACTAGGGATATTTTAGCCCACTCCCTTTTCTGCTTATGATTTTAGATCTTATGACATTTGTTTATGGTTTTGAATCATAACAAAAGCCACTTATGTTTTAATATGGTTTTGGACTATAAAAAGTATACTCAAGGGGCTGGGGTTGTGGCTCAGTGGTAGAGCTTTTGCCTCACATGTGTGAGGCACTGGGTTTGAGCCTTAGCACCACATAAAAGTAAATAAATAAATAAAACAAGGATAATTACAAAAATTTATATTAAAAAAAAAGGTGTTCTCAAATTCCGGGAGGGGATCAAAGAGTGTATTCTTGCAGCCTACCCCTTGGCCTGCCAGTTGGTGGATCCGGACCGCCAACTGGTGAATAAAGTTTCCTTCTCCTGCTTTAAGATCTACTTGGTTATTTATTGCAATCTTGCCTTAACAACACCTGTTTTTTGATGAACCCAACCTAATTCCATCTCAAGGTTGGGAGCTATCTCATCACAAAGTCATGAAAAGTTCATTTCGCTTTTAAGATTCTTATTTTGCCTGACCATACCCTGATGTTTAAACTTGTTTGAAATTCCTGCCCATGATCTGAACTCACCCATGCCTGGCTCTCCTTGACCAGATAACAACCCTCCCTAAAACCTCAGCTGTGCCTCATAAATCCTGATGCTGGAATCTCAATTTACTCCCTACCTTGAAATGTTAAGCCATGTAGATCACTAACCTGCTATCTGCCTTTGTATTTTGCTTGTGAGAACCCTGTTAGCTGTAAATTCCCAAGACACCTCCTGCCTTTGTAACTTTTTGTGCTATTAAAAACCTTTCTTCCTGGGAGAGCTGTTGCTGTTCTCTAGCCAGGCTTTTGGGTGAGACAGTCACTGGCCAGCTCTCTTGTGTACACAATGTAAGCTTACTTTAATTTGGTTTAAAATTGGAGTCGGTGGTCTTTTCTTTGCGTCACAGGTTCAACATTCTTCCACAGGTTTTCCCTCAGGGTACGTCCCAGTACAGGGCATTTCTTCCCTTTTCCACTAAGGCCACATCATAGTTATTTTGGGATACACACAAAATTGAATGATAGACTGGAGTAGGGGGTGGGGCTGTCTGGCCACAACCTTTTGCGGGCTTTGTTCTGCTATTCTTAGCCTTTCTCAGAGAATTCTTAGAATCTTCTGGTAAACTTGAGGCCTGGACCACTACCCTTTACACCCCTCAGACCATTAATCTCTAACTTTCCAATCTCCAGGGCCTTTCTTCCCCACTCTGACAGAAAGGAGGGCTGGCCTTGAAAGGCCACCAAAGGCAGCCAGCTAGCTTCCCCATTCTTTCTCAGGCTCCCAGAAGCAGGGCTGCAGTAAATCAGGCTGGCTGGTTCTCTGGCGCCACCTCTTGGTCCTGTTCCGCAGCACAATGCTCTAACAAATGGACCAGTGGTGGTAATAAAAAGCACCATTCTCCGCAAATTGCAGGGAGATGTAATGAGGAGAGGGAGAGAGGGAGAGAGGGAGAGAGAGAGAGAGAGAGAGAGAGAGAGAGAGAGAGAGAGAGAGAGAGAGAGAGAGAGAGAGAGAGAGAGCCCTGGGAGAACTCAAGGAGTGAGAAATTATAGCTTCTGGAGAACTAGAACTTAGAGCTTGGATTCAGCTAGAATGGGGTCCTGTTTCTACCATATGTTGATTGTGTGAATGTGGGGAAGTCACTCTACTTCTTTGAGCCTCAGTTTCTTCATAGGAAGAATACATTGATGTTCACAAAGGGCTTAGCACAGTGTCCAGAAAGCTTTGGATGCTTATTTCTTCTGGAAGGAACACTGTAAGCCAAGGCAAGGAGTGGGACCCATGTTCAGAAAACAGGGTGGGTGACAGATGATCCTTTGTCCCTCCAGGGAAGAGCAGTCACATATAGTCGGGTCAATGGAGCAAAGTGAGACAGGGGATGGGCCAATTAATGGCAGCACATGAGAGGAGCTGAAATCCTTCCTGGGAACAGCTGTCCATCTAGACCAAGACCAGCCCTAAGCAAGTTCACTCCCCTGGACTCTGGCTGTGCTCATATGTCTAGGCAGGGAATGCTTCCCACCTATGCTTCCTTCTCCAGCCAGAGCAGAGCTCCCCAGACTCCTCTAAACTGCCAGAACTGACCCTGAATATATCTCACCTCCCACGTGTTCCATCTGATTCTTTTCCAGTTCTGGTTTCACACTGATAAGCAACAGTGCTGGTGTCCGTTAGCTATTCTCAATTATCTTCATCCTAACTCTCTTCGTACTTTGTGCTCTTCCAGGGCCACCTTATCCACCCCCATTGACTTTAACTATTACTCATATGCTGGTGAAGCTCCATCACCCAGAGCTTCAGACCTACTTATTCAACTGCTTTTTAGATGCTCCACAGATGACATGCCCCAGATGAAATATCTTCTTACCCACAAACCTATCTCTCTTCCTGTGTGGCCTACACAGCCAATGATCCCACCCTCTGCCCTATTGCTTAGGCCACAAATATGGGTGTTATCCTTGACTCTTCCCTCTTTCCCCATAGAAGTATTATCATCACACCCCAGTATGTTTATCTAATCCATTATCTCCTCTCCATCCCCACTGAAACCACCTCCTTCACTAAGCAGTATTTCATTTGCTTAGATAATTGCAACTGCCTCTCTCTTTTTATTTATTTAAGTTCTAATTAGTTATACATGACAGAAGAATGCATTTTGATGCATCATACATAAATGGAGTATAATTTCTCATTCTTCTGGTTGTACATGAAGTAGAATCACACGGGTTGTGCTATCATATGTGCACATAGAGTATTAATGTCTGATTCATTCTACTGTCCTTCCTACCCCCATACCCCTGCAACTGTCTCTTTTTTAAAATTTTGGTACCAGGGATTGAACTCAGGGGCACTAGACCACTGAGCCCCATCCCCAGTCCTATTTTGAATTTTATTTAGAGACAGGGTCTCACTGAGTTGCTTAGTGCCTCGCTTTTTGCTGAGGATGGCTTTGAACTTATGATCCTCCTGTGTCAGCCTCCTGAGCTGCTGGGATTACAGACATATGCTACCACATCCGGCTGCAACTGCCTCTTAATTTGACTTCTTTCTTCTTTCTTCTTTTACTTCTTTGAGCCTCAGTTTCCTCATAAGGAAGAATACCTTGATGTTCATGAAGGGCTTAGCACAGTGCCCAGAAAGCTTTAGAGGTGACTGAAGGGATATATGAGTAACACATTTCCCCTTGGGTTCCTTTCTTGAGGTTCTAAAAGGGAGTCCATTTCCCAGCCTTTTCCATCTTCTAGAAGCTTCCCACATTTTTCAGTTCATGGTCCCCTTCCTCCATCTTCAAAGTCAGCAAAGTTTTATTTCTCTGACCATTCTTCCACTAGTAAAATCTTCCATTGCTCCTTTCTTCTGTCTTTCTCTTCTGCATTTAAGGACATTTGTGATTACATTGGGCCCATCCAGTTAGTCTAAAATAAGCTCCAGGGACTAACTCAGGATCCTTAATTTAATCACATCTGCAAAGTCCCTTTCTGCCATGTAACAGATTTGCAGGTTCTGGGGATTAAGGACATGAACATGTTTGGAGGGCTATTATGCTGCCTACCACTGTCTGCTCCCTGGCCCCCAAACACTCATGTCTACCCTATGTGCAAAATACATTCACCTCATTTCCTAAAATCATCAGCCAATTACAGGATCAACTCAAAGTCCAAAGTCTCATCTAAAGCTCATCAGCACAATGATCTAATTTGGTAGTGGATGAAACTCATTGAGTGTGATCTTCTGTGTTCATGTGAAACTAGAAAACAAGCTCTCTGCTCCCAAACAATGATGGGACTGACACAGGACAGTAAGCAGGTACAGACAATCCCATTCAGAAAGAGAAAAATAAAGAAATAGGGGAGTCACCAGTCCTGAGCCATTCAAACTTAAGTCAGGCGTACTCCATTAGGTTTCAAGACCTGGGGGCAATCCTCTGTGGTTCAAGGCTTGCTCTCTGAGGCATTCTTCCGTCTTCATGAAAGGTAGCACACATTTGCAGCTCTGTAGTTTTATGGACCATTTCCTGCCTGTAGGATTTAGGGGATCCTACAGTTTTCTTTTATTTCATTCTCTGTGTCTCTTTCACTCCAAACTCCTGGTTCTCTGGTATTCAATTCCCAGACACCATAGTGAGTTTTGAGGATCCACTCCATCAGACAGAAGGCTCTCCCACAGATACGCCCTGTATACCCATTTCTATTTTTGTCTTCCTTTGAGGTGACTGAAGGGACATATGAGTAACACACTTCATCTCTCCAAAAAGCCTTTTATGTGAGGGAATGAGCTGACCCTTTGGTCTTCCTGAGGTAGAGCAAAAGGCCGTTCAGCCATCTCTTCAGCTTTTTCTCTCGAGCACACTTTCCTGATGGTGAACATGGTCATCCTAAGATCCTCTGCAGTCTGGGTAGGCTGATATTTCCCAAATCATCCAGTCCTGAAAACAGATGGGTCATTCTGCACTTCTCAATGTAAGGTCAGGCAATGGCAGCAACCAAAAGGAGGCAAATTTTAAAAGGCCGCTGAACGAGGTTTTATTGAGACTCCACTCCCAGGCAGAACTCTATCAGACCAACAGAGCAGATAGGAAGAGGGTCTGAGGAGAAACCACGTAGCAGCTCCACGGGACTGGAATTTTACGGGGCTTAGGGCAAGAAGGGAGAGCTTGGGACAGGAAAAGGGGTTTTTAGAGTCCCTTGTCCTTCTGGAGTTGGTTGGGGGAGCAGGCTGAGATCCAGGATTGGCCAGGAGATCCCACTGATTGACAGGTGGTTCCGTTGGTGCCTGATTGACATTTCCTTCACGCATGTGGGCGGGCTGCTTGGTACTTTGTTCCTGAGTCACCTTCATCAACCTGACATCCTGGCCTTTTTGGTGATATAGGAGGGCAAATTTCATCTGGCTACTTCCTGTTGGCTAGGGGCGCTAGGGGGAAGGGAGTGGCTCAGGTGTTGGTTCCGTGGGGAGGTGACTGTAGGGGTGTAGGAGCATCTGGTTGTAGGTCACTCTGGCAAATTTCACCCACGGTGCTTTCAGGTGAACCTGAGGAGGAAGGGACAATCATTAATAGAAGTCCTATTCCTAATATAGGAGTGAGAATGGGAGTCGCCCACATAATGAGGGTTGAGTTTAGCCAGCCTGGCCAAGGGTCATTTGTTGTTGTTTAAGTCTTTCACCCAAACAATGGAGGGTCTTGACATTCTTTTCGACCAATCCAGTTTCATTGATATAGTAGCAGCATTCTTCTTTCAGGAATAGACAGGTTCCTCCTTTGTCTGCTGTCAGGAGATCTAGGGCTCAACAGTTCTGTAATGAAACTTGGGCAATAGATGTTATTTGCCTTTGCAGGGAAGCAAGAGAGGCGGCTGATGCCTCTACCGCTTCCCAAAGTTGTTGTTCAAGCTTCTGAGTAGCAGTTACTGCATAACCAAGTCCTCCTTCCCCCAGTCTGGAAGCAGCAAGTGAGGAGGCCAGGGAGAGTCCAACTACTACTGGTAGAAAGACAGCCTGTCTTGTACTGGAAAGGGAGGTAGAAATAAGCCATGTTAATTTAGCCTTCCTGTACAGAGCTAATTGAGGGACCAAGGTGGAAGGAACACAAAAAGCAAAGGGCATGTCGAGGCTTAGATTTTTTGTAGGGTACCATTGCACCAGAAAAAGAACCCCAGCCAAGCAAAGGTTGGGGAAGAAATTCAAACGATCTGGTCAGAGGGTGCTGAACCAGAGGAAGTGTAGCAGCAGCGGAAATTCCCTGATAAGTTACAAAAAAAGAGGTACTTCCTCAAAGGCTGCAGGGGGGGCCCGTGGGGTCTGTTTGAGGTATGTAGAGGAAGAGCAATGAGAATCACAGTTAATGGAGTACGATCCAAACCTGTGCAGAGGAAACAGCCTGAAATGTTATTAACTTTTGATAAACTGAGAAGCTGAAGGCCCTGACGTATTAGGACCATCATAAAAAAGCATCAGCTTTAGGATGGGCAACTGCATTCAGTTGGTGTTGGAGTTCCCTCTCTTGCTCCTGGATGGTTATATGAATTTGAGGGAACACTTGTATATAAGTTCTCCATATTCTGATAGAGGCTGAGGGGTGCTTGGCAAAACCCCAAGAATAAAATTTACTATCTACACCAGAAGCCCATTTCAGGTCCCATGGGTCCCAAATAGTTTCTCATAGCCAGGCTTATCTAGGAAGCATTTCTTGCATGAATTATAAGGGCACCCACCATAGGTGTTAGGCCAGCACTTTCAAGATTCATCAGTTTGGTCTGATATGAAGCATAGCATTGTTCAATGTAGGTGGGACAAGGTGGCTCAGTTGAATCCAGTAATGTTAAGGGTGACTACCCAATTGCAGCCAATGGAAGGGCAATCATCTTGACCCATAAACTGAGAGTGAGTGGTGCCATCCTGCTGCCATGTTGCTTGGATGCAGAAGTGCCATCTATGGGCACTTGAAATGAATCTGACGAATCTTGAAAGCACTGGCCTAACACTGATGGTGGGTGCCCTATGGGTTGGGATAGAAGCTTGAGAGAGATTAATGATTAGTAAAAGAATAAGAGGGTTGGTGAGAAATCTTGAGTTTGGTGGACCCCAGCGTGGTGGAAGTTAGGACTGGACATTTGGAATAGGTGCTTTTCTAAGGTGTGAGACATGGTACCAGGGGGAGTGGCCCAGAAGCTTGGCCACCGTTGGGGTAGTAAGTGTGACTGTATGAGGTCCCCTTCCAGTGAAGTTCCAACAATTGAGGATACAGTTCCTGAAGTAAGACTGCATCACCCGGTTGAAGAGGGTTCAATTCAGTTTTTGGTTGTGCTAAGATTGAGGTAGCGGATGGCACAGGAAGGCACTGGTCTGCATGTTCCCTTAGGGTTTTGGGTAGAAGTGTGAGATAGGGCAGGTAGGACACAAGGGGAGGAGGAGTGACTGGAAAGTTTTGGTTGATTAAAAATGGGCGCCCATAGGGTAGCTCAAAGGGGCTAAGGCCTGAGGGGGCTCTAGAGGCTTCCCAAATTCGGGTAAGGGCCAATGGTAGGAGATTGGGCCAGGACAGCCTGAGTTCAATAGCAAGTTTAGTGAGATGATCCTTGAGAATGTCGTTAGCCCTGTCAACCTTACCTGAGGATTGGAGTAGGTAGGGAATGTGGAGCTTCCAAGTGATGTTGAGGCCTTTGGAGACTAGTTGAACACCTGAGAAGTAAATGCCGGACCGTTGTCTGGATGGAGGCGGGAAGTCCAAACCTGGAAAAGATCTGCTCAATGAGGAAGGAGGTGATGGTGTCAGCAGTTTCCCTGGAGGTAGGGAAGACTTCTATCCAACTGTAAGAGAGTGCTATCCCCCAAGTCTTGCCAAGCCTTGCCCAAAGATGTGAGGACTGTCCCTGAAGCCTTGGAGTAGGACTGTTCAGGTCAGCTGTTGAGACATAAAGGATATAAGGATATAGGGTCTTCCCATGTGAAGGCAAAGAGGTAATAAGAGTCAAGATGGAGGGGCACTGTAAAGAAGGCATCTTTAAGATCAAGGACAGTAAAGTGAGTGGTTGAAGGGGAGATATGAGAAAGAAGAGTAAGAGTTGGAAACCACTGTGTGGATGGGAATAACTGCTTCATTAATTAGGCAGAGATCCTGGACTAAGCAATAGGCTTCGGAGGGTTTGCGTACCGGCAATATGGGAGTGTTACAGGGGGAATCATAGGAATGAGGAGTCCCTGGGCAAGTAATCAGTCTATGATGGGTTTAAGTCCCTCCTTGTGGGCTTTGGAGAGGGGAAATTGGGGACACAGAGGAAATTTAGTTTGGGGTTTCAGCTGGATACGGACTGGCTTGTGATGGGAGGCTATGACAAGCTTGGAGATGTCCCAGACCTGGGTATCAACTAGGTCAGGGGGCAATGGGATGGTAGGTATTGTTGGGTTATTAGAGAGAGTAAGGATTAGAGACAGAAGAAGATGAGTGGTAGTACTCTTGGGGTGTAGTTGGAGAGTGACTCCTAGTAATTGGAGAACATCTCTGCCTAGGAGAGGAAGCAGACAGGATGGAATGACCAAAAAAGAGTGTGTGAAAGGATGTCCCTCCAGGGCACAGGCCAGTTTAGCAGTTCGGTTTGGGGAGGAGGGTTTGCCATAATCCCCATAATCGAGACCTGGGAAGAAAATAGAGGCCCAGAGTGGGCAGGCAAGACAGAATAGGTAGCCCCCATGTCCATAAGGAAGGTTATGGACTTACCCGCTATCTGGAGTATTACCCTGGGCTTGGCGAGGGTGGTGGGGGTCCTCAAGTCCGGGCTTCTTCAGTCTTCTGCGAACCCCAATAGTTCACGAGAAGGGACCACCTGGCTGGTCATACGTCTGTGTGGAGGCGCTGAGGAAGGGCCAGCCATGGGGCAGTCACTCTTCCAATCCTGTCTGCTTACAGGTGGGGCACGGCCTGGAGTGGCGGGTACCATGGGTTTGGGCATTGGCGAGCCCAGTGACCTTCACATCCACATTTGAAGCAAGCCCCTGGCAGAGAGGATTGCTGGTGTCCCTGTGAAGCTTTCGCTGGAGCTGTAGGCCTCAGGGCCGCTGCCAAGGCCTCGGTTTGGAGTGTTACCTTTTTCTTCAGTGGAGACTGCTTTAAAGGCCATTTTCACCAGATCTCTGATAGGGGTCTGAGGGACCTCCTCAGCTCGTTTGAGCTTTTTTCTAATATCATGGGCTGATTGAGTAATGAAATGGGTTGCTAACACTGTAGCCCCGGAGGGAAACTAAGGATCCAGCTTAGTATATTTGGTGAGGGCCTCTGTAAGGCGGTTAAGAAATAAGACTGGATTTTCATCTGGATTCTGGGTGATTTCTCTCAGCTTATTAAAGTTAGTCACCTTATTGGAAACCACCTGCATGACCGCTATAAGGTATTGGACCATGCGAGTGCAGTGACGGCGACCTTGTTGGCCATCTTGATAGTCCCAGTTGGGTTTGGTTAGGGGAACGGCTGCTTCACCTGTGGGGAGAGTCATATCTGTCAGATGAATTTGATCAGCATGATCTCGTGTGACCTGCTGGATGTGGGCTTGCTCATGGCGGGGGGGGGGGAGTTAAAGGTGGAGGAGAGAACGACATAGATGTCATGCCAGGTAAGACCATTAAGTCTGAGAGAGGTATCAGAATATAAGTAGAAGAGTCAGTAGAGAAGGACCCAAGGTACTTTTCTCCACCGAGCGACCAGCACGCAAGCTTCATACTCGAGGTTCGAAGCATAGAAGTTAACTAGTGAGATCAAAATAAACACACAAAACTCAATTTACCTTTTTCTTTGACCAGGTCTGAGACGGCTCTCCCTCGGGCTCCTCCCTCGAACCACCCGGTGGGGCAGCGAGGTTACACAGACTAACAGGAGAGAGAGAGAGAGAACTCCAGGGAGTGGCCTTTTATTGGGGAACAAGAAATTCAGGGGAAAATTCCATCCAATGAAGGTAGAGGGGGACAGCATTCCAAGATCAGGGTCAGTGATTGGTCTCAGGGTCAATGGTCGGTCACACCCCCACACGGATGGGCTCTGGCACCTAGAGAGGGTGGGGATTAGTTCCAAGGCAGTTTAGCCAGAACGCCTCACACCCAATCAGGGAGGTGCCCAATCACGTGCGAGAATGGCTTCCCACACTTTTCAATCTGGGAAAGATCTTGAAGTGAGAATGGGACACATACTCAGACAATCCCTTCAGCACCAGCCACTTCCCTGAGAGGACAAAGAAGCTTTGGGTTATCTGGTAAGAGGGTCTGGTGGGACTGGGTGTGGGCACTGACAGGAGAAGAGAGGAGTGAGTGGGAGGAGGGGGAAGGGTTTATCAATAGGAGAGGTGGGCAGAGGAATCAGGAGAGGAGAGAGAAGACAGGGAGGGTCCTGGAGCGGGGGAGGAGGGGCTGTGGTAGTAGGAGGAGGGGTGGAGGGGCGAGAGGGCCTGTGGGAGTGGATTGGTGTGGGTTGGGAGGTGGAAGACCAGGAAGGTAGGGCTGAGAACAGCTCGGGTGGTTCTGAGAATGTGGAAAGAGAGGTTGAAGAGCAATGGGAAAGAGTTTTGGGATTTTCCTTAGCAAGGAAGACTTGAGCAGGAGAACAGAACAGAGAGGAGGTCGGGGGCAGAGAGCAGAGGGAAGGACAGGAGCGTATCTCAAAAAACTTGAACGTTTCTGCCCACTTCCCTGTCCAGTGACAGAAATTGTCCAATTCAATGAAAGTTTAAAATCAAAAGTTCTTTCTGGGGGCCATTTTGACCCACTGTCTAAGTCACACTGGGGCCAGGCCACAGTGGAGTAAAAGACCAGGCAGTTACAGCAAAGGTCTTGAGTGAGTCTTGGCAAAATTTGAATATAGACTTTTGGGGCCTAAGGAAAACTCGGTGTTTCCCATGACCTTCCGGCACCCTTGGGGGTGGGTGGGAGCAGAAAAAGGCGTCCCAAATTCTGATCGCACTCACCCAGGAACGGATAAGGGCTGGACAGGGGTTGGGGGGTTGAGGCGTTCCTGCAACCTGCCGGGGCTAAAACGGATCAGAATCGCTCACATAAGAACAGGGACGTCCCCACAGTTCCTGGGTCCTTGAATGGAACGTGGGAGTCGATGGCAAGCATGTGACTTACGGATAGACACCCCCCCCCCCCAACAAGGGAACTTGCCCCACTCCTGTGGGCCTGGATGAAGGAGAGGGAAAGGGCGGCTTAGAAATTTCCCAGTTCCTTTGAAGGGGGAAGAGGTGGACTTCAATCCCTTATGGGAGCAGCCCGAAAATCCCTCCCGGGTTTCCGCACCAGATGTAAGGTCAGCAAGGGCAGCAACCAAGAGGAGGCAGATTTTAAAAGGCCGTTGAAGGAGGCTTTATTGAGACTCCACTCCCTGGTGGACTCTATTAGACCGACAGAGCGAATAGGAAGAGGGTCTGAGGAGGAACCCCGTGGGGGCTCCACAGGACTGGAATTTTATGGGGCTTAGGGCAGAAAGGGAGGGCTTGGGACAGCAAAAGAGGTTTTTAGAGTCCCTTGTCCCACTGGAGTTGGTTGGGGGAACAGACTGAGATCCAGGATTGGCCAGGAGGCCCCACTGATTGACATGCAGTTCCCTTGGTGCCTGATTGACGTTTCCTTCGCATGTGTCTCCGGGCTACTTGGTGCTTTGTTCCTAAGTCACCTTCATCCACCTGACACTCAAGAAGGAGGCGGGCCTTGCTCTTCCACACTTTGGCTCAGAGCCTCCTCAGCTAAACGTTCGCCCTCACTTCTCACTTCCTGTGGGAAGCCATCCTGACACGTGACTGGGCGGCTCCCGTTAAGGGTCTGAGGCTTCTGGCTGTGTTGGAATTTTCCCGGCCCTTTCCTGATGAGAGAACCCGTCCGTGTGGGGGTGTGACTGACCACTGACCCCGGGTGCCCAATCACTGACCCTGACCTTGGAGTGCAGTCCCCCCTCAACCTTCATTGGATGGAATTATCCCCTGAATTTCTTGTTCCCCAATAAAAGGCTACTCCCTGTCGTGTTCACTCTCTCTCTCTCCTGCTAGCCCTGAGTAATCCTTGCTGCCCTGCTGGGCGGTTAGAGGTTGGAGCCAGAGAGGGGAGCCGTCTCGGACCTGGCAATAGAAATAAGATAACTGAGTCTGTGTGTTTTATTTCGATCTCTTCTAACTAACTTTATGCCAAGAACCTCATTAATGAAACCATTGCGCAGGCCGCCTGGTAGAACTTCCCACACGCAATCCTAAGCTGTTTGTCCCTATGTAGCAAGGATCCCATTGTTCCAGTTTCCTATAACAAGCTCCCTGCTTCAGCAGTGGCGCCTTTCACACCCCTCTCTATCGGGTCTGTCCCCCATTCAGGGCTCCCTAGGAGGATTTACATTCTCCTTGGTGTACCTCATTTCTTTCCCAGGCCTCCCTGGCAGGGTCACTAACACCCATATTTCCACTAATAGACTGTTAGAGGCAGTCAAGCTTTCTTTCTGGTGGGGGGATACTGGGAATTGAACTCAGGGGCACTCGACCACTGAGCCACATCCCCAGCCCTAGTTTGTATTTTATTTAGAGACAGGGTCTCACTGAGTTGCTTAGGGCCTGGCTTTGACTGAGACTGGCTTTGAACTTGCAATCTTCCTGTCTTAGCTCCTGAGGTGCTGGGATCACAGGTGTGGGCCACCATGCCCAGCCAGTCAGGTCAAGTTTTTTTTTTTTTTTTTTTTTTTGTGTGTGTGTGTGGTGCTGAAGATCCAACCCAGGGTCTTGTGCTTGTGAGGCGAGCACTCTACCAACTGAGCTATAGCCCTAGCCCCCAGTCAGACTTTTTAAGATCACACACCTCAAAGTTTTCCTTGCCTCTTCCCAGTGCTCCATTCTAAAGTCACTTGAGGTGTTTAGATATTTGCTACTGTGGCATCAAAACCTGTGTTCATTTTCTGTTGCTCCTATAAGAAACAACCACAAACTTAGTGACTGAAAATAAAACAAAGTTGTTATCTTCTGAGATCAGAAGCTTGTGAACAGGGCTGTGTTCCTTTCTGCAAACTCTATTTGCTTTCCTTTTCCCCCTTCTCAAAACTTTCCACATTTATGGTTAATAGAATTTCTGATTTTTTCTAACAGGTTAAAATATGTGTGACTTATTCTATGACTATTATGTTTAGGGAATTCTCTGATGATATTTTATGTGTATATATATATATATATATATATATATATATATATACACACACACACATTTTTTAAAAAATAGGGTCTTAACAAATTTTGTTGTTTCCATAGCTGCTATGTTATTTAATGCTTGAGGTTTTGTAACTTTGCTGATAAAGCTGGGGTCAAAAACAGGTCTGCTGTTCATAGTTAATAATAGCCATAATGGTGGCTTGAAGAATATTCTCCTTTATTCAACTCTAATTATTGCTTTTTCCTTCACTCGTGCAGGGGGATCAAACCCAGGACCTCTTGCATGCCAGGCAAGTGCTCTACCACTGAGCTACATTCCCAGCCTGGGCATCATAATTTTAAAAAGTCACAAGCTGAAAATAGCATTTGGTTGCTCTACTAATTTGTATCTGTTTGATTTGTAGTGAGAGCAAAAATTTCCATGTATTTATTGATCATTTTTGCTTTTCTCTAAAGTGCCTGCTCATATCATCTTCCCTACACTTCCCTTTCCCTTTCTTTCTTTAGTTTATTAACTTCTCCCACAATTGCATTTCTGTGGATTTTTCACAGATTTTTTAAAAATAGGGTTTTTAAAAAATTTTGTTGTTTCCATAGCTGCTGTGATATTTAATGCATGATGTTTTGTAACTTCGCTGATAAAGCTGGGGTCAAAAACAGGCCTGCTGTTCATAGTTAACAATAACCATCCATGCTGGTAGTGGTGGTGGTGAATGCCTGTAATCCCAGCACCTCGGGAGGCTGAGAGAAGAGGATCAGGAGTTCAAAGCCAGCCTCAGCACAGAGAGGCACTAAGCAACTCAATGAGACCCTGTCTCTAAATAAAATACAAAATAGGGCTGGGGATGTAGCTCAGTGATCAAGTGCCCTTGAGTTCAACCCCCAGTACCAATAATAATAAAAACAATAATAATAAAAATAATAATAATAATAACAGTCATCTGTGCCATTGTTAAGCATGACAATATCCCAGACCTCTCTTGTGTATTATTCTAATGTTTTATCCCCGTGTAACAGATGGGGAAATGGAGTCAAGATGAAGGTGACATGTCTTTCCTGAGGTCACATAGCCAGGAAGTGGCAGCATTGCTTTTTATTCTTTTGAGTCCTCATGACAATTTGTACAATGCTATTTTCTCTGCAGCTGAAGCACCAGTGTATCATCCTTTCTAAATTCACTTATAGGAGCGCGTCGACCAATGTGTCTGCCCACGTTGGCAGTTGGTTGGAAATGTCGGAGGGCTGCTGAGTCAGACAGAGATAGTGATCATCTCCTACCTTCCCTTGGGGCCCGGGCTGGTGGGTGGACAGTATTACCCAGCCCTCTCAGTGCTGAGGGCTGGATCCCCCACCAGTGAGGAGGAGGAGGTATGAGGTGGTGGGCTCCCAGTCAAGAAGCTAGGCAATGGCCACCCAGCTGGGTGCTCTAAGTTCACTGTCTGGTTCCTCATGACTAAAACACTCATTGTCACTCCAGGTGAACTGGGCTGCACGAAGTAATCACACAAGAAGCAGAGATAGCTTTTTTTTTTTTTTTTATCCTTTGGAAATGCTCCAGTTTAAGAGATAGCTTTTTCTTTGGGTCCTGTGATGGCTCCTCTGACTTTAAGGGTGGGGAGAGAGAGAGAGAGAGAGAGAGAGAGAGAGAGAGAGAGAGAGAGAGAGAACGCACTTGCTGAACCCTTTTATTGAGAAGAAGCCATTCAAATGAGGCAAGGCATCAGGTTTCAGGGGGTTGAGTCTAGCTTCTGATGTCTGCTGTCAGCAGGTAGACTGACATGTAGGAAGGCTACATCCAAAGGCAGAGAAAGAGAAGGGGACACGCAAAGGGCGATTCCATGGAACATTCTATCCCAAACAGGGCAAAGGGGTAGTATTATAAAGGAATAGGTGAGTGTAGCTCATCCCCATGGTGGTACGCCTACATCTGAAGACACGCTCTCAACTTCCGGAACATAGACAACGCCAAAGTCACTAGTGATGGGTCAGAGCCTCTTGCTTCAGGATGGAAGGCGTGGGTCATTCAGAGTGACTCCCCACAGTTCACTGAATAGGTTACATGATAAAGCCAACAGCTGGACATCATTAGTGCCAAAGGCCATGCCAGGTGAGCCAATGGAGAGGAAGTTACTGGTTTCTGAGTTGTGGCCTTCAGCAAGGACAGAAGCAGCTGTATCTCAGGGCACACCAGCATAGAAGTCGGGTCAGACTTACTGTACCTTACTGGAGATCAGCAAAGGGTGCGGAGGGCAGTGTGCAAGCCCAGGGTCCCTACCCTGAGACGCCATAAGAGCATGACATTAAAAGATCCAGGTAGCAGTGAGGAGTTTGAGCATAGAAGAAAACAGGCTGGCAGTGAAGGGTGCCACTTCTGTTTCCTGGTAAGAGACAAAACCAAGACTGTGTTATTAGTGTGAAGCTGAAATTGTGTGACGATTTGCAAATCTGGGCCACTTCCTGTTCAGGAAGAGTTGTGTAATATGTTTGGGCCAGTGAGGCCCCAGAGAGTGAATCAGGGAAGTCCTCACTTTCATCAACAGGCCTAACACAGTTGCTTGCAGTAGACTCTGGGTCTACTGGGATGAATGTTCAGGTATGTGGCCCCTAAAGGCATCTTAAACTCAGGCATTAATGGGAAAGAGCCCAGACACCACCACGTAGTGAATGGGTTTAATCATAGGAAGAACATGTCTGTACCTTGTTCTAGAACAAACAATTTTATTCTGCTGTTCCAAGTGATTTTTATGAAGCAATCTCTCTGAGGGTTAAGAAAAATAAATGAGAGCTGGGGTTGTGGCTCAGTGGAGCACTTGCCTAGCACGTGGGAGGCACTGGGTTTGATCATCAGCACCACATAAAAATAAAGGAAATAAAGGTATGTCCATCTACAATTAAAAAATATTTCTAATAAAAAAAAGAGAAAAGAAATCTGCCCCATTCTGCTTACTCTCTCATGACAAATACTAGTACGAGCAGCCAGAGTCAAAGACTCCCCTGGAGACTCAGAGAGGGGAGCAGGTCCACATTATTCCCACTTTTTACCAGGACTCTCAGGGACAAGTCATAGGCAAGAAGTTCCCTGTGTCTGTTCTCCTCCCATTGGAAAAACCCACCCCTGTTCCCGTTTTCTAGAGCCTTCCTGGGGGTGCCGCTCTGGAGTGCCCCAGCTTTGATGGGGAGCTGGTGGGTCTCTCTTCACAGATGTCCCACCCTGAGCTTTCTTTTCATTTGGGAATGAGGACAGAGAGCAGGACTGGGAGGCTGTTGGGGAAAGCAGGGACTCTGTGACCTGGCAGGTATTTCTGATGCAATGTGAGGGAGCCCCCTGTCCCCCAGCACTTGTACAGCCTTCACAGAACTGGGGGGTTTTGTCCTTTATTTTCCCCCTTCAGAGCCTGCACAGGAAAGGGCTCTGGTGGAACCCTGGCCCTAGTCAACTCTGTCTTTTTCTTGTCAACCTGGATCTAGAGTCTAGTGTGAGTCTAAATTTACTGTGGTGATGAATATAACATGCAATGAGTAGCTCATTGATCCTTAGTGAAGTGATTCTTAGACTTATTTGGCTTACACTCGTCTTTCAAATTTGGGGCCCTCTCCCCAGAAAAGTGCACATACCTACACACCAGCGATACAATTTGAAAGGGCTGGTAAGGCACTGGAGTCCATAGACCCAGGATAAGTCACCTACTAAACTTTAATCCACAGTGTGGATTTCAACCTCCTCAGCACAGCACACAGGGCCCTCATGATCTGACCCTTGTCAGTTTTTCCTAATGCATGCCACACATACTCTAACAATTTGCAGTTTTCCTTTCTCACTTCTGCATTTTCGTAATACTCATCTCCCTTCCTGGAATGTTCTCCTTGATTGTGTGAAAACTGACTCAACTCTATTAAGGCACTTCTTTTTTCTTTTCTATTTATTTATTTATTATTGAAGATAAACCCAGGGGTGCTTTACCACTGGCTTCATCCCCAGCCCTTTTTATTTTTTTATTTTGAGATAGGCTCTCACTAAGTTGCTGAGGTCCTCACTAATTTGCCAGGTTGTCCTCAAACTTGCAATCCTCTTGTTTCAGCCTCCTGAGTTGCTGGGATTATGTAAAAAAAAAAAAGTTTAAATGTAAGCCAGTATAGCAGAACTGGGGTTTTTTTTGACCCCCACCCCTCTAATTCCCCCTTCTCTCTTTCTTTATTTCCTTTTTTTTTTTTTTTTGCAGCACTGGGGATTGAATCCAGGATTGCCCTACCACCGAGTCACATTCACAGGCTGCCCTCCCTGCTTTTTTTTTTTTTTGAGACAGGGTCTTCTTACTAAGTCGCTGAGGCTGGCCTAGGACTTGTCATCCTCCTGCCTCAGCACCACCCTGCCTTGTCTCCCAGCTCATTTTTGACGGAACGGGATTCTTTTAACATAATGAATAATGATCAAACCACTCCACAAGAGGCCAATCATATTAACACGAATGAGATTTCAATGTCTTCGAAGTCTCCCATCTAAAGAATGTGAACATTCTGTTACTCAGCCTTAAGGAAGAATGAGATTATGGCATTAGCCAGTAAAATGGATAGAACTGGAGAATATTATGCAAAGTGAAATAAGCTGATCCCAAAGAACATAATGCTGGATGTTTTCTCTGATGTGTGGATGTTAATTCCCAGGGTCGGGCAGGGAGAATAGAGTATTTTGTACTAGACAGAGGGGAGTGAAGGGGGGGGGGGTAGGAATGATGATAGAATGAATCCGACATTATGACCTTATGTGTGTATATGATTACATGACCTGTGTAACAACCAGACAAATGAGAAGTTACACTCCATTTTTGTATGATGTGTCAAAATGCATGCTACTGTCGTGTATAACTAATTAGAACAAATTAAAAAAAAGAATGTGAACATTATAAGATTACTTTTTGTGGATGAGTGTCCACATCTTCCACTGCTTTCTCAGGGTAGAGATAGGAATGATGCTATCTGTGGCCCTGATCACCATGGACTCAGTGGCAGACACTGTCTTCTGGCTGCCCATAGTTATTTCCAGCTCTCTCTCTGCTGTCTCCAGCTATAGGTGCTTCCCTAGCCTCCTTTGTACTTAGGGATTGAGCCATACGACCTGATTCTGGCCATGAAGTCTTAAGGAGAAGTCTGATTCTGAGAAAATTTTTGCCTTCCTGATTAAAGAAAATTCCCGGACTGAGACATTCCTTTTTGCCTCTTCCTTCTCTGAAAGATGATGTGATGTTTGGAGCTGTGGTGACCATCTTATGACCATGAGGTGACTTGCATGAGCAGTGGTTCTCAAACTTGAATGTATCAGAATCACCCAGATGGCTTCTTAAAACACAGACTGCTGGCCCTACCCTCAGAGCTTCTGAGTCTTAGGTTTGGAATAGGTGTGAGAATTTCCATTTCTAAGAGGTTTCCAGGTGATACTGATGCTTCTTATCTGGGGCCCATTCCTTAAGAACCACTGAACAGGGCTGGGGTTATGGCTCAGAGGTAGCACACTTGCCTGGCATGCGTGAGGCACTGGGTTTGAGTCTTGGCACCACATATAAATTTAAAAAATAAATAAAGTTCAATCAATAAAATATTAAAAAACAAACAAATAAACAAACAAAAACCACTGAACATGAGGATGAGAATCCAATGAATAAGATTGAGAATGTAGGTCTTTGGTAAAGTGCTTGCCTGGCACATGCAAGGTCCTGGGATTGATCCCCAGCATCACAAAAAACAACACACACACACACACAAACAAACAAACAAACAAAACCACAAGACAAAAACAAACAACAAAAAAACCCAGCAGATAGAGGATGGCAAGGCAGGATAGACCCTGTTGGGTAGCTGAAGCAATGTGAACAACAGTCCTGCCTCTGGATTTCTTGTTCTGTGTGAAAACAAACCACTGTTTGTTTAAGCCATAGTCTGTTGTGTTTCTTACAACTTCTCAAAGGTCTGAGCCAGGCATGGTGGCACAGGCATGTAATCCCAGTGACTCTGGAGGTTGAGGCAAGAGAATCTCAAGTTCAAAGTAAGCCTCAGTAACATAGCGAGGCCCTAAGCAACTTGGTGAGACCCTGTCTCAAAATAAAAAAGGGCTGGGGATGTGACTCAGTGGTTAAGCACCCCTGAATTCACTCCCAATACCAAAAAAAAAAAAAAAATACTGAACTTTCCAGGAGTTGTACACTGTGGAACAAACAGAGGGAGAGAAAATGCAGAGGGATGTTTATCCAAGGCTGACTTACTCTGAGGTGAAAACTGCCTAGACAGGAAATGTTTTGAATCATTTCCTAGAGTCCATGAGTATTACTAATAGTACGACTTTGGGGATATTTTTGTATACCAGGGTTATAATGACCAACAGTAATTAATGCCTTGCTCTGCCCCTACTTACTCTGGTCCCCACTCGTTTGAAGTAACTACTTTCAACTCTTGTAGTAGATTATTCTGCAATTTGTGAATTTAGGTGATTGACATGCTTATCCTACCAGTATTTACCTCTCCTGCCTTGTTCATTCTCTCCCTGCTATGGAAGATGAGAATTTATATTTTAATATATATACATACACACATATATATTTAGTTGTAGGTAGACACAGTACATTTTTATTTTATTTTTATGTGGATCGAACCTAGTGCCTCACACATGCCAGGTGAGTGCTCTATCACTGAGCCGCAGCCACAGCCCCGGATTTAGATTCCTTTATACTACTCCCCCAGATTTCCTCTCCCACATTTACAGGCTATAGTTAAGTACCAATATTTTATCAAATTAATGCTCATAATAGGATAACTAGTTATTATTGATCATGAGCTTGTTTGTGTTCATTCCCCTCTGGTTGCTCCTACCTTGCCACTTTTTTTTTTTCAGTGCTGGGGATCAAACCCAGGGCCTCATATTTGCTAAGCAAATGCTTTACCACTGAGCTACATCGCAGCCTTATTCTGTGGCTTTTGACAAAGTATGCATGGCAGGTGCTTTGGCTAGGTTCCAATAAGAAACACAGGGCCAATGAAAAAGAGGCAGTAAGGAGAGTTTAAAGGTTACAGGAAACCAACAAAGGGTGCCATGTATCTTGAGGCTAGCAACAGCAGGATGCTGTAACCCCCAAAGCCTGAGGGGTGGCAGGAGAGGGTATTAGCAGAAGGTGGTGAGACTGTAGCTGTAGGAGAGGCCGCTGTCAGGGGAAGGAGGAAGTGGCCCTACTAGCAGGGAGAAAGCAGACAAAATAAATAACCTCTCTGCTCCTGCCTCTGATTTCCTGCCTGTGCCTCCACTGACTGAATGCAACCAGAAGCCAATGTGCCAGGAGCCAGGCCAGTGCCGTCCATCAAAGTCACCTCTTGGGCCCCAGAGCAGGGTGAAGGGCCGAGAGGGAATGTGGAGGGCAACTGAACAGAAGCCAGAACGAGAGATACAATTTTAGAATCAAGCATATCTGAAAGAACCTTTATTCCACGCTGTCTCTAGAATGATTATTTGGCTGGCACAGAATTCTAGGTTGGCAACTCTTTTTTTTCTCAGAATTTTGGAGGCACTGTTCCATGGTCTCCTGGCTTCCAGAATTGCTGTTGAGAATTCTATGCTATTCTGATTCCTAGTCGTTTTTCATGTGGTTTGTTTTTCCTCTCTGGAAACTTCAGATCTTGCCTTCTCCCCAGGGTTCTGCTATTTTGAGATGATATGTTGTGGTGTGGGGTGACTTTTCTGTCATTGCTACAGAGTCCCTGGAGTAGGCCTTCACAAAGTGTATTTGCCCAGTCCATCCTAGGCCCTGAAAATGCAGGAGCTGCTGATGCAGACATCCACTCTCCTGTGACATGCAGAGTTGAATACAACCGCTCATGGCTGCCATCTGTTATTATCGTACACCTGTGGGCGGTGCCGTGTGAGCTCCATGGCCATGAGTTCAGCCAGGATTCCAAGACTGGCACAGGCAGCCTGGCCTCCTCTTCCAGGTCCTATATTAGTGAATAGTCATGAAGGTCAGTGGGCGGTTGGGGGAGAGGAGGGAAGAGGGAGATGTTTGGTAGATGTAGGAGCTGCAAATTGTCTCAGAAGAAAGGTGGGTTGGTACAACTTGAAGTTGGTTCCTGGCAGACCCCCTGGTCCTGGCATGGGGCCTGAGCCCCTTTGGATGGAAGACAGGTTCAAAGGCTTAGAAAAGACTTCAGGAGACAGTGGACACAAGCAGGTCTAACTTGGGGCCTGGATGATGGTGTGTGACACAGAGCTGGAGAGAGGCCATTCTCTCTTTGTGAGGGAACAGTGACCACCAATCCCCTGGAATCCTGAGCAACATGATGTCATGAAACAGTGTCATTGAGAAAGACTTTGTCACAGTGGGTATCATCAGCAATGGCGAAAGGAGCTGCTTCCAAAGCTGTGAGACTGTGGGGAGGGACACATGGGAAGGGAGGCAGAGAGGGGCCTGCAGCTGGAGGCTCACGGGGCTGGCTCACGTAGCAGACACGCTTTCAAAGCTGAAGACATAATCAACTGCAAGGCAGGGGAGGCTTTGAAATAATCACAAGTCCTTCACGTTGGAAAAAATCTTGAGAATTGCTTGAAGAGAGTTGATTAAATGAACTACAAGTTCGTTTGAGGTTCGCTTAATGTGACAAATGACTACAGAGCTGACTGTGAAGTGGAGAGCACAATCATCCTGCATTCCTAATGAAAAAGCCTTTTTATTCATATTATCCTAAATTGGCCAAGTGAATTGACCAGTGGATCAGAAGCTGCTTTTGTTCAACATATGACTGGAGAGAATTGATCTCTTAGTTAGAAGATGTGTTAATGAAAACTTCCTATGGCAACAGTCCAACAATATTCACCATATATTTGGGGGAATATTCTCCATGGTTACTCTAATATAACTGCTTAAAAATCAACTTCACTTTGTCATTTTTTTTTTATGTGAGCTAGGTGGCAAAATACTCTGATTTAAAGACCAAGAAGAGAAATCAGCTGGGAGTCGAGTGTGATATGTGCTGTCAGGACTCTTAAATTTCTTCTTTCTTTTTGTACTGGGGATTGACCCTAAGGGCACTTTACCACTGAACTACATCTTTGGTCCCTGCTCAATTGCTGAGGCTGATCTCAAACTTTCAATCCTCCTGCCTCAGCCTCCCGAGCCACAGGATTATAGTGTGTGCCACTGCCCTTGGCCTCTTCCAATTTTCTCATAACCATAGATGACAATGCACAACAGATGCTGAGACAGATAGAAAATTATAACCATTAATGTGAAACAGTTTTATGATAAAGTAACACTATATTATGGAATAGGGGGAGCATTTTTGCAAGAATTGTCAAGGGAAAATTCAAGACTTCAAAAACATCTTTTTGAACTTGGGAAAAGAAGAGATTTGCCTTGTCCATATCCTCAGACCCTGAGGTATACATTCATTTTCCTCTGGCGTTATTACTGATAATATGCTGCCGGTGTAGTTCAGTGGTAGAGTGCTACCTTAGCATAAATGAGGCCTTGGATTTGATCCCTAACTCTGTAAAAAAGTAATAATAAAGCTAATACTTGATGTGTCTGGATAGGTTAGGTTATGCTTGTAAATAAACAAAACTCAGTGATAACATAAAGAAGATTTATTTCTTGCTCATGCTGCTTATCCTTTTTTTTTTGTGTGTGTGTGTGAGTCCTGGGGATTGAACTCAGGGGCACTCAACCACTGAGCCACATCCCCAGCTCTATTTTGTATTTTATTTAGAGACACGGTCTCCCTGAGTTGCTTAGTGCCTCGCTGTTGCTGAGGCTGGCTTTGAACTTGTGATCCTCCTCCCTCAGCCCCCTGAGCCACTAGGATTACAGGAATATGCCACCATGCTGGGCTGCTGCTTATCCATTATGGGCTAGCAGAAGACTCTTATCAGTTATTCAGGAATCCAGTATAAAGAGTAACCAACATCTTGAACACTGATAGTTGCCATATCAGAGGGAAAGGGAATCAGAAGAGTCTCAAAGTAGCAAATAAATGCTTCAGGCACAAAGTGATGCATCCTTTCTACTCAAACTCATTGGTCATACTCAATCATAAGAGGGCCAGGAAATAAAATCCCATATACAAAACAAACACGCAAAAAGTCAGAAATATTGAATGAAGAACATTCATTGCCTTCATTTACTATGGGTTAGAGCTATTTTAAATAAAGGCATTATCTTACAACAATCCTGTGAAATAAGTACTATCATCATTCCCATTTTATAAATGAGATAACCAAGGCACCTAAAGGTTAAGTAACTTGCTAAATTCACATGGTAAGTGTTAAAACTGAGTATTTAAACCCAGACATTCTGGCCCCAAGGTGTGTGTGCTTAATCTCCAGACTATGCCTTCTCTCACCGAATGAAAAAATTGGAGAAGCATTGCCATAGGCAATGGAACACTAAAGGATTTTTAAGCAGGTTAGTGAGATTCTTTTCATGTAAAATCTCTCTCTAAAAAGAGATAGAGAGATATGAAGGATCAGTTTATTTAGAGTAAGACTTAAAGCAAGAAGGCTATTTGCAGAGTGAAGGGATGAAGATGAGAAGGGCTTGGAGTAAGGCACAATCACCAAATAACTGAGTAATCTGGTTTGGTTTGGTGCTGGGGATTGAATCTAGGGCCTTGAGCATGCTGGGCAAGAGCTCTATCACTGAGTGATCTTGACCCTCTCTTTCATCAACTAAAAAATGGCTAAAGCAATACCTATTTTGACTTTTTCTTTCTTTTTTTATTTTCTTTACGGAAAACAGTTTACAAAATGTATATTCACAAAGGTCTCCTAGGCATGGGTAGAACAGAATGGTTTAGATAGAATTAAATTGTTGTGATTCATTAAATAATAGTAAATTTTAGTTTTTCTCTGATGACATGAAAGTTTTGAGGGGAGACTAGTCTTGGGAGAAAGTGGAGATTCAGGAGAGGGTTATACAAAAATAAGAGGATTCTGAGTTTTTCATCTTACCAGCTTCCCTGATCTAATGTTTCCATGGCAGCCAAAATGATTTGTTTTTCAGTTCTGGGCATGGAACCCAGGGTCTCACACATCCTAGGTGAGTGCTCTACCACTGAGCTACACTCCCAGCCTTCAGAATAATCCTTTAAAATCACAATTCAAATCATGTTGTTCCTCGATCGGTCAGTAGGATGCCTGATACTTAGCCGTTTCTCAGGAACAATTTGCAGAGTGAGTGAGTGAATGAATGAATGAAAACAAGAGCAAGATGGCAGATGTTTTCCTAAAGAAAAGGACAGCCACTAATAAATTATCTGTAGCAAGGTGGCTTTGGACAATGATGTTTAATAATCATTTTTAAGTCATTGCATATTCTGTGCTATGTTGTAATCACCACCCTCCTCCCAAATAACCTTCAGTATGAGTCTGCTACACAAAACTGCATTGTTTGGTGAAGATGTAATGAATCAAAGAAGACACAGATTGTCTAGGCAGTAGGCAGAACAACGTCCGAAGATGGTGATGGCAGTAGAAAGCTAGTGAATATCAGTGGGAGGCGGCATTCCCATAGAGGAGTGACCAGAACCTTCCGAAAAATGGGGAGAGTGTGATGTCCCCTTAAACTTCGGCTAGGGACTTGGGCCCTTTTATGTGTCTGTTGAAGGAAAAAAAAAAAGCTGGAGGAGTTTGGGGTATCCACAACCCGGAAATTACATAAGGATGATAAAAACTTAATTCTGAGTTTTTGTGAAGATTATATTGGGATAATTCATGTAACGTGGTTAGCACTGTGCCTTCCACAGCAAGAACTTAGCAAATGTTTGCTTTCTCCCTTTTCCTTTATTCCTTCCACTCTTTCTGCCAGGCTTCATTCATTCTTTTCCAAGGACATGCAGGGGGCGTGTCTTCTCTTTCTCCGCCCCTACAGAAGCCCCTCCCCGGCCTCTCCCGGGATTGGTTCTTGGAAGGCGGAGCCGAGGCAGCGCGGCGCGGTGGGGCGGGGCGCATGCGCGGGCTAGGCAGGGTGGAGGTGGAGAGGAAGAGCTGCCGGAAGTAGGCGGCGGAGGTGGTGTCCGAGGTGTCGGCAGCTGCCAGGGAAACCGAGGCGCGGGACACACTGCCGGCAGAAAGGCAGCCCCGGGGGTCGGCTCTGCGTCCGGCACCCAGGAAGCCTCGGGCTCCCTTCGCCTGGGCTGAAGGTCCCTGGTCCAGCAACCTCCGCTGGACCCAGGCCTTTCCCTGAGCCCGCCAGGGGGCGCGGCGCCGAGGGGCTGAGGAGTGGGGGGCTGACGCCGCTGACCCTAGAGGGGCGCCGGGAGGTGCGGGAGGAGAGCTCTCCCCCGCTCAGGTGGTGCTCCTGGGCGGGGGACCGGGAGTTCTCACCTCGGACTGAGACGGGGGCATCTGGGGGCGAGGAGGGCGCGTCGCCCTCTGCCCCCGCCGGCACCCTGGCCATGACCGGCAAGTCGGTGAAGGACGTGGATCGGTACCAGGCGGTCCTGGCCAACCTGCTGCTGGAGGAGGATAACAAGTTTTGTGCGGACTGCCAGTCTAAAGGTAGCGCGTCCCTCCGGGTGGGCGAGGGGTCCAGTCGCCGGGCCGCGCCATGGTGATGGATGGCCTGCGTGGGGAGGGGGTTTGTGGAGTTTAGGGCGCCCAAGTCATCTTTAAATGGTAACGCGTCTGGTGAGCATGCTAGGTTTTGTGCGGCTCGGGGTTTGGTGCGAGCGAATTGTGTGTCAGAGGTGGTAATGGTGGGGGGTGTGGGGGGCGGTGAAATTGGTGTGTTCAGGTGAGAGTGTCTGTATTTCAGGGATTTGGTGACTTCTGGGTCAACTGTCAGTCCGGAGCTAGCAGCCTTTCACTTGCAAATCTGTGGATGAACTGCATTGTGAGTGTGCGTGTGCGCGCGCGCGCGTGCATCGTGTGTGTGTGTGTGTGTGTGTGTGTGTGTGTGAGAGAGAGAGAGAGAGAGAGAGAGAGAGAGAGAGAGAGAGAGAGAGAGGAGGGGAGGAGGGAGGTGAGATGACAGATAACTGCTTAAATGATTTTTTAAAGGTGGTGATTGTTGCTGCCTGCTCTTTGGTGAGCAATTCCTTTTGTCATTTTACAGCCCTGCTGAGATCTGACAAGAGTGCTTAGGTGGCTTTCTTCTTCCAGGATGTGTGCAGAGGGAAGCTGCCTTATGCAGTGACACAGTGCGGATTTCTAGACAGCCTAGCCCTGGTTTGTGGAGTGCGTTGGAGGCCTCATGTGTGTGCTGGCAGAAACTAACAGATTTGGGCTGTAGAGCAGGATCAGTTTTATCAGTGGACAAAAGGAAGCAAAGAATTCATCATCGGATTTGTTGCTTCCATAGTGATTACTCTAGTAAAGGTGAAATAGTGTAAATTGGCAGAATCATTTAGTCTTTGTTTCCTGTGCCCTCAAAATCCATGATTCAATACAATTAAAAATCAGTGTGATAGGAAAGCTTGGTTATTAGTGAAATGTTTACATTTAACATTTATAGATACAAATTGCAATATTTGGGGGGGATATTATTCATTTACTTTTGTTGGTAATGCAGAGGATTTGCTAGGGTTATTTGCCATATAGCATGTTGGATATATATAGTATAAAAATTCTAATGTAAATATATTTATTTTGAAAAAGGAAGATGCTTAATCAATGGTTTCACTTGATTACCTTTTTTTTTTTTTTTTTTTAGAATAGGTTATGTAAGGAGGACAGAGGAATGATGCATTGATTTAGTTACCTAGTAGTATATTTTAGTGACCTCTACCAATAGGTAAATGAAATTTGTCATTAGGAAAGCAGATCCCCAGACTTCTTTTCCTAAATTTTTACATTAGCAAGAATTTATTTAAAAAAGTATTTTAGAATCAATTTATGTTGAGTAGGTTAATTTCTTATAGATTGATCCTTGTTAGATCTTTGGAGGATTCAGTTTAAAATTTGTGAGTTGTTTGTCTTTACTTAAATTACCTTATGTCCTTACTTGACAGATTTTGAGTCATAGTGAAGCAACCCACTGGAGTGAGCATTGCTACATTTGGAAAGTCAGATGCCATTTTGATGATTAGTAGCACCCACTCCCCTACTTCTCATATTACTTGTATTCTTACTCATGTTCCAATAAAATATAGCATGTGGAAGAGAGGTTGATTCACCACTTCTTCCTCCAAATTTTTTTCAAATTTTTTGTTGCTCTTTACTAATAACCTTGTTGGGGATCATATATTGAAACGTTAGTTAATTCTTAATGAGAACTTGTAACTGCTTGCTTGTAAAAACTTATAGCTGCTGTTGATGGTAAACATCAATAGATAGTTACCTGGTAGCGTTGACAAAAAATATATTTGGTTGGAGAAGGAATCTAAAAAACTGTTGGCTAAAATGAAAATTGGGTTTCAGTTTGTTTATCTGTATTTCTTGTGTCTTTTCTTAGAAAATTGAGTTCTAACTGTATAGGCTCTGGTGAGTGCTCATCCATTAATATTCAATCAGTTGATACAGCCTTAACTACTGACCCACAAGTGAATATTTCTGTAATGTTCTGAAATAACTCTTTGGCAACGACTCTTCTTTTTAAAGTCTTATTTAGGAATGATATTTCTTTATTAATTTATCCTAAAAATGTATAATTTAAATTTCAGAATAAAGAAAAAGCAGGTGTTCTTTTTATTTAGTAGAAGTTTTGTTGGTCCTGGGGTTTTTCATTTTTTGAGTACAGGGTTCCCCAGTACCTGGGTTCTCTATGGCACTGGCTTGATTTCAGTATGGGGAAAGAAGATGCTTCCCTGATGCCTCTTTAAAAACTCCATTGCTGGGGCTGGGGTTGTGGCTCAATAGCAGAGCACTTGCCTAGCACGTGTGAGGCACTGGGTTCATTCCTCAGCACCACATAAAATAAATAAATAATAAAATAAAGGTATTAAATCCATCTACAACTAAAAACAATAAAAAAAAACCCCCTAAGCCCAAGATGTGTTTTCTCATCACCAGAGACCTCAAGCTAATGTGATCTTTAGGGGCAATTTTTAGACTGACTTAAATAATGATCGACAGAGGACAAAACTACTGAAAATTTCAGATATGTCAGTGGTAACTCTGGCTAATTGCGGCTCAGTTTCATTTTTGAGTAAGATGGAATGTGTCATACTTTGTTCATATTTGGAATCTTACTGGTCCAAGGCTTGGTCTTTTCTCTGCAGTTCTTGTGCCTGGAATAAACCCCCAAGCAACTCCTCAGAGACTGTGGATTAAACTGGACACTCCTGTTTACCATGAGAGGATCTGCCTTTTTGTTGATTTGAGTACTCATGTCCAGTATTGGGACTCTCCTTTATCAATCAAGGTTTATGAGAAATTGGGAGCTGTTTAATGAGCAAAGAATTTAAATGGAGGAAATTGGAATGGTCTTGAGGAATATTTACTTCAGACTGTGAACCTTGAGAAGAATTTTATATATATATATATATATATATATATATATATATATATATATATATTTATTTATTTATTTTTTTTTACTTTTTACATCTCCTACATCTTGTTTCACCACTAATTACCACTGCCTCTGTTACAACTCCCATTATATATTTTTAAATTTAAATTTACTTTTTGAAAAAGGTAGCACTTTTATGTGGTTCAAAATTCAAAAGATCCAAAAGACACCATATATAGTGAAAAGTCATTATTCTGTCCCTGATCCCTCAGCCACTTTTTTCCCTCCTGGCAGGTAACCACTATTGGCAATTTCTTACCTGACTTTTGAGAATAATATATGCCATGAAGAACAAAGGCATTTGAATATATTACTTTTAGTACTTTTATGCAAATAGTAGCATATTACCCACAATTCTTAGTATCTTGCATTTTTCAATCAACAATACAACAGTATAACATGGAAATGATGAAAGTTCTCTCTCCATGCACATTGCATTATTTAAGGTATTGTGTAAGGCACTATCCAGGATGTCTTGATTAAGTTGGAAGATATTCTCAAGTGATTTGGAAGGCAGCTTCTCTCATTGGAGGCATCTTAGAAAGTGTCCTAGGCCCATCCATAGCATTTATAAGCCCATCTTTCAGGTGGCAAAGAGGCAGAGTAGTAGAAGGGGCAGTAGACTTTAGAATGGAGCATGTAGTAAAACTCCTTTATTCTTTTTACACTAGCTTTGTGATCTTTAGCATGCCACCCAATTTTCTCACCTTAATTTTTTTTTAACTTTAAAAGATGAAAGTACCTTGAAAACTAAAATATTATTAAAATGTAAGCATCATTTACTTTTATCATTGTTAATCTTATTTTTTAAATTCTGATTTTGTTAGTTTCACTTTTTTACTTTATTCTACAATACTCTAGTTACTGGACCACAGTTAGAATGACTCACCCGGTAAAACCCTAGTCTTTAAGCCAAAACCATTTCCTATATATGGGAGTTCTGACATTTTTGCAGATTTACTTTATGGTACCCTTGAGGATGGCCTCTGGATATTCCCTGACTTTTCAGACTTGCATGAAAGATTAGACCAGTAAATTTCTTTGTGTGAAAATTTTCTAATACAGTTCTAAATTTTAATTTCTGTTAATTAATCTTTAGTTTTTCTTTCATTTGTTTTCCATTGATAGCTAAGATAGCTAAGTTATTGCTTTTTTAGATATCATTCCTTAGAACATAATTTTCCTGTTTTTTTTTTTTTTTTCTTTTTATTGGGGATTGAACCCTGAGCTATATCTTCAGCCCTTTTTATTTTTTATTTAGAGACAGGGTCTCACTAAGTTGCTGAGGGCCTTGTTAATTTGCTGAGGCTGTCCTGAATTTGTAATCCTCCTGCCTTAGTCTCCTGAGTCTCTGGGATTATAGGAATTCTCTTCTGTGCCTAGCTTTCCTGTCAATTTTTAATTATTTTTAGTTATATTGGTGGCATATTTTGAGAGCTTAAAAAAACTATCAGATCTAATAACAGGAGGAGTTCTGCTTTCATTTCTGGTTGTTAAACATCCTTCTATAGCTAAGATCAAATAATTTTCTAGATTTTTTTTATACCTTCATTTATTTATTTTTATGTGGCCTGAGGATTGAACCCAGGGCCTCACATGTGCCAGGCGAGTGCTCTACTGTTGAGCCACAACCCCAGCCCAACTTTCTAGATTTTTACAGCTAATACACCTTAACTCGACAGTCATGGTTAGATTGACACAGTTTTACTGAAAGTAATTTATCAAAATCCCCATTAAATTGTCTTTTTTTAAATGTATTTTTTTACTTGTCAATGGACCTTTATTTCTTATCTATATGTGGTACTGAGAATCCAGCCCACTGTCTCACACATGCTAGGCAAGTGCTCTACCACTAAGCTACAACCCCACCCCTAAATTGTCTTTTAATATCAACATGCTAAACCTGTTCCTTGGGAGATAACTTTCCTATTTGTTCTCCTTGTTCTTAAATATTGTTCTGTGGCAGTGAGGAAAGAAAAACACAAAATGCCATATCTATTAGGGGGAAATTTGAAAGTCTGAGATCCCATACTACATATATTTATTCAGAAAATGTTTCTTTAAATTTTTTTTTAGTTGTAGATATACACAACTTATTTAATTAATTTATTTTTATGTGGTGCTGAGGATCGAACCCAGTGCCTATCATGTGCCAGGCAAATGCTATATCACTGAGCTACAGCCCCAGCTCCCAGAAAATATTCCTTAAGCACATGCTTTATGTCAGATACTCTGCCAGGACATATGGATTCAAAGATAAGATCTTTGATCTCAAGGATTTTACTGTCCAATAGGGAAGCAGATGTGTAAAACAAATACAGATACAGCATTGTAATTATCATTGTGGCATTGTGTACAGGGAACAATGAATGGGTTGGAGAAGGAAAACTGTTTCACAGGAAGTCATGGCTTTAAAGAGATAATTAGGCTGTGACTTAAAGGATAAGCAGAACTTTGCTAGGTGAATTTAGGGGACTTTTCATTCCAGGAAGAGGAAACAGAATGTGCACAGCCTCCAAGATGTGTTGTATGGTTTATGTGTGTGGGTAGTTTCTTGCCCACACATTGGGGCTTGTCAAGGGGTAGAGTTTGTTAACTAGTCAGGGGCCAGTAAAGTTAAAAGCCCAGTTCAATGGGCTCTCCTTTCCTCTTAATGTGCTTTATGGCACTGAAATTGTGAATATGCATTATGCTTTAGATTCCCTGTTGTATAAGAAATTCACAGTGTTGTAGGTCTACCTGCTGCTCAAATGAAATGCTTTCTAATTGCTGAATATTAAGAAAGGTCTGGGTTTTGTGTGCACAAGATGTCAATGGAAGTGTACCTTCATGGGTACATTAAATTACGTTAGAAAAGTCTAATGAAATGCCAGCAGTATGTAGTACATCATCTCTGGAGCCAGTGTTGTTGAGTTTTGAGGTTGAACATGCTTTTATGCTCAAGCAGCTCATATTTTGAGTATTTGATGTGTGCTCTTGATTGTATAAGGTACCTTGCATAAACAGGTAGGCACAGCTTCACCTTTTGGGTATACTTTGCAGCAAATTTTTTTGTTTCCAGATATATCATAAACTACCTTCTTTCTGCATTTTTCATCTGATGTCATGGTATGTAGGTGGCAGCTTTCTTGGGCATAGTTGTCTGTATAACCATTCATCACATGAGTCATTGCCTGTTTCTCTTCTGCCTGAAAATTCCATTTTGGAATAATATCATGCAATCAGTGACTCTGATCCCTACTCATTATGTACATTGCAGCTGGCTTTGTATGTTATGTTGACACAGTCTACCTGTGTCGTGGAGAAGGGATACATTAACTTATTAGAGCCAGACTCTTCTTTATCCAGATGATATCCCTTGTGAAAAAGATGCCAAGCAAGAGTCTGCATAAAATGCACGTGTTTTACATTCTAAGCACACAGTTCTTAATTTTGATGTTATGTCTGCTTAAATCCTTATCACAGTTGTACTTCTGTTTGAGCTAGTGACCAGTTTATATAGATATTAATTTTGAAGAAGTTCTGTATTGGCCTCTGGAATGTAACAGTTCAGCATACCACATTGAAAGATAGGAACACAATCTGTGTAGAGTAGCACACCTTAACATTACTTCACTTTTACCAGATTCCTTTGTTTTTAAAGCAGTATTCCTGTATTTGTTAACTTTTTTTCCTTTTTTTGGATACCAGGAATTGAACTAAGGGGCACTCAACCACTGAGCCACATCCGCATCCCTATTTTGTATTTTATTTAGAGACAGGGTCTCACTGAGTTGCATAGTGCCTCACTTTTGCTGAGGCTGGCTTCGAACTCATGATTTTACTGTTTGCTTCTCAAGCCTCTGGGATTACAGGTGTGTGCCACTGTGCTGTGCCTATACTGATTAGTTAATTTCTTTATCCTTTCCTTCCTTTATCCTTTCCTTCGCACAGAGGATTGAATTTATGGGTACTTTACCACTGAGTTACATCCCCAGTCCTTTTTATTTTGAGACAGGGGCTTGCACATTTGCTTAGGACGTTGCTCAGTTGCTGAGGCTGACGTCCAACTTGATAACCTCCTACCTCAGCCTTCTGAGTTGCTGAGATTACAGGTGTGCTCCACCATGCCTGGCTGCATTAGTTAATTTTGTAGATTATGATTTGCCACACATGATGTGTCCACAATAGTGCTAGCCTTTGAGGACAGTGATTTGGTCCTGTTTTGTTTGCTGTGGTCTTTCCAGCAGTGAAAGGGGTTGACAAGACCAGGCTCTCAGTAAATCTTTGTTTGAATGAATAAATGGATCTTGTCATCTATACGTCTTTTATTTTTCATTAGAAGAGATCTTTTGTAGGTTCTTTGAATAATTGTTTTAATTCTTAGAAAAATTAATTTCTGAAAAATAAGTTTTAAAATAAAGCTTTGAAGTCCCTGTTTAATGGTTTCCTTATTAGAGAAGCAAACCACTATAGGTCATAAAAGCAGAGGGAATTTAATATTGAGAATAGGTTACACAGGTAACATAAGAGCCAAGAAGCTAAACAGGGGTTGGTGAGGCACTCCAGGGATTAGTGATCCTTTTGAGCATTATGCCCCTAAGGAAAATAGAAAAAGTGTCACCAAGGTCGAGAAGTCCTAGCTCTTTAGTATGAGCTGGAAGCGTGGAAAGAGGAGCTGTCCAGTGGTACCCAGGCCAAATAAGAGAGAGAGAACCCTGGCTCTCGCCTCTTAGCCCCACCATACCTCCTGTTGAGGGAACTTATCCAGAAATCAGTTGGCAAGAGTGCCTGGGAGATGTAGTGCCTTGTGACAGAGTGGAGCAAGGAAGGGTAGGACTCAAGTGCCAGCAAGTAAAGACAAAAGCACGTGAAACATCTCTGAGATACAGTCTTTTCCTCATTTGAGTTATTACAGGCAAGAGATAGGAAGGGTTTTCAGGCAGGTACAACTTGGTGTGCTTCTAGAGGATCTTTGTTGCTGAAACAAGAATTAGTCCCAGGAAGTAATCTAACAACTTAGTCATAGCCTATGTAAGTAGGGCATGTGGCTAGGCAAATTGGCTTCTCTTGAATTTGTATGTGACTGTTGGCCATTGCGAGAAATGATTTATCGTTTTTTTTTTTCTTAGGAATATGGGTTCCCGCCCTGTTGATTCTGGGAAGTTTTACTCCTAAGCATGGTGTAGCTACACTGATACATTTAGTCTTATCTACAGCTGGAGACCCGAGTTAGAATACAGAGGATGCACAATGTTTGAGGATGCCAGCCTTAAACCTGGCTTAGGCTTTTCTTGACAGTTAAGGTAATTGTGGTGGGGCTAATTTTCCTGGTGCTGCACATCTTTTGACTAGTCTTGTTAGTTGCTTGGTTGGTTCCCCCCACAAGTTCAGCTACTTAGCACTGGGTAAGGGAGGAGAGATCACTGGATCTATTTTCTTCTACATTAAACTTGAAAAGTGTTTTGTCGTGTAAGGAATGCTGCTGCTGCTGCTCCATTTAAAGGCAGAGCTTCCCAAGTTGTTGTTAATAGTTTTCTTCTTGATACAAGTTCAGCATTTTCTAGAAGTGCTTTTTTTTTTGTCAATCAGGTCACCTGCATTTGGGCCCTTGCTACATTAATGGAGTTGGTGGAACTAGGCCAGCAAAAGGTTTCAGTGCAGTGTGAGGGTGTCTGCTTTACTTTCCTTAGAGACCACAGATAAGGGACCTTCATTGTTTGAATAAAGTTACCAACAGTAAAAATCATGTAGGTTTCATTGTTTTTTACTTTTTCCAAAAAGATAATTTTCTCTTGGCAGGTATTATTGTAATTTGCAGATGTAATGAAAATTCGTAATTTGGTATTTTAAAAAGCATATCCGGCTGCTTCCCAGAGTAGCAGCTCTTTTCAGCAAGGCCATTTTGGTTTTAAAGGTATACCTTAAAAGGTACATCTGTGTGTTTTGAAGCCTCTTGTTTAAAAATTATGATATTTTGCAATTGTGTTTGACTCTTCCCTTTTCCAAACTTTCTCCTTTCCTACCCCACTCTTCTGGATCCTATATTTCCCAACAGGCTTTGTGAATGCTGGTCCATTGATGGCTGAACGGCAGGTACCTCCCCACTGGAAAATCCCAGAGATGAGCCAAATCTACCTTCAGCTGTGGCCATCCAACAGCGTAAGGTGGCCCTGGTTGTTGTCTTCAGTTTGTCCCACTGTCGTCTTCTCCCCATCCTCCCTCTTGTGCAGCTGAAACTTGCCCTGGGATCCCACCTTTGTAACATGTCACTGGGTAGTAATAGGATTCTATTGTTCCTTCTACTTTTCATTTTCAATTAATGTGAAGTGATTCTCTGACAATTTCTGTTGACCAAAACCCTCTTTTGAGTATTTCCTGTAGGCATGCTGGTTTGCTTTGAAGTATAAATGGGATAAATGTTTATCTAAGTACTGAATTATATAAGGCAATTTGGAGAATACCTTGTTGATTATTTTTAAATTTCAAGCCAGAGCTCTCAAACAGAAATTTCTTAGTCCCCATGATGAGAACTGGATTCTTCAGGCTTCATTTATTTCTCCTCACCAAGAAACCAAATGTGTAGGGTTCCCATTTTATGTATTTAGAACAAATGGCAAGAGGGAGAGACCTTCTGTCAGCTGTAGTTGATAGACTTATCCTTACATAGTGGTTGGTCCAAATAGTGTCTTGTTTTTCTTTTTTCAGATTATGCTGTTTATTGCAGAAGTTGATAGTGAAGGAATCAACCTTAAATCCCCAGACCTCTACCGTAGAGCTTGTATCTCTAGATGTGGGTTTACATGTTAATCCTGCAGTGTTACTTCATCTCATTTGCCTGAAGTGCACACACAGTAAATTTTGTTGTTTGCCTTCTTCCTCTTTTCTTGTCTAACTGGAAGTCCCCAAATGTGTGGATTTAGAAATGAGTTCTCTAATGTTTCTAGCTTTGAGTTTAAAAGTTTGTCATGTAGTATTATTTGGATGGTTGTTTTTGCTCTTAAGCCTTTGAAAAACAATTTCTTACAGGATTTTCTGTGTGAGCTGGTGGCAGCTTATGCTATAGCATAAAGATCCTGCTGGAGGGGACATTGGTGTCTTTTTGGTTTTTTGTTGGATACTTTATCTCATGTGATAACTAACACAAGCCCTCAGCGGAGAAACAGGAAGGAAACTCCTGTTCTTACTATGATGCTTTTGTTCAAAATAGCTGTAAACAGTAGAGCTAATGAAAACCAATTTGAGTGTGACAACTGATTTGAAAAGAAATAAACGTTGAAAGCTTTTTTTTTTTCTTTTTTCTGAAAGAGAAGCTATTTGGAACAGGGTTGACTTTGTTGCTCTGAAAGTGGGCATAGAGGAGTTTGGTTAGAGTCACTGTTTCAGACAGAGAAATTTGAGAGAAGTGCAACTACTGTATGAGCATTCCCTGCTTGTAGGAGAGCAAGGAAGCTTCATTAAATGCAGCATTGGAACCAGAAAGATTATAGCTTAGCTCCTCCATATATACTATATGGTTCTGAGTCTTGTCTGTGAATAGAAGCAGCCTGACACAAGTGCCTGAAGAGTCCATATTATGGCAGAGTAAAAATAGGTCCCAGTTTCATTAGATTTCTAATGTATTCAAAGAAAAAAAATTGTTGTCATAGGAACAGATTCCCAGACCAGTTGGTTTTTGTCTGCTGGTATCTGAAGAAGTAGGCAGGTGGGAGAGTCCTTGTGCTTATTATCTGAACATTAAACACTGTTTCTTTAAGAAGCAGAGATTTCATCTTTTCTGACTATGAAAGTTGTCCACACTCATGTAAAAAAATTATTGGAAAGAATGAAAAAGCATATTGATGCAGAAGATAGTTTCCATAATCCTCATCAAAGGTCATTTACTTGAGCTTATACCACAATGATGTTATATCATTATTGTTTTGTATAACATTTATTGTAAGCATTTTCATGACATTAAAACATCATTGTGTCCCATTATGGGAATAGGTCATTATTTCCTTAACTTTTGCCTAATTGTTGAACATTTGGATTTCAGTTTTTCAACAAAATAAGTAATTGTACAATGCCAATTTCTGTGTTACTCTTAGACTGAAAGGTGTTTATGTGTTCAGTTTTAAACTAATCATTGGGACCCTCTAATTTTAAAAAGTTGTAAGATAACTTGCTTTAGAACTCTCATTCTTAAAATGCTTCACTGCCATAGACACCTGTTGGGGGAAGGAGTGGAGAGCCACCCTGGCTTGACTACAGTTTTATGAACCATATCACGGCCATATGGGCCAGCATTTCACATGCTGTGCCTGGTGTGGGGGGATATTGTTGTGCCATTGATTAGCCTTTTATGTCGTTCACACACTCTTTCTTCACTTAAATTCATATACTAACAAATGGATGGGAGGCCCTATTAGTAGAAAAGGGTAATGACTTCTGCTTTTTTTTTTTTTTTAAACAGGGGCTTTCCTTAGGTTGTAAATGAGAATGGGGACTGTCTTCATGTCTGTGTTTCTAACTAATGAACAGTGTCTGGCAGTTTCTCTGTCCACATCATAAATAGTATCAGTCTGTTAATGTGTGTTCAGATCATATTCTTTTATGTTTTGTTTTGTTTTTGACCTTCATACTATTAGCTCAGATATTTGAAGATCTGTGATATTACAGTAAGCTGAGCAAGTGAATCTCATGGGTATTTTGTGGTAATTGCTTCTCTGTGCTATTTCATTTGTGTGCTTCTGGCATCTTGTGCCACATTTGAACTTGGAGCTAGTCACTATCCCCTAGCTTCTCAGTAGGAGGTTTAGTCTTGGGGAAAATGTAGCAAGGGCTATGAAACAGTGGGCTGAAATCGCAGTTCTTTGGCCCTTTGTGGGATGGGAGTAAGTATTTAGATAGTGTTCTCAGGTGCTCTAGAAATTAATAATAACTTTGCTGCAGTTTTAGAAGCTCTTGGTATACTCATTGGAATAGATTTGTTTAGTCTGAAAAATCTTTGGCTCTTTTGAAACTGTGATTATTTTCCTAGAGACCTGCCCTGAGTTTTTCTGCATAGTGTTTCCTGTCCAGGATTTTTCTATCCAATATGGCTGCCATCTTTGACCTACCCCATTGTGCCACATCTTTTGACTGTGTACCTCATTATACTGAATTGTGTAACACTTGGCATTTGAAACATTACTGTCAATATTTTCTTTGTGAAAAGACAAATCTCCACCTTTTGCTCTCCTTTAAGCCCGGGCTGTTTTGATGACTAACATGCAGCATGCCACTGGACTAATCATTTGTACTTTGATCCCAGAACTCATTTCTATTCTACTGTTTATTTAGAAATGAAAATTCTCTAGCTTGATTGGATATGGTTGTGATTCAGTTAAACTGGCATCAGTTTTCTGTGTGTTTGCTATTGATTGGGCCTCCTTTGATGTGTTAGGGAAGCTGCTGCACTCCATTAAATAGACAGAAGTTCACATATTCATGACCTTTTATGGGGTCTCATTTGTCAACCCAGAAGGTTCTGCACAGAGCCTCTACCTGGGTGAAAGGCATGCATTTCCTGGGAACAACTGGAAACATTTTCTGTCTGGCCACTTGGGCTTGAGCTTTCTAGTATGTTACACTCTTCTTCCCTTTTGGGCTTCCTTTTGAGGAAGGCGAGTGGGAATGGGAAAGGTTATGACTAAGTCTTCACACACAATCTCAGATGTTGAGTTTCCAAGCAGCACAGTGACTCATATGTTGTAATAAAAAGAGCCCCTGAAGAACAAGATACTGATTTAGTGTTCATTATTGAGCATCTACTATGTATAACACATTTGGGGTATGTAAAGATGATTCTACTTCCAGTCCAACTGATGATCATTTCTTCTGTGAACTTGGGCAGTCCAAAATCAGGTGGCCCTGTAGCTTTGGGCCTATAGCAAAGGCAGCATATCATGACTGGAGTGCCTGGTGGAACACAACCACTTAGATTATGATCCAGGAAACAAAGAAGAGGAAGAGACTGAGGTCCCATGATCCACTTTGAGGTTATACTCCCAGTGACCTAAGGACCTCACTTAAGGCTTCACCTCTTAAAGTTTCTACCATCTCTCAGTAGTGGTACCCTGGGAACCAAAATTTATTTAATACATGGACCTTTGGAGGACATTCATCTAAACCATAGCAATACTCTAAATGTTTATCTGTTTGTAACACATCAGGAAAAGAGTCTTTTCTGCAGAATTTGTATGTTTTTTATATCTCACTTGTTTCAAACTAAATGGCATAAAAATGGTTCCTCAAGAATAGGATTTCTTGACATCAGCACTATTGACATTTTGGATAATGACTTGTTTGGGGGACTGTCCTGTGCTTTTTAGGATATTTAGCAGCATCCCATGGACTCTGCCCACCAGATGCCTAGCACCAACTACTCTGCCAGTTGTGACAACCAAAAATTGCTACAAAGATTGGCATTGCCTCTGGAGGAGAAATTGTCTTGGGGGAGAAGGTAGACTGATTGAATGTGGGCTGTTTTTTTTCTGTTAATTTTCACATTGTTCTTTTGATGCTTATTAGCTATTTTGTCAGCATGTGTATTTTGTGCTTACTGTTATCAGGAAAATGCCAACACTTGATTATGAGGGAATTTAATGATAGTAATACTAGCCTGCTGTTGGCCATTGGTGGAGGTGGTAATTGAAATGTATGAAAGCATTTACTTACAAAGGCTATTGGGTCAGCAACCTAGGAAGCCCCTTGGTTTTTGAATTGTGGATTAGGACTTGGTCTGTTTATCTGGAATCTAGTATTATGAGCTTACCTACCCAGGGGAAGAAATTAATCTATCTTCTGTGTGGTGGCATCAGGAATCTATCCCAGGGATGGAGGATGGAGAGCATCCTCATGGATCAGGGACCACCTCACCCTCCTTAAGCACCTTCTCCTAAAGGTACCCCACCACATACTTCCACAGGCAGGCTCACTTTGCATTTGGTATTATTGTGAGGATATGAATAGACAGTAGTTGTTGCAAAAGAGGAAGTTAAAGCTTTAACCCAAAGTAACCTAAAAAAATAGGGAACTAAATGTCCCCAGAGAGTGAAGACAGTAACTTCTGGCAAACCAAGTTAGTGTTCATTACCTGAAGCGAGGTCATGAGTGCTAGGGAATTAATTTAATTATAATGTGAGATTTTGAAATATCAGGTCCACCTGGCTGACTTTGAAATACTTGCCTGGCTGTTAGCTCAGTGATCTCTCTATATCCACCCACTCCCCCAACCTGCCATTAGCTATTGAAGTAATGATTTGAAATATATAGATTTCTGAGGAGACTTAATTTTTGTATTTGTTACATTTGCTATAAAATGTCAGTGTAGGTTAAATAACTTCTTTGTGTGTGGCATTGAGGATTGAACCAAGGGCCTCGCACATGCTAAGCAAGCACTCTATCACTGAGCTGCATCCTCTGCCCTTTTCATTTTATTTTGAGACAGGGTCTTGTTAAGTTTTCCAGGCTGTTCTTAAACTTGTGATCTTACTGCCTCAACCTCCTGGGTAGCTGGGATTGCAGGTGTTCACCATTGTGTCCAGCAGTTTGAATAACTTTGAATTTGCTCCCACTGTTCCCAGTTTTCCTCATCTCTTTAAATTTTCTTCACTGGGTCAGGTACAGAATGGTGCTGAGTGGGGTAGAGCATGTTCTGTGGGCATCCTTGTTGGGATGGACTGGGATCCTAAAGCTAGATTCTGACACTTAAGAGTGCGTCATTCAGACCTTGTTCTTGGGTCCTAGTAGGCTCTGTGTTCCATTCCAGCTGAGGGTTTGCTGGAGTAACTGCACATGAAGCCTTCAAGCCAAGCAATTGTTTGTGCTGAGATAATCTCACTGTTTGGCTCCTAATGAAATAACCTTCTTCCTGCCCCCAATGAAAGCAGCTATTTTTTTGTTTCTGCCCTTCTCTTTTCAGAGAAGCCCTGTCTCAGCTACTATTCTTCTAGCTTATTCATAAATGCTTAAGCAGGGCCTTTGTGTAGGAGATTAGCTACAGCTAAAATATCATGGACTAACCGGGAGACAAGGAGCATCATAAACACCCTTTCCTCTGATTTTCTATGTAGGGTACTACAAAATGTCACTTTAGTTTGAATGACTTTTTTTTTTGTGTGTGGTATTGGGATTGAACCAAGGGCCCTCCATGTGCTAGGCAAGTGCTCTACCACTGACCTGCATCTCCCCCCCCCCCCCCCCCCACACCCGGGACCAGAATACCTAACAAGAATAACTTAGAGGAGGAAAAGTTTATTTTGGTTCATGGTGTCAGCATTTCAGTCTGTGGTGGGCTGACTCCATTGCTCTGGGCCCAGGTGATGCAGAATATCATAGCAGAAGGGCATGGTAGAGGAGCCCTGCTCTGTCCATAGTGGCCAGGAAGCAGAGAGAAAGCAATGGGGAGCATCCATAGGGAAGATGAACCCTTCTAAGGCATGCCCCCAGTGATAAACCTCCTTCATCCACCCACCTGCCTACAGTTACTACCCACTTAGTCCATTCAAACTAAGATGGATGATTTAGGTTACAGTTCTCATAATCATTTCACTTCTTAATATTCCTACATTAACAGAAGTTTAGGGGAATACCTCATATCTAAACCATAACAGATACTTAAGTTACCTTTGTGTGGTTCTTCTATAATAAGTCATTTAAAACTTTATTCACATAAGAAAAATACTCCTATTAGGTTTTAAGAATATGCTGTACAAAAAAATTATATTGTATTAGGTATTTTTGTTAAAGGAGACAATAAAAATAAAAATAAAAGCCAACAAAAGAACAACCTTAGAGCCAGGTGCGGTGGCATGTGCCTGTAATCTTAGTGGCTCGGGAGGCTGAGGCAGGAAGATCACTAGTTCAGAGCTAGCCTCAGTAAAAAGTGAGGTGCTGAGCAACTCAGTGAGACCTTATCTCTAAATAAAATACAAAATATGGCTGGGGATGTGGCAGTGGTCAAGTGCCCCTGAGTTCAATCCTGGTACCCCCCCCCCCAAAAAAAAAAAAAAAAAACAACCTTAGAAGAGTGTGTGTACCAGAAAAGGCCATGAAGTACTGCTGGAGTTGGAATAGGAAGGAGAAAAGGCTTTGTGGGGAAGATTTTCACGAAAAGCTCTCTTACTAGTAGCCCCTAAGACCTGTGAAGGATCTTAAGTTGATCAGGAAACTGTAAGAAGCTCTTCAAGCCTTTTAAAGGAAACGTTTCAGTATCAAGTAGCTTCTTCAGATTGACTTCTGATAGTTTGGGTGGTTCCATTTTCTGATTCACCCTTTTCCTAGTTCCAAGTTGCCATCGTTCATGTGGTGCTCTAAAAGAGCAAATTTATCACCTCCAACACAGTTTCAGTGGTGGATTTTAAGCTGGCTTTCTCTTTTACTTACAACCCTGTTTACTCATATGTTCAAGTTGTCCAGCATTTTTACTCAGTTCCCACACTCTTTGCTTCCATACTGGGGCTTCTTGGGGAAGGCACTCCCAGACTTTCCTAGAGATGAATGTGTCAACCACACCATCTGTTATCCTCAGAAGTTGTTCTTCACTCTTCTGAGGTGCTTCCAGGGAGTGCTGGGTGCCAGTCATAATGGAATGAAGGACTTTTGATGCATCTTCTAGGGACCTCAGCTGTGTTTGAAGGTGAGCCATCATTGTTTCACTCCATAAAAACCAAAGCTTGGTTCCTAATGGACTTAGCACTCCACTTATCTTTTGGGGGGGGCTCACTTTTATTCTTTGTTGAGTAAGGCTGCAATGTGCTCAAGGAAAGAGGTAGGCCTCTTTGTTTTGTTTTACCGTCAGAGGAATGGCCTCCATTGGAAGCAACGGGAGGCCTTCGTTGGCTTGAATAATCAGTCAAATCTCACTGACTTCCCAAGAGTCTTCAACCAAAGCAGAAAATCTTATAGTTAGCTCTTTTGACCTTCTTAAAATATTTCTGCCCTTTACTGTAAAAACAATCATAGCATATACCAGAATCTCCCAGGGAAATGCCAAAACACTTGAGCTTTGTTTTAAAATTTCAGACAGCACCACCAAGAAGAGCCCTGCATAGCTGCTCCAGGACCAGCTGTAAGACACTGAAAAAGGATTTGGGGGGTGGGTGCTGGGTAGTGAACCCAGGGCCTCATGCATAAAAGTTAAAGCATAATTGACAATGAAAACTATATATACCTATAGTGTACAACATGATTGTTTTGATATATGTGTGCGTTGATTTTTGTGGTGGCCAAGAGGCTTTCTGGTAGGAATCAAAGACTTACTACACCCAGGCGTCTCTCTATCTGTGTCCTGTCTCCAAATCAGAAAAATGTCTGGATGGAATTCATTCTCAGCTTTCTCCGTGTCAGGAACAAGACAACTGGCATCTGTACGTATAATTTTAAGGGGAAGTGATGCCCGTTGTTGGTGTACAGAAGCGAGAAGAGGAGTGATAAGAATTGATCCTAGAAAGGCTCAGATCATGCAAGAATTTAAACCATACTTAGAAATTTAGAGTTCATTTGATGGTGGGAATCCGGTTACATGTCTTTGAATGGGGTGATGACATCATCAGAATATACCTTGGCAGCATGTTCTTTTCAGAACTGACAAAAAAAATTTAAACTAGGACCCTATCCTTTCCTTCCTGAAGTCTTCAGGGGCTTACAGTTGAGTAGTAGTGGTACAGGTTGGTTGATTTACAGTTCTTTATTACCAGAAGCATCATGTGAGTATACATTAGTTATCATCCACTGCTGGGATAGACAGGAAGAGTCACAACCTAACCTATAATAAAACTCTACTTACTCATAACAAATGAGGGAAATAAGATTGAAGGCTATTGAGGGTTATGTACTTTGCTGAATTTTAAAGATGCAGTTACTATCTTTTAAAAGAGGTAGATTTTAGGGGTAATCTAATGTAAGTAAAGCAATTGACCCTCAGAGAAGTGAATTGACTTGCTTAAAGTCACACAGGTAATTAATGACATAGTTTAGATGACCCATATCTTTAACCCTGGATAGCAGGGGCCAGGTAGATTACCTCAGATACATAAAAAAATATTATTGAACCAGTTGAGAGCAGATATTGTGTTTCCTAGGTTTAAAGGAAATGAATAGCAAATGTGTAGAGGAGCTGAGGGAGGCTGCTGCACCTGGCTGTAGACATGTGCTTTGTTTTGCCTCCTGTCCCTTGACGGTTTTATTGCTTTGGACTTTTATTCCTTTCTGTATTTCTTTTGCAGTAGTATTTCATTTTGTGGCCCACCTGTTTCCAGGGTTGAGCAAAGTCATGGCAGCACCATTGTCTATAAGCACTGCTAACAACCTGAGAAAAAAGAAGAATGTCTCCTTCCTTTCTTCTGCTAGACCTCAGTCTGCCTTCCTGTTAATTTCCTAGTGATAGGCCTTGATGTCTTTTGAGAAAAGCCACTTTAACTATTAATTTAGGTTAAGATGTAGATTGATTATCACTTCATCAGTGAGTACTTAACACTTTTCTTCTTTTTCTGGTTACCTGATAGGAAGATATGGTTGCCTTGCCTCATTTCCACGGATGTCATAGCAGTCTAATTGCAACATCTGTTCTTTCATTGATCTTCTGAATTAAGTTAGTTCAGTTAACTTATATTTTGGTTGGGTATATGAATACTGCTCTCTTTTGTTAGAATTGCCAAACTCCATCTTTATCTTGCATATTTTGATATTTTATATAAATATGAGAGAAGTAAAAAACAGTGCCAGGAGATAGAAATGATAGGAATTCAAATTAATGGTACTCAGCAAAAGGGATGCCTCTTTACTAATCTCATCTCTAATGGTAGAACCAACTGTCTTTTGAAATGGTTCCTAATTGACCTAGCACTCTATGAGCCTGGTGGTCAGCTGTAGAAGTATTTCCTCCTGCTTTCACTGAGTTTGGACCTAATGGCTTTTAAGATTTTTTCCCACCTCTCATTGATTGATCTCCTTCCTTTCTTTTTCTCTCTCTCACAAAAGTTGTGAGTACTCTGCTACTGAGCTACATTCCTAACCTTCCCACCTCTGATCCTCTGATTTTAAATAACTTAGTTTATTGTTATTACCTTTTTTCCTTAATCAGTATCAGAATTGTTTCATCAGTTTGCTTTGTTTTGAACTTCTGCTTTTTTTTTTTTTCCAATGTAGAAATGTGGATAGTGTTTCTGTTTGACAAAGGGAAACTACATTATAGCCCAGATAGAAAGGACTTCTCTTGCAAGCATTCTGAGAGCAGAGGTTGATTGAGCAAGCCCTTATTTTGGTTCCTTAAAAAGTTTGTACTTATTGTTTATTGTTATTTTGGAATAGGGAACTGGATGAATTTGCTTTTATATAGATAGAAATAAGCTGGTAAACATAACTTCCTAGCAGGCCTAAACTTCTCCAAGATGGTACTGGTGTTTCTGGCATTCTTTGTAGTGAGTCAGAGAATGGAGGCATATAAGGAGTGGAATCAAGGCAACTGGCTTTGGATTCATTCATAAGTACTGCTTTTCTTTTCTTTTTTTAAACTTTGGCTCCCAAATTTTGTGCAGAGTTAATGAAAGGCTAAGTCAAGGAGAACATATCTCTATTTTAAAATCAGTTTGTTGATTTAGATTCTTCTTTATGTACATTTAAACCATTTTCAATGCCAATTCCAGGCTCATTAGCTGAATTGATTAACTGTTTTAGGTTTATTAGTGCCTGATATCTTCATAAATTAATTATCTCATTTTGTACTTCAGAGCCATTGAGTATTAATCAGGAAAGGGCCTAAAAATTACCTACAAAACACCAACTAGAACTTTAGTAGTGGAAAGTACCAGAAGAGTCATTGTTCCCTCAGTTTACTATGTGGAATCATTTTTCTACCAGCCTGGAGAGTCGGTTACCCAACCTCTGCCCCTACTGGGATTTTACTATTTCTAGATATGCTGCATTTGTTTCCACACAACCTTAATTATTAGAAAAATTTCCCCCAGAGTGTGATAAAATCAACTTCTATGCATTGGTGCTAGTTCTGCATTTGAAATCTCACCAAAGTAAACTCATCCCTCTTTTTTGTGAATGATTTAGCCTTTGTGCTATTTGAAAACTACTTCTTCCTTTTTTTCTTTCTTTTTTTGATGATACTGGGGATGGAACCCAAAGCCTTGTGCATGCTAGACTAGAGCTTTATCATTGAGCTTCATTCCCAGACTTGTTACTTTTTTTTTAAGTTGTAGATGGACACAGTACCTTTATTTTATTTATTTATTTTTATGTGGTGCTGAGGATCAAACCCAGGGCCTTATACATGCTGGGCAAGCACTCTACCACTGAGCCACAACCTCAGCTCCTTACTTTTTACTTTGAGATAGTGTCTCTCTTAAGTTGTCTGGGCTGGCCTTGAATTTGTGATACCCCTGCCTCAGCCTTCTAAGTTGCTGGGATTTCAGGCGTGTACCACCATGACTAGCTTCCTTTTCATTTTTCCAAACAGAAAAAAAATTATATACTTTGTTGCTCATCGTTGAGTTCATTTAATAAATACTTAAGAGTGCAACATCTGTTTGCCAGTATTGTGCTAAATATTTGGGGTAAAATGATGAGGGACATGGTTCTTACCTTCTAGAGCTTAATGCCTGTCTAGGGCAAGAGAGACTTATAAATAACTAACTTTAATAAGATACTATTAGAAGAATAAAGCATATTGATGACTATTAGCCATAGAGAAGGTCAAGATTTATTCCATGGGAAGATCTCACAGAAGCAGTGTCATTGGACTGGGTTTTAAAGTTCCCAAAGTAAAGGATAGGGGAGAAAACCATTCCTGGTATAAAGAATGGCATAGGCAAAGAGGTATGAGTGTATGAGCACGTTTCAGAATGAAGACAAGCTCAGCATGTGCAAATCACAGGCTCTTTATGAGCTTTATGCATCATGTTCAGGAGTTTCAATCAGTAAGGAGCCATGGAGTATTGTATTGTTTTGTCTTTAAAATATCTATATTGGGCTGGGGATGTGGCTCAAGCGGTAACATGCTTACCTGGCACGCGCGGGGCGCTGGGTTCGATCCTCAGTACCACATAAAAATAAAATAAAGATGTTGTGTCCACCAAAAACTGAAAAATAAATATTTAAAAAATTCTCTCTCAAAAAAAAAATAAAATAAAATATCTGTATTGTTGAGAGCCACAGCCAAAGGGGCCCCAGCAAACTTCCAGCTGCCAGCAAACTTCCAGCTGCTGGCTGATGATTGGCTCACAGCAGCCCCAGCAACATCTAGCTGATTGGCTCCTCGGCCCCAGCAACATCTAGCTGATTGGCTCCTCTGCGGTGATGCTCATTGGGCTGTTTCCCTGCCCTTTCAGACCACGGAGCTGCTCATTGGGGGACTTTTTTGGCTCTGCCCACGTGACCCAGCCAATCGGCCTCAAGAGCAGGAGGATTGTGGGAGGTGGAGAGAAGCTTGTGTGGGAGAGAGAGGCTTGGGGAAAGCCGGTGGTGGCAGTTGAGGCTCTGAGGGTTTTTCCTGAGAGGCTGTTTTGTTTGGTGTGTGTGGTTCTAAAAATAAAGTTAGTTTCTTTTGACAAGTGGCTCCTGATTGTGCCCAGCCAGACTGCGGCATTTGGTGCTCTTAAAAGAGGAATCTTAAAATGGCTACCCATCCTCTCGCCCTGCCCTCAGGGGCGAGCAGTTTCACTTACCCTCAGTCGCTCCCCGTGCGAGCCACCAAATGCCGCAGTCTGGCTGGGCACAATCAGGAGCCACTTGTCAAAAGAAACTAACTTTATTTTTAGAACCACACACGCCAAACAAAACAGCCTCTCAGGAAAAACCCTCAGAGCCTCAACTGCCACCACCGGCTTTCCCCAAGCCTCTCCCTCCCACACAAGCTTCTCTCCACCTCCCACAATCCTCCTGCTCTTGAGGCCAATTGGCTGGGTCACGTGGGCGGAGCCAAAAAAGTCCCCCAATGAGCAGCTCCGTGGTCTGAAAGGGCAGGGAAACAGCCCAATGAGCATCACCGCAGAGGAGCCAATCAGCTAGATGTTGCTGGGGCCGCTGTGAGCCAATCATCAGCCAGCAGCTGGAAGTTTGCTGGCAGCTGGAAGTTTGCTGGGGCCCCTTTGGCTGTGGCTCTCAACACTGTATCATTATTTCTCATCACAAAGTTAATATAAGCCCAGTACATACAATGTAGGGCATATATAAACATAGAAAATAGATATTTCACAATCCCATTTCCCAGAGACAGTAGCATTTATCATTTTATATATTTTTGTTTAGATGTTTTTCCTGTATGTATGTGTGTGTGTGTGTGTGTGTGTGTATGTATATATATATTTATTTTCACATTTTAAACAAAAATGGAATTGCTTTATTTATACAGTTTTAATACTGAATTAAAAATTAATATATCATAGTGATATTTCTATATCATAATTCCTTTATGTAATCCATTGCTATTTCTGCATTTTTTTCCCAGTACTTGGGATTGAACCCAGGGTCCCACATATGCTAGGCAGGCACTGAATTTCATTCCAGCCTTTTAAAATTTTATTTTTATACACGGTCTCACTAAGTTGCTCAGGCTGGCTTTGAGCTTGCCATCCTCTTGTCAGCCTCCCAAGTAGGTAGGATTATAGGTATGCAATTCTACATTCTGCTATTTCTGATATATATATATATATATATATATATATATATATATATATAAAATAATGTACATTTTGACATATTTCTTTGTATACCTGACCTGATGTTACATTGTTGAATTTTTACAAGTGGTGGGAGACAAAGAATTTACTTACTGCTGAGCTCCAGGAATGTCAGTGAATGTTGTAAAACTGGCATCAGCTCTTGTGGCATTTGTCATTCAGTGGGAAAGAAATGCTAAATAGTCACACAAATAAATACAATAAAATGTGGTACAAGTTGGAAAGAAAATATAAAGGACCAATGAAAGTTCATAACTTTGAAAAAGTCCTTATCTTTTAGAGATATAGCCTGACATATATACATTTGACATGGTATAATTTGGGGGATTTGCTTCAAAATAATCCAGTCTTTGAGGGTGAGGGAAGGTGGGTGGGACCGTAGCTGAAATAAGCAAAGAGTTAATAATTGCTGAAGGTGGTGTTAACTATACTCTGCTCTTGTGTTTGAAAATTTCCATACTAAAATGTAAAAAGTATGGAAAAGGGATTATAATTTGCAAAGGGGAGGCCAAGGAAAGGCTCCTTTGAGGAAGAAACATTTCAGCTAAGACCATCGTGATATTTGCCAGGCTACAAGTGGTGGATAGTGGTTGGGGAAAGAGCTTTGTAGGCATGGGAGCAGCGTGAACAAAGGTCAGAAGCCTAAGAGGGAGCATGCTGTGCCTAGAGGAAATGAAAGAGGGCTGGTGTCATAGGAATTGAGAGTCTGGAGCTTCCTGTAGACATGGGCTAGATGTGTAGGACCTTGGAGACCATGCTAAGAATTTTTTTTTTTTTTTTAATACAACAGCAATAGAAAGAAACCTTCTATAGAAGGGTATAGTTGTTGTTATTGAGATGGGGTCTTGTTAAATTGCCCAGGATGGCCTCAAACTTGTGATCTTCCTGCCTCGTCCTTCCAAGTATCATAGAAGTGTTTTAAGCAGCAGAGTGGCAAGGTGGCTTTTGATTCTTGAAATCTCAAATTGGCTGTTTTGTGGAGAATGGTTTTTGTTTCAGCAATGGGGAGAAGAGAAGGTAAAAGTGGAAAGACATTAGATTATTGCACTGGTTTAAGGATTTGGGTGATTTTAGATCAGATATATAGTGATATAGATAGAAGAGATAATATCTTGTCAGATATTTTGGTCTTGATGATGTAGGAGTTGAAGGAGAGAGAGGTTTCAAAGATGATGTTTAAATTTTTGACTGCTGCCATTGATGGATGGGAGTATAATTGATGAACATGGGGAAGAATGGAGGAAGAGCAGATTTTTTGGCTAGAGATTAAGAGCTCAGTTTGAAATATGCTAGTCAGAAAATTTGCACCAATGTATATTTTACCTCTGAGTGTGAGATTTATACTCAGAGGTCTTCTTTGTACAGATTTGTGTTTTAGAGAGATTATTCTGGTAAGAATCTGGAAACCAATTAGGTGTTAATCTGAAAGCTCTCCACCCCCTGCTGCATAAAGAAATCACATTTTTATTGTCTCTGCCTTTCTAGCCTTAATATTCAGCTGAGAGGGTATCTGGGTCCTAAGGACTCAATAAATCATTCTAAGAGAATTAATGTTTATAGGTGAGAGATGACAGTCTAGATAGAAATTGATAGATTCTGGAAGTTTCCAGAATACATTCAGCATGTATGGTTGGAAGATGGAAGAGATTTTCTCTCTTCTCTCTTATCCTGCCTGTTTAAGAACTTTTCAGTAGCTCCACAATACTGCCAAGTCAAAATATGTGTAGCCTTCAATTTATTTTTGACCCCCCAAACACTTGTTTTTCTGAAACTCTATAGGTTGGAGGTCAGAAAGCTGAAATTATTATTCTGATAGCTTGAAGCTATCTGTAATTCTAGTTCTCCTTCTCTCTGCTGACTTCTCAAGCCTGGAGCCCTTCTAGTTCTGGCAGCTCTGGTGGGGTTAGGGAGTATTAGCAGCAAGGGAAATCTGTAGCAGGGCAGCAGTAGTTACTCTCTGTATGTAGATGCTGTCCAGAAGTCGAGTATAAATGCATATTACTTACATGCTTTCCATTTTACCAATGAAGACATGCTCTAGAAAGATTTCCAAATGCATGTAACAAGTCTCTGGGCTGGTACTTTCTACAGTTGATTTTATATGTTTTTCCCTAGTGCTGAGGATTGAACCCAGGGCTTTGAGTATGGAGCATGTTAGGCTAGTTTATTTTATTTATCTGTCTTCTTTGCTTTCAAAATTATTTGGAATATTGCCTCTCAGAATCCCTTTTCATTTTCTTTTCTTTTTTTTAAATATTTTTAATAGTTGTTGATAGCCCTTTATTTTATTTATTTATATGCGGTGCTGAGAATCGAACCCAGTGCTTCACACATGCCAGGCAAGTGCGCTACCGCTCAGCCCCAGCCCCAGCCCCTCTCTTTTCATTTTCAATTTCAAAATACCTTTTGTATTTCTTTTTTTTTTTTTTTAAAGCTTTATTTTACTTATTTATTTGGAACCCAGGGCCTCTCACATGTTAGGCAAGCACTCTACCACTGAGCCACAACTCCATCCCACCTTTTGTATTTTCTCCTTGGTTGTCATAACCAATATGTAGTGAACAATTGGTTTCTTTCTGCAAGAATCCCATATGTAAGTAGGCTGGCCTAGCAGCAGCAATGTCATATACCATGGAATCTTGGCACCTTCCACTAAGGCTGGCAGCTCTGGGCCTTCTTTGTGTGTGTAGTGGGGGCATGTGTGGGCACAAGGGCAGAGGATGTGTAGCCAAGAAAGGGAATGGGTAGGGGTTTAGGTAGTGCATTTACAAATTATTTTGAGGTAAAGGAAACTGCTTCGAATTTCATGTTTTCTAGAAGACTGAAATTATGTCCATTCCACTATAGTAGCCATTTTATTATGTATGTATCATGTAAATCATGGTCTATACCTTCAATGTGCACAGCAAAATATCTTTAAAAGTAAAGAAGATATTGGCTTAATTAGGTAAATTTCTTCTTTCTGACATACAATCAATTAATTTTGGTTTTGACATTCTAAGACCAGAACTCATCCCCATCTGTAGTGTTGCCTAGAGTGTTGGTTTAGATGTATGAATGATTTAGCTGGCCTTTATCAATGAAGTTGAATGGAAAGTAGATTCTGGAAACCTCATTCTTATGCATAGCTTTCATTCATTATTGTTGCTCTATGTTCCAGGTCCTGCCAGGTGGATGTTATTGTACATATTTTACAGATGAGGAAATGCAGGCTTAGGAAGTTTAAGTATATCTCTGAAGATCACTTGGGTTATCATTGTAATTACTAATGAAGCTGCATTTAAACCTAAGTCTTCTCGCTGCACAGATTTTTTTTTTTTCCTTTTGGTACCAAGGATTGAACCCTGGGGTGCTTTACTGCTGAGCCACACACCTGGTTCTTTTTATTTTTTATTTTGAGAAAGGGTCTTGCTAAGTTGCCCAAGCTGGCCTCAAGCTTGTGATCCTCCTCCCTCAACCTCCTAAGTAGCTGGGGCCCAACTCATACTTTTTTTTAAAAATGTTTTTTGTTGTAGATGGACACAATACCTTTATTTTATTTTTATGTGGTGCTGAGGATTGAACCCAGGCCTTCCACATGTGAGGCGAGCAAACTACTACTGAGCTACAACCCCAGCCCCTCATATTATACTTTTAATCATATACCATTTCTCCACTTTTTTAGCCATATAAGTAACTTTCTCTCTCTCCCTCTCTCTCGCTTTCTTCAGTGTTGTCAATTAAACCCAGCACATAAGTAATTTTTGTCTCATATTTTTTCTCTTCTCCAATTTCAGAATCTATTATGGATCACGCAGTTATTGACTAATAAATGTAGTGACTAGCAACTAGAAGAGAATGGGTATCTGGGACAGAAGTGTCACTGTTTCACTGGGAAAATGTTGTAGGAGGGATGTCAGGTGATGGCTCTGTGGGGGGCAGGGAGGTGGATAGGGCAGGGTAGGCTCTTATCTGGGTTCTCATGAAAGGACAGTTGCTGGGTTATTTCTGTGTTGAGGCCTTGTCAGGGACTCCAGAGCATCACTTCCCTGTCTTGCATACCTCAGGGGCAAGAAGGCTGTAAATACTCTGGAGGATCTAGAGAAATTCCTCATTGTGACAGTGGCTTAGGTTAGTGGGGATTGCCTTCTCCAGACTTAGGAAGCAAACAGCATGACATCCCATAGCTAACTTCTGTTGGCCCTCTTTGCTTTTTTTTTTTTTTTTTTTTTTTTTTGCTGGTGGTGCGGGGTTTGAGCTACACCCCCAAGTCTTCCACAGCTAACTTTTAATTTTTTATTTGTTCTTTTAGTTATACATGACAGTAGAATATATTTCAAGATATTTTACATGCATGGAGTATAACTTCCCATTCCTGTACATGATGTGGATTTACTTTATATTGGTCGTGTGTTCATATATGAACACAGGAAAGTTATGTCTGATTTGTTCTACTGTCTTTCCTTCCTATTCCCATCCTCCCTCCCTTCCCTTCATTCCCTTTGTCTAATCCAATGAACATCTATTCCCCACTACCTCCTTATTGTGTATTAGCATCCACATATCAGAGAGAACATTCAGCTTTTGTTTTTGGAGGATTGGCTTATTTCACTTAGCATGATAGTCTCCAGTTCCATTCATTTACCAGCACATGCCATAATCTTATTCTTCTTTGTTACCACAGCTAACTTTTAATGAATATTTTTGACTTTTAACATTGTTAGCAAACTAGTACCTTTTAACTATCTTATCATGAGTTTTAGAGTTTTAGACTATAGAATCTAGAGAGAAGAAAAATGTTAAAAAAACATGAAATATTAACTTTTGGTCCCATTTTAAATCTTACATAACTAAGATCTAATTAGAGTTCTGAAAACTATTACCAAAAATAGATATGTAGAGTCCCAGCAAGCCTCATTTTTCATTTGTAAAACACCCACCACCTGAAAACAAGTACGTGAGTCTTCATGTTAGTTAGTTATATGGAAAACTGACTGCGAATCCATCTAGGGATCTGAACGGATTTAAGATCTTTTTAGAAGATACATCTTAGCCTATCAAGATAATAGCAATGAGAAGGTATTGGATAAAATTTCAGGCAGAGAACACCACCTGGTGGTGATAAGAAGGATTTAAGCCTTCATGTATTTATACCAGTAGTTGTAATAAATGAGTGCTGTTTGTCAAAACAATTCTATCCTTATTTATAATAATCATGGATTCAAATTTGTATGAATAGTTTTTGACACAGGACTCTAGCATTACTTCATTAAAATTGCTGTCAATCATACAAGCTAACATGTCAAATAATTGTGTACTATAAAACTACAATCTTGTTCCAAACAGGTCCTATTTATCAGTGAAGAAAATCAATTAGTGCCTTTCCATCTCTTTATTGCAACTTCTAATTTTAACATCATCCTTATTTTCTGTGGAAAAATAGAGAAGGAAATATTTAGATTTTTCAGTATGTCTTTGACAGGTGTCATGTAAAAGTAAGTCACTTTTTTCCCCCTGTATAAAAATTATGAAGAGAAGTTTGAGATTTTCCAGAGTGATTATTAGGGTGAGCAAAGTTGAGAGGGGATGGGAGATTCTGTAAGTTTATTAAAATTCATTTCTGAGGTTTCTCCTTTGTTCCAATAAACATCTAAATAATTGCATTATTTGAGAATTTTGAATCTAGATCATCCTGTAGTTGGGTGAAGTGGGGACATCAACCCAAGAATCTTATTAAGGATCCTATTAAGTTAATGTGGATGCATATTTTATAGGCCTGCAGGGGATGAGAGGATAAACAGAGTTTTCAATTTCAGGTTGAGCCTTGGGCTGGCATGCCATATCTGTATCTTTTTTCCTAGTTGGAAAACTGATTCCAGGCCCAGCACCTTGCAGAGTCTCTTGGGGGAGGACTGTTCATGTAATGTGCCAGGCTAAATAGAATGTGTCATACTTTGCCCTGCTTTCCTGGGATTTTTCTTTATGTAAGTGGCAGCATATTATAATTTCGTATTTCAACACTCATCAGTGTTGAAAACTGTTCCATGCATAAATGCCCACATGTCCATAATTTAATTTATATTAAATGTCCAGAATTGGCAAATTCATCGAGACAGAAAGTAGATCTCTGGTTGTCAGGAACTGGGAAGTAAGGGTTGGGAGTAGTGGGAGTGCCTGCTTATGAGTTTGGAATTTCCTTTTGGGTGATGAAAATATTTTGGAATTAGATAGTGTGATCATTATACAACTATATGAATATACAAAAAACCATTGTACTATACACCTAAAATTTTACACTTAAAAAAAGAAGAAGAAGCAGATCCATGGAGGGATGAACCAAGTTAATTAATAGACGATTGTGGTCAATATTCTTTCACTTTCATTTTAGCAGAAATTTTGCTTGATAATCTCAGTGTGGCACCTTGGGCCTTGAATGTTGTTGTAATTTGACTTGACTGTCCTGTTCCTGTCCTTCACAGGGCCACGATGGGCCTCCTGGAATATTGGCGTGTTTATCTGCATTCGATGTGCTGGAATCCACAGGAATTTGGGGGTGCACATATCCAGGGTAAAATCAGTTAACCTCGACCAGTGGACTCAAGAACAGATTCAGGTACTTACACAACTGAGAGAGAGTTGGCTGTTCCCTTTATCTATGTAAAAGTAGTTCAGATGAGTGTCAGTCAAACTAGGCACCAAGATGAAGATAGTTTTAAACATTTATGTCAAATTTTCATGCCTTAATAGAGAAAATTTTAATCTTTCTATTTAAGACAGCAGGGTAAGACACCTTTATTTTACTTCTTTTAAAATACACTCTATGGTCTAGGACCCCAGGGGTTTTTGAAGGCATTAAGAAGGATCTTTGGATTACTTTTTATGACCCTTGGCATTTGCATGTCTAACCTTTGTAGTTTTAGATAGGCATTCACTTTAAGGAAAATAAATAACAAAAATACCTCCTGGACTGGGAATGCTTGCCTGGGTTCAATCTTCAGCACAGCAATAAATAAATAAATAAATAAATAAAACAAAATAAGAGCCTTCCAAAAATTATAGAATTATAGTAATATTTTTTACATTTTTTTAAGTTATAGTTGGATACAATACCTTTAAGTTATTATTTATTTTTAAGTGTTGCTGAGGATTGAACCCAGTGCCTCGCATGTGCTAGGCGAGTGCTCTACTGCTGAACCACAACCCCAGCCTGGAATTATAGTAATATTTTATTGCTAAAATCTTGCTTACTATTAGCTTGGTGGTCTGGGAGTGGGACACTTAAATTAATGAGTCCAGCTAGCCCAAGATCTGCATCTTGATGTAGCTTCATTAGTTTCTGTTCCCTTCCTACATTGAAGTGCTTTAATTAAAACAAGTTTTTCTTTTTTCTTTTTTTTTTTTTTTTGTGTGTGAGTGTGTGGTTTGTGTTGGGGGAAGAGGCTACAGAGAAAACTAATTACTAAGGTTGATGACGGAAGTAAGAGGGTGTTCTTATTAGAAGATGGCTTTAAAATTACTTTAGACTGTATTTATAGATTCATTAAAGGTCTAAGGTGGTGAGTTACATTTTAAATTATACTTTACTATATTTTATGAAGAAAATTATATATCATAGAGGTATCTTTGAATTTGAAGATTTGAAAGACTCTTGGGATTTAGCTAGCGTTCACTGCTATTAAGGGTTTTTTTTTGTTTTTTTGGTTCTGGGGATTGAACTCAGGAGCACTTGACCCCTGAAACAAATTTTATTTTATTTAGAGACAGGGTCTCACTGAGTTGCTTAGTACCTTGCTTTCGATGAGGCTGGCTTTGAACTCGTGATCATCCTGCCTCAGCCTCCCTGGCTGCTGGGATTACAGGCATGTGCCACCATGCCTGGCTTAAGGTTTTTTTTTTTTTTTTTAAGGGGTCTTTTTGAAAAGCCTAATGGGAGGCCGCCATGGTGGCACACAGTAATTCCAGTGGCTCCAGAGCCTGAGAAGGCAGGAGGATTGCAAATTCCACGCCAACTTCAGCAATATATCAAGGCTCTAAGCAACTTAGATCCTATCTCAAAATAAAAAATAAAAAGTGCTTGAGAATGTCTCAGTGGTACCCCTAGGTTCAATCCCTGGTACCAAAAAAAAAAAAAAACCCAAACCTAGTGGGAAACACACATTGACTGGTTAATAGAGCTGAATAGGTTAATTAATAGCATAAACTTAGAATTGTAATACCCATTATTGCCTGCCTAGTAGACATTTTGATTGTTAGCTATGCATCTTAGAATTTCAAATAACATCTTGAATTATTACTGAATTAAATGTATTTTGGAAGACAAATCTTTCCATAAAAGGAACCCATGGAGAAGGGAAAGAATCTGTAGGAGCAAGTGATTGGAATTCCTAGTAGGGTAGAGAGAATACTGGATTGGAAACCAGAATACACAAGTTTAAATCTTGGTTCTGTCACCCTCTAGATTGGCTCTTTAACTGCAAATAGAAGAACTGGATGAGAAGTTTTTCTTTCCCATTCTGACATTTCCCGTTTCTGTATTCTCTTTGATTGCAGTGCATGCAAGAGATGGGCAATGGAAAGGCAAACCGGCTTTATGAAGCATACCTTCCTGAGACCTTTCGGCGACCTCAGATAGACCTGTATCTTTTCTGGAGCAATTTAGAAGGCTGGTGATCCTTTGATGTTTGGGGAGAGGCAGACAAAATTCAAAGCCTGAGACCTGAGGGGACCATCTCTGTGTGGATTTGTCAAAGGCGTGGGTTTTCTTCTCTCCTACAATCAAGACAGAAAAAGCACATGTATTCTTGCTGATGTTGGGATTATATGTAGTATCAGACGGAAAGAATCAGGAATTAAAACTGCAGTGATTTCACTGTGAATTTTTCTATAGTGACATCTCTGCTAGTTTTTGGGTTACCAAAACTATTTTTTTGATAAAAAGAATAGTTTACTATGCTTTGTTGAACCCTGGTATTCAGAAAAATGTCATTCATTTTTATTGCATTCTTATGTCTTGTATGAAAGAATTAACCTTTGTTGACCAGCTTATCAATAATGTTTTCACTCATCACTTCAACAGGGGACAGTGCCTAGATGTAAAACCAAACTTCATAAAGGTGGTACTTCTCAAAATGTAGTTTGTAGACCACCTTGTTAAAGTTTATTTTTTGGTATTTGCAGCTAGAACCTGTTAAATGTAGATTTGGGACCCTGTAGAAGACTCACTTATCAGGATTTGGAGTGGGATGCAAGGTTTATATTTTTAAGGGGCATTTAGTTGCTTTGCTTGAAGTCTGTTCATCTGAGGGCTTTAAAAGAGATAATTCATCATTTCCCCTGTATCTTAGAACAGCCAGAGGTCCCTCTGATGACAATGTAAAGGTTAATCCACTTGCTGCTGTTATCACTTTAAAGACAAATCATAGGCAACACTGCTTCCCTCCAGTAGCTTAAGGCATAAAATTTCAAGATTTTGGTCAGGGAAACTGCATACAACAAAGCAAGAGTTGTAGGGAAATGAGACAGTAGGGAAAGAGAAGATCAATGCTCTGTGGGATATAAATTCATCTTTTATGTTCTTACTCTTGAAGAGACTTATTTGATTCATCCTTAATAAGCTTTTTGCAGAGCTGTTGAGGGATTTATTCGAGATAAATATGAGAAGAAGAAATACATGGACCGAAGTCTGGACATCAATGCCTTTAGGGTTGGTTGTAAATCTTTCAGGTTTTGTTCATAATATGTTATTGCTTACTAATCAGGCCAAGGAAGAATTTGACAAACTGCTACCAAAATAGTCTAAAACCATCACTTAAAAAATGCCAAAGTAGGGTTGGGGTTGTGGCTGAGTGGTAGAGTGCTTGCCTAGCAAGTGTGAGGTACTTACTGGTTTTATCCTCAGCACCACATAAAAAAGTAAATAAATAAAGTTATTATATCTATCTACAACTAAAATATTTTAAAAATGAAAAAGTAGGGGAAAAGCCAGTTACTGAGTAAAGACCATTGGATATCATGGAAAAAACTTTTGTCTCAGCAATGGGGAGGACAAACCACCAGTGAATCCTTTGTCTTGATCTATATTTAGAAGATATTAGTGATTCTCAGTTCCAAATTATTTCTTGAAGTGGACACATTGGGCACAGTAGGTTAAGTAGAGTAATATGTGTGTACAAGTATGTGTGTATATATATCAGTATATATGAATACACATATACTTTTTCTTCTTTTGTAAATGAAGTCAACAGAAGCAGGTATAATTAAATCACCAGTTTCTTTCAGTTTGACCAACATATTATTCCCTTATTACCTGGTAATGACCAGTGTATTGGTGGACTGAGGGCCACTGGAACCCTTTCTTATTCCTGAGAATAGTTTCAGAAGGAAATTAACTACCATTTGCCAAGTACACATTCACCCAAGGCATGGTTAGAACCTGATAACTATAGTTATATAGTGTGTGATAACTAGGTCAGTATAACACATCAGGAGCAAAAGCAACATGGTTTCTGGAAGAAAATATGCCTAAATAATGAAAATAAAGGGAGAAGTAATAAATATAACCATTAAGATTTTTAAATAGCCTTGACAAGATTCTGTAGTAAATTCTCTTAGAAATAATTAACTATTTCTCTAGCTACAAAAATATAGTCTGGGATTTGCCAGTTCTATTACAGTTCCTATCTATCTTCTAGTTATTTATTTTGATGGATGATAAAAAAGCCATTGAAATCACTAAGTTTGCATGCGGCTCTCTAAGCCCTTTCTGGTAATTAAAAATTAATTTAATTAATTTAATTTGAACCAGCTGTATGAAAGGTGAATTTCAACACAGGCTTATAGGAAAGTACAAGGTATTCATGGAGTTAGGGAAAAAAAAAATTCCTTCCTAACTTAATATGAAAGATTCTTATTTACGGTCATCCAGAAAAAAGATTTGTCAGTTATCTTAACTGTTCCAAGAAGGAATTAATTCAGTGAACAGCTACAGCTCAAGTATCATCATCAAAAAAGGTGTTTTTTTTAATATTTATTTTTTATTTGGACGCAGTATCTTTATTTATTTATTTTTATGTGGTGCTGAGGATTGCACCCAGGGCCTCGAATGTGCTAGGTGAGCGCTCTACCACTGAGCCACAACCTCAGCCCTCAAAAAAGGTTTAGAACCAAAGTACACACATTTCCTTTTATTTGTAGAAAACTATGGTCTGTCTGCCAAACTCTTCATTATTCCTGAAATATAAAATCAGATGAGGTGAGAAAAGGGTATCTGAGGTAATTCAGAGGATGGAGGAGGAGGAAAGATTTGCCATATTAAGACAGTCATTCAGATGTTCCTAATTACATTGCTGGCCCACCATACCCATGAAAACAAGCTTTTTAATTATTGGATGTTTTCTCTTGGAAAGGAAATACCTCCTGTTTACCAAAAAACTATTTCAGAATTTTTTAAAAAATTTGATGTGTTTAACTTGTTTATGTTTTTATTGAAGATTTTAATGCTAAGAATTAATATTTACTAGGTAAGAGCATTTAATTTCAACAAAAAGAGACTGACTTTTAAAAAGAATATCCTGGGGCTGGAGCTGTAGCTCAGTGGCAGAGTTTTTGCCTATCATGTGTGAGGCACTGGGTTTCATCCTTAGCACCACATAAAAATAAACAAATAAAATAAAGGCATTCTGTCTATTTACAACTACAAAAAAAAAAAAAAGTATTCTATAGTGTTTTGTTTTTGTGGGGCTGGAGATTGAACCTGTACATGCTTAGGTAAGTGCTCTATCAGTGAGCTACATGCTTAGCCAATTATTCTTTTTTAATAGATAAAGCATTTTCAACTTCAAGAAATAAAGTATTCTGTATTAAAGTACCATACTATATATGAAAAAGACAAAGCTATATGTGTTGTGATTATCAAATTATTTTTACAGAAAATATGAAAAGTTAAAATTCACAATTCTTATCATCTTTATTAAGGCTTATCATCTTGCTTTATCTCTTTTGTTCTATATAGGAGACTTATTTAAAATCTAATATGGGAGTGGGGAATGTAGCTCATTGAAAGAGCACTTGCTCAGTATGCTCATGGTGCTGGATTTGATCCCCAGCACCACAAGAAAACACAGAACTCTCCAAAAGCTAGTTAGGTATAATGTCTCTTGTTTTCCTTCTCATGATTCATGTTATACATAACACATCATACATTTCTATGTTATTTACTTACATTGAATATCTTTTCTTAGTGAATAGGTAAATCAGTATCATTTACTATTCTCTTCTGTGACATAAATGTGGTTATTTAAGTTTTTCTATAACATAAATAATTCTGGAATGAATGTCTTAGTACATGTAACTTTTTTCATATTTTTTATTATTTTCTTAAGATTCATTACAAGATATGGTATATCTAGGTCAGATGATTCCAATATTTGTCTCTTCATACAGTTGACAATGTACTTTCCAAAAGTTATACCATTTTTTACTGTCTTCTCAGCATGGTGTAAGCGTTCTAGTTTCACTTCATTTTACTTAGCATAATGCTCTCAAGTTCCATAAAATTTCCCTGAAGATGACATAATTTTATTCTTTTTTTTACGGCTGGATTATGTGCATATATTATGGTTTCTTTACCCATAGTTTGGCTATTGTGAATTGTGCTGCTACATGGGTATGCATGTAGTACTGTAGTATATTAATTCTTTAGGGTAAATACCAAGGGGAGGTATAGCTGGGTTATATGGTGGTTCTATTTCTAGTCTTATGAGAGCTTCCATACAGATTTTCATAGTGGTTGTACTAATTTACAATCCTACTAACAGTGTATAAGTGTTCCTTTTCCTCCACATCCTCTCCAGCATTCATTATTATTTGTATTCTTGATAAACATGCCTGTATTCTTTTTTAAAAAATATTTTTAAACTATTTCTCTATGTTTTTATGTGACACTGAGGATTGAACCCAGTGCCTTATACATGCTAGGCAAGCCCTTTACCACTGAGCCACAAGCCCAGCCCAGTATGCCTATATTCTTAAGGTTACTTTGTGGTTCTGTTTTCCATTAGGTGTTTATTTGTTGAAATGTGACCAATAACTTTATAATTCGTAAAAGTATTATGAAGTGGCCTCTGAAAAACTTCAAAAACTGAGAGACTTTCTAATATTTTATTTATTTATTTTTTTGGGGGGTGGGTACCAGGGATTGAACTCACAGGTACTTGGCCACTGAGCCATATCCCCAGCCCTATTTTGTATTTTATTTAGAGACAGGGTCTCACTGAGTTGCTTGCACCTCGCTGGTTTTGAACTCACGATCCTCTGCCTTAGTCTTCCAAGCCACTGGGATTACAGGCATGCACCACTGTTCCCGGCCCTAATATTTATTTTGACATGCTTTTTGGCCCTAGACAGGCAATCCATGCAGGACACCCTATAATCTTTTTTTTTTTTTTCTTAAGAATTCCCTAATTCTTTCTTGCCTTGTTTCCTTAATTCTTGTTTTTCTAATCTTTAATCTTAAAATTTAGGTCTGTTTTCTCATTTTTAAAAACAAAAATGAATATTGACAGGGCCTGTAATTGAATTTATAAAATCACAAAGGGCATAAGCTGAGTCAGATGAACATGAACTTATTTACCAGTACACTAAAATGAGGTGATCTGTTCAAAACATGAGCAAATTAAATTTAGGGCAAAAATGGGCAACAAACTTTAAAGCTTCTGTAGATAGTCTGTACTGCAGATTTCAAGAGTCATGGGTGGGTTAGACAGACCAGTAGGGTGAGTGTTTAAGATGTTTGGAATATATGTGGAGGAGGTCAACTCTCAGCTCCACACCAAGACACAGTCCCAAGTTTGCCATACTCTTGCATCAGAATCATTAGGATAGCAGACGTGGTGGTGCACACCTGTAATCTGGGAGGCTGAGCAAGAGGATCACAAGTTCAAAGCCAGCCTCAACAACTTAGTGAGGGCCCAAGTAACTCAGCTAGATCCTGTCTCTCAATAAAATATAAAATAGATCTGGGGATGTGGCTCAGTGGTTGAGTGCCCCTGGGTTCAATCCCTGGTACCAAAAAAAAAAAAAAAGAATCACTGGGGATTTTTGCCGTCCTTTGTGAACATTTAGGATTATAGTTTATTGAATCACCATGGGGCTTATGTTCATTATCTTGTTAAATCTTTCTAGAAAGAGAAGGATGACAAGTGGAAAAGAGGGAGTGAACCAGCTCCAGAGAAAAAAATGGAACCTGTTGTTTTTGAGAAAGTGAAAATGGTAAGTGGGAAAGTCCCTGCCCTGTGTGATGGTCTTGTGTGTGTTTATATATGGAGGGAGGAGGAGAGGCCTCATGGTGGGCAGGTGGGTTTGATACCATATTTTATCATTGTACCTGAAATAAGGGGTTCCACATTTAGATCAGATCACCTGCTGCCATTTCTGCTTCTTGCCCATTACCTATTGCTGCCTGAAGTGTTCTCTTGAAAGCTAGATGGCAGCTTGGAAACTGCATCTGTCCTATTTAAGCACAAGTCATGTTCCATGCTAGAATGACATGGCTGCATGACAGCTTCTGAGCAGATGCTAATTCCACAGTAGTCCTTGTTAGACCTCATGTGCTTCATTTTCCTTTTGCATTTAGGAGCAGTCCAGAAGTTAGGCTGCACTAATTTCCTTTTCCACATGGCTACTGTGGCTCTAGTAGTAGATATTCTGAATATAAGAGGTTGGAATCTTGGGAGAGAGGACTTTTTACTATTGGGTAAGGAAGACTCTTTATCACCATTGTGAATCATACTGTCTGTGGACAGTCACTAGTGATAATGGCAGAGTGAATTAAGTAATCTTTAAATTGATCTCCCTTTAGTGTTAAACTAAAAGATTTTCTAGCCACTGGAAGATTTGTTGTATAATCAGATACCTACTTTTATCCTTGATTTTTCTTGAGACCCAAAACTACTACTTCTGTTAGATTCCTTGCTCAGTGATTGTCTTGGTTTCAGAAAGAACTGCAACTCTAGAAAGCTAACCAAGTATAGACAATATCTTTATTTTCACTTCAGGTTTGGTTTATGCACTCAAGCTTCCTAGCACTTCCTGGGTTTTGTTTCTTTGATAACTGTCTTTGAATAAATAGCAACTATACCACAAGAATATGTGTGGCTTTATAGTGGAGAGGGGGGAAAAAGAGTTCAGAAATACCTGCTGATTTCTTTTTATAACATATTTTAACTTTAGCCACAGAAAAAAGAAGATTCACAGCTACCTCGGAAAAGTTCCCCAAAATCCACAGCGCCTGTCATGGATTTGTTGGGCCTTGGTAAGAGTCAGACTTGTCAGCCCCCACATTCTTATATATTTTGATGAAATTCTATGACTGACCCTGAGAAGATTGGTAGAGATGGGACTCTCATTTGTGTCTTCTTCACTAAGATTGTTCTCTCCTGTTCTTCCTGTTATGTTTTACATGTGAGCCATTGCTTTAAGAAAGTGTTTACTGGGACATTTTTCAGAGCAACAGTACAGTGTAGTGGTTAAAAGCATGGCTTTAGAGCCAAGTCCCGACACATATGTATGTAATCTTAAATAGTGACATCTGAACATTACTTTCCTAATCCGTGCCATGAGGATGGTAAGTTTCTACTTCAAAGGTGTTGTTGGAAGGATTAAGTGATATAATGCCTCTAAAGCTCTTAGTGCTATGCTTGACACATACTAAATGTTTGCAGTTCCACTTAACAACACCTTTCACCCTTTTGCCACTTCCGTATACTCTACTCCTTGTACTCTACTCCCTCCCTTATACTCCCTGCCTGCACCCTTGATTTTTCAGGTGCAACCAGTTTCAGAGATTGCTTGTTACTCTGTGGCCATTCTTCCCTTGAAATATTAATCTAGTGATTTTGCCCCTTTCAGAAAGAAAGCCTGTTCCCCTGCCTCTCATCACACTGATGGCTGTACTTTGTTTCAGTCTTCTGCTGTTGACTTAGGTTATTGGCTACTTAGGCTTCTAATTTCTTTACCTTTTATTTTTCTCTGAAAATGAATCCTATACACTGTTCTTCAAATTGCCAGGAAGGAGCCAGCCAGTCCTCTAGCCTTTGTACTGATGTAGCAGTCAGGCCTGAGTTTATCCCATAGCCTTCTTGCAAATATGGGGGGGAGGCCTCCTCTGAGAAGGCCTATCCAAGCTAACAGTAGGCGAGATTTCCAGGTCCATGACAGAGCTTGTGGGCCTTCTCTTTCTACTTCTTGTCTGCAATAGCAGGAAGGAGTAAGCAGTGCTACATTTTGGTTTTGATCTGTTTCTAGATGCTCCTGTGGCCTGCTCCATTACAAATAGTAAGACCAGCAATACACTAGAGAAGGATTTAGATCTTTTGGCCTCTGTTCCATCCCCATCTTCAGTTTCCAGAAAGGTGAGTCTTCTGGGATTCTAAGGATTAAAGGATTTTCCGGAAAGAGTGATAACTTAATCATAGAACCAAGCCATACTTCTTGGAAGAATTTGATTTTCTTAATTCTTCCCTTGACACTGTATCATCTCTGTCACAGCCTAAACTCATTGTTCATACTGTTTTGTTTTTGCCTCACAGAGTGCCCTTTGAGTGGGCTTCTATCAAAGGTCTGTCAGAGGGCTGGGGTTGGGGCTCAGTGGTAGAGCACCTGCCTTGCATATGTGAGGCATTGAGTTTGATCCTCAGCACCACATAAAAATGAATAAATAAAGATATCATGTTAATCGACAACTAAAACAATATTTTTAAAAGGGGGGGGCGGTGCTGGGATTGTGGCTCAGCAGTAGAGTGCTCGCCTAGTACGGGTGGGACCCTGGTTGGATTCTCAGCACCACATAAAAATAAAGGCATTGTGTTGTGTCCATCTACAAAAAAAAAAAAAGATATTCTCTTTCTCTCTCTCTCTAAAAAAAAAGGTCTGTCAGATTGTAAAGGCTATACTTTAGATCAGCTTTCCAGCCTGAGTTCCCGCCAGGGTGTTGTAGATGTGTTATTGGCTGCCATTTGTGGAATGCCTATTGTATGCAAGGAGTAGCCAGGAATTTGATGTATCTCATTTTTATATATTTTATTAATAATTTCAAGCCCTTACCAGTACCCCTCAAAATAGATAATTTACAGATGAGCAAATATTAGTTCAGAAAAGTTATGTGACTAGCCTCTGGTTATGCAATGAGTGAGTGCATGGATCTAAACCCAGTAGTCTGTGCAGCATCATTTGTGGATTGTTTTTGTTTTTTTCCCTACTAAATCACATAGCTTTTCTGAAGAATGAAGGATTGAACCAGAGTTTAGCTATTATGTATATTCACATATTTTTATGGTAAAAATGTCTGATATGAGCCATGAATTGTCTTTATTTACAGTACTGGGGATTGAACCCAGGGCCCACATGTGTTAAGCAAGTGTTCTATGACTAATCCATACATATTTCCAGCCCTGTTTAAATTTTGGGGTGGGGGACCATTAAGGATTGAACCAGAGGTGATTTACCACTGAGCCACATACCCAGTCTTTCTTTTTCATTTTTTATTTTGAGACAAGGTCTCACTAAGTGGCTTAGGGCCTTGCTAAGTTTCTGAGGCTGGTCTCGAACTTGTAATCTTCTTGCCTTAGCCTCCTGAGTCACTGGGATTATGTGCTATTGTGCCTGGCCTCTTTTTAAATTTTATTTTGAGACAGGATCTCACTAAGTTACCAAGACTGGTCTCAAACTTGTGACCCTCCTGCCTGAGCCTTCCAAATAGCTGGGGTTACAGGGGTATACTACTGTACCTAGACAAACCATGAATTTTTAAAAAAATATTTTTATTTTTAATTGTAAATGGACATAATACCTTTATTTTTATTTATTTATTTTTATGTGGTGTGGAGGATCATACCCAGTGTCTCACATGCGCTAGGCAAGTGTTCTACCACTGAGCTACAACCCCAACCTGAACCATGAATTCTTTTTTTTTTTTAATATTTTTTTAGTTATAGTTGGACACAATGCCTTTATTTTATTTACTTTTATGTGGTGCTGAGGATCGAACCCAACATCTGGCATGTGCTAGATGAGCGCTCTACCACTGAGCCACAACCCCAGCCCCTTAACCATGAATTCTTATTGCAAATGATAGAGGCAGCACAAGGTGATGGAGATCCTTATAGAGACCCCCATGAAGATTATTCCACCAATCCCCCTACCCTCTGTGCTCTAAGGTCGTAGGATCCATGCCAACTGCCGGGAGTGCTGGTTCTGTTCCTGAAAATCTGAACCTGTTTCCAGAGCCAGGGAGCAAATCAGAAGAAATAGGCAAGAAACAACTCTCCAAGGACTCCATCCTCTCACTATATGGATCCCAAACGCCTCAAATGCCTGCCCAAGGTAGAGTCCATGGAGTCATAGCTTTGTACAAGGAAGAGATATGAGAATATACACACAGAGTTTTTTGTTGTGATGAGGGACACTTGCTTTGGGGATTGGAGTATCATATAGGAAACATGCCTGAAACTGACATTACTTGTAAAAGCACAGAGTATCAACAGACATATAACTCAGGGTCATACTTTTGTGGGTTCTGATGTCAGACCTCTGTGAAGTCTGAGTCAAGGCTTGGATTTGGCCTCTTAAGGAGAAGTGGCCAGGTCAGTGCCCCATTGATAAACCACAGCAAATCTGGTAGAGAATCTCTCTAACTGCTTTGCTATGTGTAACAGCATTCTGAGTTGAGAGTAGTCTTAAAAAACTCTAACTGGAAAAGTAGCCAGTGAGAATTTGGGCTAACTTTGTGTCCTTTCCTCTTTAAGATGTGATGTGTGTTTTCTTGGCAGCAATGTTCATGGCTCCTGCTCAGATGGCATATCCCACAGCTTACCCCAGCTTCCCTGGGGTTACACCTCCTAACAGCATCATGGGGAGCATGATGCCCCCACCAGTCGGCATGGTAGCTCAGCCTGGAGCTTCTGGAATGGTTGCCCCTATGGCCATGCCTGCAGGCTATATGGGTGGCATGCAGGCATCCATGATGGGGGTGCCGAATGGGATGATGACTACCCAGCAGGCTGGCTACATGGCAGGAATGGCAGCTATGCCCCAGACTATGTATGGGGTTCAGCCAGCTCAGCAGCTGCAATGGAACCTCACTCAGGTGAGCTTCCCTGTTTGATCTGATATCAGACTTCTGAGCCTTCCTCAAGCCTATCTCACTTCTCACCTTTCCCTTATCCCTTGAATGCTTTCCATGTAAACGAGATAATGCCAGAGAGACATTCTTAGATTTGCCTTCCTAGAGTCAAAATTTTCTGAGGAGTTCTTATTTCCTATAAAATAAGGGTAACTATCTAAATCTGAGTCTACACTGTCTCAAAAACAAAACCAGAAAGACTTATATGGATAGACAATACAAAAATAAAAATACCTGTTGTCCATTGCTACCATTATTACAGGCTTCCAATGACATGACATTAGCATCGAACACCCAAATCCAGCAGAGCCAGCATCACAGAGGAGATTGCAGAACGTGGATAGGGAAGCAGGGCTTATAAGTGACAGAACGCAGATGAAGTCACCTCTCAGAGGAGAAAGGCCTACCCTGATGGAGACATACTGAGACCAGTTCTTGGGCGGGGGAGGGGATTGAAAATAAGGAATTTGAAATACATAGGATTATAGGCTATAGCCTTGGAAAAGTTTTGCATGGCAGAGAGATAGGTGTGACTTAGAAGAAGGAGGAACTCTTTGGAGACCTGATAGTGAAAGGAAAGAAACAAATTTGAAGTGGAAAAGAGAATTACAAAATCAGGAGATACCATCCTTCTTCCCAAATGATTATTTTCCTAATTAACAGAAGAGGGTGGTCTTGAACTCAGAAATCTACTAAATCCTCATACCTGTCTATATTATCAATGATTTGGAAAAAAAAAAGCACTAAAAAATAACAGAACATGACAGTGACATTTATACAAAACTACTGAAAATAGAAAACAAAACTTAAAACATTGGACTGGGGCTGTAGCTTGGTGGTAGAGTGCTTGCCTCACGTGTGAGGCACTGGGTTTGATCCTCAGCTCCACTTAAAAATAAATAAATAAATATCAAAACATTTCAGGTAATGGAAATTCTCCCTTCAAAAAGTCATTAAGCAGAATTAATACTGTTAAAATGGCCATACTACCAAAAGCAATATACACATTCAATGCAATCCCTATCAAAATACCAATGACGTTCTTTGCAGAACTATAATTCATTTGTAAGAATAAAAGACCCAGGATAGCCAAAGCAATTCTATAAGCCAAAAAAGCAATGCTGGAGGCATCACAATACCTGACTTCAAATTATACTACAGAGCTGTACTAACAACTGCATGGTACTGGGATAAAAGCAGACACACAGACCAATGATAGAGAATAGAAGATCCCAGAGACAAACCTACACATCTATAGTTATCTGATCATTGACAAAGGGTGCCAAAACATACATTGGAGAAAAGACAGACCCTCTTTATTGGGGGGACCAGGGATTGAACCCAGGGTGCTCTACTACTGTGCCACATCCCAGCCTTTTTTAAAATTTTATTTAGAGACAGGGTCTCACTGTGTTGTTAAGGACTTTGCTAAGTTGCTGCGGCTGGCTTTGAACTCGTGATCCTCCTGCCTCAGCCTCCCAAGTCACTGGGATTATAGGCATGCACCACCATGCCCAGAAAGAAGGCCCTTTTAACAATGGTGCTGGGAAAACTGGTTATCTATATTGTAGAAGAATGAAACTAGACTTTTATCTCTCACCCTTTTCCAAAATCAACTCAAAATGGATCAGACTTAGAAATTAGATCAGAAACTATGCAACTCCTAAAAGAAAACATAGAGCTAAACATAGGCATAGGCAATGACTTTCTCAATAAGATTCCTAAAGCTCAGAAAATAATGCTAAGAGTTAATAAATGAGATAGCATCAAATTAAAAAGCTTCTGCACAGCAAAGGAAACAATTAGGAATGTGAAGAGAGAACCTACAGAATGAAACCACCATAACCCAATTATACCAGTCCTCAGTATTTATCCTAAAGAATTAGTATAGTGTGATACATGCATACCCATGTTTTTAGCAGCACAATTCATAATAGCCAAACTATGGAATTTACCTAGGTGTCTATCATTAGATGAATGGATAAAGAAAATGTGGTATATATATAAAAACAATGGAATTTTATTCCACCATAAAGAAAAATGAAATTATGTTCTTTTCAGGAAAAGGGATGGAACCAGAGACTATTATATTAAGCAAAATAAGTCATATTCAGAAGCTCAAGAGACATATGTTTTCTCTCATATGTGGAAGCTAGAAAGGAAAAAGGAAAAGAAAGCTGGGGGTAGATCTCATGAAAATCAAAGGGAGATCAGTAGAGGAAACGAACCAAGGGGTAGAAGTCAGGAAAGGAGGGGGGAAGTGCTAGGTAGTGACATTGGCCAAATTATATTGTTATATTGTGTGCACGTATGAGTATGTAACAACAAATCTCATCATTGTGTACAATGATAATGTTCCAATAATAATGTGGGAAAAAAAGAAATGCAAAAAAAAGTATTTATGATTTCATTTAAGTACCAACTCTTTTCAGAGGGGAAAAAAAAAGTCATTAAGCAGAATAAAATTGTTAAGCAGTTTACCAACCTGAAGAGAATGTCCTTAAACATTTGCAGATAAACAGCTTGAATTGAAAATTCAAAACTTAGAACCAAAAATGGACAAAACACTAGAAGTTTTGAAATGAAAGTTTATTGAATTCAGGAAAGATATCAAAGAAAAAGAGAGTTATCTTAGAAATAAATTGAATAAATTCAGATGAAAATCTATTTGACATTGAAGAAAGATGTAAAAACAGCTAAGAGAATGAAAACTAAATATAGGAAGGGGTTTGAAAAGAATCAGAGAAAGTATATTATAGAAAGTAGGCAAAGATGGGCTGGGGTTGTGGCTCAGAGGAATAGCGCTCACCTAGCATCCGTGAGGCACTGGGTTTGATCCTTAGCACCACATCAAAATAAAATAAAGGTCTTGTGTTCATCTACAACTAAAAAATAAATGTTAAAAAAAAAGTAGGCAAAGAAAGCCTAACACAAATACATTTGGAAGACACCTTATCAGGACAGAATTAATATATTTAAAACTATAATACAAGAAAACTTTATAGAAATAGAGTTGTAAATAACATTAATGGGCTCACTGTGATTCTAGAAAAATTAACCCCAAATAATCTACTCTAAAACATCCCGGTAAACTTTTAGACTTTAAAGAACAAGAAAAAATATCAGGAATCTATCCTTTTTCATACTTCCCTCCCAACAAAACTTAATCACTTCCTGGAAACAAAACAAAACAAACAACACAAACCACTCAGGTTGACATCAGATTTTTAAAGGCATCATTCAAAGGACCACAAAGGGAATCTCCAAGACACTCAAGTACACATGAGATAGGTATTTTACAGCCAGTCAAGCTATCTTCAGATGTGAAGCCTGTAAAAAAATATGTATGCAAGAACTTAGGAAACGTGCTTACAAGCCTTTCTGAGGAATCTAACAGAGGTGAACTTCATCCACCTAGGAGACACATTTTGGCACAAGGACTGTTGATGAGCATTGAATGTTTATTAAGAACCTAAGACTAAAACAAGGGTAGTAATAAGGATAGGAAAATTTGTTGTATTCTTTTTTTTAAATTATTTTTTAGTTGTAGTTGGACAGAATATCTTTATTTTATTTGTTTATTTATTTATTTTTAATGTGGTGCTGAGGATCGAACCCAGGGCCTCATTCATGCTGGGTAAGCACTCCACCGCTGAGCCACAGCCCCAGCCCAAATTTGTTGTATTCTGACAAACATAATAATACAAGTAAAACAAATAGAGGAGGGAGGAAAAAAAGGAAAGTAGACTAAGTTAATTAATTGTTGCAAAATAAATAGATATAGCTGGGCATGGTGGCACATACCTGTAATCCCTGTGGCTCAGGAGGCTGAGGCAAGAGGATCACAAGTTCAAAGCCAGCCTCAACAAAAAGCAAGGTGCTAAGCAACTCAGTGAGACCAGATCTCTAAATAAAATACAAAATAGGTTGAGTACCCCTGAGTTGAATCCCCAGTACCAAAAAAATAAAAATAAAGATAAATAGGTGTAAGTCAAAGGATATAGGAAGCTGTCAAGCTAAATCATAGAATCTTGAGTAAAAGAGAAGGAAATTAAGGACAACAGTATTAGTATATAGGTAATCACTACAAAAAAAATATGGAACATTTTTCTTTTATTTTGGGGGTGCTGGAGATTAAACCCACAGCTTCCCACATGCTGGGCAAGCACTGTTCCACTGAGCCTTGTTAATTACAATTTTAAAAAATGTCTTAGCCAATATATCAAACAAAATTACCAATAGTAGGACAAATAATTATCATGTGCTTCCTGATATCTTGTACTGAGGAAGACACAATATCACCTACATAGAATTCTTGCCAAAAAAATATGTAACCTGTACCCAATCTTGAGAAAATATGAGATCAATACAAATTGAGATAGTCTACAACATAACTTTCCTGAAATATCAATGTCAGGAAAAAAGAAAGAGTGGTGGAAGAACTGTTTTAGATTAAAGGAGACTAAAGAGGTGAAAATGAAATGCAGTATACATTAGAGTATTGGGTTAAATTAAAAAAAATGTTAAATTTATTGACTGTGTTAATCACATTACGGTTCTAGAAAGGCATTCATTCCTATGGGATGCCTCCTGATTTATTGAGGGGTGAAATGTCATGATGATATCTGCAACTTTTGATGCTCCTTGACATTGTTTATATACATGCATATTCATATATCTCACACATACAGAGAGGGAGAGAAAAAATACAATAAAATGTTAACAATTGATGAGTTTAAGGAAGATACATATGGGTTTCTTGTACTATTGTCTCACTTTTTGTTTTTTTAAAGTTTGAAATTTTCTTTAAAAAGTTGGTAGAAGAAAATAGACATTCTCCTAAAGAAAAATAATTTATTTAGAAAATGAACTAGACTCAGGAAATTTAAGGCATTTTTCTTTGACAAACTGTTTTATCTGTTTGTGGCCAGGGGCCAATCTTTCAAATCCAATTCATAATGAGGCCCCTGCCCCACCCAGGCCTCATTCCCATGACTCCTCTCAGCTCCTTCCCTTCTCCTACACTGAAGATGTGTTGGTCTCCACTCCTCTTCCTTTATTCATTTGGAACAGTACAGTTTATTTTTCCTTCTGCAAAGGAGCATGCTCAAGTGCTGACCTGACAGTAACTGCTTTCTGCTGGAGAAGAGGCAGGAGCGCTGAAAGGGGTGCTTTTTGGTCTCTTTGAGTTGGCCTTGATCAGTTAACAGGCCCCTTTGGTTATGAAAAGGAACTGGAAAGGGAGAAAAGAAGGGCTTCTTATGCTGTTTTTTTTGCTGATGGACCCAGGATCCCTTTTTTCTCTTCTGAGCATTGGTCTCTGGCAACATCACCCTTCTGATAAGTCCTTTATGTGCATGATGTGGTGTCCTTGAAGTGATCTGTTAAGGTTCAGGGCAGTTGTGTACAGTAATAGTCTCCCTTTGTCTCCATCTCCCTCCCCACAGACAGAAGGACTCCTACCCTGCCTTTTGTACTAACTGGTTGAATGCCCACAGCCTAGTCTGAAAAGTCTCCTCTCTCCCTTCCAGATGACCCAGCAGATGGCTGGGATGAACTTCTATGGAGCCAACGGCATGATGAACTATGGCCAGTCAATGAGCGGTGGAAATGGACAGGCAGCAAATCAGACTCTGAGTCCTCAGATGTGGAAATAAAAGCAAAACACCTGTATGGCTGCCACTTTCCTTAGCCTTTGCTCTCCCCCTTCTTTCCTCACCTCTCCTCCCCACCATCCCTTTTTCCTACCTCTCTCTATTTGATTTAGAAATTGCTCAATAAGTCATTTGGGGTTTGGCATCCTGTCCAACCCAGCCACTTCCCAAACATGCAGACCTCTCTGTTGCTCTATGTTGTTCATGTCCCCTGGCCATCCTGACTTCCTCTCCAGCCACAGCCCCTATCCTTTCCTGGCACCAGCACCTTAGAAATCGTTGGCAGAAGGCACTTGAACCACAGGGAAAATGTGCACACTTTTCAGTACCTTCCCTCAAGGTTGAACCTCCTGTCAGACCCTTAGAAAGGTCTGTGGCATTGTGCATTAGGCAAAGGGGAGGGTGTAGAGATTCTTCTATATGTGTTAATAAGCTATTTCTAAGTGTTTAAAGTTTTGGTTAAAGAGAGGTATCATGTTCCCATGCTTTATGGGAATGAAAAAAGTCCTGCAATCAAATTAAATACTCCTTGGGTCTTGGATCAGGTTGACCCTAGCCTTGGGGTGAGGCAAGTCCCTTCCTGTGTGGATGAGCAAAAATATTACTCCACTTTGCCCTGAGTTGCTTTCTGGATCTAGGGCTTCAGGACTCGCTGCTTCAGTCAGCCTTTATTAGCACCAAAGACTTTATGAAGGTCCCATACAGATGCACATCCCTGCTGCCTCCTCCCTGCCATCAGAGGATCCGGCTCCATGGCTGGAGGACCAGCCCCAGTGTGGGGATGCAGAGCTTAATCTGTGCACTGCTTATGTGTATGTACATGTGGATATCGCCTCCCACCCTCTCCCTAACTGCTCTGGGCATTTTTGTTTTTGTTTGTTAGTTTTAGGTTTATAACAGAGAGGAGTTAATTTATCAACAGTCTAAAACTGTTGCCAGTTTTTCTTATATTTAAAAAAAAAATTACCATCTCATCGATAGCTCCCTATCTTCTTTCCCTTCTCCCATCTGCCAGTCACTCTTCATACCCGCGTATCCAGGTATTTTATTTGCCCACCTGTTTCCCAGTGTGTGAGGCAGAGAGCCTGGACAGCTTTCCTCTCAGCCATTGTTCACCCCACTTGAAAATTCAAACAAAAAAACTTTGCTTAAAGGATTTCATGTGTGGGAACCACAATGCCTGTTTGCCTTTCTCCTGTGTATGTGTAAATTCCTTAATAAATATTGCAGGGAAGGACTGTTCGCTTGTTACTGTGTGTTACTCTTGGAGGTGGGTGAGGTCCACATAGGTTTTCTACTTTCCAGGAGCAGTTCCTTCCTTCACTTCTTGTATTTTAAAGAATTTTGTACTTACCCAGCTTTGAGCGGTCAGAAAGGGGCTCTCTCTCCAGTGAATGCAAAGAATTGTGAACAAGGGTCACAGAACATCAGAACTAGGAGCATGTTTCCCCCCACAGATAGAGAAGCTGAGTCCCAGGGAGAGGAAGTAGTTGGTCAGGGGTCTGCCAAAGAACCGCTAGAGAGCCTGCTGAAGAATCTGGCTTTCCAGCCCCTTGTTCTTTCCCTATGCCTGGGTGATTAAATCACAAGTTGGAATTCCTCCCTGCCAAGGAAGCAGTAGCCTTGCCTGGTAAAGGCAATTCAGCCCTCTCTAAACTGTCAGAACAAGGAGGGGCTGGACTTCTGAACCAGTGGCAGGAATTAGAGACAAAACACTCATCCTGTGGCACACAACTGTAATCCAAGCAGCTCAGGAGGCTAAGGCAGGAAGATTGAGAGTTCAAAGCCAATCTCAGCAATTTAGTGAGGCCCTAAGCAACTTAGCAAGACCCTGTCTCAAAATAAAAACTAAAAAGGGCTGGGGATATGACTTAAGTGTTTAAGCACCCCTGGGTTCAATCCTTAGAACCAAAACAACCCCCAAAACAAAAAACAACTCGCCCTGGAGTGATATGAAATACAGCAAGCAAATGGTCTGTGGTCCATTTCCTCCTCTAATTGATTCTCTTTCTGTTCTCAATAGAAAGGATGAGCTCTCCCTTCCTCTCCTCCTTTTGTTTGAGTACAGTTTTATTTATTTATTTTTTGGTATTAGAGATTTAACCCAGGGGTGCTTAACCACTGAGCCACATCCCCTGCCCTTTTTGTTTTTTATTTTGAGGGTCTTGCTAAGTTGCTTAGGGCCTCGTTAAGTTGCTGAGGCTGGACTCCGATTTACAATCCTCCTGGCTCAGCTTCCCAAGTCATTGGGATTACAGGCGTGTGCCACTGTGTCCAGCTTGAGTACAGTTTTTGAGTGCTTACACATAGAAGCAGGAGTATAGAGCAGTGGCTGAGGAAGCTCAGGATCAGGCTGCCAGCATTCGGATCCCTCTTTCTTTGGGATCCACTATTAAACTCCTGGGTCTCAGTGCTAAATGGAGCTAATGATACTACATAAGAGAAAAAGAAGTAATCCCTGTGGTGCATTTAACACATTGTTGGGCCTTTAGTTAGTAAACACTCAGATATTAGCAAATATTTTGTGCCAGACTTACATTAGGCATTGATTGATTCAGCCAATGATTAGTGTTTACAGTATGCAAAACACCATCTTGGGCTCTGGAGAGAAAGCAATAAATAATATCCCAACTGCATGGGCTAGTGTGTTAGGAAAGATGGATAACGAACAAGTAAATCAATTTTATTTCAGAAAATGTGTGCATGGGGACTATTTGGATGGGGTAGTCAGGAGAAAGTTACATTTGAATGGAGATCTGAATAAGCAGCCTGTGAGCTGGAAATCTAGAAAAAGAGCAGGATAAATGTGAACGTGTCAGGAATTAGAAGCATAGGTTTGGGAGCCATCAGCATATGGATGGCATGGAAAGCCAGGAAAGCAGATGCATTTGCCTCAAAAATGGCAAGAAGAGAAAAGGACTGTCATAGGCTATCAGCTTTTAGTATTTCAGAAGAGTAGTTAAGAAAAACAAACTGAATCTGGCATAGCCCCTACTCTTAAGAAGCCAATGGTCTCATGGAGCAACAATTACTTACACAGTGGATTATGAGAGCTAAGGAAGAGCAGCAGTTAGGGAAACCTTCCTAAGAACTGTGTCACTTGAGCTAAGTGAATGTGTTTTTGTTTGTTTTTGTGGTGCTGGTAATCAAACCTGGGGCCTCCCCATCCCTTTTTATTTTATTTTGAGACAGGTTCTTGCTAAATTGCTGAGGCTGTCCTCAAACTTGATGATCCTCCTGCCTCAGCCTCTGGAGTAACTGGGATTATAGGTATGCACCACTGTGCCCAACTCAACTTGAGTGTCAAAGGGAGAAAGAATGGTTAACCATTGAGGGTAAGAAGACTATTCTGGATAGTACTATGTGAACAAAGAAAGAACTCCAAGAACATAGACCATTTTGGGGAGTATAAGCAGTTTACTAATTTCTAAGGTTGATGTAAATCTGGGGTGTAAAGTGGGACAGGAGGAGTTGGGCCAAGTCATGGAGTACTTTCTAAACCCTAAGAAGGAATTTTACCTGAAGTATGAACAGTGAGGTGACATGGTAGATTTGAGTTCTAAATAGCTCACTCTTGCACTGCTGTGATCAATATGTTTGAGGAAAGTAGACCAGAGTCGGAACCAGAGATGGTAGTAGCTTAACAAGGGCCGTGATCATGGGGGTAGGGGAGAATGAAGTGACTTACAGCGGCAATTCCTGACCGATTATGAGACACGTGAGATTCTTCTAGGTGTGCCTTAGAAATGCTAAAGCAAGCCTGGGTGAGAATACATAATATCACCTCTTGTATATTTAGAATATAATATCTACATAAAAAGGGCTCTGAAAAAGTCTTGTGATGAAGACAAAGTTTTTTTATGGTTTTCTAGCATTCACCAACATTCATTTTGTCATGGAATCCATTTTTCCGAATTATCTAAGAATAGAATGCTATTTGAGGAAAGCAACCAGAAAGATGCTCTAAGAGGTGGAGTTGGAAGGTCTCAGTAATGGGTGAGATGTGGGGTGGAGGAAAAGGAAGAATCAAAGAAATCTGAGTAAAAGAATTTATAGGAGAAGTGGGTGGTAAGAGGTTTGGTTTTAGGCATGCTGAATTTGGGTTAAAGAACTGGATTTAGAATCTGAGCTTCAAGGAAGTGGTTTGGCCAGAGGAATTAATTTGGGAGTTAACCCCATCCAGGTGGTAACTGAAGCCATGGGATGGGATCAGAGAATGGATTTGTGAAATAAGAGCAATGGGCTGGGGACAGAATCTTGGGGATAATTTATTTTTAATAAGAGTTAAGGAGGAAAGGCTCAAAAAGGAGAGCAGATAGAATGAGGATGAGGAGAAACAGTCAGTCATGGAAATGCCAAAGAACCCTACTACAGTATCTAGAAGGAGAGATGACCACAAGTGTCAAATCAGCAAGGGCATCCCATGAAAAAGGATTATTCAAAGAACTATTCAGCATCTGAAAACTTCTGCAAAAGTAATTTCAATGAAGTTGTAGGGCCAGAAGCCAGTTTATGGTTGGCTGAAGATTGATTTGAAGTAATTGGAAAAGTAGAGGAAAAGGGCCTATTAAATAAAATGGTAAGATTTTTAAGAATTGCTCATAAGAATAGAAACAGAGTGTGCAAATTCCAAACCAATAAAGAGGAAAACACTGGAATAACAAAATTCAAAAAATATCTACCGTCTGCCTCCCCCCAAGAAAAAGATGAGGTAAGAACAAAAAAATTTTAAAAGCACTGAAAAATGGAATAATTAGAATTAAAAGCAATGTTGTTTGAAACAAATTAAATGCATAACTTAAAAATATCAATGGAATAAATACAGTTAAAGTATCGAGATTGTCAGATGGACCTTTAAAATCCACTCCTGGGGACAAGGATGTGTGTAGTTCAGTGGTAAAATCCACTCCTGCCATCTCAGACCTTCCTTGTAAGATCACCTCTTCACCTGAAGTTCTGTCTGCCCTTTGAAAGTTGCTTTAGTAAGTTGCTTAGTTTCTTGCCTGAAACATAAGCACAGGAAAATGTTTAAATGAATGAGATGAGCAAAATCAGGCAAACACTAATCTAAAGTAAACAGGGATCATTCATATCTAAATCACCATTTATATATGCAAATTAACTTTAAGACAGAAAGCTTTATTAGAAACAGGATCAATTATTAAAAGAAAATAGAGGAATTCTGAACAAATAAGCATTTTTAAAGTCTCAAAATAAATAAAGCAAAAATTTGTAGAACTTCAGGGATACATGATGGATGAATACAAAATGTCCAGCAGGCTCTTTTGGTGAAAACTGATAAGCTGATTCTAAAATCTATGTGGAGGGCTGGGGTTGTGGCTCAGATGTAGAGCCCTCGCCTAGCATGGTGAGGCACTGGGTTTGATCCTCAGCACCACATAAAGTAAATAAAGACATTGTTTCCACCTATAAGTAAAAAATAAATACTTTTGAAAAAATAAAATATATGTGGAAAAGCAAGGAATCTAGAACAGTCATAACAATCTTGGAAAAACAAGCCAGGCGTGGTGGCACAGATCTGTAATCCCAGCCACTTGGGAGGCTGAGGCAAGAGAATCACAAGATCAAGGCCAGCCTGGGTGACTTAGTGAGATCCTGTCTCAAAATAAAAAATAAAAAGGGCTGGAGATGTGGCTCAGTGGTTAAGCACTCTGGGTTCAATCCTTGGTACCAAAAGAAAGAAAGAAAAGAAAAAGAAATCTGAAAGGAATTCAGGGGACAGATTATCAAATATATCATCCTTTTTCCAGTTTATCCCTGGCAAGAATCTGAAGACATTTCTTTGTTACAAAAATACTATACTCATTAAAACATAATTTAGTAGGTGAAGTTTATTTCTTATTTTCAGTGGAATTGTGATGTTTCCAACCACAATTTAACAATGATCCACCTTTAATTTATGGTATTTGGAATGGATTATTGAGGTAATTGGGGATAGAGTTCCAGATAAATGGATATCACCAAAGACCTACCTGATCTATGTAACTAAAATTTATCCAGATTTGCAGATAGATGTTATCAAGGTAGGAATGCAGCCTTGTAGTCTATTGCTGCGTCTGAGCTAGTTGATGGATTCAGAGCCTACTGAATAAAGGTGGCCAGGTATCCTGTCGGGGGCTTACTCCTAGTCTTCTCCAGAGGGACCCATTACCATTTTATCTAGATAACTGCAGGGTAAACTACACAAAACATTTGGGAAATAAATGGACACAAGCTGTTAGCTCTTACCAGTTCCTGGATACCTATAATGTCATTGTCCATTTATCAAATGGGACCATATGGGACCAGGTAATGATAGAGTTTTGGCCTAAATCAGGCTCAACATTGGCTGAGTTGAACTTTTAACCTCTCTGACAGTACTTCTCCACATTCCTGAGTGTCTAGTTGGAAATTATACCCTTAGTAAGTGATAGAATCCCACACTGGTTTGCTCACCTATGAAGTAAGGACTGTGAAGAATGAAATAGAGAAGCAGAAGTTCTTGGAGCTCTTCCTCACCAGAAAAACAGCTCATTATAGCACTCCACCTCTGGGAGAGTTGCAGAGATTGAAAGACATATGTCCAGATACAGTAGTGATGATTGCTATCACATGTCCATTTAATTTGTTGGGCTAGCTGGTGCAGAAGATGGGAGAGTTTGGGAGAATGACAGACCATTAGCTTTATCAGGTGGGGATATCCATTGCAGTTTCTGTACCAGAAATCATTTCCTTTTGAATTGAATCAGGATAGTGGCTGACACCTGATATATATATCTACTATATATATCTACTAACATGACACTATATAGATAGATAGATAGATAGATACTATATATCTATATATCTACTAACATGACAGTTTGGGAGGGGAGCAAAAAATATCAGAGGCAGTTATCTCCTACATGGTAGGAGAGCAGTATGAGTTTACCATTCCATTTGGGGAGTATTTAACTCTTAAATCTATGCCACCATTTGTCTATGGGGGCTTTGACTACCACTATGAGATATTGTATTTTCCAAAAATGACACCAACATGTATCCCATTCCTCACACTTGTCTTAATGATGTGACATTGCTATTCTTCCTTTGGAATCTGGGATCTATTTTCTCTCCTTTTGAACATGAGTGGACTTTTAGTACTACCTTGACAGCTGCTATGACCTGACCCTAAGGCAAGGATATAAAAAGGCAATATGGCTTCTTCCTGCCTCTCTCTTGGATTTCTTGAACTTTCAGTCAATTCCTCACATTTTGAGGAAGCCCAGGACACACAGAAGGGTCATTTTGTGTATTCTGGCTAATAGACCCAGCAAAGCCCTGTATGTGGTAGTGAATATGCCTTCAGATGATTGCAGCTCTTTGCCTTCAGGTCTTCCAGGTAGGCCCCCAACATCATGGAGCAAGGACGTGTGGTCTGCACTGTGCCCTGCCAAATTCCTGACTCATGGAAACTGAGAGAGAATAAATGATCAATGAAACCAGAATTAGGTAGGCAGTTGGTATAGATAGGTAAATCGAGTCATGTCAGATCAAGGAGGCCCATTTGAGTGAGTCTGGGAAGATGGGAAGTTGGAGACTTCCCTGCCCCCCACCCCCAGGAATTGAAATATCATCAGAGCCCTTCTTCCTCCCTATCAATTAACCTGCCCCTGCTCCAACCTATTATTGCTCAGGTAACCTGTCCCAGGAATTGCCCTTTCCTACATTGAATTGTAAAAGTTGTTAATTAATATGTCCTGGGCTGCTTCATCCTGTCCTTCCCCCTTCAGCCCACTTGTTTCCCACTATTTGGTCATCCCACTGAGCAGTTCCTGAGCCTAGTCACGTATGCAGGAAGGAGAAAGATGAGGGGAAGAGAGCAGGAGAACAAAGGAAGCCTAAGACATATAAAAAGGCTTTTTGGGATACCTTGCTTATTGGGATACCAGGATACCAGCTATGGCTCCCTTCTCCCTCCTGGGAGAAGTCTATGTTGCCCCTTTTTAAATAAACCCTGCTTTATATGCTTGCCTCTGCGTGCTTCTCTAATGTTATACTTCGAAAAGTGGGGAAGCAGGACTCATCACCGGTAACTGGCGGTATCCTTGCTGTTGTTTTAATCAGGAAGTAATGGACATTACTATTATGTAATCTCTAAGGTCTATAGTCATTATAAGGACTACAAGCTCATTATATGAATTATTGGAGGTATGTTGGGATAACCTTAAAGTTAGAAACAAATTGCTGAAATTTTTAACCTATTAAAAAAGAAGTACAGTACTTATTCTCTATGGATTTGTGATGCCCATGGATCATATTTCGATGTGTTGTCTAAATCAATTTTAGGGATTGAAGGAAAAATGAGGAACAAGAGACGGGTAAGCGAGAAATAAAAGACGGAGACCAGGCAGAGTACACATGAAAGTTTATTTGTCAGAGCTGACGAATAAGGCCATCTCTATAGTGGAGCGAGGCAAAGCAGACTTGGGTTCTGGGACCTTTATAGGGCAGGCTCAGGGATCAGAGCCGGGCAGGTTCTAATATAGACCATTAGGGGTTGGGTTGGTGTGAGGGTGAGGTGAGCCTTTCTCAGAAACACCCTTTGGAGGGAAAGTGAAACTTTTCCCTTAAAATGGCGGCTGTCACTTAAGATGGCCATCCAAATGCTAAGCAAGGACCTTATAGGGATAATCTGAAAAACTACCTGCTTCAAGTATAGCCCAGAATGATGGAAGAGACTTCCTCTTCAGGATACAGGCAGCTCTGCCTTCAACCTATGAATCAATAGATCAATAGCAGATTTAGACACTGTATGGAGAATCTTTCGAGATAAAAGGCAAGAAACACAAAAGAGGCAACTGATTTTTTAAAATATGTTTTTACTTTTCTTTTTTCAATATATTTATTTTGTTTATTTATTTTTATGTGGTGCTGAGGATCATACTCAGTGTCTCACATATGTAAGGCAAGCGCTCTACCACTGAACTACAAAAATTGAAGTGTTGCCTTTGGCAAATAACTACTTCCCTACTTGAACCCCAGATCATGAGAACATTGTTATCCTAGAACCAGAGCTTCCCGCAATGAACTGGGTAGTGACTTGTCTGGTCCATGACCTTGAAGGGGGATCTCCAATATAAGTGCTATAGTTTGGATCTTAAGTGCTTCCAGAGTCTATATGTTAAAGGATTGGTCCTTGGAGTGACACTATTGGTGGGCATGCCCTCAAAGGGGATTAGGAGACCCCAGTCCCTTCCTTCCAACTAATTGTGGACCAGAACCTCCAAAACTATGTGCCAAAATAAACCTTTTCTCTTTATAAGTTGATCGTCTCCAGTATTTGTTATAGTGATAGAAAGCTGACTAATGCAGTTTAAGATCTTTTCTCTAAGGCCAACTGGAGTCACTGGAAAAGTTTCTTCAGATTTATTGTCCAGAGAGTATAGACTTGGATAGGAGCTTTCTGGGAAGGAAGTTTGGAGACTCCATGGGAAGTGGTGAATGAATCATTGCTTTGAACTGCCGAAGACGCAGGTGACACCTCCCTTGGGAATTTCCTGGTGGGAAGCTGCCAGTTGAAAACTGCCCAGTGGATGGTGACACCTTGCTCAAGGGGGTATCTGTGCTAGCTGCAGAATTTATTAGTTTATAGTCGAGTTCAAACACCAGCTGCCCAAACTAGAGAGTTATGGGTGCAAGCTGATAAGCTCTAATGGGGCTGTTTTACCCACAACTTTGGTTTCATTTATCTTAAGGAAGCTTTCTCACAATAAAACCTTTTGATATTTAAACCTATATAATAGACATGCTGAGCCCCTGCATGGTCAGTCTTCCTCCACCAGAGGCAGGCTGAACCACCGCGTCCCACTTTTTCTATTTTTGTGTCTGTTTTTTCCAATCCCCTTGGAAACTGAGTAAATGTCGTGCCAGTTTTGACAAGACTCATGTTGAGTGTGTAAATTTTCATTTATCCCTACCCCTATGTCATCTTCTATATTCAGTACAGTACCTTGTCCTCAACTGTGCCTGGTGTCCTTCAAGTTCCAAGACCTTGTTGAGACGGCTCTTCCAGTCTATTGCAGAGGTCAATGTCACTTGACTGTTGAGTGTTATAGAGATGCTGGGAAACTAACTGCTGCTTTTATAGATTTGCCCCCCAAATTCTATTTTTCTTTTTAATATTTATTTTTTAGTTGTAGTTGGACACAATACCTTTGTTTTATTTATTTATTTATTTTTACTTGGTGCTGAGGATCGAACCCAGGGCATCACAGGTGCTACCCAAGCATTCTACTGCTGAGCCACAACCCCAGTCCCCCCAAATTCTATTTTTAGCATCACTTTCCCTACCATTTTCAATGGTACCCCAGGCAGCTAATCTCTTTGTTTTTCTGGATTTTTTAAGCTTTTTATTTATTTTATTTATTTTTTTTAATATTTTTTTAGTCATACATGACAGCAGAATGTATTTTGACATATAATACATACATTGAATGTACATACTTCAATCATATTGTCTATTCTATTCTGCTGCCCTTCCTCTCCCATCCTTTCTCTCTATCCAATCTAATGTCACACTTTTTTTCTTTTTCTCATCACAACATCATATATGTATTCTGTATAGCAATGAGGTTCTCCTTCCATCTTCCGTGCAACTCCCCTTCTCCCTCTTATTCCCTCCCACCTCTCTTCCTATTTAGTGGTAGTCTTCTTCTCATGCTCTTCCTCCCTATCCCATTTTGAGTCACCCCCCTTATATCAGAGAAGACAATCGGCATTTGTTTTTTAGGGATTGGCTAACTTCACTTAGCATAATTTGCTCTAATGCCATCCATTTGCCTGCAAATGCCATGATCTTGTTATTTTTTAGTGCTGAGTAATATTACATTGTGTATAAATGCCACATTTTTTAAATCCATTCATCTATTGAAGGGCATCTAGGTTGGTTCCACATTCTAGCTATTGTGAATTGTGCTGCTATAAACATTGACGTGGCTGTGTCCCTGTAGTATGCTCCTTTTAGGTCTTTTGGGTATAGTCTGAGAAGGAAAATAGCTGGGTCAAATGGTGGTTCCATTCCCAGCTTTCCCAGGAATCTCCATACTGCTTTCCAAATTGGCTGCACCAATTTGCAGTCCCACCAGCAATGTATGAGTGTACCTTTTCCCCCACATCCTCGCCAGCACTTATTGTTGTTTGACTTCATAATGGCTGCCATTCTTATTGGAGTGAGATAGTATCTTATAGTAGTTTTAATTTGCATTTCTCTGATTGCTAGAGATGGTGAGCATTTTTTCATGTATTTGTTGATTGATTGTATATCCTCTTCTGAGAAGTTTCTGTTAAGTCCTTGGCCCATTTGTTGATTGGGTTATTTGCTTTTTTGATGTTTAACTTTTTGAGTTCTTTGTATACTCTAGAGATTAGAGCTCTATCTGATGTTTGAGGGGTAAAACTTTGTTCCCAGGATGTAGGCTCCCTATTCATCTCACATATTATTTCTCTTGCTGAGAACAAACTTTTTAGTTTGAATTCGTCCCATTTGTTGATTCTTGGTTTTAACTCTTGTGCTATAGGTGTCTTATTAAGAAATTTGGGGCCTTCCCCCACGTGATGAAGATTAGGGCTGACTTTATCTTCTATTAGACGCAGAGTCTCTGGTCTGATTCCTAGCTCCTTGATCCGTTTTGAGTTGACTTTTGTGCATGGTGAGAGAAAGGGATTCAATTTCATTTTATTGCATATGGATTTCCAGTTCTCCCAGCAGCATTTGTTGAAGATGCTATCTTTTCTCCATTGCATGGTTTTAGCACCTTTGTCTAATATAAGGTGGTTGTAATTTTGTGGATTTGTCTCTGTGTCCTCTATTCTGTACCATTGGTCTACCAGCCTGTTTTGGTGCCAGTACCATGCTGTTTTTGTTACTATTGCTCTATGGTATAGTTTAAAATCTGGAATCGCAATACCACCAATTTTACTCTTCCTCTTAGAATTACTTTAGCTATTCTGGGTCTCTTATTTTTCCAGATGAATTTCATGATTGCTTTTTCTATTTCTGCAAGGAATGTCATTGGGATTTTGATGGGAATTGCATTGAATCTGTAAAGTGCTTTTGGTAATATGGCCATCTTAATAATATTAATTCTACCAATCCATGAGCAAGGTAAATCCTTCCATCTTCTAAGATCTTCTTCTATTTCTTTCTTCAGGGTTCTGTAGTTTTCATTGTATAGATCTTTCACTTCTTTTGTTAAGTTGATTCCCAGGTATTTTATTTTATTTTTTTTTTGAGGATATTGTGAATGCAGTAGTTGTCCTCATTTCCATTTCAGAGAATTTGTCACTGATATACAGTAATGCCTTTGATTTATTGGTATTGATTTTATATCCTGCCACTTTGCTGAATTCATTTACTAGTTCTAGAAGTTTCTTGGTTGTACTTTTTGGGTCTGCTAGGTATAGGATCATGTCATCGGTAAATAGTGATAATTTAAGTTCTTCTTTTCCTATATTTATGCCTTTAATTTCTTTTGTCTAATTGCTCTGGCTAGTGTTTCAAGAACTATGTTGAATAGAAGTGGTGAGAGAGGGCATCCCTGTCTTATTCCAGATTTTAAAGGGAATATCTTCAATTTTTCTTCATTTAGAATGATGCTGGCCTGAGGCTTAGCGTATATAGCTTTTACCATGTTGAGGTAATTTCCTGTTATCCCTAATTTTTCTAGAGTTTGAACATAAAGGGATGCTATATTTTGTCAAATGCTTTTTCAGCATCTATTGAGATGATCATATGGTTCTTATCTTTAAGTCTATTGATTTGGTTAATTACATTTATTGATTTCCCTATATTGAACCAGCCTTGCATCCCAGGGCTGAATCCCACTTGGTCATGGTGCACGATCTTTTTGATATGTTTTTGTATCTGATTTGCCAGAATTTTATTGGGGATTTTTGCATCTATATTCATTAGGGATATTGGTCTGAGGTTTTCTTTCTTTGAAGTGTCTTTATCTGGTTTTGGAATCAGGGTGATGTTGGCCTCATAGAATGAATTTGGAAGTACTCCCTCTTTTTCTATCTCCTGAAATAGATTGAAGAGTATTGGTATTAGTTCTTCTTTAAAGTTCTTGTAAAACTCTGCTGTATATCCGTCCGGTCCTGGGCTTTTCTTGGTTGGTAGTCTTTTGATGGCTTCTTCTATTTCCTCACTTGATATTGGTCTGTTTATGTTGCTTATATCATCTTGACTCAATCTGGGTAGCTCAAATGCCTTAAGGGATTTATCGATGCCTTCACTATCCTCTATTTTATTAGAGTATAGGGTTTCAAAATAATTTCTAATTATCTTCTGTATTTCTGAAGCGTCTGTTGTGATGTTGCCTTTTTCATCCTGTAAGTAGTAATTTGGGTTCTCTCTCTTCTTCTCTTTGTTAGCATGGCTAGTGGTCTATCAATCTTATTTATTTTTTCAAAGAACCAACTTTTAGTTTTGTCAATTTTTTTGATTGTTTCTTTTGTTTCAATTTCATTGATTTCAGCTCTGATTTTAATTATTTCTTGCCTTCTACTGTATTTGCTGCTGATTTGTTCTTTTTCTAAGGCTTCGATGTGTAGTGTGAGGTCATTTATTTGTTGGCTTTTCCTTCTTTTAAGGAATGAACTCCATGAAATGAATTTTCCTCTTAGTACTGCTTTCATAGTGTCCCAGAGATTTCGATATGTTGTGTCTGAGTTTTCATTTACCTCTAAGAATTTTTTAATTTCCTCTTTGATGTCTTCTGTAACCCTTTGTTCACTCAGTAGCATATTGTTTATTCTCCATGTGATGTAGGATTTTTTCTTTCTTATTTTATTATTGATTTCCTATTTCATTCCGTTATGATCAGATAAAATGCATGGTAGTATCTCTACTCCTTTGTATTTGCTAAGATTTGCCCTGTGACATAATATATGGTCTATTTTTGAGAAGGATCCATGTGCTGCTGAGAAGAAAGTGTATCCGCTTGATGTTGGGTGGTATATTCTGTATATGTCAATTAAGTCTAAGTTATTAATTGTATTACTGAGCTCTATGGTTTCTTTATTCAACTTTTGTTTGGAAGATCTGTCCAGTGGTGACAGAGGTGTGTTAAAATCTCCCATGATTATTGTGTTGTGGTCTATTTGACTCTTGAACTTGAGAAGAGTTTGTTTGATGAACATAGCTGCACCATTGTTTGGGGCATATATATTAATGATTGTTAAGTCTTGTTGGTGTATGGTTCCCTTGAGCAGTATGTAGTGTCCTTGTTTATCCCTTTTGATTAACTTTGGCTTGAAGTCTATTTTATTTGATACAAGTATGGACACCCCTGCTTGCTTCTGAGGTCCATATGAGTGGTATGATTTTTCCCAACCTTTCACCTTCAGTCTGTGTATGTCTTTTCCTATCAGATGAGTCTCCTGTAGGCAGCATATTGTTGGATCTTTTTTTTTAATCCATTCTACTAGCCTATGTCTTTTGATTGGTGCATTTAAGCCATTAACATTTAGGGTTACTATTGAGATATGGTTTGTACTTCCAGCCATATTTGGTTATTTATGTTACTTAACATGATTTGTTTTTCCTCTTTGATTACTTTTTCCTTTACTGTACTACCTCCCGCTGTTGGTTTTCATTGTTATTTTTCATTTCCTCTTCCTGTAATGTTTTGCCAAGGATGTTTTGAAGAGCTGGTTTTCTAGCTGCAAATTCTTTTAACTTTTGTTTATCGTGGAAGATTTTTATTTCATCTTCAATCCTGAAGCTTAATTTTGCTGGAAACACGATTCTTGGTTAGAACCCTTTTTCTTTCAGCGTTTGAAATATGTTGTTCCAGGATCTTCTAGCTTTCAGAGTCTTTGTTGAAAGATAAGCCATTATCCAGATTGGTTTACCCCTAAATGTAATCTGCTTCCTCTCTCTTATGGCTTTTAAGATTCTCTCCTTATTCTGTATGTTGGGCATTTTCATTATTATGTGTCTTGGTGTGGATTTCTTATGATTTTGTACATTAGGCATCCTGTAGGCTTCTAGTATTTGGATTTATTTTTCATTCTTTAAGTCCGGGAAGTTTTCTAGTATTATTTCATTGAACATGTTGCTCATTCCTTTGGTTTGGACCTCTATACCCTCTTGTATCCCAATAACTCTTAAGTTTGATCTCTTTATGTTATCCCATAATTCTTGGATGTTCTGCTCATGATTTCTTAACATTCTCACTGAGCTGTCTATGTTCTTTTCAAGTTGAAAAACTTTGTCTTCGTTGTCTGATGTTCTGTCTTCTAAGTGTTCTACTCTGCTGGTAATACTCTCATTTGAGTTTTTAATTTGGTTTATTGTTTTCTGCATTTCCAGGATTTCTGATATATATATATATATATATATATATATATATATATATATATATATATATCCTCTATATCCCTGTAGAGTTCATCTTTTGATTCTTGGATTTGTTTATGTAATTCATTGTCAAAGTGATCTTTCATTGTCTGAATTTGCTGTATAATGTCTTCCTTGAGACTCCAGATCATCTGAAGCATTATATCCTGAACTCTTTATCTGAAATTCCATCAGCTGCAGATATTACCTCTTCTAATGTTGAATTGACCTGCATTGTTTATGGTGCTTTCTTTCCTTGTCTTTTCATACTGCTCATGTTTCTTTCTAGCTTTGTGAAACTGATGTGTTAATGGTTTTCCCCCTTATATATTTATATTGTACTTGTATAGCTCCAAAATCCCCCACCATTTTTTTGCAGAGAAAGACAATGTTAACAGTTCCCAATATCAACAGTACATCATCTAACCACAAGTTTTCATTATTAATACATTTATAGTTAGAATCTAAGTCTACAGATATTGGTTTCAATTATTATTTAAAAATATAGTCATTAGTTTCATAAAAGGCATACCATATCTGGTGGCATATAGAAAACTGAATTTCAGATGAAGGATGTTATACTTAGAGGGAAAGGAGTGAGGGTATGAGGTTAAACTAACTTAGCAACTTTGGAGAACTCTAATCAGTAGACTGGTAATTTATGGAAGAATGTATAGATTCAACCTCCTATCTGTATTTAGATAGTTACCCTATGTATAGATAGTAAAATTAGGGGGTTGAAAATGGGATAGAGGGAATAAGAATGAAGAAAAGAAAAAAAAATAACAAGGAAGAAAAGAGAAAAAAGAGAGAAGGAAAAAGAAAGTAAGAAATAAATAAGGAAAAAAATGGGGGGAAGGTGGGGCATATGCAATACCTCTATATTATATTATTTTGGTGATTCGGTTGTTCATGCACAGTTCTTGGTTTCATATATGTTGAGGTTGTGAAAGAGAAGAAAAAAGAGAAAGAAAAAAATGTCTCTCAGAAGTCTGTTTTCCTTTCTTCCAGTAGGTGGCGTTGTCTATTGTTAGCTTGAGCCTCTGTGTTCAGGGTGGTGGATATAGCCAGTGTGAAAGGACATGAGCTTCTACCTGTATCCTCCCTACTCTAGTCTCTGAGGTGGAAACCAGATGCCTGTACAGTTGTTGTTTTGCGTTGATAGCTACACCCCCTAAAAGCTTGTGGGAAATATTTTGAGTTATTGCAGCTAAGGGTTGGGGAGTTGGAAACCGGGTACCTGGATCAGCCGCAGAACTGTGCTGTAGCCACGCCCCCTTTGATGGGTTTTAAGGGTTGATGGGCTTCCTCCGGACTAGCCTGCAGGGCGGGCTCTGGGCTTCCTCCTCTAGTCTGGTCTGGCTTGGCACCAGGCTTCCTCCTCCGGTCTGTTTTTCTGGATTATGCAAGGGAAGTTGGGTTGTTTCTTGGCCATTCCTAAGGTTCCTTTGTGATTCAGTCTTTTCAGGACTCATAAGTCTGTCACTGACCTATCCACTGGTTCTCCAGTTTCTAAAAATTGGTTGTCACTTTTCTTCTGTTTCTTTCAAATTATCCCTGTGGGCTTATGCCTGTGTATAAAAACCCTGGATGATTGTTCTAGAGAGCTCAAGAGAAGAGATATGACCTTCAGTCTACCCTTGTATCTTAGTGAAGGTTGTTCCCTGGAAGAGAAAGAAGAAGTCCAGCAAAATTCTGGATTTTTCAAGTGGGATAGGAAGATGATCTGGAAGCCAAAAGAATTCACTAGAAGCAGAAGCTCAGAACCAGGGGTGACTATGACTCTGAAAGACAGTCTTAGCCATTTTGTATGTATCCTTTTGACTATTTAATTGAAGTGTGTCCTACATATGGGAAAGTACATAGATTGTAAATGTGCGGCTTGATGAATTGTCCATGTACTTATTTTTAAATTTATATTAGAAGAAATATAACAGGTACATTAAATATGACATTTGAAGGATATTTTTGCTTGGGATGGGATGGTATAGACTGGTCAGACAAGATATCTAACCCTCATAGGGACTACATGACTTACAGACTCCTGTTCACACATTCAGTGACTGTCTGATTTAGATTATACCAGAAGCAGATCCTGAGACAAAGAATGAAATGCAGATAGTTTATTTGGGAAACACAGGAAATACCAGTAAAGATGAAAAATAAGAGAATCAGAGAAGGGCATATTACTAAGTTAGCTAACTTTATTTTTTGAAAAATAAGTGAGGGCTGGGGATATAACTCCATTGGTAGAGTGCTTCCCTTGCATGCACAAAGCCCTGGGTTCAAACTCCAGCACCGCCAAAAAAAAAAAAAAAAAAAAAAGAAAAGAAAGAAAGAAAAATAAGTGACATCAAGTAAAATGTCTCTTCCCCTTTTAAACTGAGAAATAGTCATCTCACTGAGAAAGTTTTTTTCATATATTTATTTTTGTTCATTGATTGTATTTATTATTACTTTTTCTCATTGTCTTATTTCAAATTTGAATTTCTTGGATGTAATATTTAATTGTTTTTTATGGCATTTAATGCTTTCCTGTTTACAGTAGACAAATGTCCTCTTTTGAGTACATTTATTAAATGAAAAAAAAGCTGAGAGCTTCAATATAATTCAGCCAATACCATTTAGCATAAGTCCCCAGTTCAAGCTCAGTATTATGAGATAATCGTTTGCTTTGTGCATGTTAACAACCTAGTATGTATTTTTCTTAATATGTATATTTGTGTGTGTATATATAAATGCCTGTATGTACATTATCTAATATGTATGTATGTATGCATGTATGTATATGTGGGTCAGTAAATATATTCTTTAATTATGTGTATGTACGTATGTATATTGCTTTGGGAAAGCAATCTGTAACATATCATAAAATTTTAAATGTATGCATCCTTTGACAAAGCAATCCCACTCCTGAGAATATATCCCTTGGAAACTAAAGCACTGTTTCAAAGGACAATAGTACAAAGATGGTTATTATAGAACTGTTTCTTCTGGCAGAAAATAAGAAAGTAAATATCCATCAGTAAGGGAATTACTAAGGATTTAAAAAGGATCAATAAGAGCTACACCATCAGTTGGCAGGATTTCCATAAGACTTTTTTTTAGTTTAAATTTCTGATACATAAAGCATATACATATTAATGAGGTAATGTGACATTTGGATACCTGTATATAGTATAATGTTTAAATTAGTTTCCATCAAATTATTTTTTTTGGGGGGGTAGTAGGGATTGAACCCAGGGGTGTTTTACCACTGAGCTACATCCTCAACCCTTTTTATTTTGAGACAAGATCTTGCTAAGTTGCTGAGGCTTGCCTCAAACTGCCTCAATCTCCCAAATTTCATGCCTGGGTCCACTATATATATATAATTTAAATTCCTCTATTTCTTTTCTTTTCTTTTTTTAGTTGTTGATGGACCTTGATTTTATTTATTTATTTATTTATTTATTTATATGTAGAGCTGAAGATCAAACCCAGGGCCTCACACATGCGAAGCAAGTGCTCTACTACTGAGCCACAACCCCAGCCCTCCATGAAATATTTTTAAGTGAGAAAACTAGAGCACTTGCCTAGAGATTAAACCTTGTGAACTTCCAGATATTTGATCAGTTTTGATATACAAAAATTGCAATTTCATATGATTCATTAAAACTTAACCCTAGTGGTGTATAAAAATATACTCTGTGCATTCTCAATTGGAATAACTGTCATACTTCTCATTTTTGCCATTTGGGAACAATGTAGTACCTTATTATTATTTTTAATTTGTATGTTTGACTATCTTTTCTTTTGCTTGGTGACCATTTGCATTTCTGTTCCATGCATTATCTAATTATATCATTTGCCTCTTTTCTACTCAAGTTATTTTTTTCTCACCTTTATCCCTTTCCCCTTTAACATAGCTAAAGCTGACCTGAGATTAGTAGTCAATGACTATGAGTGCCCCAGCATTATTAGTACTGGATGTTTCAGTTTAATTACTATTTTATATGTCTTAAAAATTACAGGGTGATTTAGTTTTGCAGTGAAAAATTATCATCATGTACATAATAAGTCACAAAGCAGTACAGCTTGACACGTGATAAAAATCTGGGCCTCAAAAATATCCAAAATAACTCTTTCATTAAGTATAAAATAAAAATCTAATTATAAAAAAGCATTATGTGTTAATTGAAGCATTTTTCTTTATTAATGGTACAGAAAATAATGGTGTATCTTAAAATAAATGTTGGTTTAAATTCATATAAATATAGATTTTTGTCATTGGCTTACAATTTTTTCCAGATGCATCATCTGTATAGTAAATTTATTTTAGGCATCTTTTTGCCTACAAAGACTTTACTTTTTTTTTTTTTACTTTACATTCTTATATAGTCAAATACAGTGACTAGGTTGTCAGACTTTCTTTTTGTATCTAAAAGCATCTCACTCACTGTTAGATTATATATGTTCTCTTTCAGATTTACAAAAGATTTTTGTTCTATTTTTGCATATGAGGATTTGATCCAACTTGAATTATTTCTGAATATGATTAAAGATGGTGACTCACCTTTGTTTTCTTCCAGATTGAGAAATACTAAAATTCTGTGACCTTTGGTTATTAAACAATCAGTTTCTTACTGAATTGAGCTGCCATCTCTGTTAGTTAGTAAATTCTCACATATACTCATATCTATTTTTGGATTCCTTAGTGTGTTCCATTAGTTTGTCATTACTCTTACCAGATATAGAGGCTTTTTAGTATGTTGTAATATCTGGTATGGCAAGTCCCATACCACTATTTTTTAAAATATTTTTATCTTTTTAGTTATAGTTGGACACAATACCTTTATTTCACCTATTTTATTTTATGTTTTTTTGTGGTGCTGAGGATCAAACCCAGGGTCTTGCAAGGGCAAGGCGAGCGCTCTACCGCCACAACCCCAGCCTCATCCCATACCACTATTTTTTCCTTTCTTTTTCTTGTCTCTTCTTGGATCCCTATTCTTTTTTTTTTTATACTGATATTGGTCTTGAACTCACTTGAGCTTCTCAAGATGCTGGGACTACAGGCCTGTACCACCATTCCTGGCTTTTTTCTTGCTATAAATTTTAAGATTTTTTTAAAATTCAGTTTCAAAATCAAAATAAAACACTGTTGGGATTCTAATAGGAATTGCAATGAAGTTTCATCAGGTCTTCCCCAAGGTTGATATTGTTGGGAGTCTCCCTGAGAACTCCCCGGGCCTTTCAAACATGGCGGCAGGCAAATTGCCAGTGGGTGGCTAGAACTCCCCGGCGGAGCCCCTAATGCAACATGGCAGCAGGCAAGTTGCCAGTGGGCGGATAACAAGTTGTTTTGAAAACCTTCTAATTGGCCCTCCCGTCTTCCGTTCTCTTGGACAATTCGTGCCCCCCATGAATCTTATGCAGGGCGGACGTGCGTGCACAGTAGGTGATAAACCTGATCTTTACTATGATTGGCCCTGGGAGCTTCCTGGTTTAAGATAACTGACTCTCACTTTCTATATAAACTAGTACCAGCTTGCAGTAAAGTGCTTCATCTTTGTCACTGCTGTCTGTGTTTGTGCATTTTAATCTCTGACGACAAACCTTGGCCTTTCAGATATGTCTTTTCATTTATTCAAATCTTTGTTTTTAATAATTTTAAATTTAAAATTATATTTATCTATATTTTATTATTAAATTTATTCTAAATATTTTATAGCTTCTCACTGCTACTGAGAGTGGAATATATTCTAGGTTTTTTAAAAAATAATTATTTTATTTACTTTTATGAGGTGCTAAGGATAGAACCCAGTGCCTCACACATGCTAGGCAAGCACTGTGCCACTGAGCTATACCTCTATATATACATGTAAGGTAACTACCTTATGCCAATTCTTCTATTGATTCAAATAAATTTTACTTAAGACTTGGGTTTTCGTAGATATTCTATCATGTCATCAGCATGACTCTTCCAATATTTGTGCTAACTTCAATATATATATATATATATATATATATATATATATATATATACATATATATAAATATATATATGGCTTCCATTATATTATTTATACAGCATATATAAAAGTTATATTTTTTCCTATAAAACTGGGTCTTTTTTTTTTTTTTTTTCAGTTCTTGGCTTTGAACCCAGAGCCTTATGTATGCTGGGCAAGTGATCCTATAACTAAGCTATCTGCCCAGCTCTTTTAAAAAATTTTTTATTTTGATAAATGATTTCCCTACCAAAAAATTATTTTGAGGCATTACTCCATTAAGATGTCCAGGCCAAACTGAATAGCTGGAATTATAAACATGGGTCACTAGGCTCTGCTAAAACTGTGTCATTTTTTCTCACAATTTAATAATTATCTTGACAATTACAGATATGTTAGGCTGTTTGGTAGTATTCAGAAACATCACAGTAATGGTAGTTTTCCTGGGTTTTCAATTATTGATAATTATAAGGAGTTACTGTTAATCAAACCAGTAAAGATGGCATTTATGCATCTATCACTTTCAGGATTATGGGTAAACTCAGTATATGTCCCCCAAATAACCTTGCTCCTTTGTTATATGTTATATATCACTATTCTTTCCATTTTAAATCAATAATTTTTGTAGTTTTATTTATAATGTCCTGTGTGATTTTGTTGTTTATTAGCTGTTTTATTTTTCCAACATTTTATTATAAAAATATTAACACATAACAGAAAAATTGAAGGAATTTTACAGTGAACATCCATGTACTACTACCTAGGTTCTACCACTAACAATTTAAGCTGTGTTTTATTGAGTAGGAGATAGGAACATAGACTTCCTGGATCCACCATTTGTAAGCCGTATGATTTTTGAGCAATTATTTAATTTCCCCAAACCTCAGTTTTCTTTTCTGTAAAGTGAGACTATAATAGTAGTTAGGTCAAAGTGTTGTTATGATGGCTAGACAAGCTAGAATATGTAATGCACTTAGAACAAAGCCTCATAATTGTAAATACTTATGCTCACATATTAGATGGTTTGGGCCGCTACAACAACATACTAATTGACTATGTAGTTTAAACAATAGAAATTTATTTTCTCACAGTTTGGGGGATCAGATCAAGGTCCAGCAGGGGTTGTTTTCTAACTAGGATTCTATTCCTGACGTCCAGACAGAGCCTGCTCCTGAAGTCCTCACTTGGCCTTTCCTTCCCAGTGACTGGATAGAGAAAGGGAGTAGAAAAGAGCCCTCTGGTGTCTCTTTTTATAAGAACAGAAAAGTCATTAGATCAGTGTCCCACACTTTAACTTTATTTAATTTTAATTACTTCCATGAAGATACTATCTCTAGATAACAATCACATTGAGGGTTAGGGTTTCAACATAAATTTTGAAGGTCCACATTCAGTTCATAGCAGCTAGCAAGTCCCATAGTCTATTTTCTAAATTGTTATTTTTTGGAAGCTATTAATGGAGAAATGTACAGTATTTGGAACAATGTACAACTATTTTGTTGAGGGGAGACAATCCAGCAATAAAACAGCATTAGAGTATAATAATTTCTATGGCAAATGTCTTTTTTTTTTTTTTTTTGGTACTGGGGATTGAACTCAGGGGCACTCCACCACTGAGCCCCATCCCCAGCCCTATTTTGTATTTTATTTAGAGACAGAGTCTCACCGAGTTTCCTAGTGCCTCTTTGTTGCTGAGGCTGGCTTTGAACTAGCAATCTTCCTGTCTCAGCCTCCTGAGCGGCTGGGATTTCAGGTGTGCGCCACTGCGCCAGACTTCTATGGTAAATATCTAAAAAAGGGGGGGGGGAAACAAACGAAGTGTGTGAGTATAGTGCAGACTGCTCATCAAATGTTAGCAACGGTTACCCCTGTTAGCTGAGATTATTGGTTACCACTATTTTCCTGCTTTTGTGGTTTTTTTTCTGACATTTCAGAAATGTAAGGAAGGCAATTAACGTGAGAACTTTTATTGAATGGTAGAACAGAAAGCTAGCTGGTTGTATTCTTTAAATAAAACACTGCAATACATTCAATTTTTAGCCTTTTTCCATATACATATTATTCAAGAACGTGGTATCCATGGAGTTTAACAAAAATGTGATGCCAGTCGTTATTTTTTGTCAAAAGCTGAAAGGTCCACGGTAGACACTTCGACGTGAACCCTCGGCAGCGGAAACAAGGTGCCCCTCCTTTCTTATGAGTGGGGCTGGCTTATTGGGTTCGCATTCTAGGTGTCCCAATAGAGGGGACCAGGGGCGGGGTGAGCACCCAGGCCCGATCTGGCGGAGGACGCCGGGAAGGACACGCGAGGCCACCGCGCAGGCGTAATGCGTTGGCCTCCCCGGAGCTACGCGGCACCGTGGGCGCACTGCGCGGAGTCCTGCTGGCTGCGACCGAGAAGCGGGTGTGCTGTCCCGCCGGTGAGCGGGGGCACGGGGACGCTCCAGGGATTGGGGAGGGCAACAAGCCGTGAAGCCCCAGCAACTGCTCGCCGTCACCCTGTCGCGCGCGGTGCGCCCTGATGCCGCGTGGTTGACTCAAACCCAAGCTGCGAAAAGGTCCCTGCGCCGTTACCCACGAGCGCGGTGTAGCCTTTCGGTTAGGGAGGGAGAACCCGGATGGATCGTTGACGTCATTTGTCTCAGTATAGCCTCTTGGTTAGGGAGGGAGAACCCGGATGGAGCGTTGACGTCATTTGCCTCAGTGAAGAGAAGTAGCTGGGATTCACACCCAGATCCTTTGCGGTTCCAAATCGCGGACTGTTTTAAGCATAATCGTGCCTGTAACAAGGAATTGAGATCTTCATCTCTTTGTGCTTAGTGACACCTTCAGTTGTTTTGGACCATTTTTTTTTTTTAATCCACCAGTTCCTTCCATCTTTTCTGAATATTTTAGGGTGATTTTGAAGTTTTAGAAGCTTATGGTATAACTGAGGCTTCTTGATACTTTGTTGACACTAATGTTTTTGCTCAGCATCTCCAGGAGACTGTAGCGGGTGGGGTGGCTCAATAAATACCTGGAGCGTCTAGCTGCCTGCTGAGACAGGTTAATCCAAGGTGGGGGATGTGTCTTGAGAGCCATTGACAAAAAAAGCCACACCCCAGATTCTGGTACTATATTTCCCCGCTGGTTCCTGAGACTGAGGACACGGAGGAGCAGGAGTTGGTTATTAGAGGAGGCTGGTACAGCTGTGAAACCCCCGGTCTGGGGTCCCAGCAGTTTCCTCATCAGAAAGTGGACAAGCCCAGTCAGGACTGTGGATGAGGCAGAGTCCCTGGAAAAGGAGTGCAGAAGTCATCATGCCACAGCAGTTCCTGATCACCCTGCCCACCAAGGCCAGCACCTGGGTGAAGTTGCACCATCCAAGGAAGGCCAAGGAGGGGGCGCCCCTGTGGGAGGATGTGACTAAAATATTTGAAGCAGAAGGTGAGAATGGGGTGGGGGGGTGGGGAGGGAGGGAAGCATTCTCTTCCAGTGTGGGAAAGAAGGTAGAACCAGGGAGTAGAAGCATCTCTGGGGAGACAGCTGGGTGAAAAGTCTTGGGAGTTCTTGATAATGGGTGTGGGGTGGTCTAGGGTTTTCTGAAGTAGTAGAGGTCACTTCAGCCCCAAACCAATATTTCAGTGTCATGGCTGTGTATGTTACTTTTTTTTTTTTTTTAATCTTCACCACCCACTTGAAGAGCAGAATGGAGTTGGTAGTTAGGTCAGAAGCAGAAGGCAGCAGAGAACATACCTGGAGTATCTTGTGCTAGAAAACAAGGAAGAGCTTAAAGACTGGTGGACATATGTCCAAAGGTTGTGGGACCCAGGTTCAAGAGAATCCCAATGGACAAATTCTGGACAGTTTGTGTTCTTTATTGATTGTAATACCTCGAATAAATAAAAGTTCCACATGTTCTTTCTCTATCTTAGAATAAAGATGGCTGTTGCTGCAGCTCAGTGGCAAAGCACTTGCCTAGCACATGTGAGGCACTGGGTTTGATCCTTAGCACCACATAAAAATAAATAAATAAAATAAAGGCATGTTGTCCATCTACAACGACATTTTTTATTTTTAAGTAGAGAAGAGAGAAGGGCTCATTTGCAAATATTGTAGGTGGTTAATACACTGATTTCTTACTTTGAAAATAGATTATTATGGCCAGGCATGGTGATGCACACCTGTAATCCCAGCTACTTGAGAGGAGAATCACAAGTGCAAGGCTAACCTTGCCAATTTAACAAGATCCTGTCTCAAAAAATATATATATATTTTTTAAAAAAGGGTTGGGGGATGTAGTTTAGTGATAAAGTGCTCCTGAGTTTAATTTCCAGTGCCACAAAAAACAAAGAGAAAGAAAATAAATTACTATGTGATTGAATGATGCATTTATCTTGCCTTTTACATCTTTAGTTGGTAAGGGGAAGCTATTTATAGAATTTTCTATAAAATTACTGCCAGTAATAACTAATATTTTATGGCAAATGAAATAATTGAAAGGTTGATAGGAAACAGATACTCAAATGGTTTTAGAATATTACACCCTACAGATTACTTGCTAAATGTCAAGGAAAGATCATGGTTTTTCCAATGGTGAGGTCTGGTGGACACCATCTCAATCAAATATCCCAATAATGGAATAACTTGGCATTTTGTAGTTTATGGAAAATGCTATATATACACATAGTATCCACAAAAATATTTTGCTTGATCCTAAATTAAGCTTACAGATTGAACTTCTTGTTTACAGAAAATTTAGGGGAAGAAGAAGTAAAGTAAACCTTGAGAATGCAGTCAGAATGTTCTGGGCTCTTCAATAAAAGTCGGTGTCATGAAAATAGAAGTACCATTCTAGAGTGATAGATTAGAGGTAACTACCACTCTGAATGTTTGAACTCAATTAACTCCTGGATTGGAAAAAATCCAGAATAAAAGAAACTTTGGGAACAGTTGAGGGAATGTGAGTATGGACTGAATATGAATATGGATGATACTATGGAATTAACAGTAATTCCACAACAATGATTTTCTTAATTATGATACATGATATTATGGTTATACAAAGAATATTCTTATTTGAAATATTTAGAGTTGACGTATTATTGTTGGGAGCTGCCATGGATGCAGACACCTTCAAGTCCTGATGCCCTGGGGCCCTGACCAATTACTAATTTCATTGACTTGGGCATTGTCCCAACTTGGATAGCAAGCATGGCTCCAGGTGTAGGCATCACCTGCGGGGTTGATCTACACTCATCTGTTCCTTTGTAATCCTGCCCCTTTGCCCTTTTGGGGATAGAATGTTCTATGGAACCTCCCCTTGTGTGTTCCCTATATAAGAATAAAGAATTCCAGTGGCGCTCTCTCTTTCCAAGGACCCTTAATGTCACAGAGCCAGCTCCAGATTATTGAAAAGGTAAGTCTGTGTGGTTGTGTGCTTTCTTTGTCATTTTCTTGAGTTATTGGAATAGTCAGATTTTGTGAAACCAGGATTAGGTTGCCAGCAAAGATAGATGGCGACATTATGACGTCTGCAACTTTGAAATGGTTCAGAAAAATACGGATAGCTAAATGACAAATCTTAATTATATGGGTGCCCACTATTCAGGATGTAAAGGTGTAGTAAAATGCAAGACAGTAATTCATGGACCTTAATTTATAGTTTGTACTTTAAAAAAATTTTTTTTTTTGTAGTTGTAGACTGACAGCATGCATTTATTTTATTTATTTATTTTTTAGTTTTAAAGTGGATACAATATTTTTATGTGCTGCTCAGGATCAAACCCAGTGCCTCGCATGTGCTAGGCCAGCACTCTACCATTTGAGCCGCACTCGCAGCCCCTTATTTGTTTATTTTTATGTAGCGCTGAGAAGCAAACCCAGTGACTCATGCATGCCAAGCAAGTGCTCTGCCACTGGGCTGCACCCCCAGCCCAAATAGTTCGTATTTTAAACAAATTTTTTTTAGTTGAAGATGGACATAATTTCTTGTTTTATTTATTTATTTTTACGTGGTACTGAGGATTGAACTGCTGTACACATTCCAGGAAAGTGCTCTACCACTGAGCTATAACCCCAGCCCCTATAGTTCATATTTTTTGGGGGGAGGGTGCTGGAGATTGAACTCAGGGATACTTGACCACTGAGCCATACCCCCAGCCCTATTTTTTATTTTATTTAGTTCATATTTTTAATACCTCAGTTTCAGCCTTTAATTCTCAAATTCTAGCATCTTGGCATGGTTTATTCTTAGCATTTTAGCAGAGAAAAAAAATGAAGAAGGTCCAGTTTCTCCCCATATGCTCATACTTAATTGACGGAAAGAAGCTTTATTCTCATTAAGGGTGTCTGAGATAATTTCACTTGAACTGGGCCTGAAAGATATTCTAAGTTTTCACAAAGTATAGGATTTGGAGAAAAGTACTGAGCTGAGTCCTGTCCAAGTACGTTCAAGGAATGAACAGGATTGTGTGGGCAGGTGTGTCTAGTGGCTGAAAGATGGCAATTAGAAAAGGCTAACACTTGGAGAAGTAGTTATGGACTGGTTGTGAAGGGTTTTGAAGTTCACGGTGAAGTATCTATATTTTTCTTTCTTGTTGTGGGGAATCTCTGAGGATTTTTGAACAAAGGAGTGACCTGATATATCTGTTTTGGAACCAGCACTGACCCTTAATATCTAAGCAACACACTGCAGGTCCTCCTCATTAAGGAAGCTTGGGCTACTTTTGAGTTGCTCTTAATGTCCCTCTTTGTGAGTATATTAGGGGAGGAGCCCCATTCAATGAATCTGTGCGTGTAGTTTTTCTCCTTGGGGGATTTGGGAAGATGCCACCTTCATGGTTCTTTTCTTTCCCCAGCTCTGCCATCTCAGCAAGTTGATGAGTCCCAGGGAGAAAGTTGCAAGGATGAAATGACTCCTGGGCTCCTGACGGCAGGATCCCAGGTGAGCTGGAGATTCCTGCTGAGGATGAACTCAGGGCTTCATGTGTGCTAGGCAAGAACTCTCTCACTGAGCTACATCCCCTGCTGATCTCCAAACTTTGATTTTCTTTGACTCCATCTCTTGGATTTTTTTTTGTAGCCTCTTCTTCCTCAGGAAACTTGGTGGCATCAGTTGATTCCTCTCTGGTATAACCCTCCTCATTAAACCTCTTGTTTTAAGCAGACCTCCAGTCATTTATCCAACAAATTTAAAAGTTGTGTTGAGGTGCATGTGAGAGTGGAAGTATTGCCTTCAAAACTCAGAAACTATCTGGGAGAAAGACAAACATTAAATAAATAAAACATTGGATATTTTGAACAACATTTTGTTTTTTTATGTACTATGATTGAACTCAGGGGTGCTTTACCACTGAAATACATTCCCACTTCTTTTTGTTTTTTATTTTGAGACAGAGTCTTTCTAAGTTGCTGAGTATCTGGCTAAGTTGTCGAGGCTGGCCTCTAACTTGTGAGCTACCTGCCTCAGCCTCCCAAATCACTAGGATTACAGGCATGCATCACTGTGCCTGGCTCATTTTATTTTACTTTTTCTTTCTTTCTTTTTTTTTTGTGGTGCTGGGGATTGAACCCAGGGCCTTGTGCATGCCAGGCAAGCACTCTACCAACTGGGCTATATCCCCAGCCCCCTTATTTTACTTTTAAACAGCCTTTAATTTTAAAAAAATATATTTATTTTAATTTTATTTTACTTACTTGCAGTCCTGGGATTGAACCTAGGACTTATTAGGCAAATACTTTACCACTGAGCTACACACCAGGTCCATTAAGTAACATTTTAAAAGAATCAGGTACCAGTATCCTTGGAAGTCACTCTTTAGTTGACCTTTAAGAGAAATTTTTGATCAAGCCCCTGGGGCACAAGTATAGCGAGAGAAGGAATGTGTTTCTACTCTATCCTTCGTAAGACTGAATATCAGAGAAGATACTGGTACTTTACAATCCATCTTTCCTTAGAAGGCAGAATTCATGCTCCCTCCTAAAATCTTCTGTTCTCTCATACTTTCCTTATTTAATAGAGAAATCTAACTAAGGATATTTTGCTCATTCTAAAGTATTCTTACTTTAGTCAGTTCTTTCAGCCCAACAAAGGTCCCTGTCTTGTGGCCTTAGCCCCCTTTGAACTCTCCTTTTCCCCAAATATTCCTGAATGGTTTTGTCCTTAATCTAAATTACTTTACATACCATTTTGTGGCCTTCTTAATATTTCATGAGTGTTTTCCTTTCAACCAAATTGCAACTTACATGCTTTGTGCTTTGATTTAAAATCTCCAACAGGGAATCAGGCAAACAATTATCAAGCAGGTATCCAGGAAAACTTGACTGGAATCTTTTTGCATCTAGACAAGGTCAGAACAACTTCCTGAACTCTGGCTTGAAAGGAATGTGTTTGATGTTCTAGGAACTGTTAACCTTCAAGGATGTATCTGTGGACTTCACTCAGGAGGAGTGGGGGCAACTGGCCCTTGATCACCAGAATCTCTACCGGGAAGTGATGCTGGAGAACTATGGGAACCTGGTCTCAGTGGGTAAGGATTGATTCCCCTTGTAAAATTTGTTCCCCTATTGGAAGAAAATTCTTATTTCCAAACTAAGGACTTTGCTTGGGTTTTTGATTCTGTACTAGAGATTTCTAGTACCTTCTGAACACCATGTCTGAATTGCTGTGGTCTTTTGCCTCACTGTTTCTATTCTATCCTTCATAAGACCGAATACCAGAGGGCTATTTTTTAAATTCTTGGGATGGTTCTTTGACCTCAACATGTACAGTCTTTTATCTCCGTTAGCAGGATATCAACTTTGCAAACCTGTTGTGATTTCCCAGTTGGAGAAAGGAGAAGAACCATGGCTGATGGAGAAAAAGGTTTCGGGAGGTTCATGTTCAGGTAAGGGTGAGGCAGGTAGGGCCTTGTGATGTTGTTGGCCAGAAAATTCCCCGAAAGCCTTCTCCAGGCCATGGGGAGATGGTGCACACAAGAAAGCTTAATCTTCCACCTTTCACCCGCTTCCCACATATACATCTTTTTGCTAGTCTCTCTGGAGTCAGAGAAAAAGAGATGCCTTCTTGATCTTTCTCTTGACCTGATTTTGTAATCTTCCCTTGATCCAGTGTTCCAAGCCTTGCTCTGATCATAGCTTCTTTCCTTTGTATATCTGAAGTTCACAGGTCTCTTCTCATTAAACACAGCTCACTCAGTTCTGTCATTTTATCATTGGTTTCACTCTCTCAAAGATTTCATTTTATTTTATTTTTCTAATTCTTATCCTGTGATCAGAGCTTCAATTCTAATTCTCTTTTTAACTTATGACTCTTTGAGAAATCACCAGAGAATTCCTTCTTACCAATTCTAACAGCTTTTTTTTTTTTTTTTTTGGTACTAGGAATTGAACTCAGGGGCACTCAACCACTGAGCCACATCCCCAGCCCTATTTTGTATTTTATTTAGAGACAGGGTCTCACTGAGTTGCTTAGCGCCTCACCATCGCTGAGGCTGGATTTGAACTCGAGATCCTTCTGTCTCAGCCTCCCCAGCCCCTGGAATTACAGGTGTGGGCCATTGCACCTGGCAATTCTAATAGCTTTTAACAGTCTTCTTCAACATCTAAGAAAAGTAATGACGACAGGTTTTTACCACACTTGCCTCAGAAATCCCATACTACCTCCATCTTACAAATGAGGGAAAGAAGGCTGGTTAAGAAATTTATACATCCAGGAGCAGTGGTGCATGCTTTAATCCCAGCAGCTTGGGAGACAGAGGCAAGGTATTTAGTGAGATCCTGTCTCAAAATAGAAAATAAAAAGGAATGGAGATATAGCTCAGTGGTAGTGTACCCCCAGAATTTAATCCCCAGTTCCTGGAGGGAAAAAAAGAGAAATTTGTACCAATTAGTTAGTATTTGATCCCAGGATCTCCCACATTCTAGGCAGGTGCTTCACTACCGACTTACAGTTCCCAGTCTTTTCTTTTTTTGAGACAAAGTTTGATGTGATAACAGTGCATTTGTATAGAGATGCTGTAAATGTCAAGCTATGTGGCTATGGAGTTCATATGGATGAACAAAACAGTGGTGAAAATAAGTCTCTCAAATACAGGCAAATACAGGCATGGAACTGAGAGCTGAAAATATCACAATGTATTTGTGGGAGTTTCCACAGAAATACAACAGCAGTATAAAAGACAAGATTGTGGCACAGATTATATCTGTGTTGACTGGACTTGCCTCAGATTTGGTTATCTTCTTACCTTCTGAGTAGCTGGAGGTATGCACCACCATGTCTGTCAGGAATCAATATTTTAATTCTAATCATCCTGACTCTACAGTTCTCATACCATTATTCTAGATGGCAGCATTAGGTTATATAGATTTCACCACTTGGTATCCTTTCCTCCACCAGGTAGATTAATAATTGTTTTCTACTCTCCCTCCTGTTGCTTTTTCAGTGGCTCTCATCAGTGTGTTTTGAAAGACAGATATGTAATTTCCTGCTTTGTTAAGATAGGCTAACCTACTATAACAAATAGACTTTAAAATTCCACAGCACATTTTGAGCCATTACCTCACATCAAAATTTTTTTTTAATCATGTACTGTTCTGAAGGAATTGGTTAGGTCAGTTGACAGTTTTATCTTGCAACTTGGAGACCAGGGTTACTTCTACTCTGTGGCGCCACCATCCCTGGGGTTTCCTCAGTATCTGCATGTAGCTAGCGTAGAATAGGAGCACAAAGGAGTTCATTTAGGAAGTTTAAATGGGCCAGCCTAGGGTGGTTCACATCCCTTTCCTCTCATTCACTTAGCAAAGGAGACCTTTGTTATCTCACTCAGTTTAATTCTAGGGAGATTGGGAGATATAATTTAGTTGTATGTCCAAAAATGGGGAGAACAGATTTCAGTGACTATCCATAGTCTGTGCCACAATCTCCAAGGAGCCTCTTGTCTTTTATACTACTGTTGTATTTCTGTGGAAACTCCCACAAATACATTGTGATTTTTTCAGCTCTCAGTTCCATGCTTGAATTTTCACCACTGCTTTTCTCATCCATATGAACTCCATAGCCACATAGTCTGACATTTATAGCATCTCTATACAGAAGCACTGATGTCACTTCAAACCCAGAAAATTAAAAAACAGAAATTGTCTTCTCTCCTAAACAGGTTTCTCATGCTGACTTACCCTGTTCTTTCAGTCTCTGAAAATCATGGTATTAGCAAGAATGTATCGGGCTGAGGTTGCAGCACAGGGGTAGAGCTCTTGCCTAGCAAATGTGAAGCACTGGGTTCAATCCTCAGCACCACATAAAAATAAATAAAATAAAGATATTATATCCATCTACAAATTAAAAAAATTAAAAAAGAATATATCACATTTCTACTTAGTTTTGCCTTCATTCCCCATCCTTCTTCCTTGATATTACTTGTTAGTTTTGCTTCTACTTTTATTTATTTATTTAGTTTTAGATGGACACAATGCCTTTATTTTATTTATTTATTCTTATGTGGTGCTAAGGATCAAACCTAGTGCCTCATACATGCAAGACAAGTGCTCTGCCACTAAGCCACAATCCCATCCCTCTACTTCTATTTTTGATGTAGTGGTGAGTTTCATCATTTTATACCTGTATTATAATTTCTAGTTGGATTTGTTGATGTCTTATTTTCTTCTTTTGAATCATCTTGAATGTTACTACCAGATTTGGCCATGTAACTTATCACTTTTTTTCTATTATTTTCCCCCAATTGAATGCAGGGCACTTAACCACTGAGCCACATCCACAGCCCTTTTTATTTTGAGACAGGATCTCACTAAGTTGCTTAGAATCTCACTGTGTTTCTGAAGCTAATGTTGAACTTGGGATCCTCCCCCTCAGCATCCCAAATTGCTGGGATTACAGGCATGCACCTATGTTACTCCCTATTCCCTGAAATAAGGAATCTCAAAATCCTTGCTTGCCTTTTAATCCCATTCCAGAATTTATTCAGCTATACCTGAGCCCTTTTTATGTGTGATTGCTAAAGTGAGATTAGTCCTAGGGAATAATATTTATCTCTGGGCAGGAAATATTGATACTTTAGAATGGAAGGAACTAAAATGGGCATAGAGATGAAAGAGTAAATATCATAGAAAGTACCTCTCCCAAAAATGTTCCAGATATACTGTGGATAGAATAGATAGTTTTATCCTTATATAGAATTTTCTCACACATTGAGAAACCATTTTCTACTTCATAAGAGGTAGCAAAATTATAAAGACTGATCAAATTCAGGGAGTGAGGAGGTTAAGGGGCCTTTGTTTACTGAATGTACTCACAACAAGAGTTTCTCTGCAGAAAATCCAGTTGAATATGGCAAGAGTTTATAAGAATAAATGCACAGTAATGTAGATTGTGGTGTGACTTGTAATAGTGAAAAATTGGAGATAATCTAAATATTTTTAGTGGGAAAAGTTAAATTATCATTTGTCCTTACTGTAGAAGGCAGTGCAGTTGTTAGAATGAGAAAAGTCTAAACATGAAGACATAAATGGAGGCTCATAGATATAGTTGAATTAATAAAGCAAAACAAGAAATTGGAGTTTATCTCAGTGGTAGAGCAGTTGGCTAGCTTGTATGAAGTTCTGTGTTCAATCCCCAGCACCACAACAAAATAAATGCAGACCTGTGTATATATACCAAGATCCTTTTTCTGTACAAATATGTATGTGAAACCATGTATACAGAAATGTATACATTTACACAGACATAGCTGGGAAATGTGTGTATACATTCTCAAATCCTAAGACATGGGGAATCTCATCTCAGGAGGAGGCCAACCCCATTTTTAATCAATACATTGACTAAATAATAAGCCACTTATTTGTTACTAATATAATATTTTATGTAATTATCTAATACATAATATATATGATAACAATTAATTATATGAAACATACATTTCACATATATTGTAATGTTTAAAAAGTGTGATTGTCATGTTTAAAAAGTGTGAGAGAGAGACTTGTTTTGTGGTTGTGGGGAATGAACCCAGGGTATTGTACATGCTAGGCAAACACACTACCACTGAGCTATATCTCCAACTAGAATTTTTTTAAAAGTACTTTTCTCTTAAAGGATTTTTTTTCTTAGAAATATGGTGTTAGAATCCTGCTTTTCTGTGGCTGGGGTTGTGGCTCAGTGGTAGAGCTCTTGCCTAGCACATGTGAGGCCCTGGGTTTGCTCCTCAGCACTACATATAAATAAATAAAATAAAAGTGTTGTGACCTACAAAAAATATTTTTTAAAAATCTTGTTTCTCATATATATATGAGAATATATGTGTGTGTATACACACACACATATATTCATACACACACCCTCACATACACATATAGTAAATGGACAAAATACCTTTATTTTGTTTATATGTGGTGCTGAGGAGCAAACACAGTGCCTTACACATACTAGGTGAGTACTCCACTGCTGAGCTACAACCCAACCCTAGAATTCTGTATTTCTTAATCATATTTTAAAATATTTGCCCTTATTTTCTTGGTTTATTCCCTTTAGCAATTCACATGGATGAGCTCCTCGTTGGTTTTCAAAGCTTCTTTCCTCTTACCGTTTCTTCACTTGCTTTCATATCAGCTCTTTAGGTGGCAGGATCACTTTGAAGACAGTCCAAGCTTTCTGTAGCTAGTATGTATATTTTCCCATCTGTTCTCATTGTGGCAATTTAACAGTAAGTATGGATCATTTTTATGTTTGGCTTTCTTTCAGACTTGGAGAGTAAAACAGAAACCAAAGAATCAACCTTAAAGAATGAAATTTCATGGGAAGAATTACATTCTGGGCTGATAAAGGAAAGGTCCACAAGGAGAAGCACCTTGTATTCTACATTGGGAAGAGTCTCAAAATGTGATAAATTAGAAAGTTACCTGGAAAACCAAGGTAGATCACCTGAGGGGCCAATCCCCTCAATCCATAAGAAAATTCTCACTCAAGAGAAAAGCCAAGAATCTAAGCAATTTGACAAAAAAGTTAATTTTAGCTCAAAAATTACCCCAGGACTAGCAGATTCTTCAAGAACAAAAGACCATAAAAATGACACACCTGGAAAGAGAAACAAATGCAATTTAGATTTGATTAATCATTCAAGGAGTTATACAAAAATGAAAACCTTTGAATGTAACATTTGTGAAAAAAATTTCAAACAACTCATTCATCTTACTGAACATATGAGAATTCATACTGGAGAGAAACCTTTCAGATGTAAGGAATGTGGAAAAGCCTTTAGCCAAAGTTCATCCCTTATTCCCCATCAAAGAATCCATACTGGTGAGAAACCCTATGAATGTAAGGAATGTGGGAAAACCTTTAGACATCCTTCATCCCTTACTCAACATGTTAGAATTCATACTGGAGAGAAGCCCTATGAATGTGAGATATGTGAGAAAGCCTTCAGCCAGAGCATTGGACTGATCCAGCATCTGAGAACTCATGTTAGAGAGAAACTATTTACCTGCAAAGACTGTGGAAAAGCATTTTTCCAGATTAGACACTTGAGGCAACATGAGATTATTCATACTGGGGTGAAACCCTATATTTGTAATGTATGCAATAAAAACTTCAGCCATAGCACATACCTAACTCAGCATCAGAGAACTCATACTGGAGAAAGACCGTATAAGTGCAAGGAATGTGGGAAAGCCTTTAGTCAGAGAATACATCTTTCCATTCATCAGAGAGTTCATACTGGAGTGAAACCTTATGAGTGCAGTCACTGTGGGAAAGCCTTTAGGCATGACTCATCCTTTGCTAAACATCAGAGAATTCATACTGGAGAAAAACCTTATGACTGTAATGAGTGTGGGAAAGCCTTCAGTTGTAGTTCTTCACTTATTAGACACTGCAAAACACATTTAAGAAATTCCTTCGGCAATGATACATGAAGTATATGCAGCATTAGAGAAACCATATTGGAGCAAAAGTCTCTAAATCAATGGTTTCCTAACCTTTAGATTTTAAGAACGATTATGTTTTATTATTTCCTCACAATACTTCAGAACTGAATGATTGGATAAATGTTACCAACTGCTAATTTTACTGTCTTAAAATTAACAACTTATTATCAGCATTGTTTCAGAAAAGGGAATTTTAATATTTAAAAATGTAGAAAAGATGTAATTATGATAAATAGCCCATTGTACTGAATTAACACTATGAAAATCTGCCAAAGTTGTCTTTACTTTTTACCTTTCACTATGGACAAATGAAAATTTCATGGCAGGTCAGTGATCTGGGGATTGATCATTGAGAATCACTGTTTTAAATATCCCTTTAACAAATCAGAATAAAATATAGCACAAACTTTTATTCTATTCTTTTATATAGCTATAAGATGTATACTGAAAGTGTTGGTCATAGAAATAAAGGGAGCTTTCTAGAATTGATGTAAAACCACTATCATGAGATACTTATGCATATTGTTGTTTTTTTTTTCCTGTAGACCAAGAATTGGCAATTTTTTTTTCTGTAAAAGGCTACATGGTAGATGTGTTTAGGTGTGGCTATATGGCTTCTGAAAGAACTATTACACTCTGCCATTTTGCACAAAAACAGCCTGAGATTATATAAACTGGAACATCTGAACCTTTATATTTCTTTTTATTTTAATTTTTTTGTAGTTGTAGATGGACAGAATGCCTTTATTTTATTTATTTATTTTTTATGTGTTGCTAGGGATCGAACCCTTTACCTCACACATACTAGGCAAGTGCTCTTCCACTGAGCTATAGCCTCATCCCTGAACCTGTGTATTTCTGTTAGATATATATCTAGGGCTGGAATTGCTAAGTCAAAATTTAGCTTTGGTAGATACTGCCAAATATATTTCCCCAAAAATTTTCTAGAAGTGTCTGAAAATCTGTTTTTTAATTTTAATCTGAGTTAATTTATCAGTTTTTCCCATTTAGTAAGTCTATGCCTACTTTAAGGTCATGAAAACATTCTCCTACTTTCTTCTAAAAGTTTTTTTTTTGTTTTACCCATTATTTTGGTTTAGATATGAGGTGTCCCTCCAAAACTCATTCATTAGATAATACAAGAAAGTTTTGAGGTGAAATGGTTGGGTTATGAAAGCCTTAAACTAATCAGTGCATTAATCCATGATAGGAATTAACTGTGTGGTAACTATAGGCAGGTAGGGTGGGAATGAAGGATATGGGTCACAGGGGGTGTGGTTGGAGAGCTGAGCTCTTTCTCTGTGCTTCTTGGTATCATGTCTTGAACTGCTTTCTTCCACCATGATGTTCTGCTCACCTCCACTCCAAAACAATGGAGTCGGCCATTTGTGGACTGAGATATCTGAAACCATGAACACCAAATAAACTTTTCCTCCTCTAAAATTGTTCTGGTCAGGGCTGGGGCTATGGCTGAGTGGTAGTGCACTTGCCTGGCATATGTGAGGCACTGGGTTTGATTCTTGGCAACATATATAAATAAATAAAATAAAAGTCTATTTACAACTAAAAGAAATTTTTAAAAAATTGTTCTAGGGCTGTGGTTGTGGCTTAATGGTAGAGCCCTCGCCTAGCATGCATGAGGCACTGGGTTCATCCTCAGCACCACATAAAAATAAAATAAAGATACTCTGTCCACCTAAAACTAAAAAATAAATATTAAAAAAAAGAAAGTTTATAAAAAGAAAATTGTTCTGGTCAGGTCTTTTGGTCATAGCAGTGAAACACCTGACTAAAATAACTTGTCATTTAAATCTGCAATCCATCTGGATTGATTTTTGTGAATGAGTCAATGTGAATATCCACTTTCCCCAGATTCACTTTCTTAAAAAGACACACTTTCCCCCAATCTTGTCATAAATATGTTTGTGTCCACTTCTGAACTTATTCCCTTCCCTACCTCATTTTCTTAGTTACTATTAACTTTTTAATAGGTTTTTATATTCAGTAAGATGTCTTCCAGAAAAAGGACTTTTTTTTTTTTTACAAAATTTAAATTATATTGGGCTGGAGCAAAGCTCAGTGACAGAATACATACTTAATTTGGGGAAGGGCTTGGGTTGGATCTCCAGCACCAAAAAAAAAAAGAAAGAAAGAAAGAAAGGAAAAAGTAACAATAAATATCTCTACCTTACTCCATGTAGTCATACAATATGTAGAACACTTTAACAGTGTTCATCTCTTTCCTGATCTGTATGCTATTGATCTTGGATATATTCTGTTTTTTTTTTTTTTTTTCATATTGGGGATTGAACTCAGGGGTGCTTTACATCCCCAGCCCTTTTTATTTTGTGTTTTGCAACAGGGTCTTACTAAGTTGCTTAGGGCCTCACTAAGTTGTTGAGGTTGGCTTTGAATTTTCAGTCCTTCCTCAGCCTCCCCAGTTGCTGGGATTTACATGTGTGTGCTACTGTGCTTGGCTTTAATTCTGTTTTGTAAAACCACAAATTATTTTAGTATATATCATTAATGCTGATTTAGATTTGCTCATATAACTTCTACTTTATTTGTTCTTTTTACATCTTCATCCTTTTGTCTGGAATCAGTTTCTTTCTGCCTGAAGTTCAACTTTGAGAATTTCTTTTAATGTAGTCTGCCAGGGGCAAACTCTCAGGTTTTGTTTGTCTGAAAATGTCTTTGTTTTTAACCGTGTATTGAATTCTGGGTTGTCAATTATTTCCTCACAACACTTTGGAAATTTCATTCCACTATCTTCTGTTTTTCATTACTGCTGATGATATTGGCTGTCACAATGTCTCCTGTGTTAGTTATCAGTTGCTTTACAATGTTGTTAGTTATTGATTGCTGCATAACAAATAACCCCAACACTTAATGATTTAAAAAATAAACTTCGAAGTATTCATGAGTCAAACATTAAAGAAGCTCCTTATATGGGAAGTACTGGCTCAGAATATAGTCAAGATGTCAGCTGAAGTTGAAGGCATCTGAAGGCTTGACTGGGTACAGAGGTAACAGAACAGGGAACAATTCATTGTCCTCTTTGCACTGACTCCTGGATAGCACTGGCTCACTTGCATGGCTGACGGTTGATTCTGGTAACTCAGCTGGTTTCCCCAGATGAATCAATCTGTGTTAGCTTTTCATTGCTGTAAAAAAAAAAATGCCTGACAAGAACAACTTAAAGGAGAAAAGATTTGTTTTGACTCATGATTTCAGGGGATTCGTTTCATGGTTAAATGGCTCCAACATCATGGTGGAGGGGTGGGGCAGAGGAAACTTGCTCAGCTCGTGGCATCCAGGAAGGAGAGGAGGAGGAGACAGAGGGAAGTGGGGAGGAGAGGGGAAGAAAGGGGCCATGGAGAAGCTAAACCCTTCTAGGGCATGCCCCGGTAGTACTGGTCCCTCCCCTCAGAGTCCATTTAGGCATCAAGCGATTAATCCATTGATGAGGTCAGAGCCCTCATGCAATCACTTTGGAAAGCCCCACCTCTGAACCTTGCTAGGAGATCATGCTTTCAACACGAGACTTTGAGGGACATTCCAGATATGAATCAACACAAAGAGTGTGCAGAGCAGAAATGGCAATATCTTTCATGACTTAACTTTGAACACTATCATTTCTACTACATTATTTTCTTTTTTGTTGTTGTTGATGGACCTTTATTTTATTTATTTATATGTGGTGCTGAGAATTGAACCAAGTGCCTCACCCCTGCTAGGCAAGTGCTCCACCACTGAGCCACAACCCCAGCCCATCTACTACATTATATTCTTTATAAGCAAGTCTTTCTCACATTCGAGGGGAATCTCCACCCATCGGAGGAGGAATGGGCATTTTATAAAATGACCATAGACGTTTTTAAGAGTTTCTCTTTGATCTTTAGCATTTTAAAGTTTTACTATTATGTATCTAAGTGTGGGTTTCTTTTAATTTATCTTACTAGAAACTTGTTGTCTTTTATTTGTGATCTGGTTGCTTTTATAGGTACTAAAAATATTCATTTTTTATGTCTTTAAATGCAGTGTCTGCCCTAGCTTCTTTCAAACTTATGTTAGAGCTGCTGCTCACTGCTCACTGTATCCTCCATATCTATCCTTTCTTCTCTCTCTCTCTCTCTGTATGTGTGTGTATATATATATATAATTTTTTTTTGTACTGGAGATTGAACTCAGGGCTTGATACATGCTATATAAGTGCTCTTACCATTGAATTACATCCAAAGTTCTTTTTCTGTTTGTTTGTTTCTTAATGTTTCATTCTAGATTTCTTTTGGCCTAGCTTTTCATTTAGTCTTCTTAGCTATGTCTAATCTATTATCCTTGTCCATCAAGTTCTCAATTTTGTTACTGTATTTATCTATCATAATATCTATATTTCCTTTTTGCATCTGCTCTATCAACTTTTAGAGCTTCCATGTACCTACCAAAATTGTCAGTTGTTTTTTTATTTTATTTAAGGGGAAAAATTATTTTATTGTTTGCTTCTGATAATTCCAAGAGCAATTTCTTTGCAGGACTATTTATGGTGGTTGTTTCTGCTGGATTTCACTCAAAGACTGTGTGTGTGTGTGTGTGTGTGTGTGTGTGTGTACATATATCAGGTTTGTGTGTGTGCTGGGTATCAACCCCAGAAGCAAGTAACACAGAGCCCTGGTTATTTTTAATTCTGTATTTGGCATTGCTTATGTGTAGAAAAAGTTGGGAGCCTGCAATTGTCACAGGAAAGTGGGGAGCTGAAACTCCAAATCTCAGTTCTTGTGTTCTGATGAAAGAAAATTTAAAGTCATACACAAAAAGCCACATAAGAGAACTTTATTATAAGTGAAAGGTGAAAGTAAAGTAAAAGCAAAATGACACAGTGGAGAACGAGAAAGAGAGAGAGAGAGAGAGAGAGAGAGAGAGAGAGAGAGAGAGAGAGCGCCATCTCTGAGCAGAGAATGACAAAGGAGACAACACTGTGTCCAAATTGATTATTTACAGAACTGGGGACCACTTTGTGTACTCTTTGCCAATAAGGTGTTCAACTCCTCCTTCACATCAGGCACCAGAGTTTTTTACCTTAGTTGGTCCTCTCTGGAACTGTCTTGATGGCCACCCTACTTAGAGGCCTTTTATGTATAAGTCAATCCCACATAAATGTGGGCACTGGATCAATAACTGGTCAGAAGTCAGTGCACCTGTGCTACTAAGGAAATTTTCCTTCCCAGCCAGACGGAGATACCTGTAGTCATAATTCCTAGCTTCACATCAACATCAATGGACTCTGTCAAGAGTTAGTCCCATTAATTCCTTTCTTTTGACTATTTTCCTCATTAGTTCCTTTGCTTTTGTTTATTTTCTACAAATTAACTACCACCCTTTGCTTTTAAAGAAGACCCTAATGTAATTTAAAGAACACTTATGAATTTGCTATGCATTTCACTGCTCATTGCAAGTTACTACCTAACACAAATAACAATGCTTTTCTCTTTTTTTTTTTCAAAAAATTTTTTTAATATTTATTTTTTAGTTATCGGCGGACACAACATCTTTGTTTTGTATATGGTGCTGAGGATCGAACCCGGGGCCACATGCATGCCAGGTGAGTGCGCTACCGCTTGAGCCACATCCCCAGCCCTTCAATGCTTTTCTCTACAGGTGGTTTATATTTTATCAGGCACCTGGTAAAACCACAGAGATGAACTTGTAAACTGAGATTGTTTTAGTCACTTTTTCACAGCTGTGGCTGAAAGACCTGACAAGAACGATTTGGAGGAGGAAAAGTTTATTTGGGGGCTCAAGGTTTCCGAGGTCTCAGTCCATAGACAGCAGGCTCTATTCCTCAGGGCTTGAGGTGAGGCAGAACATCACAGGGGAAGAGTGTGGTGGTAGGGAGAAACAGCTCACATGATGATCAGGAAGGAGAGAGAGAGAGAGAGAGAGAGAGAGAGAGAGAGAGAGAGAGAGACTCCACTTGCCAGACACAAAATGTGTACCCCAAAGGCATGCCCTCAATCACCAACCTCCTCCAGCCCACACCCTACCCACCTTCAGTTACCACTCATTTAATTCCCATCAGTGAATTAATTCACTGCTTAGGTGAGGGATCTCATAACCCAATCATTTCTCCTCCAAACCTTCTTGCATTGTCTCACACACAAGCTTTTGGGGAACACCTCACATCCAAACCATAATATTCTGCCCCTTGCACCCAAAAGTTCATGACTATCTCACAATGCAAAATACATTTAGCCCATTAACAAAAGTCCCAAATATAAGGTCCTTGCTTAGCATCTGGATGGCCATCTTTAGTGATAGCCGCCATTTTAAGGAAAAAGTTTCACTTTCCCACCCTTGGGAGTTTCTGAGAAAGAAACTCCTCATACCAACCAACCCCTGACTGCCCACATTAGGACCTGTTTCAGCTCTGATTTCTGAGCCTCCCCCATAAAAGTCCCAAACCTCAAGCCTGTTTTGCCTCTCTATCCTATAGAGAAATAGCCTTTATTTGTTAGCTCTGACAAATAAACTCTTGTTTGTAACTCTGCCTTGTCTCTGTCTTTCATTTCTGCTTACCCATCTCTTGTTCCTCACTTTCCCTTCACCCAATGTCTCAACAGTTCCAGAACTGCCCAAAAGTTCAAGTCCAAAGTCTCTGGGATTCAAGGCAAACTTGCATCATGAGCTCCTGAAGAAATAAAAAATGATTTACAAATATGCAATATGTAAAGGTATAGAGTAAATATTTTCATTAAGAAAAATATGGGGGGCTGGGGATGTGGCTCAAGTGGTAGCACACTCGCCTAGCATGCGTGAGGCACTGGGTTCCATTCTCAGCAACACATAAATGTAAAATAAAGATATTGTGTCCACCTAAAAAAACTAAAAAAATAAATATTAAAAAAAGAAAGAAAAATATGGGTAGAGAATGAAGGGATAGGACCAAGGCATTACTGGCGAACAAGTCCTATAGCTCCATGTCTGGCATCTGGGGCACATGACACGGTGATATTATGTCCAAAGGACTTGTGTAGCTCTGCCTCATGGCCTTGTTGGTTGCAGCCCAAGTGTCCTTTCTGTTGGCTTGTCTCTGTTTAATTCCTGTAGCTTTCCTAGGATGAAGTCCCATGTTACTGGCATTTCTTAATCTCAGGGGTCTCTGGGACAGCTTTGGCTTCCTCCTCACATCTCCACACTTTGTCCTCTCAGAGGGTGTCCATGGGGACTCCAACCCTGTTGCACTGTGCCTGGCCTCCCAGACCTTCCTTTGGAATCTTGGAAGCCCCCATGATTCCCTAACTCCAGCATCCTGCATTCCTGCAGAACCATCACCACATGGTTGCCACCAAGATTGCCACCATCTGGAGCAGTGGTAAAACTTCCAGGGACCCTGACTGCAGCAGCCTCTGAGTGTCTGGGTGGCTGAGCATGTTGAAAAAACTTCCTAGGCCTCCTAGTGCAAGGATGCCCCTTTGATCTCTTTTTTACTTTTACTCCCTGAGCCTGAGATGGGTGTGGTCTTACCAGCTCCTGAGACACCCTCAAGCCATCTGTTTTATTATTTGGGGGCAAAGTCTTTAGCATTCCTTAGTGGCTGTAATGTCTTTATCATTTGCAACTTCCTTAGCCCCAGTTTTACTCCTGCCTTCGAAGTCCAAGTTTTTCAAATCTTTCTTTTCTGCCTTCTCCTGAATATCAAAATAAACTTTGGCTAAAAGCCTCCAGCACTATCCATGCCACTGCCTGAATGCTATGCTTCTTAGAAATTTCTTCCACCAGATTAAGAAGTCCATTGCTTTTAAAATCAACTTCACAGAAAGTCTCAGGACATGGACCAAATGTAGACAACTTCTCAGCCAGAACATAACGTGAATGGCCTCTACTTCAAATTTTAATAGAGTCCTCCTTCTCTGAACCCTCTTGAGTGCTGTCTTTACTGTCTGCAGTCCTATTGACATTCTAGTTGTGGTTTGGATGTTAGGTGTCCCCCAAAAGTTTGTGTGTGAGACAATGCAAGGGGATTTGGAGGAGAAACAATTGGGTTATGAGATCCCTCACCTAAGCAGTAAGTTAATTCACTGATGGGAATTAAATGAGTGGTAACTGAAGGTGGGTAGGGTATGGCTGGAGGAGGTGGGTGATTGGGGGCATGCCTTTGGGGTACACATTTTGTGTCTGGCAAGTGGAGCCCCTCTCTCTTTCTTTCTCTTTCTCTCTCTCCTTCCTGATCATCATGTGAGCTGCTTCCTCCCACCACCACACTCTTCCCCTGTGAAACCCTGAGGAATAGAGCCTGCTGTCTATGGACTGAGACCTCTGAAACCTTGAGCCTCCAAATAAATTTTCCTCCTCCAAAATGTTTGTCAGATCTTTTAGTCACAATGCAAAAAAGCTGACTAAAACAAAGATCATGACTTAAGATTTTTTTAAAAAAGGAGAGAACTCTCACCAGACACATATCTTGCACTTCCCAAGTATCAAAACTGTGAAAAATAAAATACCTGTTGTTGAAGCCAAAAAAACAAAGGAAAGTTGATTCCAGCCTGCAAATATCTCTAAAGCTGTTTCACTTCTTATTCATCCTTATTCTAAGGATATAAATTTTTGTGGTCCAGTTTTTAGAAGGACCTCCTCCTATTTCTCTCCCCATTTTGTTGTGTTTAAGTTTTTTTCTTTGAAGTGCAAAAGGAAGGTTATAATTTTCCAGCTGACAGGGCCAAACAGCTTCTGCCTTTCTTTACCTTCCCGGATGCTAGCTTTCCAGGTTTGGTCTGGTAATTCCCTACTGCCTTGCCATCTCTTAGATGCCTTGTTATGGCTCTATTTTATTCTCCCCTGCCAAATCTATATGTTGAAACCCTAATCCCCATTACCTCATAATCCATCTGTATTCAGAGACTTGGCTTTTAAAGAGGTAATTAAGTTAAAATTTAGCACTTGCATGTGCTCTAATCCAATCTGAATGGTGACCTTATAAGTAGAGGAAATTTAGATACTATCACATCTATGGCCCAGTTTTGCCAGAGCAGTGAGATAGGTTGCCAAGAGCCAAGGCATAAGACTTTATTGAGAAATGTTTACAGGAAAGTTCCAGTAGCCATTGGCTGAACAGATAGCACTCCAACCCCCACTGTACTTCTGCCAAACAGTGCCACCTCTTCCTCATGGTGTTTTGTCTGGTCGTGGCCAGCTGCATGAGTGACAGGTGTCCATCCCCACAGTGCCCTCAGTTCTTTCCCAGTTACCACTGAAAGAGGGATTTTACATGTTAAGCTGCAGAAGCTGTGACATTATCAGCATTATCTTGCTTAGTTTGCTTGTATGGCCAGCTCCCAAGGAGCAACTGTCATGATGTACATGCAAGAAAAGAAGCTCTTACAGTTAACATTAACTTGCCCTAGTTCCTGGTGTGCATAAGTCAATGTCCTTCAATGTAATATGTATCTGGACATTCAATTGGCCCAGGCTTGCTCTCATTGTTCCCTAACGTGGCTAGATTTTGGGGAATATGAAGACAGCACTCAGGAACATAATGTTTTAATGTTCCTCTTTTCTTTAAGGATAATATGAATACACAGACACACCAAGGGCACAGGGACGTGCACATAGTACACAGTACACATACACACATGTATGCACATGCTACACACACACACACACACACACACAAACCTTGTGAGGACACAGAAAGAAAGCAGCCATCTGCAACCCAAGGGAGATAGGCCGCAGGAGAAATCAAACTAACTCCCAGAAGTTTGAGAAAATATATTTCTGTGGGTTAAGCCACCTGATGTGTGGTGTGTGTATATATATATATATATATATATATATATATATATATATATATTTAATGGCAGCCTTAGCAAACTAATACATATCTCTTTAAACTTAAAACATGTATTCCAGAAAATAATGTAATTGTTTTCTGAGGCTCCTGCTATCACCTGAGGGCATCATTGATTTATTTTCCTACTTATTACTAATTTCACCAGAATGAAGTCTCAAAAGAGCAGGAAAGCGTGCATTCTGTGCTGCGTCCTAAGATCTTGTAAGGACGCGTGGCGGGTCACAAGCACCAGGACGAGAGCTGCTGGGCCAGTGAATGAACGCAGGACGCCAGGATTCCCCATCAACCTGCCGGCTTTGGGGGCCCAGCGGCCGGGCCGGGGCAACAAGGGGGTGGCCTCGTAGGTCGCCGCCCCCAGGGTCTGGGTGGCCGCGGACGCGAGCCCAGGCGCTCGGCGGCTTCCGGCTTCCGGGTGCTCGGGCGCGCGCTGGCTCCGGAGAGGGCGGGCAGTGGGTTGCGGAGCCGGGGCGAGACGCGCGGGCGTAGGTCCTGGACTGAGCGGATCCCGTTGGGTGGGCGGGCCGGCTGGGGCAGGGCAGCAGGCTGCGGGCATCGCTGGCCACCTGGAGGGCGCGTCCCGGGGCGCCCGCGCTGCAAGACGGGGCGCTCGGCCTCAGAGGCCGGGTGCACTTGGCTGTGGCCGCTGTCTCGGGCACTAAAGCCACAGTCGGCGCCGGTTCAGGGCGCCCTCCCATTCCAGCCCCAAAGCCGCCAGGGGTGCGGCTGGCAAAGCCACCCATCCTAGAGGGCCCTGGATGGAAATTTGGAAGAAAGCCTGGTCCAGTCCGGAGGCCGAGGGCCCTCCGGGCTTCGGAAGGACGTCTAGGCGAACGCTGGACGTTGTGGACGGTCCGTAAAAGGGTGGGAAAGAACAGAATCTATTACCACCCAGTCCTTCTCTAGAGACCTCTGCAGCAGAAAGGCTCTGGAGTGAGCGTCCCCACGTCCCAACCCTGGCCCTCCCGGCGTCCAAGGCCCACCTGGTGAGTACTCCTCTGCTGGTCTACCTCTCTTTTCCTGGCTGGCCTATATGGGAGACCTGTGAGGGTGCGCGTCATTAACCGCTTCTTAGGGACGAGTCCAAAGTTTCTGTACTTCCATAAGGAGTCCTTTTTTTTTTAATTTTTATTTTTTAGTTTTAGGTGGACACAATATCTTTATTTTTATATGGTGCTAAGGATCGAACCCAGCGCCCTGCGCATGCCAGGCGATTGCTTTACTGCTTGAGCCACATCCCCAGCCCATAGAGGTCCTTTTTTAATATTCAGGGGTAGGATATTTCCTATAATCTCCAGTCTCTAAGGACGCACGTAGTTAATAAGTCTCTTCTCCACCAACTTCAGAAAGTCGGGCCACCCGCCCCCGCCTTTTTAAAATATTTTAGTTGTAGATGGACACAGTATCTTTATTTATATATTATTATTTAAAAAATATTTTTTAGTTGTTGATAGACCTTTATTTTATTTATTTTTATGTAGGGCTGAGGATCGAACCCAGTGCCTCACACATGCAAGGCCAAGTGCGCTACCGCTGAGCCCCAACCCGGGCCCTCTTTATTTTTATGTGAGGCTGAGGATCAACCCAGTGCCTCACACATGCAAGGCAAGCGCTCTACCATTGAGCTACAACCCTAGCCTGGGCCACCCCCTTTTCCACCCAGCTGTTTTGAGGACTCCAGATACACTGGACCTGGTCATGGTGGAGGTACCTGCCTAGATGCCAGTGGTTGGATGAGTTGATTTGGGTTGTTTTCAAATCTGCTTGCTACCAATAATTCTGCAGGAGCCCTCGTTAAACTTAAAGTACTATATTTCTTCCATTTAAGTATTAACCCCTCTCCCAATTTAACATTTCTGAACCCAGGATGCATTTTATCAGTTGTTAGGCTTCATGGGTGATGATGTGTCTGTCACTGTTTGCCTCGGCTAAAACAGCTATGTGATTATTCCATCAGTTGAGATACTAAAAATGAACTTTACATGCATATTTCAAATTGTTTTTTAAAAATAACTTTAAAAATAATGGTATGACACAGCATAAAATAAAAGGTTTATAAGGGCTTGCTACAAAATGCAATTACTATTCCTATTTTATAGGTGAGCAAACTGAAGCACCTCAGTTTTCACTTCACAGAATTGAAGTGCCTCAGAGCTTTTGTTGGCTAGTGTCTGGGTTCTAGCCAGGCTGTCTGGTTTCAAAGCCTGTGTTGACTCCCAAATCTGGATCCAAGCAGAATATGCATGTAGCTTACAAGGTGGGAAATCAAGGCAGATGTTTGTGCATCTTTGGGTGTTTGCCTGTCTTTGTGTTTTTGTGGAATCGGGAGGTGGAAGCTACATTCAAGAAATCTGATTATACTTACTCTTGCATTGATGCCGCACCATTGTATTAGATCTTTTGCATTTTAAAATATATTTCTGCAGGTTCTGGAGTTCTGTCCATATGAAAGTGTTTCTGGATTTCTTTTTTCTTGTCTTTTGTTCCTCTAGAATGATTACAAAGCCATGTACTCAAACCAACTCACCTGACTGCCTCCCAAAAAATGGTGTCCAGTTTTCAGAGTTGTTAAAGTCACTCCAACCTCTAGGGTCCTCCAGGTCCTAGTCCTGCAGGGACATGCCAAAGCCCCGAGGGCAGAAGATTGCAGTCTGAGAAAGACCACGCAATTGCCAAGCCTCTCATTGGAGATTCTGGCAATTTCCTCACCAGAAGTGGACAACGCCAGTTGGTCGTGCATCATCATGCCTCAGCAGCTCCTGATCACCCTGCCCAAGGCCAGTACCTGGGTGAAGTTACACCATCCAAGGAAGGCCAAGGGGGAGGCGCCCTCATGGGAGGATGTGACTAAAATGTTTGAAGAAGAAGGTGAGAATAGACTGAAGGAGGGGGAAGAAGGAGGTCTCATTTATGTGAACAGATGTACTTCGTTGAGGTTGTTTCTTGGGGAGAAAATTGGAGGAAGGAAGGTCTTTCAGGGGGTTCACTCGTGCTGAGCTCGTGGCTTTTGGGAGTAGTCTAGCTGGGAGAGAAAATATTGGGCTCCCATCTCAGGCTCTTTTTCAATATGTGCTCCATGCTGCTCCCATCTCCTGGCATCAGATAAAATACATGAGGGGAAGCTAGAATAGAGTTGTTCCCCACCTCTGGCTCTTAAGTGTGGGAATGTGATTCACATGTAGAGGGATCAAAGGGTTCTGACTCTTAAGTCCTCCGAAGGGTTTTCCAGCTCAAGTTCTAGTCATTTTAGCCACTTATTGGTTAAAAATATTTAACCAATATTTTTGACAAGCATCAGATTTCCACCCCTCCCCCTCCGAGAGGCAGGAATAACATGCCTGATTCCTCTCATATTACCTTGAACTATGTGAATTAGGCAGGAAACATGTCTAAGACATACCCACCTTATTTAGTGGTCTGGTCAGGAGAAGATATATGGAGAGAGGAATTCATGTGTCTCATGTGATGTCCTCATACCTCTAATACTTCATATCCAGCCAGTATTTTTATTGTATTCCATCTATGTCAGACAGGGACTTTGGCTAAGCATCTTGAGAGATTGGGGGGCAGGGAGAAGAAGAAGAAGAATTATCTCTAAAGCTGATTATTAGTTGAAAGAGTAGATAGATATACGACCAGATCAAAATAATAGAAGATAGGCTAAGAAAAGCTCTTTTAGAATCCTGAGGAAATATAAATCAGATAGCATTGAGTTGAGTCTGGAAAAATATCTGAAGCTTTTTATAGAAGATTTGGAGGAAGTATAGAAAAGTGGGTACTTTGAAGAGAGGTTTAGAGAATGGGGACTATTTAGTCTAAATGAGGGTTAAGAATGTGAAGTGGGTGGTGTCCCAGGTATAAAGGTTGGTAGTTTGGAGGTAACCACTGCTGAGAAAATAAGCTTTGGGCAGATCATAGACTGCCTTGAAGTCCATGGTGAAATGTTTGAATTTTTTCTTTCTTATCTGTGGGAGACCCTTTGAGGATTTTAGAACAAAGAAGTGGCCTGAAAGATTTGTGCTTTTGACCATTGGGAAGTATCAATACCCAAAGCAACACACTGCAGGTCCTCCTCACTAAAGAGTTTTGGGCTCCTTTGAGTCATTCTAGATGTCCCCCCACCTTTTTTTTTTATTTTTTAGTTTTAGATGGACACAACACAATCTTCATTTTATTTTTATGTGGTGCTGAGGATTGAACCCAGTGCCTCAAGCATGCTAGGTGTGCACTCTACCACTGAGCCACAATCCTAGCCCTAGATGTCCCCTTTTGTGAATATTTTTTTGGGAAGAGTCAGTGGGTCTACAGAGCGTTCTTGCATTTGAGAGATTTGAGTAGATGCAAAATTCATAGTTCTTTTTGTTCCCTAGCTCTGCTGTCTCAGGATGCTGCTGAGACCCAGGAAGAAAGTTTAGAGGATGAATTGACCCCTGACCTCCTGACAGCAGAACCCCAGGTGGGTTGGAGCTTCCTCATTTTCTTAATAATGCTTCTTGTTTTTTAACCTGTCTGTTTTGGGAGAAGTGAGTGGGTTGAGACAAACAAGTTCAACTATGCAAATTGCTCTCATTCAGAAACTGAGCTTCTGTGGTGACAGTATCTCTGCTCATAGGGGCCTTCCTGCAACTCTTGTTTCTCACCAGCATCTTGATCTGATATTGTGCTATTTTTTGTAGAGAAAGCATAATGAGTGATATTTCCAGCTCCTAGAAACCAATGGATGTTACTTGGGATCTAAGATAAATGTCAATATAATATTCAAAATCCATAAGTGAGATGAAATTCTGACATTCTTAGTGATATATCCACATCACTGTGAACTCTGTAAGAGATGACCCTTGGCATAGTGAGAAGAAATGGCCACATCTTTGAAGTGGGGCAAAGCGCAGGAGCAGCTTTAAGAGCAGTTAGGATAGCATGTCAGAAATGGGGTCTTCACCATCTGGTGGAAACATGGGTAAAACAGAAGGAAATTAAAAGACTTTTACAGAGGTATTATTGGAGACAGAAGAGTTTTTTTTTTTTTAACATGTATTTTTTAGTTTTAGGTGGACACAATATCTTTATTTTACATCCAACCCAGTGCCTCATGCATGCTAGGCAAGCACTCTACCACTGAGCCACAACTCCAGCCCAACAGAAGAGTTTTAAGTAAAAAGAACTTTAAATCTGAATTTAGATGATATTGGATTTGATTTTATCTGATATTAGATGGTGCACAGTTTGATTTTCTCTCATCTTCCTTGCTTGGTGTCTAGGGCAATTTTTTTTCTTTTGGCTCTTTACAATCCATTTCCTTAGCTAAGAAATTTAGATGCTAATGTCTGCCTTCTAGGGTTAAAATTCATTCCAGTTATTTATGGTAATATGGAAGAAATCATAGTTAGTTAAATAATAGATTAATTATTTAAAGAATCATCTTTTCTCTACATTCCACATATCTGGAATCCCTCACTTCCTATATTTATCAAAAAGTAGATTCCTTAGCGATGGGAAAGGATTAAATTTTTTTTAAACTGAAGTATAAATGACATACAGGAAAATACATTTAGGAAATATATTCTATTTTGACATGTGCATGTACCCATGTAATCAAATTAATAAAGAGAACATTGCCTCCATCTCAGAAAATTCCTTCTTGTGCTTTCCAATTAGTACTCTGCTCCAGCCCTCATAAGGAATACATGAAATTTGTATTACTTATTATAACTGCATATAAATCCACAAATGTCTTTTTTAAAAAATATTTTTTAGTTGACACAATACCTTTATTTTTATGTGGTGCTGAGGATCGAACCAAATGCCTCACATGTGCTAGGTGAGCACTCTGCCACTGAGCCACAACCCCAGTCCCACAAATGTCTTAAAAGAGTTTAATTTAAAAAAAGAATATAGGGGCTGGGGTTGTGGCTTAGTGGTAGAGTGCAAGACCCTGGGTTCGATCCTCAGCACCACATAAAAATAAATAAGTGAAATAAAGGTATTGTTAAAAAAAAAGAATATATATTCTGTAATTGTTTATGGTATTCGATAAATATCAGTTAACTATTTGATGGTAATGTTCAAATCTTCTATATCCTTGATGAATTTTTGTCAGTTTTTATCAATTACTGAGAGGATATTAAAATCTATAATCATGAGGCTGGGGTTGTGGCTTAGTGGTAGAGCACTTGCCTTGCATGTGTGAGGCACTGGATTCGATTCTCAATGCTGCATGTAAATAAATGAATAAAATAAAGGTCCGTTAACAACTAAATAATTTTTTTAAAAAAATCTGTAATCATGATTTATCTGTATCTCTTTAGTTCTATCAACTTTTATTTATTTGAAGTCTGTCATCAGATGCATAAACACGATTGTTGTCTTCTTGTATTGATGCACTTATTATTATGAAATATCCCTCTGATTTATGGCCATACCATCCTGAATGCACCTGATCTTGTTTAAAATGTCCTCCTTTTTAAAAATTTTAAATTATAAATACATAACTTTTAAAAAATATCTTTATTTTTATTTGGTTTATTTTTATATGGTGCTGAGGATCAAACCCAGGGCCTCACGCATGCAAGGCAAGCACTCTACCTCTAAGCTGCAACCGCAGCCTTAAAATGTCCTCCTTTTTAAAACTATTGGTGTCTTTATAGTTAAAGTGTGACCTTCTTAAATGTGGGTGGGTCTTGCTAGTTTAGTCTATTTATAGTTAAAGTAATCATTATTATGGATGGGTCTAAGTGTAGGTTGTTCTTTGCTATTGTCCTTTCTGTTCTTTTTTTCGTTGTTCCTTCTCTCCTGCCTTCTTTTGGATTAAATTATTTCTGAGTATCCCATTTTATGTCCTCCAGTGACTTTTTTTTTTTTTTTGTATTAGGGATTGAACCCAGGTGTGCCTAACCACTGAACCACATCCCCTGCCCTTTTTATTTTATGTTTTTATTTTGAGACAGGGTCTTGCTAAGTTGCTTAGGGCCTCACTAAATTGCTGAGGCTGGCTTTGAACTTGTGATCCTCCTTGCCTCAGCCTCTCAAGCCACTGGGATTCAGGCATTTACCACCACACTTGGCCACTCCAGTGACTTTTAAGCTACATTTTTTTTTGTTTTTGTTTTAATGGTCATTCTATCATGGTATGCATTTTTAAATTTATTTCAGTTGCGTTGAATTAACATACGGCATCACGTGTTACTATGAAAACATATTTCCATTTACTGCTTCCTATTCTTTGTTCTGTCATCATCACGTATTCTACCTTATGTGTTACAAACCCCACAATACATTGTTTGCATTTTTGCAAAAGCAAAAAGATGGTAAATTGTCTTATTTAAAAATTAAGAAACCAGGTATGGTGGCACACACCTGTAATCCCATGAACTCAGGAGGCTGAGGCAGGAGGATCACAAGTTCTAGGCCAGCTTCAGCAATTTAGAAAGTCTCAAAATAAAAAATAAAAAGAAGAGCTGGGGGCTAGGCACAGTGACACATGCCTGTAATCCCAGTAATCCCAGTGACTCCAGAGGCTCAGGCAGGAGGAGGATCATAAATTCAAGGCCAGCCTCAGCAATTTAGCAAGACCTTATCTCAAAATAAAAAATAGAAAGGACTGGAGATGTAGTTAAGTGGTAGAGCACTCCTAGGTTCAATTCTTAGTTGAAAACCACAAAAGCAAAAAAATAACCTGAGTCTTTTGTATTTGCCTACTTACTAATTCAGGTACTCTTCATTTTTTAAACCTTTTGTTCCAAATTTCTGGAGTTTATTTCCCTTCAATCTGAAAAACGTTATCATGTCTTGTAGTGTAAGTGTTCTGGTGACCAATTTGTACAGTTTTTGTTAATCTAAACAGGCCTTAATATTTTCTCTTATTTGAGAATCCTCTATTGGATTTAGAATTCTAGGTTATTTTTTCTTTAAGTATTTTAAAAAGGTTCCATTATTTTTTAGCTTGTATTGTTTCTGATGAGGAGTTTCCTGTTATTCTTATCATTGTGTGATGTGTCTTTGTTTCATACCAATTTTTTTTATTGCTTTTTTTTGTTTCCCTTTTCTTACCATCTTTTCTCCTGATAGGCATTCATCTTGGACTAAACTCCACTTGGGTTCCAGATCTTTCGCCTGCTTTTACAATCTTCACCTTTATTTTGGTTATTCAGCAGTTTTGCTGTGATATACATAGGTGTGGGGTTTTTTTGGGGGGTGGGTAGGTGTTTATTTATCCCTTTCGGGGTTTGCTAAGCTTCTTGAATTTGTAAGTACCATCAGTTTAGAAGTTTTTCAGCTACTTTTTCTTTAAATATTTTGCTTTCTTCTTCTGAGGTTTCAATTATATCATTTGATATTAACCCACAATTTTTTTTTTCTCTTACTGCTCTAGTTTGACAATATCTATTGACTCATTTTTAAGTTTCACTGAGCTTGTCTTCATTTACCTTGTCTACTTTAAGGCCATTAAATGAATTTTTCATACATTGTATTTTTCATTTGTAGAATTTTTATTTCTTTTCTAGCATTTCCGTATCGCTCTAAAGTTATTTCCATCTCTTTATCCATTCTATCTGTATTTTATTGTAAATTCTTTAGCATATATTTAAATAATTGCTTTGAAGTTCTTATCTGATAATTTCAGTGACTGGATTATCTGTGTGTCTGTTTGTTTTGATTTTTATTTTCTTGATTATTGGTCATATTTCCCCCCTTGTTTACACATCTATTTATTTACTTGTTTGTTTAATTTTTTGGTACTGGGAATTGATCCCAGGGTCACTTAACCACTGAGCTACATTCCCAACCCTTTTAATTTTGAGACAGAGTCTCACTAAGTTGCTTAGGACCTTGCTCAATTAATGAAGCTGTCCTTGAAATTGGGATCCCCCTGCCCCAGCTTCCCAAGTTTCTGGAATTATAGGCATGTGCCACCACATCCAGTGTCTAATAATTAAAAAAAAAAAAAAACTATATATATAAAAACAGTGGAATATGAGGGGAGTGTGTGTGTATAGATAGATAGGTTTTTGTTTTGTTTTGTTTTATTGTATTTCTAAGATATTCTAAGTTCTTTCCTCTGTCAGTTGGTTAAGATGAGGGGCTGATTATTCTTATTCTTTCTGGAGCTGTGACTGAGCTCTGGCAGTGATACATCTTTAATTTGATTGAATTTTGCCTCATTGCCAATGCTTCTCACCACCACTAAGGGGCAGTCTTTTTTTTTTTTTTATCTTTCAGTATTTAAGCTAGGAAGGGGTTAGACTACAGTTCCAGACATTTGTCCATCTTGGACTAAACTCCATCTGGGCCCCAGAATTCAAGCTCAGCAAGAACGCATAGGTATTTGATGAAAGTATTGGGAGCAGAAGTGCCTGTCCTACCCCCATTCCCTACCCCTTCTGATCTCATCTTCTTCTACAGTCCCCTTCCCTAACCTACCTCCATCCATGCTCTTTACCTTCTGTTCCTCAAATAAGCTAAGAATGTTCTCACCAGGCGCCAGTGGCCTGTAATCCCAGGAGGATCTCGAGTTCAAAGACAGCCTCAGCAAAAGCAAGGTGTTAAGCAACTCAGTGAGACCCTGTCTCTAAATAAAATAGGAGTGGAAATGTGGCTCAGTGGTCAAGTGCCCCTGAGTTCAATCCCCAGTACCCGCTCTCCTGCCCACCAAAAAAAGAATGTTCTCATCTGAGGTTCTTTACACCTCCCTGGAATGCTCTCCCCACAGATTTCCTCATGGTTCTTCCTCACTGAATTCATCTCTCTGGCCAAATATCATCCTTTAAAAGCAACTTTCTATAAGTACCCTACACAAAAGATCATTTTTACACTCACTTTGGGTCTCCCTATTTCCTCTGATCTGCTTAATTTTTTCTAAGGCATGTATGATCATATGTCCTACATATTTAAGTATTTACAGTAATTTCAAAACAGATCCAGGGAGGCCCCTGGTAAAATTAGTTTGGAATCTCCCAAAACTTTGAAAATGTCAGAAATCCTTGGACTCTACTGAAAAGGAATGTTTGATGTTCTAGGAACTGTTGACCTTCAAGGACATATTTGTGGACTTTACCCAGGAGGAGTGGGGGCATTTGGCCCCTACTCACCGGAATTTGTACCGGGATGTGATGCTGGAGAACTACAGGAATCTGGTGTCAGTGGGTAAGGATGGGTCATTCATATATCCAGAAACCTGCCCATTATAGAATAGTCATTATTTCTAAATTATCAATATTGTAAATTCTTTGGAGACTTGGCCTTGGGTTCTGCATTAAAGATGTATTATTCCTTTGAAAACCAAGCCAGGGCAGATATGATTCCTTGGGGATCAGCTTTACTTTATAGAGCTAGAATAGAAAGACATGCCCCTTCCCATTCTCAGAGCCCCTGAATACCAGAACACTAGAACTAAATTCTAAGGATGGTACTTAGACATAAATATAAATATTCATATTCTTTCTCTTTTACTTCATATGCAGGATATCAGTTTTCCAAGCCTAGTGTGATTTCCCAGTTGGAGAAAGGAGAAGAGCCATGGATGATACAGAAAGAAGGCCCCAGAAATGATGTTTCAGGTAAGACCAAGGGAGATGATAGCTTTTAGTATGTGGGTTAGTCCTCAGGCCCTCCCAGGCGGCCAGGAACGCTCCGGCTACTGGACAAGGGATGCACTAAACCTAATTTTACCCCTCTCTCTTCACTGAGCCCTTGCAAAAGTCTCTCAATAATATGATTATTGGTCATATTTTCCCACTGTTTACACATAAACCACAATTTATTCATTTTTCTGTTGTTATACTATATTGTTTCCAATTGTCCTCAGTAAGGTTAAAGTTGATTTTCCTTCTTTCTCCAGTATCCTAAGTCCTGCCCACCTAAAGCTCTTTCCTCTAAGTAGTCAGATGTATGTGGTCTCTCCACAGAAAACAGATCTCTTTTCAGGTCTGTACAAATCTTTAATTTTCTCTCTTCCACTCTATTTCCACTTTTCCCCACATTTTATTTTCCAGTTCCAGTTTTCATCTCTTTTTAATTTACCTGTCTTAATTTTTGGTAATAGCTACTTCATGAATAATCCTGTAAGAGAAATTAGCACAGGATTCCTTCTCGCCCAATCCAGTAGCAATTTTCCTGAACTTCACTTTTATTATGAAAAATTTTAGACATTTTGAAAGCCATAGAGAACATTATAACACATTTCTATGTAACCTCCATCCAGATTAAGAAATAAAAGTTGGGGCTGGGGATGTGGCTCAAGCGGTAGCGCGCTCACCTAGCATGCGTGCGGCCCGGGTTCGATCCTCAGCACCACATACAAACAAAGATGTTGTGTCTGCCGAAAACTAAACAATAAATATTTAAAAAAAAAAAAAAGAAGTAAAAGTTGAAGCCCTGCTGTTCCTCTCCCACCTTTCAAAATAACCACTCTTCTGTTTAAATATTACTGTTGCCATTTGTCTTCTTACTTTCATTACATACATATATCCCTAAAACAACAGCATTGTTTTACACATTCTTCAAATAAATGATTTATGTACTTTCCTTGCATCTTTTAAAAATATTTATTTTTTAGTTGTAGTTGGACACAATACCTTTATTTCACTTGTTTATTTTTATGAGATGCTGAGGATCGAACCCAGGGTCTCGCACGTGCGAGGCGAGCGCTCTACCTCTTGAGCCACAACCCCAGCCCTTTCCTTGCATTTTTTAAAAAATATTTTTTAGTTGTTAATGTATCTTTATTTTTTATTTATTTATATGCAGTGCTGAGGATCGAACTCAGTGCCTCACACATGCCAGGCAAGTGCTCTGCCACTGAGCCATAACCCCAGTTCCCTTTCCTTGCTTTTCTTGTTCAACACTGTTGATGTTACTCTATGTTGTTCTAGTTTATTCATTTCCATTGAATTAATAAACCACAATTTATTCATTTTTCTGTTGGTATACTATGTTGTTTCCAATTTGGAGATTACAGAGATGCTGCAGTCTACTTTTGTGCACATAACTGCTCATATATGTATTCAAATATTTTTTCAAGGTAGTTGGTAGAGCAAAATTTCTGGGTAATGGGATATATATGCCTTCATTTTACAAGTTATTACCAAGTTCCTCTTCAAAGCAGTGTCACCAATTTGTATTCCTGTCATCAGGTTTTGAAAGTTCCCAGAACTTAGCATTTCTATCAATACTTGGCACTGTCAAACTTGAAAATTTTTGTAAATTCAGTTGGGTGAATATGATATTATTTCTTTCATTTTCCTAATTAGTTATGAGAGGAAGCATATTCTCATGTTTGTTGAACATCCATCCAAGATTCCTTCTCTGTAAATTACCTATTATATCCTTTGCCAATTTTTCTATTATTTATATTTATTAAAATTAGTTTTTAGAAAAATGTGTGTGTGTATTCTGGATACTAATCGTTCATAGCTTTGTTTTATAAATGTTTTATCTCAGCCAGTGACCCATCTTTCATTTTGAAAAAATAATGTCTTTGGCTAAGCACGGTATTGCATATCCATATTCCCAACGTTTTGGAGGTTGAGGCAAGAGGATCACAAGTTCAAAGCCAGTCTTAGCAACTTAGCCAAGCCCTAAGCAACTTAGTGAGACTATCTCAAAATAAAAAAGGGCTGGATAAGGCTGGGGTTGTAGCTCAGTGGTAGAGTGCTTGCCTAGTGTACATGAGGCACTGGGTTTGATCCTCAGCTCCACATAAAAATAAATAAATAAAATAAAGGTATTGTGTCCACCTACAACTAAAAATAATTAAAAAGGTGGGGGGACTGGGGATATGGCTCAGTGTAGCTCAGTGGTTAAGTGCCCCTGGTTCAATCCCCGATACCAATCAATCAATCAATAAATAAATAAAATGTCTTTTAAAGGATATGTATTATTAAATTTAATTTTACTTAATTTATTAGTTTTTTTCTGTGTGCTTTTTATTATGTAAGATACCCTTTTCTGCCCCGTTATCCTCCATTATACTATATGTAGATGATATATTCCTTTATACTCCTATATTTTTAGAAAAGTTTTTTAGTTGTAAATGGGCAGAATACCTTTGTTTTATTAATTTTTATGTGGTGCTGAGGATTGAACCCAGTGCCACACACACACACTAGCCAAGCACTCTACCACTGAGCACAACCACAGCACCTGTCTGTATTTTTAAAGTTTTGCTTTTCATATTTGTTTGAAATTCATCTGGAATTTATTTTATATATGAGATTTAAAAAAAAGTCTAATTTAACTTTTTCTACATGGACATTTAGTCCAGGAACCATTTGTTGGATAATTGGTGCAGCTCTGTCACATGTCAAGTTTCTATGCTTAGGTCTATTTCTAGGCTCTTTTGCTGGGGGTACTGGGTATTGAACTTGAGGGCACTCGACCACTGAACCACATCCCCAGCCCTATTTTGTATTTTATTTAGAGACAGGGTCTCACTGAATTGCTTCGCACCTCGCTTTTGCTAAGGCTGGCTTTGAACTCACAAACCTTCTGCCTCAGCCTCCCAAACTGCTGAGATTATGGGAGTGCACCACTGCGTCTGGCTATTTCTGGGCTCGTTCTGTTCCATTTCATTTTAAAAATTTTCTATCCCTACTCTAATTCCAGGCTGTCTTCCTTTACTGTATTCCATAATGAGACCTATTATCTAGTAGAAGTAGAGTACCCACTTCGTTTCTTAAAATTGCCCTGGCTATTACTGAACCCCTTGCTTTTGCATATGAATTATATAATCATTGCATTAAATGACAGACACAAATGCTGTGTTGCCATTTTTATTGAAACAGAATCAAATATCTAGATCAATCTTGAGAAGATTAACATTATTATGATATTGAATCCTACTATCCAGGAACATGACATATTTTTCCATTTATTGGTATTTATTATAAATTTTTGTTCATTAAAGTTTTAGGATTTTCTCCATAAAGGTCTTGTACATATTTCATATTATTGTTAAAATTCATTCTGGAAGTTGTGCATTTTATTGCTATTATAGGATATATATATATATATATATATATATATATATATATAAAATTTAATATTTAGTTTTTAGTTTTAGGTGGACACAATATCTTTATTTTATTTTTACGTGGTATTGAGGATCAAGCCCAGCGCCCCACACATGCCAGGCGAGCGTGCTACTGCTTGAGCCACATCCCCAGCCCATAGATGATATATTTTTAAAAATTGTTTTCTGCTTGTTGCTTGTGTGTAATAACACAATTTATTTTTAATATTGACTTTTTATAGGCAGCCCACCTTGTTTCACTCTGTTATAAATTCTAATAATTGTATATTGTCCTGTGGTTTCTCTTCTGCAACTTGTAATAATGAAAACAATAGGAGATAAGGGAATCACTAGGTGGTACAACACTTCATTAGCATGTGCAAGACCCTGGGTTCTCTCCCCACCACCACCACAAAACAAAACAAAATACCAAAAGAAGAAAATAATAATAAAAGGTACCCTGAATGTCCTTGCCCTGATTCTGGATGAAATCTCAAAGAGGTCTAATAGATGGTCCAGTCTCTAACATGAACAATCTTGATTTTAGTAAAATATTTATTGAATTCAGTGAAATAGTAAAACTCCCAATATCATTCAGAGTTAAATTTTGGTTTTTCCTTTTCTGTGGGCCTGCTTCAGGCCTGAATACTAAATTGGGGAGGGGTACACAGATGGCTTCTTTTCTCTTTCCCTATTGTCTTCTCTTCTTCCTCCCCTATTCCCGACCAGAATCAGGGACCTGAAGAACATAGACTTTGTTATGCTTCTATTCATTTATAATTTGGAATGTAAAAGCACTAATGATTATTCTGTGTTGACCAGGTTAAAGGATATTTTCCTGGAACCTAGCAGCAGTAGCAATACAACTGTCTGGGTTTCTTACATAAATAACATTTTTTTTGCATAAATAACATTTCCATGGATGTATTAATATCTCAGGAAGCAGAACTAAATACATACAAATACAAGTTTTAATAAAGGACAGTGTAATGTTCTTGTGCATATTCTTAGTTTAAACCCTAGTCTTTGAACCAGTGTCTCTTCTGATTCTGCTGAAATGGGGAGAGGAACATTTTATCTTTCTGAGATTGTTTTCCAAAAATAGTGTCAATGAAAAAAAATATATTCATAAAGACACAGCTTTGAAATTTTATTACTTATTAGTAATGGAATTGGTATTTATTGGTACTAAATAGTACTAATAGTTCATTAGAATTATCAGAAATAACAGTACTAAAAAACTCTAGTTTTACTACAAATGAATGACACATTTAATCTGTTCACTGTTTCTTAAATTTTATTTCCCATTACCTCTCCGGTTGCATAACCATATATAAATATAGTCAAAAGCTCATGTGCTTTATGTATTGTTGCCTAAATCTCCATCGTATTCCCATTACTGTAATTAATTAAAAAAAACACGGTGAAGATGAGTTATTTGCATCTTTTCATTTATTTCAGACTCAAAGAGTAAAACAGAAACCAATGAGTCAACTGCAAATAATGACATTTCCCAGGAACATTTGTATCATGACATTATGATGGAAAGGTTCATAAGGGATGATATCATTTATTCCACATTGAAAAAAGTTTCCAGATATGATGATGTGTTAGAAAAGCACAAGGAAACCTGTGGAAGAAATGTGAGACAAGCCATTTTGACCCACAAGAAGAGAGTCCAAGATGTTCACAAATACGGGGAAACTATTGTGAGTTCAAATATTTTGGAACAGAAGCATCATAAATGTGACACACCTAGAAAGAGGAAAAAATACAAATTAGATTTGATTAATCATCCAATAAGTTGCATAAGAGCAAAAATCTATGAATGTAATATATGTGAAAAAATGTTCAAACAACCCAATCATCTTACTGAACACATGAGAATTCATACTGGCGAGAAGCCTTTCAGATGTAAGGAATGTGGAAGGGCCTTTAGTCAAAGTGCATCTCTTAATACACACCAGAGGATCCATACTGGTGAGAAACCCTTCGAATGTGAGGAGTGTGGCAAAGCCTTCAGACATCGCTCATCTCTTAATCAGCATCATAGAACTCACACTGGGGAGAAGCCTTATGTATGTGACAAATGTCAGAAAGCTTTCAGCCAGAACATTAGCTTGACCCAACATCTAAAGACTCATTCTGGAGAGAAACCTTTTACTTGCAACGAATGTGGGAAAACCTTTCGACAGGTTAGACACCTTAGTGAACACGTAAGAATTCATACTGGGGAGAAGCCCTATGCATGTACTGCATGTTGTAAGACCTTTAGTCATAGAGCATATCTAACACATCACCAGAGAATACATACTGGTGAAAGACCCTACAAATGTAAGGAATGTGGAAAAGCATTTAGACAGAGGATACATCTTAACAACCATAAAACTGTCCATACGGGAGTGAAAGCATATGAATGCAACCGCTGTGGGAAAGCCTACAGGCATGATTCATCCTTTAAGAAACATCAGAGACATCACACTGGAGAAAAACCTTACGAATGTAATGAATGTGGAAAATCCTTCAGCTATAATTCATCACTTAGTCGACACCATGAAATACACAGGCGGAATGCCTTCCAAAGTAATGTGTAAAAAAATATTTATTTGATGAGAACAAAAGCCACATCTGAATCAGTGATTCTTAGCTTTAAAATTTCAGGACTCAAATAAATTTGAGAAGTTGATTTAATGATGGTAACTTTAAATTTTGCCTGTTGTGTAAATAAACATTACATTAATACCTACTGACACTTCTATACAAAATACTTAAAATATGGTTCTTCAAATTAAATAAATTAAGTATCATGAAATATTTACAACATAATTTTTCCTGATTTCATGGTGGATTAATAAATTATTTCCTCATGGGAATTCACTGATTTACAGTCCAGCATTTGGGAAATACTGTCTAAAATACCACCACTCTTATTTTTTAGATTAAAAATTTTTTTTCCCATGGGGAAAGTGTTCACATGATATGAAGTTCAGAAAGTACAGTTATATACAATGAAAAGCCTCCTCCACCCATTTCCCACCACATAATTCTGTTACCTAGAGGCAACCATTTTTTATAACTTTTTTGTGCACCCTTGCAGATTTTTATCTACAATCAAAATAATGCAAATATACTTTTCCTTTTTAAACATAAACAGCAGCCTCCTGTACAAAAACACCTGCGCATTACTTTTATTACTTAATATATCATGGGGGTCACTCCACTATATAAGGCACTGAATCATTCTTTTTTAGAGCTGCTTAATATTTCATGTATGAATATATTTTAGCCAGTTCACTATGGATTGACTTGGGTTATTTCTAATTGTTTATACAATTGCAATGAATAGCTCTACATATGTTCATTACACATGTAAATTTTATAGGTAGGGCAAATTCCTAGAACTGGGATTTCTACACCTGGGGGGTATGTATTAGCAAACAGTCCTTCACAGAGCTTGGACCAATTTATTTGATTTCTAGCAAAATGCAAAACTAAAAGAGCCTTCTTTGAGGCTGAAGCATCTCCTGGACCAGTTGCTTTGTCAGCCATCAAAGAAGCATCATTCTATATTTTGACACATGGCCTATAATTACTAGCTGAGCTATATCTCTCAGAAACAGCAACACTTGCCATCTCCAGCTCCAGTAAGGAAACCTTATCTTTATTTCAGCTAAAGGAGAAGGCATCTTTCCAACAATTGCTTCACTCTTTGACTTTTGAGCCTGGTACCTCCCTTTAAAGAGATTGGACTACTTACCTTGATGAATATAATATTGGCTGCAACCCCTCCACCTGGAAGGGGGACGAACTGACAGTCAAGGAAGGGTACTTAATGGCAGGGTCTACCATGGATGACTGACTGACTGTACATTGTGTAGCATTTTACAGGACGATTCTGTTAGCAAATTTAACACATGGAGGGAGACAGGAGGGACGTGACTTTCTAGTTAAAAAGCATTAACGAATGAGAATTACTTAACATTGCTTTTTAGATTATGAAAGATGAACACCAAGGCCAAGACCTGTAATTCTGTGCTTAGTTTTCAGTGTTTTAGTGATTCTGTGTCAATGAATTTTCTTTTAGCTCTCACCACCCAACCACTACTCCATTTATAATCTAGACCTTGTCAGGATCCTCTATTATATATAGTCCTACCTTTTAGTTTCATTTCCCATTTACTTTTCTGCTTCCCATATGGGCTCTAATATCAGTATAGTAAGACTCGATTGAGTTGCAAATAACAAATCAAGAAGGGTTAGTATAAGTCTCAAAGGAGGATATTAGATATTAGATCTTAGTGTATCATGAAATTCAGGAGCTGTACTACTTGCTAACAGTGAACTGAGACCAGGAGCACTTTGGAAAATCCAGGTCATTTTCTCTCTCCATCTCTCATCTCTGCTTCTGTATCTTCATTCTGTACTACTCCCCTCCCCTGCCCCAACACACACCACATATAACAGCTGATTACAAATCCCAGTTACCATTAGCTCCATGTTTTGTATAGATAGAGAAAAGCTGCCTTCTTTTTCTTCCCTTCCCGGGGGGGAAGCGTTATTTGCCCAGCTAGGTCAGGTGCCCACCCCTAAACTGCTGGCAGAGATCTCAGCTACCGTTGGAACAATGTGGATGGAGTAGTGTCTGGAAGGGAAAGAAATTCCTAGAAGAAAAGGTTCATGTTCATAGAGTTCCAAATCCTACCCATTCTTCAGTGCCTGCCCAGAGAATCAGGATTTTAGAACTGGAAATAGTCTAGCAGCTCACCTAATCTAGAACACTGACTTTATAGATGAAGAAGAGATGGGAATCCTCTTTTTTAATTACCCAGGTCCTCAGTTACATTTTTAAGAAATGTTTTTAGTTGTAGAAGGACACAATACCTTTGTTTTGTTTTTATTGGTGCTGAAGATAGGACTCAATGCCTCACAAGTCCTAGGCAAATGCTTTGCCACTGAGCTGTAACCCCAGCCCCTCAGTCACATTTAAAAAAAAAAAAGTTTGTGTGTATAAAATTTGTCAATGGACCTTTGTTTTTTATTTATGTGCAGTACTGAGGATCAAACCCAGTGCCTCATACATGTTAGGCACGTTCTCTATCACTGTGCTACAACCCTAGCCCTCAGTTACATTTTTGACCATCTTTCCTTAAAGTTTGTTACTCTAGCTTTCCAAATACGTGCCTTTAACTGGCTGAACGTAGCCACTGTTTGCTGATGCAAGAGTTTACTTCTTACATCTATGACTGCCTTAGGAGGTCCTATGTTATGCTTCAGAACCTACCTATTGGCTTACCTGTTGCATCTGCTTGTTCATTCTCTATCTCACAGGCACTTGTCCCTCTGCCAGTCACCAATACACCCTCCTCCAGGACCATGTTATTAAGCACTTTCTCATCTCTACACATTATTTAGTTTATCTCATTAATATCCTTAGACTTCTAACATCTGTATCTCTATCTTAGAAATCTCATCCTGAGTTCCAGAACAATGGATATTGCCACTTGGATATCCTGTAGTAAACATGTTGAAAACTCAAATCAAAATTGTTTCAATAAAATCTGTATCCCTTAACCCAGAAGGGGTACTGCCATCAATCCAATTCTAAGATAGCTGAAACTTCTTCCTGTCATCCACTACCTCTCCCAATCAGTCACCAAGTACAGTATATTCTGTTAGAATCTCCTCAGCCTCTCTTCTCTCCATTTCCATATCCAAAGTTTTAATCAAGTTCTTAGCCCCTCCTAATGACATAAGTAGACTACCAACTAGTTTCTCCCATAGCTAATCTGTACTCCTCTCTTTATTCTCTGCACTGCTGCTAGCATGATCATTCTAGAACACATATTAAACCACTTTATTCCTTAAAATCCCTCAATGGTTTGTCATAACTTAAAAATAAAGGTCAAATTTTAAACTATAGAACACTTGATATACAGCACTGCCTATTTTTTCTGGAAGAAGCTTCCAAATTTCCACCCAACCAAACTTTGCTTGGCCATAAAGATCTTATGGTCCCCCAAATATTCTACACTATTTCATGGGTTTTAGTCTTCAACCCTGTAAGTTCCTCTTCTTTCTGCCCAGCTCCTTTGTTTAGTTATCTTCTGTTTGGCCTCCCATGTATCATCAGGGAATGGTATGTTATACGCTGCATAAAATTTGTGCCTTCCTGGGTGAATTTATAAAATAAACCAAAAAGGTAGACCTTATCTTATAGGATTTTAGATCAGAAAGTAAAAGAAAAGATATAAATTTTATAAAATTACAGTTCAACTGAAGTAATGGCCACTTCAATTTGCTTTATGTTGTTGCTTGTTTCACTCTCTTCTTTTCTGCTATGGGTTTGCACCTTCCAAGTTAAGAAAACAAAACAGTATTTCTTACCTCAGGCTCTTTTTTCTAGCATACTTTGGCTCAAGCAGGAAGGTAACCCCAGCTCAACTAATGGCCAATTTTCTGGACTTCTGTTTAAGTAATAGGGAAATGAACCCCACCTCCCCCAACACCCCTCACTGGACACAAATCTGAAAGGCTGTAGCCCTGGAAAACTGAGAGAGAAAGATAAATACTGACTGGATATGGGACAATCAACCACAGTTAGAAATAGATCCAAGAGATGGAAAGAGGAAGCTCAATCCTGGACATAGTGCTTGATGACTAAATCAAGCCTCACCTGAAGTTAGTTTTGGAGATTTCTGCCTCCTCCCCAGTATAATATTCCCCTGTTACACATGAACCACTCTTTCCCCCCAATATTTCATGTTTGTTTTTCATTATCTTCTGCTTCATTCCACCAGTCACATTGTCCCCCAACACCATTTGAGGAATGGTCCATGTGTGAAGGGGTCCAGGTGGAGGTTTTCTGGCATTAGAAGTTTCATCCTGGCTAAAGATGGTTATACTGGGGAGGAGGTAGAAAACCTCAACCTCAATTCATCAATGCCTTTGTTGTAGGGACAAATGAGGCAAGGCACCGAAGATAGCAGGAAACAGTTTTATTTGGCTGCAGTCAGGTTCAGAGGGCGCAGCTTTTGCTGTAATCAATCAATCCCCTGAACCCCAAGTTCAGATAGTTTCAGAGTTTTATACCCAGTATGTAAGGGGAGGGGCTCAGAAGTTCACAGTCTACAGAAGTTCACATAAAAGCAGCTTCTCCTTTCACTGTTTTGGGAAAGTTAACCCTTCAAGGACAACACTTGAGAAGGGGAAAGCTTCTCCCCTTTCTGTCCTCCCCCTGCCAGCTGTTACCATGGAGCCCAATTGGTATACAAACTACTATACTGGATATGTTTGTGAAAAACTAGTAAGGGATGTCCAGCACCTGGAGTGCTGATTTCTTCCCGGCCAGTGGCCAAGTAAGATAGGGCAACATGAAAATAGGAAGTTTATCTACATTGAACTCTTCTGCAGACAGTCCTAAAATCAGCCATGGTGAAGATTTCTGGAGAAGCCCAGTTAAGACTTTTCTGTGGAGAAAGGGGGTGCCACTTAACCTTCTCTTATCTCACTTGATTAAAATGCTTTTGTTCAACTTCCATGTTCCTGTGAAAAAGGACGTTTTCCTACATAACCACAACAACATTACTGCACTCAGGATATTTACAATTGATTGATAATATCTGATAAAAATCACTTCAAATTTTTCCCAACTGACAGAAAATGTACTTTGTAGTTTTTAGCACCTATATTAGTTTAAAAGCCTTACTGTTTAGCATTTCATATTTAATCTTCAATCCACCTGAAATTGACTTTTGTGATCATGTGAGAAGTTCCCATTTTATACTGCTTTCCGAAAGAATAACTATATTGTCACAGAACCTTCACTAAATAGACCATCTTTTTCAAATAGCTGTGCGATGCCACCTTTGTCATAAATCAAGTTTGCTGTAAAGAAAAGGAAGGCAGCAGTCATAGAAAGGTAGTGGTTGCCTCAGAAGTGTCTTTGGGAAGGGTCTGGTTGTTCTATTTTTGTACGAATGGTGAAAAGTGCGTTAAAAAAAATTACTGACTTATATTTCAGAACGTGATTGTATGTTTCCCAATAAAGGGGGGGGGAACACTACCCCCAAGGAGGGGAGCACCAGAATCTTAGAAGTGAGCTCGTGGCTTGTCCTTCAGTGGGAAAGCTGGTGCGAGGCTCTAAGATGCAGATGTAGAGCCAAAGGTTGTCAAGGAGCAGACACAGCGCCTACAATCAGGGGAGAGTTCGGTCTAGAACTAAACGACAAGCACACACGGAGCCCCAAGCTCCCAGAGTTTCCCTAAGCCCAAGCCAGTGATAGGAGAAGCCTCCTTGGCCCGCTGGGAGCGGGATTCGAGTCGGAGCTACATCCTCGCGAGGACTGGGCAGCGCCGCGAAGGACTCTGGGAAGAGGTGGTGTTCGGGCTCCCCAGGGCAATCTGGGGCGGGGCTCCCGGCACGGGGTAGTCCTCTGTCTCTAGGCTCCCTCTGCGGGTTATTGGTGCTTTTAAGGAACAGTCCTGAAGCAGTTCCGAGGCTACGTTGAAGCCAAGTGGAGTCCGGGGGGCGAAGGAGCTGGGGGATTGTACAGACTGCTTTTCGGAGTCCAAGGGCCTGAGTTCCCGGATCGCTGCGTCCTCCTCCCTCCTTCCCTGCCCCGGGGTGGGAATCGCCCGCGGCCACCGTCTCCGCTCCTCTCCCGTCGCAGCCAGATTCTCGTGAGTTCTGAACCTTCTCGCTCCGAAGAATGTGCGTTCGGCTGAGAGTTTCTCAGGGCCGGCGGCCGCTTACTGTCATGGCCCGCTCTTCCAGACTTGTAGGAAGTGTTTAGAATACTTTTCGGCATAGATGACACTCCCGGAGAGACAGTGGTTTGGGATCCGAGGAAAGCGAAAGCCCGATGACATGCAGGCAGTAGGAACTATCAGAGAAGCAAAACCTCTGACGTGAAGTCTCTTACCAGAGCTCCTGGACTAAGACTGGAGCTAGAAGAGATACCGACCTCAGAGCTCTTGGGGACATTGGTTATTTTTAACCCTTTACTTTCTGGGAGCAGAGACTTGGTCAAGTAACTGCATCCAGGGCATGGAGAAAATGAAGAAGTCAGCCCCAATAGAGAGGCAAGTGTTATCTAGGATCTGGGGTGCTGGGCAACAGTCTATGAAGTGTGAACTGGAAAGGAGGAAAAAGAGTAATGTGAGGGAGTGGTTCGGTGACAAAGGACCAAAAGATTCCATTTAAGCATAGCAGAGTCCCAAGTGGCTAATCTGGTTTTTTCTTGCACGTGTGGTCTTCAGAACTTTTCTCCTCCCCTTTATCTTTGTAGTATTCTGCCCTTTCCTGTGAGGAGGAAGACCAGCTGAGTTTCAGGTGAGTTGGCTGACATTTCCTCTTCAGTCTCATTTGTCAGAAAGAATAGATACACTACCTCATCCCTTCCTTGGTAAGGGAAAGGAGAGCCATATTTTTTGAGTACTAATATGGGTACTGTGTTTTATCACTCCATGATTGGGTAGCTGAATAGGGTTAGATGAGTGCCCTACTCACCCTGGGTCATTTTAAAGATGTGTCAGCTAAAAACTTGTCAAGATTACTCAAAAAGTCGGTAGCATATGACTAAACTCTGCTGAACTACTCAAGATCAGGTTCAGAATCCAAATCTGTAGGATCCCTAGATTCTTGACACTGTGCTGGTGTTTACAAGCATCTACTATCTAAGTGATACTATCTGTATTATTCATCTCATGTGTCAGTGGTGTACTGCATTGTGTTCTCCAGTTTTTGTGTGTGTGAGGTGTTTGTTGTTTTTTTTTTTTTAAGCATAGGAAAGTTCAGGCACCTGAGTCCAAATGGTCCATCTCTACTGTATTGTTTTCTTCTTTTAGACAAATAATGCCCAGAGAATGCTCCTGATCTTTGTTTTCTCCATAAGACATTAATTCACTTAGCTGTTTAGGACTACTCTGCACTCAATGTTGTATATAAAACAAGTGGGGAGTCTGTATCTTTCAGGAGCTTACTCTCTTTAGAAGTTAATACATACTAATGAAATATATATAAGTCAGTGCTGTCCAATGCGATTTTCTGTGATGAGGGAAATGTGCTATTTTTGTGACTTTTACGGTGTCTACTTGCAGTATGTAGTTCCTGACCACTGAAATGTGGCTAGTGCAACTGAGAAAATTAATTTAAAATTTTATTTTGTTAATTTAAATTAAGTAGCCAATTATGGCTGGAGGTTACCATATCTGGCAGCCAGGTCTAGATATTTGAAACAGTATTTCAAAGTTAATTGATTTGGATTTAGTGCTCCTTAGACGCCTCAAAAACAATGCAAAACTCAGTGTACATGTTAATTGCTATTTGACTTTAGTTTGCTGGAGTGTAAAAGTCATTGCCAAATTTCAGGAACTTCATAGTCCAAATAAAATTATTCATTTTGAAACTATCATCATTTAAAATACATTTAAAGTTTTAAGATATTTATGCAAATGTGTTTCAGTATTTTATTACTATTGAAGTTTCCTATAAAGCAATAACTTTACAGAGTGTAAGCAAAAGTCTTATCATTGCATTACTTTTGCTCATTGCAAATAACCTTTCTTATGGCTTTTTATGTTTTCTTTGACTAATAACATGTAGGCTATTTAAAAATTAGTTAAGAACAGCCATAATTAATAATAATGACACTCTCAGAGTGTTAGATCTTAAGCTTTGACATAGGACTTGGTGCATTTACCATGTTCATTGCTTATTAGAATAGCAAAGGGTTTGTTTCATAGTTACCCCTAGCAGCTTAAATTTCTTGTCTGACACTAGTGTACTGGTCACACCCTGTTGTGGTTTTCTTCTCTATGCAAAGTTAGATAAATGAGGTTAGGAGTCTGAGTTAAAAAATATCTTTGAAAAAGGGCTGGGATTGTGGCTCAGTGGTAGAGTGCTTGCCTCAAATGTGTGAGGCACTGGGTTCAGTTCTCAGCATCGCATATAAATAAATGAATAAAATAAAGGTCCTTCAAAAACTAAAAAAAAAAATTAAATCTTCACAAAATAATTTGCCTAGTTTCTTAAAAATACTTCAGAGACAAAACGATCAAACACAATATGTGGTTGTTGTTTCCTGATATAAAGAAAAATTATGTAGAACATTTTTAAGACGGTTGGGGAAAATTTGAACCTGGTCTGGAGTGTTAGGGAATTATTAATTTTGTTGGATGTAATAACAGTATTGTAGGAGAATGCTGTTTAGAAATGTATGCTAAAGAATTTACATCTGAGCTGGGAATGGTGGTGACTTGGGAGGCTAAGACGGGAGGATTTCAAGTTTGAGGCCAGCCTGGGCAAGAGTGAGACCCTGTCTCAAAATATAAAATATAAAGGGCTGGGGGTGTAGCTCAGTGGTGGAACACCCCTGGGTCCAATCCCTAGTACTGCAAAAAAAAAAAAAAAAAAAAAAAAGTTTCAAGTCAATATAAATTTGAAGCCCAAAAGGCAAACCTCAAATCTCCTTTTAAATCTGAAGAAACTGTGGCCAAGAAAAGTGATTTGCTTAAAGCCATACACAGTATATAAGTTGCAGATCCAAGAATAAAACTATTTTTCCACTTAAACTTTTCTGCCAAAGTGAGGATGTAGCTTAGTGGTAGGGTGCTTACCCACCATGAATGAGGCCCTGGGTTCAATTCCAAGCAGCTCAAAAGAAAAAAAAAAAAATCTGCCAAACAGACATATATAAATGATACAAGGAGTGATTTTTTTTTTTTTAAGTGTACCTGTACGCAACTGTTTGGCATCACTACTTGGTCATTAAGAAATTTTTCTAAAATGTCAATGAATAATTTGTCATGAGTCTTTTTTATCTCATAGGATTTTGAAAGTGATTTTGAAAAGTTTTTTATTTGGATAATGCATGTCTTTTAACATGTTATGCAGGGACCTCTTTGCTCAGTCCAGATCTGTGCCATGGCAGAGACTGGGGAGGAGGAGACAGCATCTCCAGAAGCCTCAGGGTTCTCAGACTTGAGTGATTCAGAGTTCCTAGAGTTTCTGGATCTGGATGATGAGTCAAGTGCTTCAGTTAGCAAGCCTGGCCCTTCTGAACTCCCTGAAAAGGATGGCAAGTCTGTAAGCTTACAAAACTGGAAACGAGGATTGGATGTCTCTTCACCCATGGAAAGATTCCACTTAAAATATCTGTATGTCACGGACCTATCTACTCAGAACTGGTGTGAATTACAAATGGCATTTGAAAAGGAGCTTCCTGATTTTTTGACACCTGAGAAAGCAGCTGTTTTGGACACTGGTGCCAGCATCCACCTAGCTAGAGAATTAGAACTTCATGATCTTGTGACTGTTCCCATCACCACTAAAGAAGATAATTGGGCAGTTAAGTTTCTGAATATGCTATCAATGATTCCTACCCTGCAATCAGAGGGGTGCATCAGAGAGTTTCCAGTGTTTGGGGAGGTGGAGGGTGTGTTTCTTGTTGGAGTGATTGATGAGTTGCACTATACAGCCAAAGGGGAACTGGAACTGGCTGAACTCAAGACACGTAGGCGCCCCATGCTCCCTCTGGAAGCTCAGAAAAAGAAAGACTGTTTTCAAGTTAGGCTATACAAATTTATCTTTGATGCCATGGTGCAAGGGAAAGTAACCCCTGAGATCCTAATCCACCACACAAAATTGTGTCCAGACAAGCCACTGGGGCCTTCAGTGCTACGGCATGCCCGGCAGGGAGGCTTTTCTGTGAAGTCTTTGGGTGACCTCATGGAACTAGTCTTCTTGTCTCTAACACTATCTGACCTCCCAGTTATTGATATTCTAAAGATTGAATATATCCATCAAGAGACTGCCACTGCATTAGGTACAGAGATTGTAGCCTTTGAAGAGAAGGAGATGAGAGACAAGGTACAGCATTATATGGCTTACTGGATGGGCCACCGAGAGCCTCAAGGGGTTGATGTGGAAGAGGCTTGGAAGTGCCGTACATGCAACTATGCAGACATTTGTGAGTGGAGGAAGGGCAGTGGAGTGCTCAGCTCCACAATGGAACCTCAAACCAAAAAAGCCAAATGAATAGAAGAAATGTTGGTCTTTCCTGCTCCTAATGTACCTAAAGAAAAGAGTACTCACTTCTGAGCATGGCTTCCATGGATATTGTTCTTATTTTTTAATATTTCTACAACCTCTAATCACAATCAGTCCAGGACCAGGGTTCACAGCTGAGTAGGAGAGATCTGGAATTACATTGTCTCTGAGCTTTGACATGGATTGCCAAGAGTAAAGATGCTCATCATGGCTGGAGCAAAGGCAATACCTTCAGCAAGCATTGTTTTCCTAAGAAGACTCTTTAGGTTCTAATAAATCTTATTTTTTTCTCAAAGTTTCTATATTTTACATTATAAAATAAATGAAATGTTGTCCAGTTGGACTGGTTTTTTTTGTATGTGGGGGTGTCAATCTCGATTCTTCAGAAATGACCAATGTACATAGTTGTGTATATGTTATAATAAGTCTGTAAATTTACATATAAATATTTTGGAAGCAGAATTAGAGTAGATCAAGAATTTAAAACAATTATAATAAATATTCTCAAATAGATAAGGGAAATTGAAAAAGTGAAAATACTAGATACGAGAAATACATATGAAGTATATGTAACATTCACACACACACACCTGGGTATATGCTACAATTTATATGAGTACAACAGTAAGTATGAGAGGGCTGAGGATATGGCTTAGTGGTAGAGCACTTGTCTAACATACACAAGGCCAGGGATTCAATCCCCAGCACTACAGAACAAAGAAACAAACAAACCAAAACACGCAGTAAATATGAACAAGAATGTACTTTGTAGTACTTCCACAACAAGCCTAGAACCCACCCAGATACCAACCAACAGAAGAGTGAATGATATTGTATAGCAGTCAAAACAAATGAACCACAATGACATGTAACAATACTTTGAATCTTTTTTTTTTAAAAGATTTCTTTTTTAGTTGTAGATGGACACAATATCTTTATTTTGTTTATTTTTGTGTGTGTGGTGCTCAGGATGGAACCCAGTGCCCACACTTTAGGCAAGTGCTCTACCACTGAGCTACAACTCCAGCCCCGGTATGTAAGAATCTTAGCAACCTATTAGGTTAAAAAAGTAGGTTCCAGAAAATTACATACAGCATACCCTTTTTATAAGTGAAAAATAACAACAGAAACTTTAAAAAATTTTTTTAAATCATTGGTATTTATTTATTTATATGTGGTGCTGAGAATTGAACCCAGTGCCTCACATAAGTCAGGCAAGTACGCTACTGCTGAGCCACAGCCCTGACCCCTAATAAAAACATTTTAAGGAAAATGTATAGGTAGTGGGGAGAAATTTCAATGCACCTTAAAAGGCAATGGAGCCCTAGTTACAAACATCACCAAAGAGATCAGAGGAAGGAATGATATAGATGTCATTTGAAGTATAAGAACTTGTTCATGAAGATACTACTGGAGAATTTGCAGGAATAGTTGGATTGGGGGAGGGCAGTTGGTATGGGTGGAGTTTCTGTACTAATGGATGGTGAAGAGTTAGAAGAACATGGTGAATATTCTTATTGTGACTTCGTGTTATACATGAGCTGTTAACATCTGGGCATCAATAGAAGATTCAATGGGTAACCTTTTATGAGCTACACATACTCTTATATATTTCTTTTCATTGACAAGTTGTGTGCCAGGCATTGTGCTAAATATTTTATATGGTGAAATCTGTGTATCAGTTATCCCCAGTGAAGGGACTGAGGCTTAAAAAATGTTAAAAATTACTCTCCCAACCTCCCATTGTATGGAAGTGGTAAATTCCAATTGAGATAGGTCTGATTGCAGTTCTTATGCTCTTAATCATTAATTTGTAAAGTTTTTCTTGCTGTTATTAAGTCTCCTGGACTATGAGCATCCCTTTTCTGAACTGCTGAGATCACAGTGTTTTGGATTTCTGATTTTTCCCCGCAGATTTTGGAATATTTGCACATACACAATGAGATATTTTGGGAGTGGGGCCAATGTCTAAGCAAGGACTTCACTTACGTTTTATATATACTTTATACACATAGACTGAAGGTAATTTTATACAAAATTGCTTATACACCTGCATTTTTACTCATCATAATGAGTTTGGAGTGGAATTTTCTGCTTGTATCATGTTGGCATTCAAAGTCTCAGATTTTGGAACATTTCAAAATTTGGGTTAGAAATGTGAAATGTTGTATTACTATGGGACTTGTATTATTCTGGGACTTAGTAAATTTAGAATTAAACCAGGGATGTAGTAAACTGGACTTTCTAAAGTAAACAGTATTAAGCTAATTGTCTTCAAGAAAAAAACTTGCTCAGGGTTCTACAGCATCATCTTAAGTTATATAAGAAATTTCAAGAACAGAAAAAAAAAAAACGGTTTCAGATAGTGACACTCAGAATCCAGTAATTTTCTGAGATCCCTAATCTTTATTTTAGATTAACATTTTAGTTATCTTTTTGTATTATAAGGATAAGTTGAGGCATCTGTAGTTGGGACTACCCCAGGATCAGTACTATGGTGCGCATGCTTGTACCATCCCAAAATTAATATGTTGAACTTCAAACCTCCCAAGGTGGTGGTAGGAGGTGGACCTTTGAGAAGTTATTAGGCAGTGCAGAAGAGCCCTCTTAAATGGAATTGGTGCTCTCATAAAAGAGGACCAAGGGAACACTTTTGCCTTTACGACTATGTGAGGACATAGCAAGTCACAACCTGTGAAACAGAACAGGCTCTCACAAGACCATGATTCTTCCAGAACCTTGATCTTGGACTTCTCAGCCTCCAGCACTGTCAGAAATAATTTTCTTTATAAGTCCCCCACCTTGTGATATTTTGTTATAGTATCCTTGATAGCTAAGACAATCACTGATGCTGTTCTCTACACACAGTATGTAAATGTTGTAGACTTTATATAATCTAATAATTTCTTTCTGGTGAATTCTGCCTAAGGTTTCTAGACTCCAAATTGAGTCCCTCTTGGATGTTTGTTCAGTAAGTGGATAAATGAAAAAAGACATTACAACAAGTCTATTAATGTTTTTTTAAAAAATGTGCTCTTTGCACTAGGAAATTAGTTAAACCCCTTAATTTGGGCTAGATGTAACTGTTTATAATATGATAGAAATCACCAGAACAATAGTGGCTAAACAAAACAGAAATTTATTTTTCTCTCGTTCAAAAGAATACTAAATATAGTTATTCTATGTCTGGTGTGCACCCATGGTATCAGGAACCCAGTTTTCTTCTCTTGTTTCTCTGGCATCAACATGAGTCTTCAGTCTAAAATGACTGCTCAAATTCCATACACCCATTATACATTCAGCATGAAGTTGGAATAGGAGAAGGGCATCTCTATAAAAACACACTTTAAATTTGTACCCCTTCTTACACTTACATCCCACTGGCCAAAATTTGGTCACTTGGTCTTAGTTGCAAAGACGGCTGGGATATAGAGTATTGATTATGGGTAAGCATATACCCAGCCAAAACCTAGAGATTCTATGATTGCAAAAAATAGGGAGAACAGAGAGAGGATTCCAGGAATATAGTGGAATCCAAAGCACCAGAAGGAAATCTTTCTCTTCACCTAGAAAGCAATTGCATTGGCAGAATATGTCTGATGAAACTATTTTGGAACTCGAGTCCATTGAAGGCTTGCAACTTCCAGGGGAAGACTTAGATGCTAAATTGTGGTTAAATTTGGTCAATTTCAACTTTTAGTTCAGTAGAGCTAACATGCTCCACACCTCACTCCTGAGGCAGGCTGCTATGTATGTATACACAGAGCAGTTTGCACACAACTCAGGGGGCCAGAGTGGGGAAAAAGAACCTGTCGTTCAAATAGAATCTATCCCCTGATTGCTGCTTCCTATCACAGCATTGCAGAGAAAGAGGAGGTGGCCACAGTTGCTGCCCCTCCTCTCTTTGTTACAGCTTCTCCCCCTCTGGTTGAAGTAACTTACAGAGAATTTAAAGAGCTGGCTTCATTTTCCCTCTTTTGGACGCCAGACATTGAAGACTATGGGCATTCAACAGTAACTGAGTATATTAGGAAAACTAGAAATCACAAAAGGCCTTAAAAGTTAAGTTTGCAACATAGGTTGACTATTGGCATAGACATAACCTAAAGCAATCTAAGCACAAAAACAACAACAAACTCTGAGAAATTGGGAGAATCTAATTTGCAGACTTAACACATTGTTAGATTCAGATATGCAGTTTTCAATAAAAACCACAAGCACACAAAGAAATAGGAAAGTTTTGCCCATTCGAAGGGAAAAAATAAGCCAACAGAAACTGTCTCTGTAAAAAGGCCTGATAGCACTATTAGACAAAGACTTTAAAACAATTGTCTTAAAAATGCTTAAAGAACTGGGCTGGGGTTGTGGCTCAGCAGTAGAGCGCTCACCCAGCATGAGCAAAGTCGTGGGTTTGATCCTCAGCACCTCAGAAGAAAAATAAATAAATAAAGGTATAAAAAATGCTCAAAGAACTAAAGAAAGGGAGAAAGTCAAGAAAATGATTGTCCAAATAAAATGATCATCACATAAAAGGGATCCTTTGTCGCCAACTAGCCAGGCTCACAACCTGAGCTGGGTTCACAAAATCTGGCTACCTCAATAACTAAGAAAATGGCGAAAGAAACATGTAACACACAGAAATACCTTTTGCTTGCAGGAATCAGTGATGGCTCTCAACCTTAAAGGTCTGTTGGAAATACAGAGCTTGTACCTGGATTCTTTATTTTTATAGGGGGGCACACAAAGGTAGGTTCAATGGAATGTTCTTTCCAAATAAGGCCAGGGGTCAGGTTTCAGGGGGTTGAGTCTAACTTCATGATGTCTTGTGGTTAGCAGATTGACTGACATCTTGGAAGGCCACACTCATCTCAGGTGCTGTGTAGGATCAAAGGCAGAGCAAGTGAAAAGGACATATACATCGCACAGCCCAGTCAGAGAAGTAATGTCAGTCCAGTCCCCTCAAGTGCTCAAATGCTCACAGCTGGCTCACACAGCCCATGGCTGGCTCATGACAAATCCTCAATAAGATTATTAGCAGATTATTCATCAGAAAATGGAGGCCAGAAAGAAGTGGACCAATATTGAAGGTACTAAAAGAAGAAGGAAAAAAGACCCCTGTCAATGAATGATTTTATTAATCCTATATTCAGCAAAACTTTAAAACTGAGAGAGAATTAAGACATTCTAAGAATTAAAAAAAAAAAACAACTTACAAGAGCTTAGCAGAGGAACCGTGACTGCTGGATAAGTTTCACCACTTCCTGCAGAGCATCATTGAGGAGAGGAATGTGGTGTCTTTTAAACCCTCTGCTTATAAGGCATCACTCATTAACCCCATCCAGGACCCCACACAATCCTCTCGGGGTTACAGTTTCTCTGACTTTCTTTGTTCTGATGTCCTTAACAATATTGAGGAGGACCTGTCAGAATGTCATATAAAGTGGACCATACAGCATGTAGCCTTCTCAGACTGGCTTTTTTCCCTAGCAGCATCCCAGGAACCATTGACATTCAGGGATGTGGCCATTGATTTCTCTGAAGAGGAATGGAAATGCCTGGACCCTGCTCAGCAGACTTTATATGGAGATGTGATGTTAGAGATCTATTGAAACCTAGTCTTTGTAGGTATGTCTTTTCATTAAAACCCAGAATTTTCAGGAGAGCTGGAAATAAAATATTTTTTTGCAAAACTTGAAAAAAAAAAACTTAAGAGTTTATTGTTAGTGCTATACCTGCCCTGCAAGATAATGTTTCAAGAAGTCCTAAGGTGAAAAGCAAAATACAAAAACCAATGAAAATAAGGCAAACAGACAAGCAATCACAAAAGCTAGCACTGTTATAATAATGGTTTTAATTACATTTTTATTTGCTCTGAGATTTAAGAGACAAATATTTTTTTAAAAAATAGTCATAGTCTAGGGGCTGGGGATGTGGCTCAAGCGGTAGCGTGCTGGCCTGGCACGTGTGCGGCCCGGGTTCGATCCTCAGCACCACATACAAACAAAGATGCTGTGTCCACCGAAAACTAAAAAATAAATATTAAAATTCTCTCTCTCTCTCTCTCTCTCTCTCTCTTTCTCTCTCTCTCTCCCTCTATCTTTAAAAAAATAGTCATAGTCTAAAAGCTAGTAATTTTGACTTATAACTTCATATTTTGATTTCTACATAATTTAGGAGACTTGCATTTAAGAGAATTATTTATGTTTGAGAGCACACCATGTAGAAAGAAGTAATTTTTTGTTACCAAGAACTGAAAGAAATGGGGACAAAGCTATGAAAGAGTAGTTTTTGTATATTATAGAAATTAAAATGGTATAAATTCAAATTAAAGTGTAACATTAGAATGTTAAATGTAATTCTTATAGTAATCACAGAGATATCTATAGACTATAAACAAAAAGAAATAAACTAAAAAATTGCAAGAAACAAACTAAACATGATAGTAATTTGTGAAATTAAGGACAAAAATCTACAAGGCATATAGAATACAAATTGCAAAATAATAGAAATAGGTCCTTCCTTGTCAGTAAGTGCCAATTAATTCAACTATCCAATCAGATTGGTAGAAAGTATAAAAACACATGATCCAACTATATGTTGTCTATATGGGACTCACTTTAGATCCAAAGACACAAATAGACTAAAAGAATAGAAAAGGGCATTTCATGGAAATAATAACCAAAATGCAGCAGGGGAGGCGAACAAACAAACTTTTAAATCCAGAAAGTTTATAAGAAATAGAGGACATTATATATTTAAAAAGGTCCAATACAGCAAGAAAATATAAATATTTACTCACCCAATTGCACAGCATCAAATCTGAGAAGCAAAAATGACAGAATTGAATGGAGAAATAGTTAAATAATTAAAACTGCAGATATCAGTATCCCATTCTCAATAATGGATAAAATCCATTACTAAAGAAATAGAGGACTCGAAAACATGCAATATATCAATTAGATCTAATAGACATTAGAGCATGATCCAAAAATGGAATGCTACTCTTACCATGTACATATGTAACATTTTTCAGGATAGACCATGTTAGGTCACAAATTGTTATATGTCCATACAGAGTATTTTCTCCAACTACAACTGGAAGCAATTAGAAATTAGAAGCAAAATAAACTGGAAAAATTCATGAATTTATGGATCAAAGAAAAAAATCTCACATTAGGAAATATTTATAGATGGATGAACAAAACATAATATTGCAAAACTTACAGAAGATAGTGAAAGCAACGTAATGGAAAACTATAGCTATAAATTCTTACATTAAAAAACAAGAGCTAGGCACAATGGTATACTCTTGTAATCCTAGCAACTCAGGAGGCTGAGGCAGGAGCATTGCAAGTTCAAAGGCAGCATCAGCAACTTTGCAAGGCTCTGAGGAATTTAGAACCTGTCTCAAAAAATAGAAAGAGGGCTGGGGATGTGGCTTAAGCTGTAACGCGCTAGCCTGGCGTGCGTGGGGCACTGGGTTCGATCCTCAACAACACATAAAAATAAAATAAAGATGTTGTGTCCACCGAAAACTAAACAATAAATATTAAAAAATTCTCTCTCTCTCCTCTCTCTCTCTTTAAAAAAATATATAATATATATGGCTGGGGATGTTCACTGGTAAAGCACCCCTAGGTTTAATCACTGATATCAAAAACAAAACACACAGAAAACCCCCAAGAAAGATCTCAAATCAACAACCTAACTTTAAAACCTTAGAAACTGGAAAAAAAAAGCTTGCAGAAGGAAAGAAACAAAGATTAGAGAAAGGATAAGCAAAATAATGAATAGAAACACAACAAAGTCAATGACGCTCTGAGATGGTTCTTTGACCAACTTCTAGCTAAGTGGACTAAGGGAAAAAGAGAAGACTCAAATTACTTAAATCAGAAATTGGAGACAAGACTACCAATTCCACAGAAATATAAAGGATTGTGAGTGATATGAACAAGTTTATGCCAAAAATTGGATAAACCCAGATGAAATGGACAAGTTGCTAAGAACACAGACCTACCAAGACTAAATCATGGAGGAATAGAAAATCTGAGTAGATCTACATATGAACCAGCTTTATTGTGCACTGGCTATTTGCATGTACGCGACAGAACACTCACACATAAGGCAAGTTGTACATAAAATGTATTTATTACTTATACAGATAGGCCACAAAGGAACAACAAAATCCTAGACTTTTGGGCAATTCAGCCTTAAAGTGCAGGTCAGCTTCCCAGAGTGATGGTGGCTTGTCTGTGTGTAATCCACTTGCATTGCAGCTGAGGGACTCTGGAAAGCAGTACATGATACAACTAGTGTTAAAGGCCATCCTATATCTGGGGGTTGGAGACAGGAATAGAGTTGGGCTGTTCCAGCCAGCTTCTCCTTCTCTCAGCATATTGCATTTCCACCTCTTTCTTGATAACTTCAAGCAAGAATCAAGGAGAACAGTGTCACTCCAACGTTACCCAGGGAACTGTCCTTGAATATAACTAGTAATGAGACTGAATCAGAAAATTAAAAATCTCTGAGAAAAAAAACCTGAGCCTGATGACTTCACTGCACAATTGTACTGAACATTTACAGAAGAGCTAATGCCAATCATTCTCAATCTGTTCTAATAATTTGATGATTAGGAAGCTTCTTGTAGCTTATTGTATGAGTCCAGCATTATCCTAGCATCAAAGACAGATAAAGACTACAAGAAAGAAAACTAGAGGCCAAAATCACTTGTGAACATTGATGCAAAAATCCTCAAAGTAACTGACCAAATTCAGCAGCACATTTTAGAAATATAATGATGACCAAGTGGTATTTATTTCTGGAATGCAAGAATGGTTCAACATTTGAAAATCAGTCAATATAATATGTTATATTAACAAATGAAGGGGAAACCCACCTGATAGTTTCAGATGATTCAGAGAAAGTATCTGACAAAATTCAACATTCGTTCATAATAAAAATACCAAAAAGCTGGGAATGAATGAAACTCAGTTGGTTCTTTGACTAACTTTTAGGTAGGTGGACTAAGGAAAAAAAAAGACACAAATTACTTAAATCAGAAATTAGGGACATTACTACCAATTCCATAGAAATATAAAGGATATACAACCTCAACTTTATGCCAATAAATTTGAGAGTTTGTGTGAAGTAGGCAAATTCCTTGAAAAATGCAAACCACCAATATTCTCAAGAAGTTTATATCCCAAACAGTCCTATATCTAATAAAGAAAGCAAAACTGTTCTCTTATTATTTCTGTTCATTGCTGTAGTGGAGGATCAAGTAAAGGCATCCAGACTGCAAAGGAAGAAGTAATTTTATCTGAAGATGACATAATCATCTGTGTACAAACTGTGGAAACACTTAAAATGCTACTAGGCCAATATTCAAATATAAATTGTATCTGTATATACTAGCAACAAATACAAATCTCTTATACAATTTATAATAGCATAAAATATGAAATATTTAGGGATAAATCTGACAGAATTTCACTGAATCTATAAAACATTCATGAGATAAATTTAAAAACCTAAATAAGTGGAAAGATCTACTATGCTCCTGAATTGAAACATTAATATTATTAAAATGTCAGTTCTCTTCAAATTGATATATACATTCAAGACCTTGGATATAGAAAACTCCATGATATATTTATGGAGATAAAACTATAGACACATTCACCTTTATTCTGTATTCACAAATATTTACTGAGTACTTATATAGCAGGTTGTCAAAATATAGTTATGAACAAGATAAAAATGTTTACTCTCATAAAACATGTCACATGTACTATGAGAGAGGGGAAAATAAAGGAGAAATCAAGAATGGTTCCTAAGTTTCTGCTTGTGTAACCAGGTGTATGATGATGGTGTGGTGATTAAACTAGGAGAAGTGCAGGAATTATGAGTTTGTTTTGGACATGTCAAGTTGAAGATGAATTTTAGATATACAAGAAGAGATTTCAGATCAGATATAAGGAAGTAGAGTCTGAATTGAGAGGAGAGATAAAGGAGATTTGTCATTATCATATAAATGATATTTAAAACCATATGCCCTGATGAAATCATTTAGAGAAAGAGAAAGAACAACTTCAAAAAGAAAAGGCTTGCTGGGCACAGTGGCCCACGCCTGTAATCCCAGCGGCTTAGGAGCCTGAGGCAGGAGAATAAGGATTTCAAAGCCAGCTTCAGCAACATCAAGGTGCTAAGTAACTCAGTAAGATCCCATCTTTAAATAAAATACAAAATAGAGCTGGGGATGTGGCTCAGTCGTTGAGAGCCCCTGAATTCAATCCTTGGTATCCCCCTACCCAGCAAAAAAAAAAAAAAGGCTCAAGGCCAAACCCTTGAGTATTTCAACATTTGCAGTTGGAACAGGCAGAGTATTCAAAAAAGGAAATACAGAAGCATTTTCGGTGAGATGGGTGAAACTAGCTGTATGACACTGTATGACATGCTCTAGAAACCTTAAGAGGAAGTATTTCAATTTTGTTGAATGTCAGGGTCAGAGAGAGAATCTACTTAATTTGTCAAATAGAATTTCATTGGTAACTCAACAAGAGCAGTTTCAGGGGAGTAGACGGGGTCAAGAAGCCAATTAGAGGAGAGAACTGGGCGTGAGAAAATACAGGCATCAGCTATTCAAAAGTGGAAAATGAAGCTATTGCTCAAGAGGGGTATAGGTCAAGAAAGACTAAAAGAAGATGAAATATAAAAATGTGCTCATAACATTGAAAATGCCGGTAAAGTTGATTGGCTACTGAATTACATAGGATCTTAATAGTGCCAGGCAAAACTTTAAATATTGTCTCTAGTGTATTTGCTTGTTTGTTTGTTTGTTTGTTCAGGGATTGAACTGAGGGCCTTGCTAAATTGCTGAGGCTGGCTTTGAACCCGCGATCCTTTTGCCTCAGCCTTCCCATTTGCTGGGATTGCAGGCGTGCGCCACACAGCCCAGCTGTATTTGCTTTCTCTATGTTCTTTCCTTCCGTTTTTTCCTTCCACTTTGATCAAACTTTCATCAGAGTTTATTAAATTTCCACCACTCTGCCCAAATAGAATGTTTCAACATCACTAGTGACCCGAACATTGCTCGGTGGTCAATTCTTAGTGTTACAGCTGTTGACCGGTGACGAGTCCTTGCTTCCCTGATGTTGAAGAATAACACCAGAGAGCACGCCGAGGCAAAGTCAGAGTAGAAATTAGAAGTTTATTAAAGGACAGCAGAAAAGACTTTTCCCAGAGGAAGAAGGGGACCCAAGAGGTGGAATCCGTGGAAGGGATGTTGTCTCCCCTTTTTATAGTTCTTTCAGTGATGGAATGTAGGTGGGAAGGACCGAGGGGTGGGACACAGGTGGGCCAAAGAAGTAATCTGGTCAGGAAGGACTTCTGAGTCAGCACCTTTTTGCTGGGGGCTGTTCATTAACATTTCTTTGAGGTGGACTTTGGCCTAGGGCCTTTTGGGACTTCATTAACATTCCATGAGTTGTCCTGTGTTTTCCCTGAGTCATTCTCCGCACGGCCTCCATTTTAGATTTCACTCAATATTAGACCCGATTTACCTAACTACACTGACTACCTAATTTTAAATCTGGCTTCATTAGTTTCCATCTTACTTGACCTATCAGCAGCATCGATCACAGTGGACTGTTCCCTCTTTCTTGAAATATTTTCTTGTCTTGGTTTTGCAGATCCAAACTCTCCTACTTTCCCATCTATCTCACGTATTATTCCCTGGCTTCTTTGTGATATCGTCTTCATCTCCATGACCCAAACTAGAGCAGCGCTAGAAGAAACCACACCAAAAGGAAATTATTCTTTAAGGACACTGCAGATTTCGACCTTGCAGGATATGAAATTTCTGATGCCTGTTTTCTTTTTTTTATAATGAAGATAATATCTACACTTTTAAATATGAGCGTGGCTTTCCAGGCCAGCCCCAGAGATACCAACCCCCTGATTTTCCTCCAAGGCGGAAGAAGCCTTCCAGGTTTCTCCGGAAACGCGCCCGGAGGCCTTGTGGGCAATGTGGTCTCTGAGCGATGCACACTTCCGCACACGCGCGGTGGGGCTGGACCCGGTGTTCGCCTTTTCAGACCTGTGCAGTACTCAGTGCGGCGTGGGTTTCCTCCCTCGTTTCTGCGGGAGGATGCTGTAGCCCCATTCTGGTAGTAGTGACGGAAATGGGAGACAGGCGACGAAAAGGTGGCAGGTAAGGCTATGCCCGACTCTGGGGGAGACACGGGTCGAATGGCGAGAGCCAGCTTGTGGGTTTACCGTATCGAAGATGTTTGACTTGGTGTTTGGGTGCATGTGTGCGTCCTGTCCAACTCTGGAGTACGTGCGTTATCTATGGGCAAGGGGAACTCAACTTCATTTACACTGTTATAGGGATCCGACTGGCCATGGGTAAGTTCTTAGAACCCGCGTTGTGGCTGGGACAGGCTCTCTTTGCATTCCTGCCCTTATTGATAAGGTGATAGTAAAGGAGGCTATGCATCTCAGTGCACCAGAGCCAGCGACAGGATTTTTTTTTTTTTTTTGAGAGAGAGAGAGAGAGAGGAGAGAGAGAGAATTTTTTAATGTGTATTTTTTAGTTTTCAGCGGACACAACATCTTTGTTTGTATGTGGTGCTAAGGATCGAACCCCGGCCGCACGCATGCCAGGCGAGCGCGCTACCGCTTGAGCCACATCCCCAGCCCAACAGGAAATTTTAAGCCACTTTAAGAGATCCAAGAAGGAAGAATTTCTAGAGAAACTGCTATGCTTTCTTAGGATATTCTCACTGCTGTCATCTGGAATAAGTGCTGTCACTAGTATGCATATGAAGTAACCTAAGACGAAAGAGGTGAAATTCCTTGCCTTTATTCGCACAGCTTAGCAAGTAGAAGAGCGAGATTCAAACCTGGATAAGTTTTCTTCAGATTTCATTTTTTGTTTAACAACATAGCTCTCCTGCATTACCCAAAGAATTGAGTGTATTCTATTTTTGAAATACTTGAGTAATGAATATTGAATGAATTTCACTTTATGGTCATCTTTTTGGGTCTCTTGTATCTGCAAATCTTCCCATGAAAACAGTGTAAATGAAGTTGAGTTCTCCTTGCCCATAGATAACGCACATACACAGGGAAACAGCTTTGAACTCTAAACTGAATCACCAGCTTTAAAATAGATAGGTGGGCAGACAGAAAACCTTCTCAAGAAAGCTCAACCTTTCCCATCCTAGTTGTTCCAGCTATTTGGGAGGCTGAGCTTGAGCCCAGGAATTTGAGACTAACCTGGGCAACATAGACAACTCCCCAACTCTTAAAAAAAAAAAAAAAAAAGGAATGAAAACCTAATTTGAGTTTTTTTTTTTTTTTTGTGTGTGTGTGTGTATAGGGTGCTGGGGATGGCGATTGAAGCCAGGGCCTTGAGTATGCAAGGCAAACACTCTACCAGGTGAGCTATATCCCCAACTAGACTGAGCTATATCCCAGCCCGAAATTATTTTATCCCAGCTTCAAAGCAGAGATCAGAGAATCACAGGAAGGAATCATTTCTAGACCTACTGAGCTTCAGAAACCAAGGCCTTTGTTTGGTTTTTTAACTTATATTTCCTTGGGATAAATTTCTGGGAGCAAACAAAAAAAGACACTGATTGGAAGTTTCACACGTTGGTGTTAGACCATCAGGATAAAGATGTACAACATCCTTATCTAAGCCCCATATATTCATAATAGAATCACGGCTTATGAAATGTTGACTTGTTAGAAATGTCATTTTCTGAATAGGTGGCATTTTCTGAGGCTTCAGTGTAGGTACTTATTATCTGGTAAAGGAGGATTCTATATTACAGTCTTTGTGTCTAATGTCTTCCTATTCTCATTTCTACTTTCATAGGTCTCCTCTATCTAAAAGCTGCAGAAAAATGATCAATTTACAGGTAAGACATCCATATATTCACTGAATCATTCAAGTCCAAAATCCATATGATTAAAAAAATGGTCAAAAAATGTAGATTGAATAGAAGATCAGGTCCAAATGGAAATTTAGAAAATTAGTAAGTTGATGTCCATGTCATGGGGTCTGCATATAGTTGGAATAAATTTGAGTTGCAAAGTATATACTCAGTCTTCTTGGAAATCATATTAAATGGATTATCAACTAGTTAAAGTGTTAGCATTGTTTGTGAAGATAAAACAAAATAATTCCCCAGATAAGTTTTTTCCCCCTTGAGCTAGATCTTCTTTAACTGTAAATTGGCTATTCTCGTATATAGAAAAGTATGGATCACACATTATTTTGGCTTTATAGTTAAGAGGATATATTATATCATGTGAAAAAAAAAAAAAAAACACCTTGTGATCCTGTTTTAAAATGCTTATGTAAGGAGTTAGGGTTTTAGCTCAGCAGTAGAGTACCTGCCTAGCATGAGCGAGGCCCTGGGTTTGATCCTCAGCACCACATATAAATAAATAAAATAAAAAATAAATATTTTTTTAAAATGCTTATGTAAGCCAGGTGTGTAAACCTTATCACTTCAGTAACATTGCAGATATTTACTGCCGGATTTCAGTTCTCGAAACTAAAAGGCTCAGGGGTCGCTCCAGATAAACTGGGCTAACTGGGCTGCACGAAATAACCACACAAGAGACACAAATACCTTTTTCTTTGGGATTGCTGTGATGGCTCCTCTGACCTTAAGGGTCTGCAGAAAGAGAGAGAGCGAGAGCAGGCTCTGACCCCTTTTATTGAGGAGAAGCTATTCAAATGAGGCAAGGGGTCAGGTTTCAGGGGGCTGAGTATCTTCATGATGTCCACTTTCAGCAGGTTGACTGACACCTGGGTAGGCCATATCCAAGGGCACAGTAAGAGAAGGGGACACACACAGGGCATTTCCATGGAAGATTTTATCCTAAACAGGGCAAGGGATTATATTACAAAGGAACAGGTGAGGGTAGCTTCAGCCGTGGGGCTGTAGCAAGATACACGAGACACCGACCACATTTCTGTGACTGAGCGCCTCAGCACCCAGCCAGGGAGTGTGACCCAGTCATGTGTAAGGTTGGCCTCCCAGAATTTACTTTGTAGAGTCTGATATGTTGTAAGGTCCCTCAGGGGAGCAATCATATTTTTCCTTTTGAAATCATTATTAGTACAGGGTCTTGTAGATCCTCATAAAATATTCTATGAATGAATTACTAAGAAATATATAAGTGCTATTCTAAAATAGTTTTATTGAAATGCAATTCACATATCACAACAGTGACTTAATTTAAGGTGTCAGTTGAGTGGTTTTTATTATAGTCACAGCATTGTACAGCCATTGCCACTGTAATTTTATAACATTTCATCATGCCAGGAAAAAAGGAATTCCAGATACCCATTAGCAATTACTCCCTATTCCTCCCTAATCTGCTTTCTGTTTATATGGCTTTTCTATTCTGAACTTTTCATATAAATGAAGTCATACAATATGTGATTTTTTGTAACTAGTTTCTTTTACCCAGTACAGTATTTTCAAGGTTCATCCCCATTGTAGATATATCAGTACCTCATTCCTTTTTAATACTGAATAATATTTCATCCTGTGGATATATCACATTTTGTTTATCCATTTGTCAGGTCATGGACATCAGATTGTTTCCACATTTTGGCTGCTGTGAATAATTCTGCCACAAACATTTGTGTATAAATTTTTACATATACAAGGGTTTTGATTCTATTAGGTATATACTTAGGAGTGGAATTCCTAGTCATATGTTTAACATTTTGAGAAACCGCCAAACTGTCTTCCATAGTTGCTACACTATTTTGCAATCCCACCAGAAATGTATGAGTTCCTCTTTCTCAATGTGCTTGCTAACACTTGTAATTGTCTGCCTTTTATTTTAGCCACCATCATGGGTGTGCTGTGGTACCTTATTGTGGTTTTGATTTGCATTTCACTAATGAATAATGATATTTATCATTATTTCATGTGCTTATTGACCTTTCTCATATATATATAACAATCTGGTGTCCATGAACTGACAAATGGATAAACAAAGTGTAATATAGTCACAAGATGAAATATTATTCAGTACTAAAAAAAGGAATGAAGTACTGATATATTTACAACAGAAATCAACCTTGAAAATATTGTACTGTAGTACAAGATCTATACACACATGCACATATCACTTCAGGCATTGCAGTTGTTTACTTTGTAAAGTCTAATATATATAAAAATAAATCTGGAGAAATGTCTGTTTAAATCCTTTGCTGATTTTTAATTTAAGTTGTCTTTTCTTGAATTTTAAGAGTGCTTTTTTCTGATATAGATCTCTTGTCAGATATATGATCTGTAAATATTTTCTCTTAGTCTGCGAGTTTTTCTTTTCTTTTCCTTTTTGGTACTGGGGATTGAACCCAAAGGGTGCTTTACCAGTAAAGGTACATTCCAGACCTTTTTATTTTTTACTTTGAGACAGGCTCTCACTAAGTTGCTTAGGACCTCAATAAATTGCTGAGGCTAACCTTGAACTTGTGATCCTTCTATCCTTCTGCCTTAGCCTCCTGAGTAGCTGGGATTACAGGCATGCATCACCACACCCAGGTTTACTTATTTTATTGTGTTCTATGAAGCACAAAGTTTTTAAGGTTGTTTGTGTGTGTGTGTGGTGCTGGGAATGGAACCCAGGGCCTTGTGCATGCAAGACAAGCACTCTACCAACTGAGCTATATCCTCAGTTTTTTAGTTTTGATGAATTCAAATTGATTTTATCATTTGTCCCTTATACTTTTCTGTCATATTTAAGAAGCCATTGCCTGGGGGCTGGGTTGTAACTCAGTGGTAGAGTACTTGCCTAGCACATCTGAGACACTGGGTTTTATCATCAGTACCACGTAAAATTAAATAAAATAAAGGTATTGTGTCCATCTACAACTTAAAAAAAAAAAAAGAAGAAGAAGAAGCCACTGCCAAAGATTTTCTCCTGTGTCTTTTTCCTAAGAGTTTAACAGTTTTAGTCCTGACATGTAGGTCCCTAGTCCATTTTAGTTCATATTTTGTTTGTTTTATGAGGTGGGTGGGAGATCAACTTTATTCTTCTGTGTGGGGGAATCTAATTGTCTCAGCACCATTTTCTTTCCCTTGTTGAATTTTTCTGGCACTAGTTGGACTTTTTAATACGATTTTTGTTGCTATTGCAAAGTTTATTTCTGAATCAAGTGTATAGTAGTTACTGTACATAATTTTCTACACACTCAAGAGTCAAGGTGATATTAAGAGATTATCATGATTCTCTTGCAAGTCCCTAATAATGCACACACTAGTTTGAAGAAGAATGTGCTATTACAGGAATCAGTGACATTCCAGGATGTGGCTGTGGACTTCACTTCAGAGGAATGGCAGCTGCTTGATTGTGATCAGAGATCCCTCCCTGTATTGGGATGTGATGTTGGAGAACTATAAAAACCTCATGTCAGTGGGTAAGGACAGAGGGTGGTAACTGTGTAACTTGGAATGTACCAATATAGTGCACTCCCTTTAAGACATGTGAGAGCTGGGAACATTCTGAAGCATTAATAAAATTGGCCCTGAACTTCCGAGTTCAGTTTGTTCTAAAACCTACTTGTCATCCTTTAAATGCCTAAGACTCGAGGCAGTTCTAAGTTCTGAGATAGCTGTTTGTCCCCAGTACTTTGTCCCCTCTTGTGTGTTGTTTTCCCATGAAGAGCGTGTATAAGTACCAAACAAAAGTGATCCTCATGGTGAAGTGAGGACAAAAGCCATGGTTTGTAGAAGGAAAGAACCTACATTGGAGCCGTCCAGGTGAGTGAGAGAAAATCAGATGGGAACTGAGATCCCATTTGGTCAGTGAAGGACAGGCACCTTTGAATGCTTTTTAGAAAGCACCTCTTAAAAGTCACACACTGTTGGAAGTGAGTGGGTACTCCTGTAATCATCAGCTTTCCAAAGGGTGCCCATGTGTCTCTGCTCTTGCTCTGCCGCCATGTGGAGGTGCCCTCTCCTTCCTGTGGTTCCTCACACTGCCTGTTCTTACAGATCCTTGCTTGCTTCTTTTCTTTTAATTCCTGAAACCCTCATTTTTCTTCCCTTCTCAACATTATTGCAGATCTTTCTGTGTAGTTAGTCCTTAGAATGTTGTCAGTTTGTATGGGTTTGAAACCTTACTGGACCAGTCATTGTATAATCTTGGGAAAATTACTTTGTAGCATAATTTTTTAATTTATAAAATAATGATATTAATTCTTAGCTCAGATTCCTGTAAAGATTGTATGAACTAATACCTGTAAAACACTTTAAATGGTTGGCTGGCAGATAATAAGTCTTCAGTACATGTTAGTTTAAAAAAAAATTTTTTTTTTGGTAACATTATGCTCTCAATTATTTTCCTTTTTTAAAAAGTTTCTTTTCTCCCATCATATACGCCACTGTTTTAATTCAGGGTCCTTGAGATGGAGAGTACCCCTTCAACAATTAGGACATATAAGATGGCAATCTTCTATTGCTTATGGGTCCTGGTGTGTGTGGCGGGGGGAGGTGCTCAGCATGACCAGAGGCCACACACATATTGGTCAGGCATGAAGGCAGGGAGAGAGACAGGGACCTATGGGCCAGTGCTTTCATTGGGGCCAGGATGTTATTCAAATAAGTTTTCCAGGGGAAGTTTTGGTTGTTAGGTTTAAAGCAAGCAGACACAATTTCCAAGAGACCACATTGTTGCTGAGAGGTGGTTATTATGACATAGCTGCACAGTCCACGCAGGGTGTGAAGGTCAGCACAGCCAATCAGGTATACTGTATCTATCTGTCCCCCAGAGAAGTGGTCACCAGGAAGCAGTTGTATAAGGTGGAAATCCAGTTGACCACACTATTTCTGGTATAAGAAAGTTAAACTTTATGCAGAATGGAAGCTGAGACAACATAAAATTATAAGAATTTATTTCATTCACCTTACCCATCTTTGGTCTCTCTGATAATGTGGGGATATCTATTTTCTAGTGCATCTTTTTGCTTCACTTGGTAATACTAATATCTTTTTGAAATTCACTTTCCACTCAAGTTTACTTATTTCCTAGCTGACCTGCCTCACCCATTTTAGTATTTATTCATCTCTTGCTTCTTGCCCTTCTTCTCCACCTCTCTCCACAATTAACTCCCTCAGAAGCCACATCACCTCCAGCATCTTTGCCTCAGCAACTCCCCATTCCTGTGATTGTACCTCACCTGCCTTTTTTTGTCTTTTCATAGTAACTAATTTTTAAAATTCTTCAGCCTTCACCTTTATATTGCAATAAAGAATCATGACTGGCCCACTTGCTTTGCAGTCTCGAAATCATGTGGCAAGTGATTTGGCTTTTTCCTCTCAATGGCAACCTTAAAGCCTATGTAGATTTATGGCTTATGTTTCAGCTATTAGTTTGTCAAAGATTGATTCAAAATAAAGTTTCCCCTTTCCACAGAGAACATTAGGGAAGTGTTTCAAATGGTTAGGACACCAATTAACTATATTTTAAATTCCCTGGGATCTCAACTTCTACTGACATAAACCGAGTGAATTTTAATTACTGTTATTGTGTCTGGACTGTTTATATTCCTGTTTTGCCAATTCCATTCTCTTTCCTGGTGTGTCTTAGTTGTTCTTCCACAATTTATCCAAATTATTTCATTTTTCTTTTTCTTTCATTTTTTTCGGGTACTGGGGATTGAACTCTGCGGCACTTGACCACTGAGCCACATCCCCAGCCCTATTTTGTATTTTATTTTGAAACAGGGTCTCACTGAGTTGCTTAGTGCTTCACTTTTGCTGAGGCTGTCTTTGAACTCACAATCCTCCTGCCTCAGCTTCCTGAGCTGCTGGAATTACAGGCATGAACCACCACACCTGGCTCCATTTTACTTATAACTTTCCTGACAATAATATTTAGTCCTTTATAACCTGTATTGTGATATTTAAGTGGCTTTTAGTGCCCTCTATAGTGTAGTCCCATTTTGCTTATCCAGAATTATTAATTTTCTTCCCTATTTCATGAGAATTGGGCTCTTTTATATCTTCTTCATACAATTTTCTTTTTGTATCAGTCCTTTTGATTCTGATTTGCTCTACATATCTAAGACCTGCATGGTATAAAGTTTGAGGTCAGTTTTCTCCCCTTTCATAAGTCAAGCCTAGATCTATTTCTACCTTTTTGAACTCTCAGTCCAACTTTGCCATGAGTCTGTCATGAATACTTGACATATGCTATCTTGGACTTTTAAGAAAATCCTTGTGGCTTTTTTTTTTTTTTTTTTTTTTTTTTGGTACCAGGGATTGAACTCAGGGATGCTTACCCTCTGAGCCACATCCCCAGCCTTTTTTTGTATTTTATTTAATTTAGAGACAAGGTCTCACTAAGTTGCTAGGGCCTTGCTAAGTTGCTGAGGCTGCCTTTGAACTCATGATCCTCCTGCCTCAGCCTCCCAAGCTGCTGGGATTACAGGTGTGTGCCACCCCTTGTGGCTTTTTTTGTTTGTTTGTTTAGTTGGACACAATACCTTTATTATTTATTTATTTATTTTTGTAGTGCTGAGGATCATCAAACCCAGGGCTTCACACTTGCTAGGTGAGTGCTCTACCTCTGAGTCACAACGCCAGCCCCCCCTTGTGGCTTTTAAGGCATGATTTTTCATGATAATTCTGTAAAGAAAAAGAGCTATTACATTCCTTTTTCCCTTTAATGAACATTTCATTAATTCACTGTTGTAGAGCCAGGCATTGTGGGGCATGTTTCTTCTTGGTGTTTCATTCAGCAAACTTTTTAAAATGTTTCTTGAGAAGGACTCAAAGAAAGCAAAGAATCCATTACCATTTTCTAAGTATATAAATGGTAATTGGAACAGCAAAACATAGTTATATGAAAACATTTTCAAATTTGACAAGTGAATGTGAAACATTTGTGGAGTACACATTAACATTGCAGTTTTATTCTTGTTAATTATTAAGGTCATTAGTGCAGCAGTGACTCTCTTAGACATCCAAAGAAAATGGAACTTAAAGTTTAAAATATACAAAGACTGGAGAAGTCTCCTTTTGTGATTATGGAACAGTAGTTCCTCCCTGAAGAATATCTAAGTTCTAGATATAATGAGAGGAGAGAAGAGAGGGCAAGTAGGTAAGGAAGGAACATGAGCAAAAGGCTGTAGTCATAGACTCAACTTAATGAATTTTGAATTTACAGTGGTGCCAAAGTGATACACATTTAGTAGAAACTATACTTAAAATTTTGTCCTGGGCCAGTTATGTGTGGTACTCTGTCAAGGTGCTGGACAGCAATAGTGAGCCACAGTTCCCAACTAGCCACATGATCACGAGGGTAAATGACCAGTACTCTACAGTGTACTGTGTTGCTAAGTTAGCATGTTTGGTAGGTGTGTTAAATGCATTTTCACCTTCATAATATTTTCAATTTACTATGGTTTTATTAGGATATAACCCCTTCCCCTCATTGTAAGTTTAAGAGTATCTGTGTTTAGGAGTCCAGACTCAATGGAATAGAAGATCCTTGAGGACTAGTAAAATGCATGCTTAGATCCCACCAGTGAATTCTTATCTTGCATAGTAAGATTGTTTACCAGGTTGATTACACTGAGTATTTTAGTTGGTTATTTTTTATAGAGGTAACCTAGGATGCTGTTTCCCATTGGTTTAAGTAGAAAGAAAAGAAAAGGAACCAAATCCCCATTACTCCACAATGAAGTGTGTACCAGTGGCCGTAGCCCTTCACCTAGTCCAGCTCCACATATCATTATGATATGAACACAGAGGTTAAGGCACAGAGCAAGAAGTTAGAGGTGTTGTACTACACTAACAGTCCACTGAAAGGAAACTCCAGAGTGGGAATTAGTTCACTCTTCTCAGTTTTTTTTTTTTTTTAATGGAACATCAGATTTGGGATTTATAGGTTTTTAAGGGTAGAAGTGAGAAAATGTGACTCATGAGAGCAAAGTGCTTTCAGAAGACTAGTTGGTTAAGCAGATTGAAAGAGGATCGAAAACAGTCCTTGTCCAGTACAAATATATATATTTGTCATATATAAAAATGACAGAAAATAGAATCTATGGCTGGGCTAAGGATGACTTGTTTATCGATGGCCTGCTAGACATTTGTACTCCTAGGCTTACAGGTACATGTAAGATGAGTCCCAGTCAGAGGTAGATTTGAAACTCTGTCTACAGGAGTGCTTCAGCTATGGCTTAGATGGAGCTAGAGGCCTGAGATAGAAGAATATCTCTAAAGGAAATTGACCTTGTGCCAGATGATTAAGAGAAAAAAGAGATGTAAAAGAGAAATAGGGAACTATCCTATCAGAGCAATCGAAGAATTAGGTAGAGAGCACTCTGCTGTCTTATCTGCCTCTTCCAAACCTAGTCTGTTCTCTGATATTTTCCCTTAACACTCTTGTCTGCTAGTGGCCTTGTGACCCTATCCATTAATCAGAGCTCCCCAGTGGAGTCTCCCCATTCTGTGACCTAACCCTGAACCCTTGTCCAACAGCCTTTTGATTTCCTTTGTACTCTGCTTGTTCCTTATGCCCATTTTACTGTCTTTCCACAGGTCACAAGGTAAGCCATCTGTTCCCAATTTCTTTATTATCAGTTTTGTTCTTAAAGCTCAGGAAGAGCAAGGCAGAATGAGAGACTAGATTTGAAACTATAGATGCTTCTCTCCCTATAACATGTTGGAGGGAGAAAATAAGTAGGAATGTTTTACTCTCCTCCTTTTTAGAAGCTGACTGCCCATTTGATGAACCAGAGAAGTATCAGGACAGCAAGGACAATTTTTTGAAGTCAGTTTTGTTCACGTTCAGTAAAATTCTGACTATGGAGAGACTCTACCATTATGATATGAACACAAATCTTAATCTTAAAAGAATAAAATCATATAAAAGTAAAATGTATGAGAAGAGCTTGCAACCTGATTTAGACTTAGAGAAAACTCTTATGAATTCAGTGAATGTAGAAAAACCTTCAAAAAGAAACTTCATTTCATTAGGCATGAAAAAAATCCTAGAAGAAAAAACCCCTTTGAGTGCAACACCTGTGGGAAAGCCTATAGCAGTAAGGCACACCTTGCAACGCATCAGAAAATTCATAATGGAGAGAGACCCTTTGTGTGCAGTGACTATGGGAATGCTTTTGTACGTAAAGCCCAGCTTATGGTCCACCGGAGACCTCACACCGGAGAGAAACCTTATGAGTGCAGTCAGTGCGAGAAAATGTTTATGTGGAGCTCCTCCTTCAATCAACATGTGAAATCACATACATTTAAGAACTCTTTTGAATGTAAGGAATGTGGGAAAACTATCAGGTATAGCTCATCCCTTCATAAACATTCTAGATTTCATACAGGAGAGAAACCATACCGATGTATTGTGTGTGGTAAAGCTTTTGGCAACACATCTGTGCTTGTTACACATCGAAGAATTCATACAGGAGAGAAACCTTATGGATGTGTTGAATGTGGCAAAGCCTTCAACAAGAAATCTCATCTCCTTAGACACCAAATAACTCACACAGGAGAGAAGCCCTATGAATGTAACAAATGTGGGAAAGCATTTTCCCAGAAGTCAAATCTTATTGTACATCAGAAAATCCATACATAACATTCACTTTATAAATGTGAGGAGTACTTAAATATTAGATAAATCTTAGTAAACAGCAGAGAATTCATGGTAAGAAGTCCTCAGTTTGAATGAATGCTAAAGAGTAGGTTCCCATAGAAAATAATCAGTACCACACATGCTTTGGCAGTGATAATACTTTTTTTTTCAGAACAAAAATCACAAAAAGGATTGAATTGCACATAATAGAGCACAGAGCTTGAAAAATAAAAAGTATCCAGGAATCAATGAAAATTGCATTTACCATTTCTGATTTTTAATTTTTATAACATAATTTTGCAAGTGGGAGTTTAAGATATATACTTTCACATTAATTTGTTTCCATTAAAAATTTTTCTATAACAATGGCACAGTGGCACCTGTGATTCCAGCACTTGGGAGGCTGAGGTGGGAGGACTAGAGAAGGCAACACAGTGAGACCCTATCGCAAAAAGAAGTTTAAATAAAATCGTGATTTTTTTTTTCTTCCAATCCTAATGACATGTGCATAATCAATTAACTGGGAAACAGTATTATAATATGTAGTATGAATTTCAGCAATATTTCCATCCATTTACTGGCACTTTTTTTTTATTCCATTATTGGAAACTGAACCCAGGGCCTTGTAAACACTAGTAGGCACTCTACCACTGAACTAAATCCTGAGTCATTTTAAAAATTTTTTATTTTGAAGCAATGTCTTTCTCAGTTGCCCAGCCTGGCTTCAAACTTTCAATCCTCTTCCCTTAGCTTCAAGGAGTAGCTGGGATCGCAGGATTGTGCTACTTCACCTGGCATTTGCTGGCACTTTTAATGAGCATGGCAGTGTTACTGAATTTCCCTTTGGTTAATTATAGAAGTGAAGACTTCTTATGAAGATGTTTTCCTATTTATGTGAACATCAAAACAAAAAATAACATTTAACATGGTACTAATTGAAGAGAGAAACAGCACTTGTGGTCTGTATTATAATAAGTTTTCAGTTCAGAAAAAGAAATATTTCAGTATGTAAATAAAACATTTGTACTTCAAATCTCTCTCCTTTTTCATTGGTATATTTTGTAAGCTCAAAGAGCTTTAACTTGGAGTATCATCTGTATTTAATTATTTTAAAAATTTTTTAGTTATAGATGGATACATACTTTTATATATCTATTTTTTTCCCAAGCCAAACTGTATCCAGCTTTATGAAAGATTCCTGTCATAAACAATCATGGTATTTCAGGTAGGACATGGGCAGACAATTGTTAACAGTATACAACAACTTTCAAACTCCCTTCTTGGATGGACTCCCCAAATCAGAAAGCTAGCATAAAACCCAATGAAGTCTTCTTTTGATGCTCTGAATAGGGAGAGTTTAGAGAAAGGGTTGACATTTCACATTTAGCATGTTGTTTAATAATTGTTCCATGAGCTGGCCCTGACTTTCAGAAAATGAAATGAAAATGGCAAAAATTTGAAGATCCACAATTTAGAAAAGGAACTGCTGCTCTCTATCTCAGTGATGTCACTGGAAAGTCCAGATTGCCCCACACACTGGTAAAACCAATTGTTGGGAGTCAGGTCCCAACATGTCTGAGTTTAGGGAATTAAGTCTATGCTGATGGCAGAGAGGAAGAGGAGGGCATAAAAGATGACTTTGAGATTTTTCACACCACAAGGCATTTGTGCCAAGGTGGCTATGTGTACCAATGTCAGGGAACACCTCCTCGTGGGAGCCAAAAGGAAGTCTCTCAAAACTGTCAGGGAAAGGTGTTCCCCCCAACAGCAGTCCAGCTTCGGAGACATTCTGCTAGTGACGTATGCTCCTTCCCACCAAAACAACAATGAAGTGTTCTGTGTGCTAACATAGCTTTAAAAAAATTTTCTGCATTTTTATAAAAATTTGATTAAAAAATAGTATTTGAAACTATACCAGAAGCCTACAGTTATAAAAAAATGCACACACTTCCTTGGCACCTCCAGCACCTTCAGCTTCTGTGCTTGGTCTGTTTTGGCATCTCCATTTTCTGCAGGGTTATTATCCTTGCCATCATCAGTTTTTTTCTTTTTACCTTTGGTACCTTCTCTCCCTTCTGTGCAGGATCCTTTTTAGGCTTGGGCTTTGGCTTTGGAGGAGTAAGTTTAGCAGACAACCTTGCATATCTTCTCTGTGGTTCCTCCGCCACCTTGACTTTATCTCCTTTAGCATCCTTGTCAGCCTTTCTCTTGGGCATAGTGGTGAAGGCTGCAGGATGCAGGCAGTGGATACAGTGGCGCTTGGCTTTGGTTGGTCTGGGGGGTGGGTCATTTCTTGTCTTTTCTTCACACTGCTTCCTTTATTTTATTTATTTTTATGTGTTACTGAAGATTGAACCCAGTTCCTCACACATACTAGGCAAGTGCTGTACCACTGAGCTACAACCCCAGCCACTCATTTATATTTAATTTTTAAAAATATCTTTATTTTTTGTTTATTTTTTTTAATGTGGTACTGAGAATTGAACCCAGTCCCCCACACGTGCCAGGCAAATGCTCTACCACTGAACTACAACTCCAGCCCCCCTATATTTAATTTTAATAAATTAGGATGTTATGATATTTTGCAATTTGAGGGGTGAGAGTTTTGGGGGTTTTGTTGTTTTCTTAAGGAGTCAATAACAGGTTTATCTCCTAGAGGTGCCAGGAATTTTCCATATGGCCAGCACAGGCATCATTAATCAAAGTGTTTGAATAGAATATGTTTTTCTGCTTCAGTTTCATGTTGGACTATGGCATTTTTACATTCTACATATTTCCTTCAAAGGATTAAATTAACCCTCATTTAAACTGAAGTTCTTCTTACTCTGTTCTCCACAATATTCCTTGAAAATGTCAAGAAAACTTTTATGCCTTTTATTGAATGATGATAAAAACTCAACTTCAACCTAAATTCAGAAATCAGGCCTTTCCTTTTAAGTTTAAGCTCAGTTACACCTCACTGCATTGGTTTTCTTTCATTAACCATTTTTAAAGGTAATATAATGACTATAAATGAATTATAGTACTTTTTTGATCAAGCACACTAAAAGCTCTAAATTAAATTTTGTCTCTAAGTTATTTTAGAAATATATGTGCTAATTTCACTTAGGAAATAATTCTAAGTTTTTGGAACCTTCTTTTTTTGGAATTGTCTTCAGAATCAATTTGTCAACCACTCAGGGCAACCAAGGTTTTTTTTTTTTAAGTACTTTTTCAGTTGTTGTTAGACCTTTATTTTATTTATTTATATTTGGTGCTGAGAATCAAATCCAGTGCCTCACAACATGCCAGGCAAGTGTGCTACTGCTGAGCTACAGCCCCAGCCTCTCAATCAGGATATTTATAGTTATAGGAAGGAGTTGCCTTTTCTCAGCTCAACAGTTTTCCCTTATGTCCTATATGAAGCCCACATTTCGTCCTTCCTAGTGCTTACCATTCCTGTCCAATCTATTCTATTCTTCTCTATTCAGGTCCCTCATCTGAGAAACTCCATAGACAACAGGAGGAGGGGTAGAGAATCCATTGTTCCCAGCCTGGTGTAAGAATCCTGTGAAAGGACAGCTGTGTAGGTCAAGGTGGCAAGGATCATGCAATGGTCTGTCTGTTCCAGCTCACTGCAAATTAAGAGTCATGGAATTTGTAATAGGGTAATCTGCATTTCATAAATTAGTTTGTCTCCTTTCTCAGGTGGAAAAAGAAATACAGTACAATAAGTTAAAATGTATTTGCAGTTCTAGACAAATATAAACTGCCACCTAAAGAGTTTCTGTCACTAATCTCATTCTCTTAATCTCTACAAGATTTTGTCAAGAAAAAATAAAGTCAAAACTCATTAAGGCATAAGTTTAAGACAGAAAAAAATCAAAACTTTATGCTAAGTTCCATCCAATCATCTTGGATTTCCAAAATTCTCTATTTGCCTTTGTTGATGAAACATCCATATTAATCAAGTTCTAGGTTTTTCCCACCTCTAAGAAAATGTTATACCTTGAGACTTTTTTCTTTTACCCTATAGAAAGATTGCTAAAAATATTCTTTTATTTATATGTGGATGATAGATTGTCATTTTTCCAATAAAACTTTATTTTTTCTGATTACATACAAATTTTTAAGAATCAAATACAAAAACTATAATAGAAACAAAAAGTGGAAAGCAGATATCTGAGTTTATGAGTCCTAATGTTCTGGAATAGGATTGAGATAGAGGCTGGGGTTGTGGCTCAGCAGTAGAGTGCTTGCCTAGCGTGTGTGAGGCACTAGGTTTGATCCTCAGCACCACATAAAAATAAAGGTATTATATCCACTTAAAACTAAAAACAAAAATATATTTTTTTAAAAAAGGATCGAGATAAAGTTTAGGCTTTATAAATAAAAATGTAAAAATTTACATAAAAATAAAATGTGCAACTGCAAGTTTGAAACAAAGCATGAAATCTGACAGCAGGAAAAGTGAAAGTTGCATTTAAAAAGGCAAGGTAAATAGTAAAAATAAAGGCAGAAAAAATAAAAGTATACCAGTTAGTATTATTGGTAATACTAATATTATTAACTGCAAGTGAGTTAAACTCCCTATGATGAATAAACACTTTTTTTATAGGCACTTAAATCTTTTTATAATTATAATATAAATAAGACTCAAAGCATCTTATTTCCAGTGGTTAGAGTTGATCATCAGACACATTGCTACCCTGTGGTACACAACATATCTGACAAACATATCTGACACTACACAGGCAACAATGGAGTATGTCACTTTATGAAGGGTACCCTCTTCCTCTGGTCTGAAGTACAGTGTGGAGTTTCTGAGATGTAGGAGCAGTGAGGAAAGAAACTACAGGACCAAAATTGTCTTTTCTGTACTGTTATTTGAATTGCTTCTTTGAACATTTGTTACTGATTTAACAGGCAGTTACTCAGTTTTAGGGGTTGGTTTTCTTTCTTTTCTTTTTTTTTCTTTTTGCTTAAGATTATAGAAAATTTCAAACATACAAAAAAGGTAAAGAGGAACGTACAATGAATTCCCATCTATGTACTTCACACCTACTTAATAAAATTGTTTTCTCACATTTCCAGATGTCTTTGACATTTAGTATTCTAGTACTGGACATATATGTATATTGTTCTGCAGAGAGCTTTCCTGTGGGAAGCCATCCTGACACGTGACTGGGTGGCTCCCGTTAAGGGTCTGAGGCTTCTGGCTGTGTCGGAATTTTCCCGGCCCTTTCCTGATGAGAGAACCCGTCAGTGTGGGGGTGTGACTGACCACTGACCCCGGGGGCCCAATCACTGACCCTGACCTTGGAGTGCAGTCCCCCCTCAACCTTCATTGGATGGAATTATCCCCTGAATTTCTTGTTCCCCAATAAAAGGCTACTCCCTGTCGTGTTCACTCTCTCTCTCTCCTGCTAGCCCTGAGTAATCCTTGCTGCCCTGCTGGGCGGTTAGAGGTTGGAGCCAGAGAGGGGAGCCGTCTCAGACCTGGCAATAGAAATAAGGTAACTGAGTCTGTGTGTTTTATTTTGATCTCTTCTAGCTAACTTTATGCCAAGAACCTCATTAATGAAACCATTGCGCAGGCCGCATGGTGGACTTTCCACTATTGATTTCATTCTTTCCTTGCATATCCTCAAATCTACAACATGATTTTTAAGAATAAAACCAAAATGTTATTTACATTCAGTTCAAACATGTTCTTAGATCTCCAGAAGCTTATTTTTCTTTATTTGAAGTCTGTGTCTTTGTTTAGTCGTCAAAAACATCTGAAATAGTCATGTGTAATGTTAAGCAGGGTATCCTCCTTCATACCCCCTTCCCTCTATGATATGTTATTTGGGATATTTTTACTTTTATTTTTTCCCCGCTTTTAACTGAAACACTCTAGATGCCACTCTTTCCTTTTAAAAAAAGTATTTATACTCACAGATTGATTTTTCCAATATGAAAGTTTCTTTTTTATATTTATAAAAGAACTGCTTATTAAAAGATATGCACAGTTGGACCTCCATATGAAAGGGTTCTGCATCCACGGATTCAAACAAAATTCCAGGTCAGAAACAGTCAAGAAAATGGGTTGTGTTTGTATTGAATGTGTAAGATGTTTTTCTTCTTATTATTCCCTAAGTAATACAACACAACTATTTCCAAAGCATTTATATTGTCTTAGGTATTATAAATAACCTAGAAATGATTCAAAGTATACTGGAGGAAGTGTGTGGGCTATATGCAAATACTATGCCGTTTTATTATAAAAGTGACTTGAGCATTGCTGATTTTGATATCTTCGGGGTCCCTGGGACCAATCCTCCATGGATACTGAGGGGCAACTGTATATAAATTTTTTTTTAATGAAGAAAGTATCATCTGAAATCTTATTTTTTCTGAGAAAACCATTACTAATACTTCAGTTTCCCTTTATCATTCATCTCTTCATACCTCTATATAAAATAAGGTTTTACATAAGCATGTAACACAAGTTATATTTATCAGGAACACACTAAAATACAATCTCTTTATTTTTCTTTACTCACCTTTTATTATCCCATACACAGCCATTTTGTCTATACTCTTCCATAAGTAGGGAGGGTTTGGGATGATGTTTTAGGAAAGAATTTTATTAGATATACTTCTCTGCTACAAGCCTGGCTTTCTCCCAGAAAGAACAAACCTTTGTGTTTGATGACTCCAAAAGTTGGGGGCCAGGATGCCCAGAAGGTCCTTGCAACACATGTCCTCAGGGACCAAATGTTTCCCGGGGCTCTCTGTTGCTGTCTGCCTCACTCTCCTACTCTTGGGGCAGCTGCTGTGTTAGAAATCTCCTTCTGGGCTTAGGGCTAGGTTTCTTTCTTCTTCCTTTTTTAATACCTTTATTTTATTTATTTTTATTTGGATCCAAGTTGTAAAGTTTGTTTAGCCATTTAAAGAAAATCTGCTTATGGCACAATTTGCCTCAAATCCATTCCAAGTTGTAAACTTTGTTTAGCCACTTAAAGAAAATCTGCTTATTTGGTGCTGAGGATCGAACCCAGTACCTCATACATGCTAGGCAATTTCTTCTACTGACCTACACCCCAGCCCCCAAGGCTGGTTTTCTTAAACTCTATGTGTGGCCCTTAGGCAGCTGCTGAATCCCTTCAATTTACCGTTCCCAGACCTTTATTGGAAAACTTTGTTTAGGAAGAAAAGAGCAGTGGGCAAGGTGGGCATGCCTATAATCCCAGCGAATTGGGAGGCTGAGGCAGGAGGATCTGTAGTTCAAAGCCAGTCTCAGCAAGTTAGTGAGGCAAGCAACTTAGAACCTGTCTCAAAATAAAATATAAGAAAAAAGGATGGGGATGTGGCTCAGTGGTTGAGTGCCCCTGGGTCCAATCCCTGGTACCAAAAAAAGAAAAAAAGGAAGAAGAGGAGGAGCGGGGGAGGAGAAAAGAACAGAATGCAAGGAACATTGATGTATGAATTGTAAACATACATTGAATGCCAGTGATTTAAATAATAAATTAATTTGGGAGAAGGCTGGAAATAACATGAATATACTAGATAGTAACCTTGAAAAAGTGGGATAAATCAGGGTTAATCCTGGGAAAGGATGGAGACATTAATTTTATACTGTGTTGAGAATATGTGCTAAAAGTTGTTGGCTAATCACTGAAAGAAATAGATCATCACAAATCACTAGAGTGAAAGAAAGGGAATAAAGAAAATGTAAATACAATGGAAAACAGAAAAGGAAAACTAATGCCACAAAAAGGCATGGTAAATAGAAAACAAATAAAGTGGCAGGATCGTGCCAATGTACACATCACTAGCTACAATAAACGTAAGAATAATCATAATGTTTCTCATTTGATCTTGTGGTTTTTAAAAAAAATAAATCTGCCAGAAGCATTTTCAAACTTTCATTGCAAAGTAGATAACAAGCGCTCTGCCTGAATCAAAAGATCTTCTGGTGATGCCCATCCTCAACCTCCCTCCCATCCAAACAATTTTCTACTTCCATGAGAAAGTTGGTTGGCAGAGCAGGATGATGGCTTAGGATGATGGCTTAGGATAGGGAGGCCAGTTTGGTTCAGACAAATAAATCCTGGAAATGGAGGGGTTGTCTGGCCCCAAGTTATCTTTGGCTCTTCTTATAATGCAGGCACTAGAGAAACTCAGCTGTTGATTCTAGTTTCCAACCTGTGCTGAAAGACAAGTTCAGTTAAATACATCATATCCTGCACATAGATGTATCAAAATTTAAACTAATCTCCCATTCTTTTAAAAAATTTGTTCTTTTTAGGTATACATGACAGTAGAGTGTATTTTGACATATTATACATACATGGAGTATAACTACTCATTCTTGTGGTTGTTCATGATGTGGAGTTACACTGGTCATGTATTCATATGAACACAGAAAAGTTATGTCTGATTCACTCTACTGTCTTTCCTATTCCCATCCTCTTCTTTTTATTCCCCTTTGTTCAATCCAATGAACTTCTATTCTTCTCTCCCTCCTCCTTATTGTGTGTTAGCTTCTTTATATCAGAGAGAACATTTGCCCTTTGGTTATTTCAGACTGGCTTATTTCACTTAGCATGATAGTCTCCAGGTCCATCCATTTGCTGGCAAATATCATAATCATTTTTCTTTATGGCTGAATAATATTCCATTGCAAATATAAGTCACATTTTCTTTACCCATTTATCTGTTGAAGGGCACCTGGGTTGGTTCCATAGCTTAGCTGTTGTACTTTTTATGAGTTTATATTTTGACATTTTGGGTTTGGCTAAAATTCTTATTTCTTTTTTGTAATCTGATTGCCCTTGGAGGGAAATCATTAGTTTAGGTTTAAGATTCTTAATTCATCCCATCCTCTGTCTTCCAGCAAGGAGGCAAGCTCTGAATAGGGGCCTAGAAGAAATCCCTCCTGAAAACATCTGCTGAGCCTGTGGCACATGGTGGAAAGTCATGCCCTTGAGTCTTTCTTGGCAAAGGTTTTTAGATTGCTTCCTTCATTGTCCTGATAAGAGGCATCAGTCAATGTGGATATTCACGACTCTAAACTTACTTAACAGCCAGCAGAGCACTTATTAACTAGCCAAGCAGAATGACACCAGCTAGCACTCTGTACCTGTGCTCCTGCCCTGAAAGGCAGCACAATGAGAATGCCAGGGCTAGCCCACTGGCTACCTACAAGAGGGTAAGCAGGCAGAGCAGTTTCCATGAAACTGACCCCAAAGTCTTGAGGACAAGAACAGAATAGGAGAATGAGATTCTGTACTGACCCAAATTAGAGTACATTATGTGTCAAAATACAAAAATGAAAAATGACATCCCTATCCTCAAGGTTCTCACTGTGGCAGAGGAGATGCAAGGCCACTATTAACACCTGATGTGTTGCAACTGTCAGACAGGAAAGGAATACGTGCTGTAGGGTACTAACAAAGAGAGCAATTGGACTGCTGGGGCTGTGTGGGCCACAGACATCAGGAGAGCACTCTACTGTGCAGCTACGGTGTTCTACGTTCAATGGGGCCAGTCCAACTCCTCATCTGATGACTCCTCTAGTTCAGTATGGCATGATTGTCTGACTTTTGCTTAAAAACCCCTGCTTTTATAGTGCTCCCTCAAAGAGGAGGATCATCAGGTGGGTATAGAATAGTTTGCTTAAGAAGCTGGAAAAACCTGACAGATCTCCAAAACCTCAGTGCACTCAGTCTGGGCTAACAGCAGGCATTAGGACACAAGGAAGGCTGCGTGCAGGTTCAAGTCCCACCCCCAAAAAATGGCAGGCAGGGGTTCGTCCCAGGCCACAGACCTTACACACACCTGCCTGCCTTCAGACTCAGGTGAAAAGTGGTTTTATGATCTGGGTTGGTTCCTTTAGCTCTTCGAATGTATGGTGGGAATAATCACCTCCTTAGGGTGTTGCAAAGACTGTATTATCATCCATGTCCAGCACAGAAGACTTAACTGTTTGGTCACTCAGGGGAAATTCTCAAGGCTTTAGAAATAAAACACAGACACACAATTTATCTTTAAACCAACCTCCGGGACGGCTCCTCGGCCCTCGGCCCTCGGCCTCAAGCTCTCCAATGGGAGAACGAGAACTACACGAGAGGCTGGCAAGAGAGAGCAATTACACTTTGGAGTGGACTTTTATTAGGGGACTCAGAATTCTTGGGAAATCTCGTCCAATGAAGGTCAAGGGGGGCAGGGTTGCAAGGAAGGTGAGGTGATTGGATCCCAGGGGATGTGGAGAAACACGCCCCTACATGAAGACACAGTCACTGGAACCCTAGAAGACCAGGGCTGTCTGGCAGTGTGACCGTGACCGTGACCGTGACCACTGCAGGACGCCACACTGCTTAGCAGGGGAGTGGACTCAGTCACTTGCGAGATTGGTCTCCCACACTGCATGAGGTAACTAACACATGGAAAGACTCTAACATAGGCCTCAGCACCCATTAGCTGCCATAATTATATTTTCTTAGGGTTCCTAAAATTAGCAATAAAAGGAAAGTTAACAATAAAAGGAAAAATTAACAATAAAAGGAACAAAGATACTAAGATGCTTAATTCAGTCTTTCCTTGGGACTCTGGAGACAGTGTAGCATTGTCTTCTCTCCTTTGATGTGGCAGAGAGATCATTCCACTCTTATTCTCTTTCCCAGAAAGTAACCTGTTTTCTTGATCCTTGAAAATTAAGAAATTTCATCCAGATACATGGAGATGTTACTTCATTTTTTTTTTTTGTACATTCTGGTGCTAGGCTAATACTTTCTTTTCTTTTTAAAAAATATTTGTTTTTAGTTATATGTGGACACAATATCTTTATTTTATTTTTATGTGGTGCTGAGGATTGAATCAGTATCTCATGCATGGTAGGAAAGCTCTCTACCGCTGAGCCACAACCCCAACCCTGGGCTAATACTTTCAATCTAAAGAATCAAATTCTCTTCCAGATTAAGTACATTTTCATGATTTCTTCTTTACTACTTCTGTTCTTCAGGATACTTTACATGTATGTAAGTTCTTCTAGATTTGTTCTTCATGATTTAATGTTTTTTCATAATTTCATCTTCAAATCCCTTTCCCTGAAGTCCTGGTGGGCTTCTTCAGGTTGATCTGTAGTGACCGATGTGATTTTCTGTGTTCTCCAGTCTGACACGCTATTGCCTGTAGCCTCCATGCAGACTTTTAATTTGACAGTCGTATTTCTCACTTCAGTCATCACTTTCTCATGCTCTGAGCTTTCCCTCTCCTCACAGGGAAGAACCTCTAGGATTGTGCCTGTGATGGTCAGGGCTTCTGCCGGAGCACAGCTCTCCACTGTCATCAACGAATCCATGCTGGAGAGAAGCTGTACCCACAATGTGCCGGGTGTGGCAGGGCTTCTGTCAGAACACAGAACTCTGTGTGTGTTTAAGAGCCTACACGAGGGAGGCTGTTTGAAGTGGAACTCCTGAAACACAGACCTTCATGCTCTTTGAGTGAAGCCATTGGTTGGAGGAGAGTGGCAAGGACTTCAGCAGAGCTCTCACCCTAACAGTCTCATGGAAGAAACTGAAGAGGGCCTGCCACGTGACAGTGTGGAAAGGCTTTCAGCCAGAGCACAGATCCCTGAGTTTATCAAAGACTTTACCCAAGAAAAACACTTACAAACCCTGCTTGAGATGAAATCTTCAGTTATACAAGAGTCTTCTTGTCCATGAGAGTCCACACAGGTGGAAGGACTGAGAAGTAAGTTCAAGTCTTCACAACGACCCACTTCCACACAGGAGGAAAACCCACAAGTAGGGAGACTGTGGTAAGAACATGGAGCATGTAGTGTCCCCTCTACCAGAAAGTCTGTGTCTCCCACAAACCTGTGCATTCCACAAGAATGAAGCTATGTGTGCTTTTCTCACCTGCATCCCCAGCTCCTAACGGTGACTGGCACAGAGTAGACACTTCTCATTGCTCAATGAGAACCCATGAGTGAGAAAACCCCTGTTCATGTGGTATGTGTGGCAAGGGCTTCAGAGTCCACGATGAAATCTTCTCAAAACATCTGTTATGTAGTAAAGATTCCATCCGATCACGGATTTCATTATGAGTTTGTCCCTGCAGGTCAGAAGTCCTGTTAACCTGAAGAACTGAGCAATGACCTTAATCAAAGATATATATTCAAATTATTGATCAGTGTTATAACTTTAAAATACCTCATCTTCAACACAATCCTTCAAACTGTGTAAATTATAAAATGTTAGTCAAAACTCCTAAGTTAGAAAGTATAACTAATTACCATAGAAGAAAAGATCCTGTGAATAACCTAAGTGAATTTATGTGTCTGTACTGACCACGTTGACATAGTTTGAGTCAGCCAGGTGTGGCTATTTTGTTTTACATTGCATCCTAAAAGACAAGTCAGACTCATCAAACAGGTTATCCAGGACCAGTGACTAACAAAGTCTTCCTTCTGGAAAGGGCCTAGCAAAGGGGCGCTTTCAGGCTAAAAGCCTACTGACCCTAATCTGGTGTCTTTATGTGCGTCATGTCACCAGGCAACTTCACCAAATAAGGCATCTTTAGGATAAATGTCTACGGAAGAATTAGTTAGAGAAAGAGTCTAAGGCGGGGTCTAAGGAAGGAGATTAGACAAGAGGAAAGCAAATCGAAAGGAAAAGGAAAGGGAGAAGAATCAGCTTCTGAGAACTGAGTGGCAGGGCAGGGAGAAGAAAGCTTACAGGCTTCTTCAAATGTATAGACCCCCCCCCACAGGGCTGCCCTTGGAGGTCTGTGATGATGTTATGGTTTGGATGTGAGGTGTCCCCCAAAAGCTCACGTATGAGACAATGCAAGAAGGTTTAGGGGAGAAATGATTGGGTTATAAGAGCCTTAATGCAATCAGTGAATTGATCACCTGGTGGGATTAATTGAGTGGTAATTGAAGGCAGTTGGGAGGTGGCTAGAGGAGGTGGAACATTGGGAGCATGGCTTTGGAGTATATATTTGAATCTGGTGAGTGGAGTCTCTCTCTGCTTCCTGATTATCATATGAGCTACTTCCCTCTACTACATTCTCCTTCCTCTATGATGTTCTGCCTCATCTGGAGTACCAAGGGATGGAACTGGCTTTCTATGAATTGTGACCTCTGAAACTGTGAGTCCTCAAACTTTTCCTCCTCCACAATTGTGCTGGCCAGGTCTTTTAATCACAGCAGCAAAAAGGCTGACTAAAACAGATTGATAGAGAAGGACTCCACTGACATCAGGTCCAAGTGGCACCAGAAATAGAGGAGCTGCTGTGAGGGCCTGGGAAGGCAGCTCATGCTCCAGTGTTTCCCAAGTGGCCCTAATCAAGGGGAACTGTTGTCCCTTGAGTGGGACATAAAGGTATGAAGACAGTAATATGGCTGGCCCACTTCAGGTGGCATAAAAATCAGGGATCAGAGCCTGGGGACCCAGTGCTGAAGAGAGAAAACCTTGGGTAGTGGAGTAATGGGTAACATTCGGAAGGAATCAGTGATGGAGTCTCATCACTAAGTCTGTGAAGAGAGAAAGCATCAACATTTCCACCACATCTTTCACCTAAAAACAGGCATCTCCTCTGAGCTGTCATTTCTGGGGAATGGACACCTGTTTTTAAAAAAATGCAGTGGGCTCTTTAGGAGGACTGTGCCAGTTGAGCTGTCCAGGAATGTTTGGGCCAAGTTGGGAAAGAGGGTTGGTGTCTGCAGGATGGCACTCAGATGCTGTGGAATGGGCTTAGTAAGGTTCTCTCGACTCTGAGGATTTCTACTCTGCTCTCTTCTTTCTCCATCTCTTTCTTTGTCTTTGATTCTCTCCATTTTTAGATTAAAAAAATAATTTAAATTATTTTGATAGCATAAAATATTTTAGACATACAGAAAAAATTAGGAAATACAATAGACAACCCTTTCCTCGCTATTGAGATTGTTAAAAATTTTGCCATATGAAGCTGGGCACAGTGGTGCATGCCTGTAATCCCAGTGGCTTGGGAGGCTGAGACAGGACAGATCTAGAGTTCAAAGCCAGGACTGGGGTTGTGGCTTAGTGGCAGAGTACTTGCCTTGCACATGTGAGGAACTGGGTTTGATCCTTAGCACCACATAAAAATAAACAAAGATATTGTGTCCATCTATAACTAAAAAATTTAAAAATATATATTTTTCAAAAAGAGTTCAAAGGCAGCCTCAACGCAAGCAAGGCACTAAGCAACTCAGTGAGACCCTGTCTCTAAATAAAATTAAAAACAGGGCTGGGGATGTGGCTTAGTGGTCGAGTGCCTCTGAGTTCAATCCCTGGTGACTCTCCCCAATTTTTTTTTGCCATGTGAATTTCAAATCTTTGTTGTTGTCAAGGAATAAAACAACAGATGCTGCTAAAGCCTCATGGCCTGTTTCTTCCGCTAGCTCTGCTGGGAGGCAGCCACATTTCCTGAATTGCTGTGTATTGTCCTGTGGGTTTTGTATTTTGATTATGTGGATGTCCTAGTATTAAAAATGTTTACATCAATTATATTGCATTATGATTACCATTTCCTTTTTTCATTGAACATCACATTATTAGATTTTTAAAATATATATATGTATGTGTAGATATATATATAGATAGATATAGATATATAGTTGTAGTTGAACACAATACGTTTATTTTATTTATTTATTTTTATGTGGTGCTAATGATCGAACCCAGGGCCTCGCATGTGGTAGGTGAGCGCTCTACTATTGAGCCACAACCTCAGCTCACATTATTAGATTTTTAGTGCTGAAGCTTTAGAATTAGTTTATTGATTTTAACTTCTGTCATAGAGATTTTTAACAGATTCTTATAAACTTGTGATAATGACACATTTTTGACTATTACAGCTCTGTAGAAATTGTTGTGGCTACTTAAAGCCTTTTATTCTTTCAGACAAACTATAGGATCAGCTTGTCAAATTCCTTGAATGAAATATGTTGAATTAGGTGGGGGGATTCCTTTTCTCTCCTTTCTTTTCTTCTGTTGGATTGTGTTTTATTTATTCTCCATTTCCTCTACAGAATTAGTAGTCAATTTTCTCTCTTTGATTTATGTTAGCATATATAATTTAACAAAGACCATAGGGGCTGGAGTTGTAGTTCAGTGGTTGAATGCTTTCGTCAAATGCGTGAGGCACTAGGTTCAATCCTCAGCACCATGTAAAATAAATAAATTAATTAATTAAAGATAATTGTGTCTATCTACAACTAAAAAATTTTTAAAAAAGACTATAATTTAACAAAGACTCTAGTTTTCTTTCTCCCATGTTCTATGTTATGGGTTTAATTTTGTCACATTTTTAATGTGATCCCAAATTTGTCATTATTATTAATGTTGTAAATAGCCAGTGCAAGTTTGGATTAATCTACACATTTGACAGTTTCTTACTACCGGTTTTTACATTTCCTTTTTCCTTCTGAGTTTAATGTCTTTGGCCTCCTGGAGCAGAGACAGCTTATGTAGTGGTAAAAGCACCAATTCTGCAGCCAGATGGCCTTGGTGTGATATCTAGCTCTGTCACCCTCTATGTGTGCCCTTGAGCAGATTAATTCATTTCTTTGTGTCTTGGTTTCTCCATTTGTGAAAGAGGGACAATCATATTATTTACTTCATTAGGTTATTATGGATCAAAAAAAATCAAACAAACAAACAAAAACAAAACAAAACCCCAAACAAACAGCAACAAAAAGGATCAAATGAATAAATATATATAAAATAGGGCCTGGTACACAGTAAGCCTTATAAAAGTATTTTGCGTATAAATAAAATAAATTATCCCGACTGGGGTTGTGGCTCAGTCGCAGAGCACTTGTCTCGTACATGTGAGGCACTGGGTTCGAGCCTCAGCACCACATAAAAATAAATAATAAACAAAATAAAGATATCGTGTCCATGTATAACAAAAAATTTTTTAAAATTTTTTATAAATACTTAAAAATTTTTCAACAAGTCTGAGAGTAATAAATTCTTTATTTCTGTATTTCTTTTCTTTTCTTTCTTCTTCTTTTTTTTTTTTTTTTTTTGGTACTGGGGATTGAACTTGGGGCCCTGAACCACTGAGCCACATCCCCAGGCCTAATTTGTATTTTATTTAGAGACAGGGTCTCACTGAGTTGTTTAGCATCTCACTATTGCGGAGGCTGGCTTTGAACTCACAATCCTCCTGCCTCTGTCTCCTGAGCCGCTGGGATTACAGTTACAGGCATGCACTACTGCATGAGGCTTGTCTCTCTCCTTTACTCTTGTGTTATAACTGGGTATAGAATTCTAAATTCAGATTTATTTTTCCTCAGTGATTCCTTAGCCTCTAAATGCTGCTTTTGAAAAATCTAGGGGTTGGGGTATAGTTCAGTGATAAAAAGCATGCTTAACAAGTGAGGGGGCCCTGGTTTTAATGTACAGCACCAAAAAAATGAAAAAGAGTCTGTTATTAGCCCTATTAATAGTCTGTCTTTTCTGTATGACCAGTTTTAAGATTATCCCTTACAAAAACAAAGCAAAAAAAAAAAAAAGATTATTCTCTTATCTTTATTTTGCAAAACCCTCAAAAGCAGAAAAGTGTCCTGCCATGTATCTATGAATTTGTTTATGTTATTCCTAATTAGGACATTGTGCTTCTTTCTAGATGTTATTTTTATTTTAATTTTTAGATCTTTATTATAACTTACTACTTCTTTTATATTTGTCATACTTTCCTGTCTCCTTGAGTTGCGTGTTTAGAGCTTATTATTTTAGTCTCTCTTGTTTTCTTATAAATGTGTTTCAGTGAGTTACATTTCCTCTGCATTCTCTGCCAGCATCCTTTCCAGAATACAGCTTGGAAAAAGTATCCAAAGTCTTCAAAATATTTATGCTGATTGACTCAGAAATTTCTTAGCTAAGAATCTCTGTTAAGCAATAATCAGATGCAATGTAAAAAACGAATACATTAGCATGTTACTTGTACTATTATTATTGTTTTTTGTGGTACTGAGGATTGAACTCAGGGGTGCTTTATTGCTCAACTATATCCTCAGCCATTTTTAATTTTTTTTGAGACAGGATCTTGCTAAGTTGCCAAGTCTGGCCTCAGACTTGTGATCTTCCTGCCTCATCCTCCAGAGTAACTGGCACTATAGGTCTGCACCTTGGCATCTGGCTTTATTTTCCAATTTTTAATGGTACCCATTCTAATGGGAGTGAGTTACTATCTCATTGTAGGTTTGTTTTTTTGGTACCGGGGATTGAACTCTAGGGCACTAAACCACTGAACCATATCCCTAGGCCTTTTTTGAATTTTAGAGACAGGGTCTCACTGAGTTGCTTAGAGCCTCGCTAAATTGCAGAGGCTGGCTCTAAACTCAACTATCCTCCTGTCTCAGCCTTCCAAGCTGCTGGGATTATAGGCATGCACCACCATGCCCCGAACATTCTAGTTTTGATTTGCATATTCCTAAATATTACTGATGTTGAGCACATTTTTATCTGCTTATTAGTCACTTATATAACTTCTTCAGAGAAGCTCCTATTTAAATATTTTGCCCATTTTTAAATTAGATTACTGTTATTGTGGGGTTTTAGGAGTTCCCTATATAATGTGGATATTAATCCCTTATCAGATATATGACTTGCAAATATATTCTTTTATCCCATGGGTTGCCTTTTTATTGATAGTGCCTTTTTTTTTTTTAAAAAAAGTATTTTTTAAATATTGTTTAGTTGTCCATGGATCTTTATTTTATTTATTTGTATGTGGTGCTGAGAATCGAACCCTCACACATGCTAGGCAAGCGCTCTACCACTGAGCCACAATCCCAGCCCCTATTGATAGTAGTGCCTTTTGATGCACAAAAATTTTTACATGAATTCCAATTTATTTTTTTTAAATATAAAGTCAAATCCTGTTTTTCTTCTTTTTTTGTAATTTTTAAAATTTGTTTTAATTAGTTATACACGACAGTGGAATGCACTCTGACATCATACATAAATGGAATATAATTTCTCATTCTTCTGGTTGTACATGATGTAGAATCACACTAGTCATGTAGTCACATATGTACATTGTCGGGAGCCACTCTGGACTGGAGCTTGTGTGTGTGGCGAACCAGCTATGGGCTGTGTGTGTGAGCATTTTGAGTGCACAAAGCAGACTGGACTGATGGTGCTGCTCTGTCTGGGCTGTGAGCGTTGTGTCCCTTTGGCTTGCCCTGCCTTTGATCCCCACACAGCACATGAGATGGGCATGGCCTTCCAAGATGTCAGTCAACCTGCTGACCTGCTAGACACCTTGAAGCTAGATTCAACCCCCTGAAACCTGACTCCTGGCCTCATTTGGATGGCTTCTCTCCAATAAAACCAGGTTCTAGGCATGCTCTCTCTCTTTTCTTGCCTGCCTTGCCTCCGTTGTGGGAGCTGGCTCAGAGGGGCCATCACAGAACCCAAAGAAAAAGGTATTTCTCTGTCTGTGTGTCATTATTTTGGATCAACCCAGTTCTCCTAGAGTGACCCTGACTGGTTTAGTCCTGTGTCGTGTCAGTACATAGGGCAATAATGTCAGGTTCATTCTATTATCTTTCCTACCCTCTAAACTTCCCCTCCCTTCACTCCCCTCTACCTGTCTATTCCAAAGTAACTCTGTTCTTCCCTAGTGCCACCCCATTTCGCTCCATTGTGAATTAGCATCTGCATAACAGAGAAAACATTTGGCCTTTGGTTTTTTGGGATTGGCTTATTTCACTTAGCTTGGTATTCTCCAGCTTCATCCATTTACTGGCAAATGCCATAATATCATTCTTAGTAAGGCTAAGTAATATTCCATTATACACACACACACACACACCACATTTTCTTTTATAAAATGTTTTTAAATTGTCAATGGATCTTTTATTTTATTTATTCATTTATATGTGTTACTGAGGATTGAACCCAGGGTCACACATGCCAGGCAAGTACTCTATCGCTGAGCCACAACTCCAGCCCTATACCACATTTTCTTTATCCATTCATCTGTTGAAGGACACTTAGGTTGGTTCCATACTTTAGCTACTGTGAGTTGGGCAGCTAAAAACATAGCTGTGGCTGTGTCACTGTAGTATGCTGATTTTAAATCCTTTTGGTATAAACCAAGGACTGGTTTATAGATAGCTATATCTATTGCCAGAAACTTCCTAAAACACCCCTCATAATGAATTTGGAAATTCAGTTAAGCCTCCATTGCTCTCACTTGCCACTGAGTCATCTTCAGTGTTGTTTCTTTTCCCTGGATGTCACCGCCATAACAACTCCATCTCTTTAGCTCCCATTCTTCTTTTAGAAGTCCCCCAAGAAGTCTCTTTCTCTCTTCCCTGCACCACCAAGTCTAGCATGGGCACCCTCCCATGTTTTCCATGGCACCCTGGGCTTCCCCTATTAGCACTGAGCTCCCTAAAATGGAGGAAACATCTCTGCTCTGTGAGTTTCTTTTTAAAAGTATTTTTTAATATTTATTTTTTTAGTTGTAATTGGACACAACACCTTTATTTCACTTGTTTATGTTTTTATGTGATGCTGAGGATCGCACATGCGAGGCGAGCAGTCTACCACTGAGCCACAACCCCAGCCCCTCTGCTCTGTGAGTTTCTAATGTGGAAGCCTAACACAACAAATAGAGGGAGATTCTAAACTCTCCTTGACCCATTCTCCTGCTCCAAAACCTTCCCTAGGTTTCCATGCTAGTGTTTAGTTTTTTTTTTTTCTTTTCTTTATTTCTTTCTTCATATTTTTATTTGGCATAAAATAATTGTGTTTATGGCGTATTATGTGAAAATTTGATATAATGTATACTGATAAAATCAGCATAATTAACACTTCCATCTTTCTAAATACTAATTGTTTATTTATGTTGGAAAACTTCAAACTCCTCTCCTGTGGTTCTTTATAAAAGATACTAAATTATTGTAAACTATAGTCACCCCACTGTGCTGAAAATACTAGAACTTATTCCTCCTGTGTTTTTGGTAGCCACTATCCAACCTCCCTCCTTTGCCTCTCTTCTCCTTTCTAATCTCTGGTGACTATTATTCTACTCTATACTCCTATGAAATCACCTTTTAGGGTTTTCTTCATGTTCAGTCTCTTTCCTAGGAAATGTGCAGTGGAGTTTCTCACAGTGGGGAAACAAGGGGCTCACTGCAGGTTTAGTTGCTGTGGCAGTGACTAGTGACTAACCAGGGATGTAAGGTGCCTTCCAGGATTCCTTAAAGGATGTAAGGAGAGTAACCACTTCCCCTCTGTCTGTCTAGACTGGCCCTGATGGTCAGAGGGTTCCCCTCCACCCCCTGGAGAGCTCTGTACCATTGACCCACTGCCAGTCAGCCTGGGATTGTTTTTATGTACTCTACATTGGGTTCCATTCAAACTGCACCTCTAACAAACTGTCAGGTGACTTTGGACACCTCGTTACGCTTTTAATTCTTAATTTGTAAGATGAAGAAAGCTGTATTTGGGGTTGTCAAAGGTGTCTTGCTTCCCAAAGTGCCCTAGAATCTTAAACTTTCTTAACAGAATCTGAGTCACAATGGAATCAAGCAAAGAAAGAATGCAGAACACTGAACCCACCATATAGACCTTCATTTCTCAACTGAAAGTCATGCAGAAGAAGCTGCCCTGCCTCGTTCCTGCTCAGCCTCCTCTTTATCCCCCATCTACCCCTGCACTAGCTGGGTCTTCAGCTCCCTCCCTTCCTCCTCTCTTGCCTCTTATCCCTATGACTTCTCTGTCTCATCGCCCTGTGACTTCCTCCATCAGCAGTCACTTAGATCAAACTAGTTCTCTTCCCATCTCCTTCCCAAACCATCTCCCTCCTCTTACCAATCTTTCCTCATCCCATCTCCCTGCATGGGTCACCTCTACCCTGGCCTGTCCTCCTCCTGTCACCTACCTTCCTCCTCTCCCTCTCCCTTCTATTCGCCGTCCCTTCTGACTTGCTCCCCTCTTCTCCCATGCTTCTCCCTTTATCTCTGCCCCTCCTCTTCACCCTTCCTTCCCCCGATGTATGGGCCTTGGACCCAGATAGATACCCCTTGCTTCTGCTGGAACATCTGCCCCAGCCTGCCCTCATCAGGCCTGATGATACCCATACTCCATGTGGAGGCCCCAGATCCCTACCAAGAGGGGACCTGGCTTCTCCCAGAGCTTCTGGGATTGTGGTATCCAGCATCCTAGTGACCTGGTGGACATGGGGGACACTGAATGGTGACTAGCAGTAATACAACCTGGAGGAGCACCTCCCTCAGGTAAGGGTCTCTTTCCCAAGATTGCGTTCTCAGCCAGTACCTAGACGTTAATTCTCCGGCTGGCTCAATCCAGTGCATTCCTTCCTCCTTCCCCAGGATTATTTTTACATAAGATACTCCATTAGGGAGGAAAGTTTAGGAAAAATGCCAAGTGAATTCTGATTATCTCTAATAATCACAATTGTTAAGTCACATGTTCTGACATACAGACACAATAGGACACAGTGTATGCACATACAGGTTACTATAACCTTGCAGAGAGATCAGCATGGACATATGAGGCAGCTTTAGCCTGATGGTGTGAGTGCAATGCTCCTAAGATGTTTTGTTTTCCCTTCCTTTTGATACAATACCAACAACTTGATTTGGATCTCTCAGTTTAGTTCTATTTCATATTTATCAGTTGAACTCCATTTGGTGATAGCATACACTTAATCTTGGAACAAGATTAAGCTCAGGAACAAAGGTCCAAGCTAACCATTCTTAGTTCATATCCTGATTTTATCATTGGCCTGTGCCGGGTCTCACTCTTGTTTTATTTACTTATTCACTTTTTAAAAAAAATTTTTTTTAGTTGTCGATGGACCTTTATTTTATTTATTTATACGCAGTGTAAGAATTGAATCAGCTTCACACACACTAGGCAAGTGCTCTACCACTGAGCCACAACCCCAGCCCTATTTATTCACTTTTAGCCCTTTTCCCACTTGTCCTCACCTCTGAAGAGACAGGAGGACTGCAAGTTCAAGTTCAGACTCAGCAACTGATTGAGGCGCTAAGCAATTTAATGAGACCCCATCTCAAAATAAAAAATAATAAAAAGGACTGAGGATGTGGTAAAGCAGCTCTGGGTTCAATCCTCATTAACAAAAAAAAAAAAAAAAGGAAAAATAAAAAGACCTCTGAACACATTTTTCTATGTGCACATAGATATTCTTGTAAAATATGTGGCTCTTATTTTGTGGATTATATTTTTAAATTTTGTACATATCATGCTCGAGACTTTATTAGCCTTTTCCCCTAGCAACTTTTTTTTTGTGTGTGTGTGTGTGTGTGTGGTGCTGGGGATTGAACCCAGGGCCTTGTGCATTCAAGGCAAGCACTCTACCAATTGAGCTGTAGCCCCAGTTCCCCTACTCTCTATTTTTAAGATCCATCTCTGCATGTATACATCATCTGCATTTCTAACTTTTGCACTGTATGTACTCCATATTGTACTTACCTCTGTTACATGCATCCATTTCCCCAGGGACAGAGGGAACCTAGACTGCCTCAAACTCTCCACCTCCATGGACTGTCTTTCACATGTTCACTTTTAATACCATGTGAGAGCTCTGTCAAATTGGTACCCAGTATGGGAAGTATTGGGTTAAATAGGTTGCTCCAATCTAAACTTCCACACTTACAAATACGTGTCCTCCCTGGGATTGAAATCATTCATCATATGTATTCATAAGGTCAGTTCAGTAAGATCCCTCTGGGCCATGGACATGCCTGAGACCAAGTGTGGGAAGTGATTTTATCAAACCCACAAGAGGAATTTTGGTTTTGTTGAGGCAAAAATTTTTATAACTAGTTTATGTTTTGCAGATTCTCCTGTCCTTGTGGTGTTCTTTTATCCGTCTATGGAGTTTTGATATGTGCACGTGCACGTGCGAGCGCACACACACACAAATTGAGACTGTAGACTCCCCATTTTACCACTGACACAGCAAGCATTAGCTAATGGCCCAGGGTCATGTTAGGGTTATTTTAATGGAGCCACTTGGCAGACTTCTTCTGCAGCCTCTTTACAACTTGTTCTTATATTTATTACTACTATAGTATTGCTATTACACATCCATCCACAGTGCCTCCCACTTTTCAGAAGCTGGTGGGATGTTCAGCAAGTTCCTTTTCCTTAGGCAGGTTGCTCCCCACCACCCCCTTATCATCTGTGCTATGCATATTATCAGTAGTGCTGAGTAGTACCCCATAAACTAATATGACACAAACTGTTTTTCCATTGCACTCGTAGGTAGATATGACGATTATCCATATGTTGCCTCTTAACTCCTAACTTGCTCCTTTTAAGCTGTCCTTTCAGTGAGCACAACATTGAACTTTGTCAGTAGATGGTGGCAGGGGGACATTGCAGGTGGAAGGAACTCCTCATCCTGGTTCCAGTGTGCTCCTGTTTTATCCCCTCCTACTGCTCTGCTGCCAGATGCATGTGTATGGACATCCATTATCATTCTGCCCCAGCTGGGTGTCCCCATCAGTACCCCTGAGTACACAGTCCTAGTCCTCCCAGTGAGGACTTCGTACACCTCAGGTCTTGCACTCACCCTGCAGTTGAGCAGGCCTTGACACTTTTCTCTGTGCCATTCCATTCACCAGTGTCTCCCCCGCTGCCCCTGCCATAGTGGGGTTGTTTCCAGTGGCCCTCCAGATATGGACACCATGCCTCCGGGCTTACACCTCTCCACCTGCAATCAGGTTCCTGCCTCTCTGACTCTTCCCTGCTACTCTTTGCCTGCCCCTCAGGAGATCTGCATATAATTGAACCAGAGTGGTCCACAATGACTGCCTCGAGCTGCATTCTCAATAGCTTCTCTGAGGTTTCTGTATCATCATGACCCATCATCATTTAACATTATTCAACTTTCTCATTTTTTGCCAGCCTATTATAGGTACAAAGTGATGTCTCATAATTGCGCTAATTTGCGCATTAATAATTAACATTACAAGTTCTTCTTTGTCCTTAAGTCACAAAAATATTTTTCTTACATTTTCTTTTATCAACTTTATATTTTACCTTCCAATTGTAGGTCTATTAAACCACATAGGGCTTATCTTTGTATCTCAGATTAGGTAGGGATACTTTTTTTTTTTAATCCTGATAGTGAACTAGCTTCTTTAACATTTAAAATAATCTGTCATTGTTTTAAGGTTGCTCCTTTGTCTTCTATTGTTTTCCCAGATATGTATGTGTTAATATTTGGGCATTCTCTTAAACAGAGTTGATTGAACAATTCAGGGACTTGCATTGCTTCATCTAAATTGGAGAGTAAGTTTTGTTTAAAATGCCAACTGAAATTTTGATTAAATTACATTGAATTTATAGATTGGGGGAAATTACTCTCTTTATATTGAACCTTCTCATCCAAGAATAGGAATGTTGCTCAATTTATTCAGATTAGCTGTTTTCCTAGCATTTCTAAGTTTTCTCCAAAAGGTCTTATATACTCTCAAATAATCCCCAGATACTTAGGGATTTTTTTTGGTGGCGGGGGGGGGGGGTGTTATGGGGATTGAACTAGGAGCCCTTTTTCACTATGCTACATCCCCAACCCTTTTTATTTTAGATGGAATCTCACTAAGTTGCTGAGTCTAGCCTGGAATTTGGGATCCTTCCACCTCAGCCTCCCAAATTACTGGGATTACAGGCATGTGCCATGATACCCAGAAATATTTAATGAGTCTTATTGCTATTGTGAATAATATTTTGTTATTATTTGTTGGTTTTAGCTTCTGTAGAAAAATGCAGCTGGTTTTTGTAGGTTGATCTTATTATCCAGCAACCTTGCTGAATGATCTTATTAGTTCTAATAATTGATGCTTTTTTAAAAAAATAGGTAAATAAATTATCTACAAGTAAATTTTCTCTCTTCTCTTTTAATCCTTATGTCTCTTATTTCTTCTTTATGGCATTATAAAGATTTTCAAAACTATCTGAAATGATAGCAGTGATAGTGGGCCTCCTTGTATTGATCTTAAAGAGAATGTGTTTTCCCACAATATTTGCTGTAGGTTTTTTAGAATGACTTTTATCAAATTAAGAAATTTACCTTTTGTTCACTTTTTTTTTCATATATATATTTTGGATGTTGATGGGTCTTTATTTAGTTCATTTATTTGTATGTGGTGCTGAGAATCGAATCCAGTGCCTCACTTAGGCAAGTGCTATACCACAGAGCCACAGCTCAGCTCCTGTTCACTAGGATTTTTTATTATGAGAAGAATTAAACCTTATAAAACGTCTTTTCTGCATTAGGATAAACAAATTTTCTACTTCAGTCTATTAATGTGGTGAATTATGATGATAAACTCATCTGATAATAACCATCCTTGCATCACTGAGATAAACAAATACTTAATTATGAGGTATTTTCAATACACTGTTAGAATTCAGTTCTAGACTGAATTCTTCTAGACTCTATTTTTTTTACTTCAGAGATTTTTAAAATGTATAATTAAGATTGAAGTTATTCAGTATCTTCACCCTCCTCAAGAACATTCCAAGAACCAATTTATGGGCTGAGGTTGTAGCTCAGTGGTAGAGCACTTGCCTAGTACATGTGAGGCACTGGGTTTGATCTTCAGCACCACATAAAATATAAATAATAAAGGTATTGTGTCTATTTACAACTAAAACAAAGTTTTAAAAAGAACCAGTTTATGTGCTATTATATTTAATTTTACAGATTCAACATTATAATTTTATAATCTATGTTAATGCATAGTAATTTTTTTTCTTTGGGTACTGGGGATTGAACTCAGGAGCACTCAAACACAGAGCAACATCCCCATCCCTATTTTGTATTTTATTTAGAGACAGGGTTTCACTGAGTTGCTTAGGGCCTCACCAGTGCTGAGGCTGGCTTTGAACTCATGATCCTCCTGCCTCAGCCTCCCAAGCTGCTGGAAGTACAGGTGTGTATAATTACCGCGCCTGGCCCTAGTAATGTTTTTAATCTATTTCTTTGCTCACTTCCGTCTTGCCTCTTAGCTTTTCCATCCATGATCATCTTCCTTAATGCTGACATATGACATTTACCATGTTCCTTATGTTCTCTGAGCATAGGACAGTGAGTTAAACACACTACCTCACCTTAATCCTCCAATAACCCTAAGGCATGTACTATGTTCCTTCTGTCTGAAGAACATCCTTTAGAATTTCATTCTTTGGATCTCAGTTTTCATTGTCTGCCCCTTTGTCCTTTGAGAGGTAAGAAGTAAAAACCATAATCCTAGGGATTGCCAGAGTTCATATATTGGTCTCCTGAGCTGTCCCTCAAGAGATGATACCCATGGACACCGCAAGGCCAAAGGCCAGAGACAACACAGTTGAGATCACCCTGGAGGGCTTCGGGGATGAAGGATGCTGGCCAGCACTAGCTATGACAGTGATACACTTCCTTCATCCTTCTTCTGTACTCACCAGTCCCACCCCTAAGACAACAATGGATCTGCCTAGAAGTGACCAAATATTAACACACCTTTCTGTCCCTCTGAGAAGAAGGCAAGGGGTGCTGCAGGGGTCAGTTGTAGATGTAGTTCACAGCACTAGAGGCTAACTGCTTGTCCCAGGTATGGCTGAAGTTGGCGAGACTGACCCAGCCACATGCCTGAGCAGATCTTTTGCCCCATTTTATCTTACCCTCTATTTGGACATCCCTTGTGGAGTATGTGGAACAGAAAGTTTTGAAGGTCAGTAAGTAGGGACCCTAGAAGACAGCTGGGAAGCTGTCTGAACCAGTCTAACTCCATAGCCCAACAGAGACCCCCCCCCCAGCCAGGGGTCAGAGCCCAGGTTATATCTTCCATGCTTTTTTCTGAGATGCACTGAGGCACTCTTCTGCCTCTCAAGCAATGTCTTACTCCTCTTCTCTTTTTAGTCACCTGGAACCCTGTTTTCTTCCTCCTAGAATTAAGAATTGCTTCCAAAAATGCAACACAAGGCCAATTTCAAATGGACTTTAATAATTTTTTTTTTTTTTTGCTGCCCAAATACTGTACATGCAGAAGCCATGTGAAGAATTTTTTTCCTCGAGAGAATTGGCAAGAAAATCGTACAAAACAGCCGGCAGTCCCTCCCAGCTGTCCACCTGCCACCCAGGAACCACACGTTTGGAAAGATGCTGCACATAGAAAATGTATAGAGCACGGATATAAAAGGCAAATTGCTTCTTATCTAAACAGTGTGCTTGTCAGTCCCTAACAGCTCTCTCTCTTTGCAGGGTGCATTTGGAGATTCTAAAAAAGGGGTTCCTGCCTTCTGTGAGTTTAAATGCTAAAGGAGTTGAGAGAACTCTTGGCCCTTTCCCTAAGGAAATAGCCACTCTGCTTTCTGAGATGATGTCTGGTAAAAGACATCTTGGAGGGAGGAGTGGTTTTAAAAAGCAAAATAGAAGGGAAATAAGTTCCTTCTCTCCTCCCATCCAAGAGTATTTCTTTAAAACTCTGAGGTCTTCAGCTCTCCCCACTGATATCTTTTAGAAGCAGAAGTGAGGGTGACCCAGCCTCACCTGCTCATGGGGACACTGACTTATTCAGGATGCAACTGAAGTGGTGACATCACACCAGCCCCTTGAAAACTCCGTTGTAGACAACCCTTAAATATATTTCATCATGATACAAGAGTAAAGGAGGGAGCGCAAACCACAAAGAGGTGAAAGCAGAGTGTGTTAGGGTTCCCAGAGTTCTTGTCAGAAGCAGCATCTGGGCATGGACAGGATCAGGACTGTGCCCAGCTTGGGCACCAGGGGCTGGATGAAACCAGGTGCACCAGGCTTGCAACCCTCCACAGCTAGCTCCAACTAGCTGAGGCTCTGATTTTGCAGATGAGGAAGCTGAGGTCCAGAGAAGTGAGGAGTCTCAAACAAGGTTCACAGCTTCTGGCAAAATGGTGTAGAGCAGCTGTCCCTGTCCAGGTCATTGGCTAATAGAGGAAAAGTACAGTTGTCTCTAGAATTCCAAGGCCCTGTTTCTGTTAGCCAAGTGGTCTGGAACCCAACCTCAGGGACCCTTCCTGGTATGATGCAAACTCCTTGGGGTGGGGGGGGGGGCCGGGCCCAAGGCCCTGTCCTTGCTGGCTAGGTTTCCAGCCAGAGCCCTGAAAGTTTTCTCTGAAGCAATAACATTCATGCTTTTCAACAAGCACCTGCCCCAAGCCATTCTAGGACCCTGGAAAATGCAAGTTCCTCTCGCTGATGTGGCTTCCTTCACAGGCACAGCCATCCTGGGCCTGCAGAAGCCCAAGCTTGGGGTTGGGGGGAGGGGGAGTTGCTTTGCTACATGGAAAGATTAAGCCCTTTGTCAGAGAACAAGGTCCCATGCTTGGGCATGCCAACATCTGAGCTGCATCTGTGCAGCTCCACCAACAGAGTTGGTGCCCAAGGAGGCCAAGTTGCTCTCTTTGGCATCACTGACATTGCTCTGAGATGCTCAGGCACTCTTTCAAAATAAACCTTTCCAAGCTGTACCAGGCCAATCCAGCTACCATCAGGGCACACCTGATTGGTGGCTCCCCTGCTCTTCCAGCATGATTATTTTGTTTTGTCCCAGTCTCTTCTGACCTGGGTGAGAAGCAGACTGGAGGGAGAAAGCAGGGGATGAGTCTGCATTTCCATCTCCTCCCTGATCATCCTGTGAAAGACAGTCCAGCAGAGGAAGCAGCATTTTAAAGAATCTCTCTACCTGTCAGGACATTGGAGAAGTCACCTCTGAGGAGAGGAAGAAAAAGGAGGCAGGGAAGCAGGCCTCTTCTTTTCCACCTCCCTGCAGCCACTGAAGAAATACTACCCAACAACCTTCTGCCCTGAATAAAGGGCCAAACCTCTTGCCACCCTGGTGAGAAAAGCAGTTCATCTACCTCAGGCAAAGGCAGCAATTTCTTGCAGAGTTTGCACAGTGCTAGAAGCAATCAGGGAATCACAGAAGAGCAGCCTTACCAAAGCCCTGCTGCTTTCTGGGCCAAGGGCAAAGGGGAACATGAGGTATTAGGAGCCCTAGGGTCCCGGGGAAGAGGAGCTCCACATCTCCTGGGCAGCAGGGCCTGGAGTACAGCCCCAAGATGCATGTCAGGGCTCCTGGTATCGCAGTCTAGGATTGTGCTACATTTCATTTCCAAAGAAGTGCCCTTAGTGGGCTCTACTGTCTTTAAAAACGGAGGCTTCTGCTCTCCTCAAGGCTGGCAGTGAAGAAGAGCTTAGGCATGCTTCCCTGGTGTGGGAGTCAGGCCTCTGGGAGAGCTGGCTGACCTCAGTGCTCCAACCAGCAGTGATTCCATGAGAGGAGTGATTCGGATGCTCTCCCTGAAGCTCTTCTAGGTTCTGCCTCAGCCACACAGAATGCTGGCATTTACTGGGACCTGCAATCCCAAGACCTAAGTGCTCCTTTCCTAGCAGAACTGGGTAGAAGAGGAGACCGGATGGAGAGTACTTTTGGAGATGTTCTTCCCTGAAGGATCAAATCCTCCTTGTCGAACCAGGACTTGGCCCTCTTACTGGAGCCTGCTTCATACCAAAGGCCCATTGCAGACTTCCTGAAGGGAAGGAGTCCATGAAGAAAGTAGGACACTGAGCAGAGCAGAAATATGAAGACAGATGCTCTGAATAATCCATCACTGTCCCCAACCACAGCCCAGCATCACTGCAGGGCCACTCCTGTCTTTGCCACATCCTCAATTGAACCCACCCAACCAGAGGACATGGAATGACAGCCCTCTCTTGTAACCACTGCCAGGTTTCATTTGGAGTGAGGGAGCAGCTGAGTTGGCTCCATGGTAGGGAGACCTCAGAAGGATCATGTTCCTTCTTTCCTCACCATCTCCTCCTCAGAAGGTAGGTCTCTTCCAGCCCAGTGTAGGCCAGGAGTCACACTTGTGCATGCTCCTCTTGTAGGACAGGCTAGCTCCAGTGGTTTCTCAGGCAAAATGTGCATCCAGAACTCTGAGGAACAGACCCTAATGCAGCCACTCTCCACCATGTTTGCAAGTCAGCCTCATCCTTGTTGGGGGGGGGGGGGACTCCAGGTGGAGGCTAGTAACTTATTTGTGGAAGTGTTAAGAATTCCCCAAGGTCAATTTGTAGAGAACAGCCTATCATTAGAGAGGTGGAATAGCAGAGTGGCCCCACTCCTGGGCAGTATTGACAGCCAGGAATTGTAGGCAGTCAGCCTAAGTTACCAGCATATCAGGCTCCTCTCCCTATGCTGACCCTCTTCAGAGGCAAGGGGAGCCAAGACCTGGAGCTACAAGGGCAGCCTCACTGCTGGCAGCAGTCTCCTTCTCCCAGTGCCACCCAGGATACCTAGAAGCATGAGGATATTGACATTTCCTGGGGGGTGCCTTTGTGCCTTATCAGCAAATGTCTGTGCCATCCATGGGTCACTAATACTTCCCCCCACTCCAATGGTGTATTTTCACCCCATCCAGAGGGTGACTGTTCTAGAGGTGAATACACCCCAAACAGGAGGCAAAAATATCCTTTTGCAAGAGTTTCCTCCCTACCCTGTCCCCATTGGGGTCAAAGAGTACAGAATCCTTTGTCCCATTTTTAGGAACATGGGAAATACATGTATTTCCAGTTCAAGCAGGACTGGGGAGAGTGCTTCTGCCTAAAGAGGCAATAGTCCAACCACCTTCTCACCCTCTGCACACAGGGATCTCTTCTCTGAATATGCAATAACAGAGACTCAGGAGGAGACAGAAGCCAGTTTTGTTCATTTTTCTCCCACCCTTACCTACTTACTTTTTGTCTGTGGGAAGGGGATCCTGGTTTCCCCTTGTTTTCTTGGGAGGGAGGTTACAGGACTCTGACTTCAGCTCAGTGAAGATTCTTGCTAGACAAGGAGGTCCTCTGGACTGAGATGGTCCCTATACCCCCTCCAGCTTTGGTATGAAGGCAATCATTCCCGAGACCTCAGCCCTGCAACCCCAGGCAGTTCTTCCTGCCCCAGGCACTTGGGCTAGATGTTAGCACTTGAGGATGAGGACTGGGGAAGAGGCAGACAGCCTTCCCCATGTCCTAACCCCTCCTGCCACCTCTTCCCTCCCTCCTAGACATGAACCCAGGGCTGCTTTGTTCCTCTCCAGGGCAGCCTCACACCCTTCACCCTAGACTGAGGAGGAAGAGGGATACGTGTGACATTTCCGAGCCAGACTTCAGGATTCCCAGCAGACCTCTCACAGGGTGCTGACCAGGCAGTGGTTCCCGCACAAAATAGGTTCCAGCCGTCAAATCGAGTCAGGGTCTAAGTGGCTGGGAGAAGCCCCAACTAGACAAGGATGAGAAATAAAGCAGAGGCATTTGGGGTGCCCAGAGCAGGCCACTTCCTGGAGGGCAGCAGGATTGTGCAAGACAGCAGGGAGGCCAAGAGGGGTTAAGTATTGCTTGTACAGAGCTGGTGACTGTGCAGATTAGAGTCCAGAGCCAGGCTACTCATAGAGCCAGGAGGCTAGAGTCCAAGTGTGTGTGACAGGGACCCTGGTCTGGAAATAAGCAAGGACTAGAGCTCCAGGTAGTCAGCTTCATGTAGTTCATCCCCAAAGGTCAGACAGTATTCCCAACAGTGGCTCAGAACAAGTCGCCTCAGCCCTCCTGATTCCAGCAAACAGCCACGCCCTCAGCACCTCTTAACAAGCCAGGTCCCACTAGGACAAGCCCAGAGTGGGACAGGACCAATCTCTGGGCCTGGGGGTGGGGAGACTGTCTGCTTTGGCAGATGACATGCCACTGAGGCTGACCTCCTGGGCCCCTGGGAGAGCTCCTTTGGCATGTTGGAGGTGGCTGGGAGGGAGAAAAGGCCTTGAACAAATGCTGAGGGAAGCACCTGGCTCTGCCCTCTAGGGGACCTGGCCAGCACCCAGGAGCGAAGACCTCCTCATGCTAGCTGGTAGGAAGCAGGTGGTTCTAGCCTCAGGGGAAAGCAATCTCAAAGCCCTCTATTCCCCAGGCACCCTCTGCCTCCCTGGGGCTCTGGCCAGGGCACTAAGTGAGCATGCTACGTGCTGCAGGATGCGTTTGGTGGAGAGAGCTGCTGGAGCAGCTCAGGTGGGGAGAGGGACAGAGGCGGGGGGGTTCCCAGAGGAGCCCAGTGTGGCCCGCTGCAGTGGATGCTACATTCCTCAAAAAAGAGCAGCAATGCTGGGAGAGGCAAAGGGTGAAACAAAAGACAAGACAGAACCAAGCAGAGACCACCAAGGGGCGGGGGGCACAGGCTCTGCCGCAGGGACAGGGAGAGGCAGGATAGGCCACCCCTAGAGATTCCTCAGGGCAAGTCACATCCACACAATACTCCTTTGGGTTTCTTTTCAACAAGATACAAAGAGACATGGATTCCAGCCCATGTGTCACCAGGACTGACTGTACCGAGACAAATGAATACATAAAAAGTAGTCACACATACATACACACAAATAGACACACACACACACACACACACACACACACACCTCCACTGCCAGCTGGGACAAGCCCAGTAGCCAACAGGCATGCAGCAGGGCAAGGGGTCCAGAAAGACACAGAGACTATGTACAGGGGAGGTAGAGGCCAGCAGGCCCCCTTCTCACACCACCACCCAGCCTCTGGTCCTGAGCAAGGTTCTTAGGAGCAGGAAGGGCTGGTGGCACTCTCCAAGGAGGACTGGGACAGGCGCCTGGTGAGGGATCCGAGTGTGGAATCTGCCACGGAGGAGGTGGGGAAGAGTTTGTACCAGCCGGTAACCGCAGCGCTCAGGTCCAGTTCATCCAGCATGATCTGGGCCATACCCATGAAGCACTTGTGATCCATGCGGCCATAGTCTCCCCAGACGATCACCTGCCAGCAGGGGAGAAAGAATCAGGAGCCGAGCCACTCTTCTTCAGCTCCAGGACTGGGAAGTGGGCCTAGGAAACTAAGTTTTGCCAGGGTACAGATGGGACAGAGAGCGCCCGAACCCAGATTGATTTTGGGCAACAACTTTCTGAGCACTTAAGATGTGCCAGACTTGATCCTATGGACTTTACATGTGTCATTTAATTGTTATAACAACCCACATGGGTAGCAGTGCTGCGTGTATTAGTATTTATACTTAGAGGAAACCACGCTCTGAGCTGATTTAACTAATCTAAAGATATAGTCATTTATAGCAGACCTGGGGTTAGAAGCTGGGTGTGTTTGACTCCAGGGCCTCCAAGCATCCTAATCGACAATTTCCCCATTGTGCCTCCAGTTCTGCTGCTGGCTCCCTGTGGGTCTTGTGTCTGTCCTGGGCCCTCGTGTACCTCAGTGTTTCTATTTGTAACTTTGGTAGTGGGAACAGATTAGCTGAGTGATATTCAAACTTGTGTTTTTAAACAGACACATGATATTATGCCCCCTGCCCCAGAACCCTACAGTTCTGTGGTTTTTAAGTTTGGCAACTCAAGGGTCCTTGTCATAGAAACACCCCAGCTCAGAGGAGCAGCCCTCTATGGTGTGGATAAATGTTCCCAAAGGCCCAGGTGTTATCGGCTTAGCCCCTAGCTTGGCACTAGTGGGAGATGGTGGCAACAATGGTTTCAGATTTTGAAGGTGTACCCTGGAGGGGGATAGTATGGTGCAGGTCTCTTCTCCTCTCTTGTCATTTCCCAGCTGCAGGAGAAAAGCAGTTTTTTTCATTGCTCACTCCTGCCACCACATGCTACCTCTTGACAGGCCCAGAAGCAGTGGGGGAAACTAAGCACAGACTGAACTATCAAAAACTGAGCCAAAATAAACCTTTCCTCTTTTTGAGTTGATTATCTCAGGTATTTTGCTACAAACAGAAAGCTGACTAACAAGAAGACACATAGCCCAGACAGGCCTGACTCTAACCTCTTCTCTTGCTCAGGCAAGACCAACTGCCACCATCACCATTAAAACTTAGCAAGTAGCTGTCTAGGTGCCAGGTGCAATGTTAGGCTGTGTAGGTGCCTTCTTTCAATCTCCACGATATACAACCCATAGCTAGTGAGTGTCAGCTGGAATTTGAACCTAGAACCACACTCAGAGACAGACCCACCACAGTGCTGAAGGCCCACATGAGCTCAGTGTCTTTGTCTATGGAGGGGACCTGATGAGCCTTCCCTTGCAGTACTGCTGTGAAGGCCAATAACACACAGAGCATGAAAGGGCTTTGTCACCCTCAAAGAGTTGGGATAAGAGCCACCTAAACTTGACCTCAGCTCTGCTAATCACTCACTGAAACCTCAATCAAGTCACTTCATGTACCCAAGACTGTTTCCTCATTTGTAAAATGGAGGAAATCACATCTACTTCATGGGGTGGTCCCGAGGATGACATGAGATCATATCTGGAAAGTCCCGCCCTCAGCTGATGCACAATGAACATCAGCACCAGGTAACAGAAGGAGGCAGTATGGAAATGAATCCTGCTTCTCCCTGCCAGCTGTGCAAGCTAGGGAGCATCTTATCTACCTTGAAGTCTTGGTTTCCTTCTGATTCAACTGGGGGCAAGGACACCTCACTGGGGTTGTGAAAATAAATGGACAATATAAGCAATGCACCTGGTACAATGCTTGACATAGGATGAATCATCACTGAAGAACCTCGTTATGATTTCCAGTTTTTGAGTTTACCCTGGCCCACTCACCCTTAATACTCACCTGCAGCACCTTGCCCTGGGGCCCCTCATCAAAAAGCAGAGCCTGCTGGTACAGGGGATCACAGGTCTTCTTAGCCACTTTTGTCTTCTTCTTGGCCAAGCAGGCCCCATTCTCAAGCAGATAAGCCTTGATATAGGTAGCTGAGGGATGAGGGAAAGAATGATATAGTCCAAGAGAGACAACTATGGCCCACCCCATCCCCAACCTCCAGGGGACCCTGGAGGTGAGCAAGGTAAATAGATTGTGCACTGCAAAAGGAAGAGGCTGACCCCTCCATCCTCTCCTGCCCCCACCTCACTCACTGGCCTTCCAGGGAAGGTGTGACTCCAGTCAAGAACACTGATGTAGGCCAGTGGGAGCTAAGGATGGACTACATACAGTTCAGCTACATACCCCTCCCTTCTAGGGCCTCCATTACCCAAATCCCTCTCCTAGCTGCTCAGCCTCACCTGGGAGAGATTTGGAGCCTGGTTTGGGGGTCAGGCCTCGAGCCTCAATCACTTCCACCTCCAGCTGGCCACCCCGGTCCATGATGGCAATGTGCACATCTCCTGCAAGGGAAAAGAGGGACAATCCAGGCAGAGTCAGACCAGGGATTGAGGGGCAGCCAGCTTCTGGTGAGCATATCAGTCTGCAGGGAATACTGTAGCAGCATCAGAAAGGAACATGATGGAGCAAGCTGCAAGTGTTTGTTCTCAGAGATCACTTTATATTTTTAAATTTTATTTTTTGGTACTGAGGATCCAACCCAGTGCTATACCACTGAGCTATATCTCACTAAGTTGCCAAGGTTGGCCTTGAATTTGCAATCCTCCTGCCTCAGCCTATATCATTCTTTCCCTCATCCCTAAGTCACTGGGATTACAGGCATGCAGTTAGAGATCACTTTAAAATGCTGGGTGAGATGGTACATGCCTGTAATTCCAGTGATTCAGGAGACTGAAGCAGGAGGATTGCAAATTCAGCCTCAGCAACTTAGTGAGCCCCTGTCTCAATATAAAAAAGACTAAAGATGTAGTTCAGTGGTAAAGTACCCTGGGTTCAATCCCCAGTACCAAAAACTGAAATTGAGTCACTTCCAAGTGACTGAGAAACACTTTGCTAGATCCTGTGGCATGGGATGGGGCATGATCCTCAAGGGGCATGCTTGGATCACAACAACTGGCTGCCAAATTCCCATCGTGTAGCTGACTGGGAGGCTTCTGTTTCACTAAGCAGAATAGGCAAGTTTAGGGACAGAGAGCTTCCTGTGTCAGGAAGCCTGTATGCTCTCTTCTTCATCTTCCCCTGCAGCAGCCCTCAGCCACTCCCCATTAATTTATCAAATACTGAAAGAGCGTTAAGTGGGAAGCAATGCTAAGCTGAGATGGCCCAGGATACAAGGCACTACCTGGAAATGGGGCCGCTCAACCCTCTGCCAGAGGAGCACAGAGAGCTGAGTGCTCACAAGGTCAGGTCCTGTGTCCAACAGAATCAGATCCCATGTGTGGAATCATAGCATTACGTGATTTCTAGGAACTCTTAGCTTTGTTCACCATGGATTTAGAATTATGCAGTAGACAAGTGGAACAGCCTTCAAAGCAGTAGATAATCATAAGCCTGATCCTGAAAAATTAAATGGGCCAGACTTCTGGTTCAGCCACCCTTTACAGATTCTCTGAGCCATTATGCAATTATCCATATTTGCATACGAAAGAGGACAGGGATTTACTACTTTCAGGAGGCATCCTAGAATTCATCTTCCTCCAGTGATTCCTGACCTCTTCATGGGGGAAAGGAGGGTCTTGGGAATTCATTTTCTCCACACCTAGCTATATCTCACTCCCAAATGAAGGAGAGGAAATGCAAACCTGCTTTCCCAGTTTTGGACACAAGGGGGCACCACACACAAATGTGCAAGGCTGTGATGGCACACTGGCCTTGTGAAAGTGGTTGGCTCATTTTGCCACTTCTCAATTTATGGTCTAGGAGAGAGGGAAAGCAGGCCCTTAAGAGGCTGCCAGAAAATGGTGGGAATTAGTTCAATCCAACGCAAGAGCCAGATGAGAGCTGCCTCTAAGGATCCCCATGGACCCCTCTTCCAAGGGGCTCTATGGCCCCCCTTATTATTTATTTTTGCCATTATACATGAACGTGCGCGTGCTCTCTCTCTCTCTCTCTCTCTCTCTCTCTCTCTCTCTCTCTCTCTCTCTCTCTCTCTCAGTATGGACCCTTTCAAGGAAGACAGGGTAGTGCTGTGGCAAGAGTCCTGGGCCTGGAATGGAATCCCAGACCCGTTGTGCACAGTTGCCTTCCTCTTTTGCTAGGAGGGTCAAAGGTCGAGTACTATCTGGATAGGGACCGTGGGCTTCTGGGTCAGATAATGCTCAATCAGGCCAGACTGATGGGGACACGAGGGAAGGCAGGAAGCACCTCTGTAGAAGCCAGTTTGGAGAGAAGCTGCTTAAAGCAACATAGCCTGAGGGAGGGAGAAGTAGTCCCAGAGTGCACGAAATGACCCAGACTGCAGCTAAGAGGACCAAGCATAGGCTTCAGAATGTCCTTCCTTGCTGCAAGGAAGAGGGATGAGAAAAATAATAGACAGCTTCTAGGTGCCAGGCACTGTTAAGAAAACAGTCAAATCAGCTCAGTTCCTACAAGCACATTAAAAGATCTCACTGCAAAGCATCTAATAGAAAGGAGCTCAATCAGCTGGTGTGAGATTGCAGAACTCAAGTGGGTCGTATTATCTCCATTTTACAAATGAGGAAACTGAGGCTTAAAGAAGGGAAGTGACTCATCCAAGTTCACACAGAGAACTGGTGAATCAACTCCAGGACAGCCAATGCTACATTCAGGTGACGGGCGAGTGAAGTGAGGGAGGGGACGTGCTGCAAAAGGTGCTGCGGGACAGCAGGCAGAGAAAGGCTGCCATTCCTCCCGTCTTTGACGAGGGAAGAATTGATGAATGCTCCACCGACTCTTCATTGGCACAAAAGCCAGAGGAAGGGCTCCGTTCTGCTGCCTGTACCTTGTCATGACCCCACCCCCACTGCTGGCTCACCCTCCCTGCCTTTTCTGCCATTACCTACTCCCCACTCACCCAGCCCTCAGGAAGACTCACCCATGGGGGGTGTTGCCAGCGTCTGTCGCCCCACAATTTGGGCTGGTCCCAGCCCATCCAGGAAGTCACTGAACTGGCTTTCAGCTCCCAGCCGGGTGGTGGGGAAGATGAACCTGCAGGAAAGGCAGACAACTGTTCATTTCTGCACATTGAAGAAAAATTCTTTGATGTCACTAAAGAGACAACATTTAAAATCTTATAATGATGGTTTTCAGTCTTCAAGTTCCAGGGATTTCTGAGGTGACCCTTAAAATGCAGTATCTGCTGGACACCTGTGTTCCTCACCAAAGGATGTCAGGCCAGAAATCTCAATGCCTAGAGCAAGTTCTAAGAACTGAGGTTTGATTTGACCATAAATTTAAAATCCTAGTCAATAACTGCAAGGTGGTGCCCTGAACAGCAACTGAGACCAAAATAACACAATTACAGGGTTGAGATGAATGGCAAGAGATGGTGGGTGGTCCAGGGTGGTGGGGGGCCTGGAAATAGTAACAAGAAAAACTGCCGGTGATTAAAAGCTGACCAGGTGCCAATGGGGCGCTAAATGTTCTAAGTGCACTACTGTGTCTTCCTTTTTTTTTTGGTACTAGGGATTGAACCCAGGAGCACTTAACCACTGAGCCACATCCCCAGCCCTTGTTATTTTTTACTTTGAGACAGAGTCTTGCTAAGTTG